>NC_092030.1:17521768-18203768 GCF_042242105.1 Pempheris klunzingeri
ACTTCCAGCTTGTGGAAGGAGATTCCCTCAGGACCCTGCATGAAACCGTTTCTTCAACATTTGCTTTCTGTATCTCTCTTGTCTCTCTTGATCCATCTACAACTCGTCTCATCGCTCCACACGGTTTCTCCCCGAGAACAATGATAATACTACTGACTACTGTTTGTGTTTCAGAACAACAAAACAAGTCAAAGTGAACTTTCATCCAGGCAGCTAACAGAACTGTTAGCTTCAATTCTCTGAATTTAAGGGGGTAACACATACGGTAGCGCATTCCTTTCAGCTTAACACTGAAGACTTAAATTGAACCAGGATGCTTTAATTGCCTCGGAATACGTCAGTGACTGAGATTGGAACTGTCACATGTTGAACCACGAACCCTGTTACTGGTGAACCCTGTCTATATAGTAAAAAATTACTCTTCATGCAGGGACTCATTATAACTGTCAAGATGGTGCCGACATGTTCAGTCTATGCATAAGCTTTGCCTATAGCGCCTCAGTAAGTCGCCACCTTGACTTCTATTAATGGGTTGATTTCTTTTTCTTTTTTCTCTTTTTAATAATAACCCTTTTACAATGAAATATGTCCTTGTTTTTTTTGTACTCTAAACATTAAAATTGTTTCTTATATGGATTGTACATTTCCTCTGCATTACCATTTTGGTAATGGTAGGTGTTAAGTTTACCATCTACATTAATCTTGTTCAAACATTTTTTTTTCTGTTGTGGATGAAAGGGTTATTTATATGGCAGTCTCTAAATGAAATATCTACTTGTCTTTGCTTTATTTGGTCTTGGTTAAAATGACTGACAGCTGACACTTAGCACCACCCACTCTGTTGTGTTTTAACACATAATGACATGATTGACATGTGTAGATGAGCCAGGGATTGCTGAGAACAGTGTTCTCAGTCATGCAGAGTTGAAGTAAACTAGAAATGCACTGGCATGCCTTCTCCTTTCATGTTTATCTGATATTCTGGTGGAACGACATGCTAAGAAAATGTCTATTGACCACTTAGCATGAAGGCAAAGCGGTCCTGCTGCACAGAGCTCAGCATAACAGCCTGTCTGGGGTCTGAGTAACAGATATGATGTACTGTGTGCCGTTTTATTGAAATGCACCATGGATATTTGTTAACTAATCAGGGACATGAGTTGAATTGTGTTTGTGAATACTAAAGAATGTGTATTGCTATTTGCTTTGGGAAGCTGCATTTGTCACAGAAACAGCATATGGCAAAAACCTACACAAGCTCTTCCAATCACCTAATGACAGATCTCAGTTTAACCCTTGATCAGGCTTATTACTAAGTGATCTTAAGGAGTTTTTCTCTGCTTTGAAATATCTAAGGATTTTCTATGAAACTCTAGGGGTTGACTACTGAGCATGACAATTTTTTTTTCCTGGTCTTTTACCCCGCTGGCTGTTCTTGCTCACCTGTGCTCCTGTCTTCACCGTTCAAGGTTGAGCTGAGACTGATGCAACTGCTTTCTCCACAGACTTCGGCAAAGCATGTCTCTAGGCAAGATATCACACGCCTCCATCATCTCTTTATATCATACAATTTTTCAGGACTGCACACTTTTCAACGGTAAACTTCTGTAAACTTTTGGAAACTCATAGAAATCCCATGTATAATATATGTACATAGGGTGCGTAGGATTTTTGCATGTATGTCTGAGTCAGACCTGGGATTTGTTTGTATTTATTTAGCATGTAAAAACATTTCTCAGGCATAAAGGTAATGCTCCAAATAGAATGGATGCCCATAACCCAGTAAACACTATGATTTATTAAGTGTAAGCACTGACTGCAGGAACCATTGCAGTCATTGGGTACATTTTTTTTGTGAAACTCAGTGATGTTTGAAGAAAATGTTGTCCCAACCATGATTTCCCACTTCTGTTCTGTTTGAGGTTTCTTCCCGTTAAAAGGGAGTTTTTCCTGCCGCTCATGTGGGGATTCTTGAATCCTTAATTTTGAATTCTTGAATCGTTGGCTCTCTCTGCTCTCTGTTTAACTTGCTCTTTATGGAAAGCGTCTTGAGATAACACTTGTTATAAATTGACGTTGGACAAATAAAGATTGATTGACTCATTGAGTTGCCAACTTCTTTCATTCATAGAGTAGTTTAGTAGTTTTGCTACTTTTCTAGCTCTCCAACTCTCAATCCACCACCCCTTCAAATGTCACACAACGCCTCCCTGCCGCATGGTGCTGCCTCTTGGGTAGCGTTTGTGTTTTTCATCTAAAACTAATAATAACGAGACAGGCCCTTGGAGGCGCTTTGTAATTTTTCTTCCCTTTTTCCCTTTTTTCACAGATCACTACGTTTCTTTTTATACTGCTGCACATAAAAACCCTATTATAGGCCAGTCAGGGAGTACTGCCATCTCTAATTTTCACTTGGATAGTGATTTTCTTCCAGTTTTATGTCATGATATTTGCTTCAAAGATTTTTCTGTTCAAGAGCCTGTGAAACCTGCTGTTTTACATGACAAGGAAGTTGAAATCTCCAACACTTTGTTAAATAAAGAATATTTGGGTGTAGGCTGCATGTTTTTTTTTTGTCCAGTATATTTTTGTTTTTTTAGTTTTCTCTTACCAAAATAAAATCCTCCTAAATGAGGCTGCTATAAGATTTGCAGAGTTTGTCTTGGTGCTTTTATTTTTCAGTCGGAGCTTCAGTAAACAGCAGTGAGTGGTCAAATCCATTCAAGTGTCATAAAGAAACACTGATATGTTTGACAGTCGGCCAGTTGAAGTGCTCTACTCTATACAGAATGTACCAGGAGTAGCAATAGGTTTTCATTATTATAGACATCGATTTTCAATATGTGCGGTGCAGATGAGGAGAAGGTGGCAGGAATTCTCAGGTCCACTTGATATTATTAACTGCATCACCCCACAATGGTTATTACCTGGACCTCTGCAGTCAGCAAAATGTTTTGACAAGTGATGAGATTGAGTGGGTGGAATGAGCCACTGATGGATAGACATGAAAGAGCTGAGGGGGAAAATGAAACACTGTTGATACATTCTGTCGGCAATTTGTCCTTACTAGCAAGGTTTTCTGGATTATTTTAAGATTTGAGTGAAAATCAATGAGCTCATTGTATATCAGGAGTCCATATATCTAAAAGAGAGTGAAATTGGGAAAGCAATATTCTCTCTATGTAGCAAAGTCTCTTGTGTGATTCAGTTAGCAATGACAACAAAACTAATGGTCCTCTGAAGTCAGTCCCAATGGGTTTGGAGTAGGCCAAACACATGAATCAAATTCTATACTTGGTGCCCAGCTATTTCCTTGGAGTGTGAAGTACATCCTCACTTCATTACTCAAAGCCAATGACTTACATTCATTTATTATGTAGCCTACATTACAGGTTGATTATCTGAGGCATTAATAACACATGGAGCTTGATCTAAGTTAAATATGATTGATCAAGCAAATAGAAAGTGGCTTGACTACATACTTTCGTCCTCATATACATATATTAGAATGACATGTCTTTATTATTGGGCTTTTTAGACTCATACAAGCAGATGGATGCTATGTGAAGGTGGACATATGCTGATAATGGATGTCAATTAAGCAGTTCATGTATATTTCTGACTGTGCTGACGGAGACATGTATTTTTTCTTATATATATATATATCCCAACGTGCACAGTAACTCATGGATGTGCAGGGATGTAGAGAAAATATATTCCATGCAGGTCTGTGACAGTTAGGACAAACCTGTGGAGAAAAAAATTCAGACACAACTGAGCATGGAAAGCGTTTCTCAGAGCGGCTCATCTGTCTCCATTGCATCGAATGACCACAGCAGAGGCAGGCCACAGCAAAAACATGTAGCAGGGTCATGTGGACCGCAGTAAAAAAAATCTAAGGAACACTTCTTACCTTGCCTGGATTTTACCTACATTTTACCACTGTCTTGTTTGGTCCCGCTGTTGTCGTGTCTCTTTTTTGCGAAGCTGCTCTGACAAATATAAGCTAACTGATGCAATAGGAAAACCTTTTAAGGGTTACTTCCCTCACCGCCTCCATGCAGTTACACACTAATGGATCTATTTTCCAGCTAAGTGCATATCTTACCTAATGTCCTATACAGGATTAATAAACATTTTATGACTATCAGTCTTCAAAAAGACTGGCAGGTTTTTTTGTACAGTATGTGAGTGCTGAAATGCCTTTTTTATGTCAAAATGAAGTAAAGGAAGACCATCAATGCATATAAGAGACTCAATTTTAAAAAACAAGACATGCCTATTAATGTTTACAACACCTTTCCAGCTTTAGAGTCTTAGTAGAGTCTCATTTGTATGCCTACATACATTGTTACTCTGAAGCAAATCACCAGGTGGTGTACCATTTCCAAATATATCACCAATTAGCTTAGCAAATGCTTTCTATTAGAAGATAAATGCTCTGAAATTGGATGTGGAATTCCTCAAGAGATGGAAGAGGTAGCTGTGTTTGCAAATAGTTAATGAAATGTGCTGTAGTTTGAAAGCCAACAGGGCATACTCCTGTGCAATAAATAGTTTTTGAGTCATATCAGCGAAATAACCATATTATTGATACTCTTTAATACCTCTCAGACCCGGAGATAACAGAGATCCAGCAGGAAACTCCAGGAAAGGGAGCAGAGATGAAATCTCCGCTGGCAATCCCTGTGCAACTTTTACACACACAATCGGCTGACTGGCTCGTTGCCAAGACATCGCAGAGAATAGAGCAGAATTGGACAATATTTGGCAGCAGAGAGTGTTGTCTGTGAGTCTCTAGGTGTGTTCAAGCTATGAATGTGATCCTCTCATTCCTGGAGGATGATTTTGTGTTTGTGACTCCCTCTTTCCCAGGCCATCTGTTGGTCTATTCCCTCTCTCATCTATATGGATAACAAGACATGCATTAGAATAACTAATACAACAGGCCTCATATGGTGTATGTGCACTAACAAGGTGGTACAGATTGTGGGGAGATTCTTAGAGGTTGTGCTCTGCTGAGGTGTAAGGCCATGCTGGGGACTGTGGAACTACATTAGCGCCATGAAATAACGCTTTATCAAACAGTCTAGTGGGAGGTCATACATAACATGCTGTAGCCTGAAGAAGTGTTTTTTTTTCCCGCCTGTAAATAGATCACATTTGACCTTTTTTTTCTAGCTGTAAATCTATCAGCCTTTTAAACAGGTATATTGCAAGGTTGTGTATTTTTCTTACTGTCAACATCTGCAGGTGAAAATATGCAACAGAGCAAATTCCTGGAGAGGTCCCACCCATGGGAGGAGGCTGTGTTAGGGCTGGTCCAACAGATGGAGAGATAGATGGAGAAATAAAGAGATGGAGCAGGGTAGTTGTTGAGGGGGATTCCTTGGTGGAGCCTCCAGTTGTAAAATAAAATGCGGGGCCAGGCCTGGGCTGGGAGAAGCAATCCCTCAGGGTGAGCTCTATGCTAAAATTGAGAGATCTGAAGTGTTCTTGCCCTGAGGGACTGTCCACATCCAGATGTGCTGTGCACAGCTGATGATTGATGCCTAGAGGGAGCACAATGATTGTAAATGTGCACACACACTTAATGTGTGTATGTGTTAGTCAAGGATTCTCGCTAAATATTTCAAAGGGCCAAGAGAGAAAACAAAGGGAAAATGGATATCAGAATCTGGAGCAGCAGTCCCAGAAGAGACACCGAAGGAGCCCCCTTCTCCCAGTTACAGCAGAAATAAAATCGTTTGATCTCTGCAGCTCCTGCTTCTATTGTTATCAGCAGTAAACCTCCACCCTCCAACTATTCTTATTGTATCACTGTGAAACTGTGGAGGCCAACAAATATGCGCAGATAAATAGGCAGAGCAAATATGTTTACTCATGCAACCTGCAAAATACTTGATACCACCAGGGATGCACTGCTAATTTGTAGCATTTTTATACACCTTCCCACTTTAATTAGCACTTTTGCACAACAGCCTCCCCCTCCCACCACCACCTAGTCACACACCTGATTTTGCCTGGCTTCTCAAAGCACTTGTAATTACCAGCAAAGCCAACTCATTCTTATCAACTGGAGCCTTGCTTAGCCAAGCAAATCTTCCGTTAGTTAAATAAATATGTTGTGATTTCATTATGGTCCAATGGCAACTGGAGATGTGTGTGGCGCAGATTGAATCCTGGTTATAAGAGAGCTGCGGCTGGAGGGATATCCACATTTTGTTACACATGACAAAACATAATCAACTGTTTTTGAGAAGTAGAAGTAGACTGAAAAAATGTCTTCTTTTTTAACCGTTAATCAATCCATGCTGACTGCATCTTGCTGAGAGTGGCTCCGAAGCGTGAATGGTGTTATGAAATTAAAAAATCTACTTACTTGTCTCAGTTTTGGCTGCATGCTTGGTCTTGCTGGTTTGATTTGAGCACTTCCCAGGTTACAGTACACTTCCTGCTGCAGGGACATTCCCCCCGGCATTTCAAAGACGCATTACAGGATATTTATCATCAAAGGGAAATAATTTAGACAAAGCCTGTTTTGATAAGCGACTGTCTATCTCTTCATTTGTATTGGGTGCATCATCTCAACCAGTTACAGCCACTTAATCAATACAACACCAAAGATATTGACGAGGTCTTTAGGTTGGACCACTTCCTAATAGGTTGGGACACCTGTGTTTGCTGTGCCTTGCAGATTGGATTGTTCATCCTTGATACCAAACATCCTTATCAGTTTCTGGTCAAGCACACACACGCAAGCACATGCAGCATCCTCTTTAGCTGGAAATTTCCTTATCACTGCATTGCATGAACCAACCCATTCATTAGCATTGATTTCCCTTTGAATGGTCATAAAAAAGGTCTTCTGTCCATCCCTTCTCTCTATCTCTTATTCTCTTTTCCTCCTTGTTCTGTCCTAACCTTCCCTGTTCTCTGGCTCTAAAGGGACCCCTCCTTCTGGACGCTACAGTAGGTGAACTCTTGTTAATTGCTCAGTGCAGTTGGAGGTTATCAGCTGGCTGGCAGTGAAGGTCTGAATAATAAGCTGAGCTGAACACAGCCCAGGTGGAAAACAATTAACACAGGAAAAAAGCTGTTGCTTTCTTACAGAAGATGCAGTGTAAAGGGCTCAGTAAACACAGATTTAAACCCAAAAGCAGGACTGAGACCAGGCCTGTAAAGTAAAAAGTTCAAGTTCACTTGAGGTCAACAACAGGCAAAACAAAAAAAAAAGCTTATCCAAAAGGGGATCAGGCTAGCAAGCAGGTATCCAAAAGGCAGGCAAAGGGTCATAGCAGGCAAAACTAATGCATGCAGAGAGAATGGTTGGCGCTCTGAGGCAGAAGCACAACTGGTGTGGAATGAATGGAAGTGGGCCGGTGTGTATGTAACGGGGCTGATGGTGGAATGGGGGAACAGGTGTGTATGCAGGCCCCTCCCTCTCCTCAACAGCAGCGTTGCAGTGTGCAGAGCACAGCGAGTCTTGCAAAAAGGGCACTTATCTAGTCAGAGGCCACAAGGGCAGGTGCTTGAGCACCACCTGGGGTGTATCGGAGCATGTGCCCGGTGAGTAGGGAAGATCAGGTGTTGGGGAGTGGTAGGACTGGGAGTTATGTAAATAATGGTTATTAATGATAAGGGTTACTGCAGGGCACATGGGGGTGGCAGGATCTGAAACGACGGGTGGGTTCGTACACGGCAGGAAAAAAGGGAGGGAATGAATATGTAAGATAAGGAATTGTCTGCATGGCTGCGGGAGAAAGAGGGAAGAGAACAGATTAGATGGTGTTGTTGCAGATTTACAGGTGACTCAAATAGGGTAAATAGAAGCAAAAGGTAGCAGGGTGGCTGATTAAGTGCTGTACATAAAATTCTGCCGTGAGTGTGCCTCTGGCTGCCCTTTTCATGGTGATTCCTGCATTTCCATAATACCCCCATCTGACGGTGTCTGAGGCTGACAGACACACACAGACACACACACACACACACACACACACACACACACACACATCCTAAATATACTATTGGATTAAAACAGTCTCATAAGTATTCACAAACAAATGTCAGGTTACATAGCTCACAACACAATGCACAAATACACAAATCATGCAGGGTGGTGTGTATGTTAGTCTGTTGTGACCCTAATAACCTCAAGTCTTTTTACTTATAAACTGTCTCAAGGACGATCACAAATGGATGGCTCAAAATATCCTTCTGCTAAACTCTCAGTACTTTATTGGCACTAATTCCTACAACACTCAAATTATAAACGTACTGGGTCCATTCCATTCCAACCCATTACACCACATTGTGGAAACCTTGGTGTTTTATTTGACAGTGACCATGGCAAAACTGTCACACACGGTCATTTTTTTTTTTTCAATTTAGAAAAATGTCAGAAATTAAGCCATTACTGTCTACCAAAAACCTTGAAACAGTTACTCGTGCTTTTATCTCATTGCAGCTAGATTATGACAATTCCCCCTTCTCAGTCAGCAGCAAAAAACCCTCTCTTCTCCAAATGGCTAATCCAGAATGATGATGATGATTTTAACAGGTACCAGAAAAGAAGAACATGCACACCCATTCCTTTTCATTGCACTGGCTGCCTGTTAGGTGCTTTTAAAATGGTACTTATCATCTATAAAGCCCCGAACCACTTGGCTCAAACCTATGTGTCTGACCTTTTGACCCCCAGTGTACTCTCACGGCTGAGGTTGTCAAATGTAGCTCTGCTGGTGGTCTCTAACTCCAGATCTTTGCCATGAGGGCCCTGAGACTTTGGAACAACCTTTCAGAGGAGATCAGACTGGCTAAGTCTATTTATTCTTTTAAGTCTCTTCTTAGAATGCACTTTTATGGTCTAGGATTCAGTGATGCTCAGTCTTACCTCCTACACCATTTGCTTCATGGTTTTATATTGTATTGTTATGTTTTATTATTGTTTTTATGTGTTATCGCTTATTTTATGTCTGGTTTTATAGACACTGCTATTGTTCTTGTTGTTATGATTAACATTTTCATGATTCCTGCTTGTTGTTTTTACCCTGTAAAGGACTTTATAAACCAAGATTTGGAAAGGTGCTATGTAAATAAAATTTTATTATTAGTATTAGTATTATTATTAGTAGTAGTGGTGGTGGTGGTGGTATTGTGTTGTTCTTGTTGTTAGGGTTAATATATTTCCATTGAAAATTGCTGTAGTTGATGTACAGGCTTTGATGATATGTGAGTGGTAAGTTTGAGGACAGATCCAGATTTTCCTATGAAACGCTTTTAATCCCATTCTACACACCCAGCTCAATGTTTGGTCTGTATTGGGCAGCACATCAGTGAATGTATTTATTTCTTCCAGGGCCATGTTTTTCCATATGACCTTGCCTTTGCAGACGGAATTTCTGCAAACTGAACTTTAAGAAGTTTGTTTTGCTTCTCTCCATTATAAGTATTATCTGAAAACTCTTTGTATAGGTAATATATTTTTATGCATTCATTGTGAGAGTGCATTCTGTGCCTCCAAAATGTATGAGCATGGCGCTACCCCAACCATGAACCCGTCCTCATAGATCAGTTCTCATCATTTGTAGTCCTCACCACATTATGTATGTGTGCATGTGTGTTTAGATTAATTATTTTAAATGTTAGAGTCACGCGGCCTCCCTGAAGAAAATATTTAGAATAAATGCATTTGACAGGAGTCGTGGAATTTAAGTGAAGGAATCGTGCCGTCAGAAGTGGCTTTTTTTTTTTTTTTTTCAGATGTAACCACCTTTCCAACACATGCACGCACACACTCTCCTTCCATCAAGTCTCCACTGTTCATCCTCCACTTTATTGCCTTCAGGCACTCTAACTTAGAGTCTGAACTTATTATGCTTCTCCCTTCTCTGAATTGTGGTGCACTCAGCTTGTGAATGGAGAGGGAATGAGCTCATTCTACCTGCGTCAGCACGAGGTGCGGTTATGCTGCAGACGGCTCGGTGAGGAGAGTGTAATGAGGAAGCGCAGGTTTTTCTGAGGTGGAGGTGGATCCTCCCTCTCAACCAATCAAGCATGACGTGATTTAAGCCACCTGCCGCCGCAGGTGAACTCCATGAGAGCAGATTTATGAAAATGTTTAACTTTTTCCTGTAAGATTGCCTCAGGCTTTTTGTCCTCTCTCAAACCCAATCAACCAAAACGCTCTGTTTTTCTCTCTTGTCTCTTCTCTTATCCTCCCTTCTCACTCCCTCAGTCACCTCGTCCTTACTGTGTCTCTCCATTTTGCACGCTATCACACCTCTGTCCTCGCCTCCCAGAGCTAGGTAAATAGGTATGACAAATCTTTCTTCTCAGTAGGGTTTGCTGGAGGGATTTTTTTCATTGATGATGGCTGATTCTTTCATGCTGTGTTCGGGGAAGGTAATATACTCTCTACTCTGCTTTCTCCTCGCGGCAAGCATTGAGCTTAAATGCTTACCCATGGTTTTGGATATGAACAGTGTGTTTGTGTTGCTAAACAAACATAAATACTCTTTTTTTTTTCTTTTTTTTTCTGAAGAGCACAGACGAAATAAACAGCAATGACAGTCAGTTCGGTTTTCTGATAAATGGCCTTATGTGCTCCAGTAGTTGTGACATGAAGGGCAGAAAAAAGGGAAGAAAGAAGAAGATCAAGGACGAGAATGGATGGAAGATGACAAGATACGGTGTTTGTCTGATCCTTGATAGGGGAGTGGTTTCATTACCTCAGGGACCTCAGTGGGGATGTCTCGGCAGCTATGTATTTTCTCTCACTGCTTGTCAGACTTGTGGCACTGCTGCGTACACTTCTGTGTTTTTAGTCACTCGGGGATTTCAGTGACCCAGGAATCAGCTGTGATGGATGGCTTTGTCTGTCTTAGAGGATGGAGGGGTCACCGGGGTTCATAGCGGTGATGGAGACACTTCCCTGCTCGGCCCTCATGACTTTTTTAATTAACCTCTTTGGGAGGACCAGTCTCTTCCTTTAGAGGTAATCACAGCCTGGAAAGTCCCTTCATTAGGACTTATCTGACCTCTGTGTATCCAGCATTGTGCAGTTTCTTTCCCTACATCCTCCACCTCCCATTCAATGCAGTAATGGCACTGCCACACAGGAAGGGAGACAACAGCAATGAGAGGCTGCACAACGCGTAGAAATGTGCCCAGCCCTTCTGACTTTCCATTCTCTATAACCTCTCTGTGCACACACCTCACTCTTTGTTTTCTGGTCTCTAGTCATCTCTCTAATTCTCCCAGCTAGAATTCATTTTATTTCACAGCGAGGCAACTTCATTGATCCCTCCAAGAGACAATCGCAGTTTAATGGCGAATTAGGCAAGGCACTTCTTGACAGATGCCTTTGTACCGCTCTTCTTCTCATCTCTCCTTTTTGCCTCTCTGCACTTACTGTAGACCCTGTGGCCTCATTATATATAAACAGTCAAGAAGCATAGACAGAAATAAAAATTATCCTATTTTTCACATTAGACTTCTAAGGGACAAACAGGCCTCAGTACTCCTTAGGGGAAGCGAACCCCTCAGAGTGATGCCCCAGAACAAGCAGATCAAACGCCTCTCCTCCGGCTCCTCGCCTTTCTTCCTATCTCTATTTTGGTTGCCTTCTTTCATGTTGGGGAACAGTGGCTTAAGTGGCTCTATTGGAGCTCTCTGATGGGCCCTCAAATGAAGCCTGTGTGAGCTTGGGAAATAAATTGGTCTGTTCTGACGCTGTGATGCTCGTGGCGCCCCCTGCTGTTCACTGTCTGATCTGTGCTGCGCAGGACAAAGGATGGGGAGGGGTGGGGAGAGGGGCAGGCAAAACAAAGTACACAAGGCTGGCAGGGAAGAGGTCAAGAAAAAAAAGAGGGTGGGGTGGGGGGGGGGTGAGTCATGCAAGTTGCTTTGTTAGAGCATTTACATTTAATTTCAGCCGATGAGAGTTTCATACATGCTAAATGAACATTCTGCATTTAAAATCCACAGTGGAAGGAGGAGGTGAGGAGAAACATGTGTGGACCCACAACTCCCCCATGTGGATATCCTACACAAAACCACTTTTTGAAAAATCCAAAGCTTCATTGCACTGACTTTTCTGACAAGAGTAAAGGCCTCTGACAGTAGTCCAAACACCCCCATCTAAGCCCTAATATTCCACCTCATGACCGCACGACCAACAGTTACAGCTACAATACTGACATCACTTTTCCTCACTAACCTGTTTCCCAGTTTCTACTTTCCCACCACGCCTCTATTTCATGTATGCCAATGGCATGCCAAGCAGAATGTATCAGTTTGGTTTGTTCTTGCTTCAACAATCCACCCAGATGAATTATTCATATTTCTTTAAGATTCCTGTTTGTCTCTATCATCTTCATTCATATGCAGCCTTGCAGGGTCCTTGGCTTTTCTGTTCAGCTTATCTGAAAGGACGAGTTGCTTTAGTCAGTGTGTGGCAGTGATGTGTGTGTCGTGTGACCCACACATATAGATGTGTGTGTTAGAATGTGTTTGGCAAAGAAAAGCTGGTCTAAGACACTGAAACAGGAGAATACAGAGCAGTTTTCTTTGTTTTTGTATCTTTGCATGTGTTTCTGTGCTGTTTATCTGCACACGTTTTCATTGTGTTACAGAATAGTTTGTTTTGTCAGTGTGAAAATAAACACACCTTGTCCAGGCGCTGATGTGTTAATCATTACATATCAGTGAAAGCTAATACTTCCTCTTCCTCTCTCTAATCAGGCTTGTTATATTACTGAGCAACAAGTGTCCCCTAAACTTAAACATTAACATAAATAAATGGTATCTAAATGTGGGCATTGGCTTTAAATCTTTAAAGTTTACAACTCAGTGCAATGACTAAAGCTCTAAAGGTAGTTTAGTCGCTGCGTTGAGGCTTTGTGAGGACTGTTGACTGTGTAATGTTGGTTTTTCCACATGATGAATGATGAAGTGTACCGCTGTGTGGACCCTGTGCATTGTGTTATCATAATGATTCAATCTGTTCCAAAACAGAAGCCTATTGTTAATCTTACAGAACATGTCAGCACAATGTAACACTAACTTTACTCTCTCATTGGTCGGGGTCTCGCAGACCCCTGCTGTTTGTGTAAAAATACTGATTGGAAAGTCAAACTTCCTTTGCCTCTGGTCCCGTTAAAATTCAATATGTATTAAAGTGATAACCGTTCCCATTGCCATGCATGGAGATTGCACATTTTTGGAAAGTGGCAAAATACAGAATTTACCATAAACCATTGTTATTATATGCACTGACACGTACCAAACATTTATTCACAGACAAAGAAGTCTTGTCAGTATATATCCCATACAGTGACATTACCTACTGTATGTTTGGGGTCAATCAGACCCTAGAGAGGTCTAAATCCCTGTTAGGTTATGGTGTGGTGCTACCACCAGTCAGTGATATAGAGCATCTAAAAGTCTACTCACTATGTTTTACAGTTTGAATCTGAGACCCCAAACTAAAGCAATGAGCTATTTTTTTTGCATTAAAGGCTTTGACACATATAATTAGTTCATAATTATGTTAACAAGCAATTTTCCTAAAGTTAGGAGAAGTCATGAAGTATCAAGGCAATAAAATAATGTTAAGTTGCATTTTATGAGTTTTAAAGAGGGAGCAGCTGCCCAGGACCCCCAACAGCACATTAAAGGTGAAGTCAAAGTAACAATATCCTACCTCGATGTAAAAATACTGTACAAAAGCATTGTCAATCATGTTTTTAAAGTGACATGCAGTAGAATGGCACACCTGGGAGCGTTGTATAGCCTAATACCATATGGTGAGTATGACAATAGCATTAATGTATGCATTTGCAAAGGATTTTGATGTTGCTGCAGGTTGAGGTGGAGCTACTTTTTTTTTTTATTTTACAGCCTACTGTTATCTTATAAACTGATCATATGTTTTGCATGTTACATCCTAATCTGCAATGCATATGGTAAAAACTGCAAAGTACAACATTTTCCTCTGAAATATGTAAAGTAGCATGAAAGGGACACTGAAGTAAAGCAGTTTTTTAAAGTACAGTTATGGAGTAAATGTGCTTGGGCACCATTGATAACAGTCACACAGATTCAGGATAATATAAGAGGTTGAATAAAAGGGAAAATGATGTTAATAAAGGTGGAAAGGCTAGAAATGAACTAGATAAAACATATTTATTGTTCAAAGAACTTTACTGTCCTGTGGTTTGGTGGGTTCACTGCTTCCCACCGCCATCACAGACGCACCATGTGAGGCTGAGTGAACTTGTGTTTATACGGTAAAGACGCCAAAGCCGATTATGACCGAGGCCCGGAGGCGGGACAGCTGAGGTGAACCCGCGATTTTATTGGTCGCCGGCGTGTCAGGAAATGTTAAGCGACCAATCGAACGGCGCGGAGATTTATCCCTGCCTTTGACCGTCCGACCTCCAGTACCTGTCAACACAAGGCACTTCTCCTATGGAGGTAATGAGTTTTCAGATTGATTTTCGCTCTCACAAAGCAGTTGTGCCAAATTGTTCTAAAAAAAAATAAAAAATGAAGGAGCAATAATTATCTCAGGGGAAATTCTCAGCGCTTTTATGAACGAAGTTGTGCACAGTTTGTCCCTCTTATTATCTGCACCAGCCGGACTCTGGGAATGACACTGGCGGCCACTAACAGGATGGAGTGTCTGTTCCAGCGATGCCACAAAGAGGCTGTTTTCCATTCAGTCTTACGGCCGGTGCTGCTCATGTCATGTGTGGTAAGCTGTGATTATTTCATACACGTTGTTTTTTTATCAGTTCTCCATTTGAAAACTTTGAAAAAGTCCCTAACAGCAGGGATCTGATGTCGGAAATGCTAGATGGTTATTAATTGTACTTTTTCTAACATTTTTGTGTGTGGATTTACATGCACCCATGCCTGGCTGAAATGCTGTGCTGTGCAGAGAAGTAGGACAGATTATAAATTGGTCACTGCGTCCTAGCCAAGGCCCACACTCATTTATCTGTGACAGACAGCTCCAAATAATAAGAGGATAAATACTCAATCCAATCCAATCCAAACATGGCAATCTTTTCAGGGGGCAGCAGATAATTAAATTGAGTCATAGCTTTGAATCATCCACACATAAATAAAAAATGAAATAGCCAAATGCCCAAATAATTTATGACATGCACAAACATCGCCAAGGGACGCCGCAAACGTGCTCTTAAAGTGTGCGAGGTAACGCTGACATGTCAACACTTTGAGATGTTCTTTTTTGTCCTTTATTGCACCCACGCCGGACCCAACCCTCTCCAGCTTTTGGTGCTGTCCGTGTCCATGTATCCTGGGCTGTGGTCCATCGGAGTCCAGCTTCATTCAGCCTTCACAGGGAGCTATATGCCAGGCCACCACTCTGTCCTTCTGGTCAACAGCCCCAACGAACAGGCAGCCAAGGACATTGGCAGGTACACTAGTGAATCATAGCTTACAGAAATAATGGGGTATAAGCAAAATTTGGAAACATGTGGTGTCATTTGTAATGTGAAATGATCCAAATATGTCAAAGGAATAGTTCCACTCATTGGGATATACGCAAATCTTCCCTCTTGGAGATCAAGTAAGTATTGTTTTACCGCTCTTGGAGATGATCATCTAACTCTGGCTAAGAAAGCGAATAAGTTCCCAAAATACGAAAAATCTGGCTGCTAATTAAATTCTTCTCCTTTGGTCTGGATTTGGAAATCGGTGAAAGTCAAAGTCAATCAGCCCGACATACAGTAAGTTTGACTTCTCTGTGTGGAGGAGAGATGGAATTTTGTCAAAGCCACAACTGGTGGAGCGCAGTGTTTGTGTTTCAGCTGCATGCTAATGAGCTCTATTTACCACGTGTCAAGACGGGTGCCAGACATGTAAATCACTTCCTTCAGAGACACTGGTTAGAGGAGGGGGGGGGCATGGCCGAGCTGATGATAAAACTACAGTATCAGCTGAGCAGCAGAAAGCACCATCTTTTTTTGAATGTAGATCATAAAAATGCTCTCCTGTGGCCTGCTTGAAGAGCACCTCAGTGAACGGCTCAGTTTCATGGTGTAATTGACAAACAGCTTTTTGTTTCATGAGCGATTAATTTCTCTTTCCTCTCTTTTCATGTCTGCTCCTTCTGTTTTCACCCACACTCCCTGCTATTCTGTATTTCTTTTCCAGGGCAATCATGGAGAGGCGCCTGGCAGCCAGCATTAACATTCTCTCAAGGACCTCAACAATGTAAATCAAATTTGACCCCCACTTTGACACAACTAGCCGACGCACAAGCCCAAAGGCCGGCTTAGTTATGATGTCTCTCACATGTGCAGACGCTTACATACGTCAGTACATAAACACATACGTTCCTTTTTTTTTCTCTCTCTACTACATAGGTTGCCTAGGAAACAACAAGTTGAATGGACTGCATCTGAATGCTTTTATCAGTTTTCCCATCACTAGAGCCTGAGTGGCAGTTAGTGGTCATATGATTATAAGCACGGATTAGTTTTCCTGTTAATGCATAACCACAAAAGAAAAAACAAGGGGAAAAAAGACCTCAGGGACTCCATAGAGAATAGGAGGATAACTGAATAGAGAAAGCAGCATTTAAACCTGTTTGGAAAACAAAGGTTTAGCCTAAAAATAGAGGATGTGGTTGGATTAGTTCAGGGGTGAGGGCGGTGATAGAGGTGGTGCGGGGTTTTGTGTGTGTGTGTGTGAGCGCAGGTGTGTAATGAATGCGTTGCCGTTATATCTGGGCTCTTTTAGTCTTCAACATTTATTTTGACGTTTCACATCGCACACGTTTACCTTCCGGCTCTTAGTTTGGATTTTTCTGTCTTTCACAATATCTCAAAAAAGTGCAATGTTTAAAGCAAAGAGGCAGTTTTGCACTTGACACCATAAAAGCCTGTTGGGAACAGTGTGACAGTGTCACTCAAAATCACTGTGGCCAGAGTACATGGTTGGGCAAGTTTTGATTGGTGTGTTCTTTCAAAAAAAAGCTTTCCAGCATCAAGTACTAGTACTTTTCAGTCCCTACTAATTTACAGACCCTGTTTGTAGCACAGTTCAGTTAGTGCAGCTCAAATATCTTATGTTTTCTCGTTCCTTAGGTATTACTGGAAAGGTGAAATTCAGGACGCATCTGAAACCCTGATGGTAAGCTGACCAAGAAAGTCCTATTGTGATCAACATGCACTCAACAGGCGTGTTGAAATAGAGAGCGGAAGTGTAAGATGAGATGTCACTGTTGTTGCAGCTGGTGAAAACAAAGACCTCCAGGATCCAGCAAGTCATAGATTATGTGAGGTGAGAAGCTGCTTTATGTAATATTCATGATATTTCAAATTCATGAAAACTGTACATCAAATGACGCGATGCTTAAGCTTTGCATGCTACTGTGGGCATGCTCTAACTTCTAACAACTTGGGCTTTATTTTGTACTGTGTGCTATTACTTCACTGCAGAGCAAATGGGTGTGTCACAGCACTGTTCAACGAAAGCAATCACTGTGATCTAACACTTACAAAACTGAAGTCATAAAAAGCATACTTGAGAATATATCGTCGCTTACATACTTCCTAATTCACAATGGCTGTGAGTAAGAGTTATTTGGAGAAACAGAACAGGATTTAGTCACTTCAGCTTGAAGATTATATTTGGATAATAGTTTGACTTAATAAAACATCCACATGCAGAACTAGGTGTCTAAAGTGTTCATGAATAACAGATTGTTTTTGTTATGGAACTGTAGAAGGTGGTAGATGTACTGTCTGTGCTAACACATTAATAATTGGGATGCCACATATGTACTACTTGAAATAAATAGCCCGTTACAACACCAGCGAATAACCAATAAGATTGATCATCTATATTTCTTTCCATTCGGCCATTTGTGATTGCAGCATCAGGCTATTCGACTTGTGGATGTGCCAAGTCGTTGAAATTGCATTTCTTACAATGCACGGCACGGAGGTTGAAAATTTGTAGCAACTTCTAATGGTTGCGGCTTCCTGCTTTGCTACGGGGCAAACACTCCTGTTTCTTGCTCTCTGCGAAGCTGTTGTCTCTGCTCCTTTTTCCTACTTTTCCCAACCTAATTACAAACTATGTAACCTGTAAAAGCTTCCTATAACAACTAAATCATTGGGAGGACCATTCATGACAACTCTGCTACCCACAACATTAATGCAACCCAACAGTAACTAAGTGGACTACTGACAGAATTGTGTCCGGAATGGATTATACCTCTCTGCTCATCAGAATCGATAAAGTACACAGACAGTCATAAATCATAGCAGAAGATTGACTGAACTCCACAAGCCTCTGCCAGTGTCTTCAGTCGATAAGTTAGCTCATCAGGACTCGACTTGAAAAGATTTAAAAGGACAGCTCTCTCTAAATGGCATGTAACTTTCCCAAGACTGCCTGAAACGAAACCAGCGAGCTCATGTGCTATAATTGGTATTTCCACCTGCTGCGATCAATTGGTTGCAAAATCAGAAGATAAGCACAACACTGTGATCCTACAGAGAGCAAAATTTATAGTATAGTGGAGATGAAAAAGTCTCATGTTGAGGAAAGGGAAAGAGATCATTGAACCTGGAACTCTAGTTGAGGGAGATGCAGTAAGACAATTGAAGCATACTGAATTCGGTCGGCAATTTAAGAGATAACACCTCAACCAATAAAGAACCCAAAAAATAATTACATCATTCTCCATGTGGGGGGCACTGATATATGCAGAGATAAATCAGATGTGTTAAAGCAGGATTTCAATGAACCTAAACTGTCTGTGTGGACAAACTGGAAGCCCAGTTTTATTAGTGGACCACTGCCAGAGGCCAGCAGAGCGATCAACAGGTTCAGCAGACTGTTATCAGTGAACGCATGGCTCAGCAAAGCCTGCTTTCTGAAAGGGATCAACTATAGTAATAGCCTCAATTTGTTCTCGGGACTCTGGACAGGTAACCTCCACCCAAGCAGATCTGGAGATAAAAGTACCGACCATTTTTGGTTCATCCTGCGACACCCATGCATAATATGATGCACCCTTTACGCACAGCCGCCTCAGCACCATGAAGTCAGCACGGCGTCAATGTCAGCGTTTTGATGACTAGCTAATGGATCGGTCTCCTGTTTCCTCCTCCTTTCACTCTCCCCTGCCTCAACCCTTTTGAGATCCTCTGATAAAACAAAAGGTGCTGCCTCCACTCCTACTGAGAACATTCTGTAACACCAACCTTGCCAATAACAGAGGTGACATGAAAGCAACAGCTCCTTCGAATTTAAAAAAAAAAAAAAAGAATATGAAGAAGCTGAATGCAGGTGGCGAAAAAGCACTGAGCACTACAGTTAACTCTTCTGTGATGCCTTTGCCAAAATGAATACTAATGCTTGTGCCTTTTTTTCTGCTGTTGATTGGCTGACAACCCCCCCCCCCTGTGTCAGTAGCCCCCTGAACGTTTATTCACTATATCATGAAATTAATCAGCCGTCAGTTGACAAGCTGTCAGTTCCTCCATATCAGGTTTGGGGTATGTATTGTCCTTTGCTTCCACAAACCCTAACAAATTTCATTAGCATGGTAGAATTTGATCCTATCAACCATATAACCACGGAGGAAATTGTACAATATTTGAAATCTTCCTCTTGCTGTATTGGTATTCTCTCCCTGCAGGCTTTTTCAGAAATGTTTTTAATGCATTGTTTTCTCAGGCTGTTTCCCACAGGACCTAAAATCAGCCGCTGTTAAGCCACTTTTAAAAGCAAACAATCAACTCACCAATGAACAATTATAGGCCCGAATCAGGCATTTTAATTGAAGTAAAATTACTGAAATAGCCATTTTTCAATGGCTATTGTTTTGATGTTTTCCACTCAGCATTTCGTCAACACCATCTTCAGTAGGCTCGACTACTGCAATGCTCTTTGTCATGCATCACATATCAGGAAGAAACTCCTATAGAAATAAGTCTTAATACTTTTCTGTTTGCTACTGCAGGTTGAATTTGGGACTGTTTATTCATATCTTGCACTGTACTTTCTGACTGCTTCTTAATCTGTCTTGTTTGATTTTATCTTATTTTATTCTTCGCTTTATTTTTATCCTCTTTACTTGGGGCCCTTCAAGGTCTGTCCACCCCTATGCAAACCCAGAAGTCCTCAGCTTCCTGGTGGAGGACGGCAGTCTGGCTTACGTGAAGTGGATGGATGAAGCCATTCCAGACGACTGATACATCATTAAAATCAAAGCCAATCTCCGCGTGGACTGCTGAACAAGGAAGCTGAGCCATGTGTGCAGGCTGTTGTTTGAAGGCTTCAGATCAAAAGGTTCAGAAAGCACACTGAACAAAAGTGTGATGCATTGCATTTTGACTATTTTGCTGCTCTGACCTTTTCGCTGAAAATTCCATGATGAACTGTGGAGATTTATTTTCAGTCTTTTAAAGAGCTCTGTACCACAGCCATTGAAAAGACAGGTGTCATTTAACATTGCATAACAGAACACTTCGAACAAACAGTCCCAGCAGACAGCCCAGTTTTAAGTCAATGCACAAAGGATATTAAGCTGTCAGTAACCATAGTTCTATTCACTCTGTGCTATGATCGGTTAAATCTCACTGACTTATCATGGCATAAACGGACCACAAACACATTTTTAAAAATGTCGGACTATTTGAACAACCTCTGGACAGTTACGATGGTATGAATAAGGTGTCCACATTTTCAAAATAATGTGTTTGCCTACACCTCATCATGTATTATTTCTGATACATTGTTGCACCTCTTACACAGATAACACTATCCTCTGTTAGCTGTAATTTCAGACTATTTGCATTCGATGAAACATGCTCTGCTTTATATTTATATATTCATTAAAGATTACGTTACTCTTATAGGCAGTCTTCAAGGTTGGCTTAAATGCAGGTTTAACATAGTAGTAGTGCTGGAACATATTAATGGTATAACTATACCATACTGGTAACCATAGTAACAGGATATACTGGCATATGATGGTAAGCTGTTTTGAAAAAATGCAAAGGTCTTCCACAAAGAGAAACGTGATCAGCTACACTCAGAAGGACAGGACGTCTGATCACTCTACAGTTGAATGGATTATTGATCTGTCAGGCTGTTTCCTCTATTGGTGCAGCAGATGCTGTAAGTGACATGCGTCTGTTTGCCCTGTGTGTTGTATGTACAAGTAAAGGAGCAATACTGCTGAATTTCAGTATTGCTCTGCTCCTGGTTAGCTCAGCTTGTTCTATTAAAACATTTACTACCATCCTGTATGACCTCAAGTAAAGCTGCATAGAGGATGAATCAACAAACAGACAGCACTTGGCTGTATTGTACATCTTGACCCTGCCTCTCACTTGTATTTCTAATGACTAATTTGAAACTGTTTTGTTTGTATCTCGAAGACCTGATTCTGATCTGAGCAGGTCTCCGTTGGATAACTCATCCTTGATCTCCACAGGAGAAGTCTAGCCAGATAAAACTTTAATTGAAAAACAAAAACAAACTAATTTGTTGATTAGCTCCTGTCTACACATGAGAGCAGCACAGGTTAGAGTGGTATCTGTATTCTGGCTTTCACATGTATACATGACCATAGAGGTGGCACTTAATCTTTTGTTATTTTATTATGTGCCTGTACACTTTATGTTCATTTAAAAAAATAACCTTAATATTCTGAAATACAGCAAATCTGTTAGTTATACCATGCCATAATTACGGTTATACAGGTCAGCCATGCATGCTTACCTCATTAAACAAAAATACACACTAATCCTCGGTGTGCAGAATGCGTTTCCGGCATGAGGCCCCAACAAAGGAACTGCAGACATGGTTTAGTTGGGTGTTGTGCCTGTGGAGCCAAAATAATCCTCCCCATCAGGTCCAGAGATCAGACCATTTGGTGGCAGTTTGTGTGTGTGTGCATTTGTATCTGTGTTTGTGCATGTGCATGCGTGTGTGTGTGTGTGTGTGTGTGTGTGTGTGTGTGTGTGTGTGTGTCTTTTACTTCAATGCATACATGTGTTTTCACATCACTGTGTGTGCACAAGCCATGTTTGAATATGCCATAAATGCGCGCAGGTATTTTTGTGCCTTTGTGAGCAGTTATGACTGAAATAAATATTGCAATTCATCTTTGCAAAAAATGATGAAGCATCCTGCAGTTTGACTAAATGTTCACTAGATGGTGTTGTTTCAATACAAATAAAAACACACGCCAGTGTTACCAGACAGTCACATGTGAATCGTGTTGTTTTTGTACTATAGCAAAGACACAATCTGCTCATTTCCCCACCCAATATAACTTTTGTATGATACCACTACTACTCACTGCCACTCGCTCCTACTAAGGAGCAATGTGAAGAGAGTTACTGGCCAAGTATGTGAACACATTCAAGGAATTTGATGCCAGTTTTTCCACTGCTCTTGTGAACTTACACATAATCAGACAAAAGGGAGACAAGAGCAACAAAGCTGAATAAAGTAAACAAACATTTAACTTAGGCAAAAAAAACAATGCACAATGTAAATATGTGAATATATATATGACAGAGAGAGTGAAAAGACAGCTGTGCAATAATGCATGAAATTAAATTACATTCAACCTTATGCAAACTTAAAATAGATTCCAAAGAATGTGTAATATGACATTCCCATATATTGGTATCATTATTAAGTCTAAATACCACCATCCATAATAAGCACTGGTTGCATCAGGTTCATAATTAGTTTTCACTCTCTAAATAATCCGACTCTCTCTTGTTCACTATTAATTATTCTTGACTGAATCTCTGTACTTCTGTAAAGACCTTCTCTCCAGTTCATTCAGTCAAAGTCTAATTGGTTACAACCAAAGAAAATACCATATATTACTACGTGAATATTGTGCAAGTTGTGTAAACACAGAGACATATGGCAGGCTCTTTTTCTTCCTGTGTGTCATTAAATTCTCCATGGGATTCAGAGTTAGGAACAGGATAATTAAGAATAAGCTGCAAGAAACAGACGCTGATAACATGCTCCCACTGAGCAATTCAATAAACAGAGGATAATAACACACACACACACACACACACACACACACATACACAGCTATCTGATTTAGCAAAGCAGGGATGGTGAGCAAATTCAGATTTTTCATTGAACTTGTGTGTAATGGCTTACACAGCATTTACATATTACTTCATATACAGTACATTCTGCTCTACTTGTACTACAGATGCCTGGATCCTGACGTACACTGTTTGGCCATTAAGAGTACTCTTAAAAGATGACCAACATTTGCAAATTGATAGCATGAGAGTTGGAAGATTTTACTTCCTTGAAAAATCCATTAGAGCCAGATTGTTGATTGATGCATGTGAATCTGTTGCAACAGTTATAGTGTGTGTCTGTGATTCATGTATTTTGTGTCTTAATTTTACTGCAGAGGTCTTGCAGAGGTCTTAGGTGGCAGTGTAAAGTAAATTGCTGTACCTGCAATCACCTGATCTGGTTAATAATGGTCAGGATACCATTATTAAGATAAGTTTGTGGCTCACTGAATATTGTCTATAGTGGTGAGTTACAAAAAAAACATAGTTTTTGCAGTTTTGGTGACCAGAGGTACAAATGCAACCCCAGTGCAGAGCGGCACAATCTGAGGAAGTGGCTGGAGCAGGGTGAGCACACTGCAGGAGGGAGGAATAATTTAGTGGCAGAGAGTTTACTAATGGGCTGGGAGGAGAGTCCTGACCAGCTATTCCAGGCAAAAAACTGCTATTTCCTGGGGAGGTGCAACATGATTATACAGCATCACAGATTTGATTCCAAGGGCAGATGATCTACTTTTTTAATCGTAATGCATATTTTAGAATAAAATTATGTCTTCGCTGCTTTGATAAAAGTTTTGCTTTACGAAAAATATAATAATATGCCTGACACAGTAGACCAAGATGGAATTTTAAATAGGTTGAGGTTGAGCTTTAACATTCAACTAAGGATTTATGTTTTCCACCATTTTTAGACATTCAAGAGGAGCTTTGTGCTCATTGCCGTCGTTGCTCCACGCTACATGGTAGACAGCTGATAAATACCAGCCTAAACAAAAGATTAAAGTTATGCTTAATGAACGGAGAAAACACGACTATGAGTAAGAGTGGCATGTGAAAAACTGAGAGCGGTGAGTGCAGGCAACAGAGTAAAAGGAGGGACATTGGTGTTTCACAGTGGGCAGCTCTGAAATGGACAGAGGACATTGAGGTGATGCAAAGTGGAACAGCTAGCTGACCAAAATACTCACTCCGTGAATTTGCATCATTAACCATGGAGTCTAAGAAGAATCATGTTATTTGTTGTTTGAAGAGTAATAATGTTCTATTAAAATTTAGAAAAAAGTTACTGCAGAAGTCTGTAAATAAAACAATATAAATTAATACAACTTCAGTGACACCAACACAAATGAATAAAGTCCACTCTTGCATTGCTCTTTAAATTACTGTATGTTGGACTGATGTGGTTTAGGACTTTGGTAAAGTAGAACAACCACCATCAGCGTGGAGGTGAATGAGCACAGAGTGAAACAAGGAATATCTTCAGTTTGATTTGGATAGATTTGCATGCATGCACAGACACAAACACACACACACACACACACACACACACACACACACACACACACACACACTAAAGACGAGGAGAATGTTTTGTACTGGTTGCACTAGCAAGCCTTATAAGTTTTAATACAGAGTGCGTGGCTTTTTTACGTCTGTTCTCATGTAGACATGATGAAAGTTTGCCATTTAAGACATTCACTGGCTGCAAATTCACTAAAGATAAGATCTTTGACACACAGCCAAACAAATGTTGTGGTACCTGTAAGCTCTGAATTGGCTTAGCGTTCTGAGTTGCAAGGTTACATGGAGGGGAGGGAAGAGTGATGGCTCAGTGCCTTTGTGAGGAAGCCTACACTAAAGGTGATTGCTTTCTTCCTCTCTTCTGCACCTCCTCTTCTTCACCCTCTCAGGGATCCCTCCCTCCTCATGCTCCTCCCATCTCCCTGCCTCTGTGTGCCTCATAAATCTCCATCTGCAGTACATGTGGTTTTGTGTAAGACGCACACATCCACACTCACAGAAAATAAGAAGAAGAGCGAGAGAAATGGAGAATGAGACTGGAGACACTTGGCGAGGTAATAAAGAATCCCATTCCTTCTCCCATACCTTTCTCCTGGCTCTGTTGCTCGCTCGTTCACTACTCCCTGAGCTGCTACGTGGACTCCGTCATCAAAACACACAGTGAGGCGTGCTGGCTCGCTCACTCTCTCTAGCTTGTGGACTCACACATACACACAGCCTCACAGTGGAGCCAGCATTCAAGATGCAGCAGCAAGAGAGCCTGTCTCCTGATGCCCTGGCAGGTAAATGCAAATTACACGTGTATCTTTATCATCACTCTCTTTCCCTGCATCATTATCCATCTTGTTTCCCTCCTTTCACTGTTAAATGACACATTCTTATTATCCCTCTCTTGTTTCCCTGGCTTCTCTCTCATTCTCTCTCTCTGTATCCATCTGTCCATTGTGCTTTTTGTGTTTCTTAATGATTGTTATTGGAGAAAAACATTCGGTGTACCATTTTCCCATATGGTAGTGCTTGGAGGAGTGCATTAAGGTGGAGTAGCTCCTGCTACAACAACTGCCTCTCATCCAAAGCACAGCTGTGAAAGTACATATGGACTAGAGGATATTGCATTCTTCTGACCTAGATACATTGACAAACCTTGTGCTACTTTAGCTGGGATCTCCTTGTTTTCTATCAGCTTATACCAAGTGTAGTATTTTACAGTTGTTTTGAGTGGAGAAATAGCACAATTTGCATGCCGACTGCGACGAAAATTTAGTTCATATTTGATATTTAGAAAGTGAGAGATCCAAGCAAGTGGCTTGGTTTGTTAAACAGCTGAGGATTCTGTGTATATGTGCTATATTTGTCCCGTGGAGGTTGATAGTTGTCCTTGGTGATGATGATGATGACGATCCTGCTGGGTACTGAGCTGGGAACTAGACTGTGCACACATCTTTTATTAGTTATGTAATTCATTTGATTGGAGGCAGCAAAACATTACACCTGCAGGTAAAAAACGAACTGTTGGTCAGGTTTGTTTTGATTTACACCAACTGAATGTTGGCTGGTGAGAATACTGGCATTTACAATCAGGAGAATTATAATAAGAACTTGTTTTTTTCCCCTTGTTGCACAGCATCAAATTCATTAAGGCTACTCAGAGTGAGCCTGAGAACTGCGAAAACATGAGGGCAGGAAATAATGAGACTTTGTATGGTGGAGGGGAAAATTAATTGGGGTTCAATTTCGACTGAGGATTAACAGCTAAAGTGATGTTTTAGGCTTCTCATTCAGACACTCGTTTTATCAGCCACATTATTTAAAACATAAATAACTACCTGCTGAAGTGGCCATGTATTCAATCGTGTATTTATGATGGGTGTTTTTGGGGAGTGTCAGGGCAATCATATCCCTGCATGAATAGAAAGATGCACAGTATTCAGACTTGCTTTGGCTTTGGACGTAGAGAGGAAACTCATGAAAAGCCACACAAACACCATATATGCAAAAGCCACAGTAATACAGATGAAATGGTGATTTGTTTTTGTTTTTTTGCGAGTACAACTTGAAATGATCAAGTCGATCATGTCTTCCAAAGCAGATGTCTCTTTAGATCTAGTTTGCTTGATTACTTTTTCTGAACGTGAGAGCATTCACCCCTTTATTTTGATTAATTTGGGCCTCCAAGCTGACCACAGTACAAAATATTTGATGTGAGACCATTTTGAGGACCAAGAGAAGAAGATGGTAGGTGCAACATAGTGTAATTTACCAAATGAAGTTGGATCTTCAATGTTACGCCTACTGCCTACGCTACACCAAAATGTGTTGTACTTTTTCACAGTGACAAGTGACCCAAACTGGGATGCAAGTTGCACAAAGCAACTTTTACTGTTGTGAGTCAAAGAATACATAAAAATGTACTGATGGACAAACAAACAAGCATTAGCTTTTATACAAAGACCTCTCTCTCTCTCTCTCTCTCTTACCATGTCACATGTTCGCCTCCGGTAAGATGCATTTAACACTGAAATATCAGTTAGTCACTGTCTCCCAAACAGAGAGACCTCAGTGACAAATGACAAAAAATACTTTTAAATTGTGACTCCAAGTTGCACGGTGGTGTATGGAGGAAGTTAAAACGTAATGTTGTTGTGGCTGCCACGGTGTTGTTCATGATTTACTGACACTTCAAACATCAATCCTGTTCTGAAACCTCGCCTGTCACCCATCACCGGTTTCAACCGAGCTCCGAGGTGAAATCATTATCAGTATGTTCTCCAGTTCAGGCTGATTCACGTCACTTCTGCTGCACCTAATCTGTGAACAATCCAACTACACAGCAGCACAGCTCTAAGGCGGTTGTGACTGTTCGCTTCATGGGCTCCTTAGACAGATGGGCGTTATTAGTTGTGAAATCTCTGCACGAAAAAGAAAGGCATCGTTTACCCTTAAGTGAGTTGTATTGGCCCACAGGAGTGATAATAGCAGGTGGCAGGCAGGATTACATAATGTGTGATGTGCGAGAGAGAAATGTGAAGGTTCACAGAGGAAAGTGTACACCACCAATAAAACGACTTGTTTAAAAGATGAAACAGAGAAGTAAACAACATGCTATCGCAGCCTCTTTTAGTTATGCATCTCTGCTGCATGCTACCCTGGTTTCCTTTCTGATGACCATACATTTTTCTGATTGCCTTGGCACAGTTTCTACAGCGGTTTGAATGTGCAAAAGTCTTAATCAAAGAGCCAAACTGCACTGAGAAGAATTGGTATATGTTGAATATTCCTGAAAGTATGAGCAGCAAAACACACACACATCTGTTTTATTGTGTTTAACCACTGGTGTGGGGAAGGTTTCTACTTCTTTGTGATGCCCATTCAATCAGACACCAATACAACCATTAAATACATAAACTGAAATGAATTGAACTAAATGTAAAAGTAATAGTAATAATAAAATTAAAAAAAAACTATGAAATTTGTAATCAGGAACGTGTTGTGGTTCAGATGAAGAGTTATCCTCAGCTCTCCTTGTGCATGCCAGGGCACCATTATGATAAACTCCACACTGACTTATTTACAAAACTGTGCAGCTATGGACTCAATGTGCTCTGGATTATAAAAGGAACATCATCTAATCATTCCCTGTGCTCTGTAATAATGAATCAAAAAAGCCACCCCTTGCAAAATCTTTTGTACCCCATTTCATGGGGGCCGTCATCATCTAAAGCATGTGGTGTTCAGAGGAGATGTGTTTACTCCAATCCACATATGCAAGTTTAATCTAAATGACACTAAGTCACCTGAAAAATGACGTTTAAAACCATTGCACCAACAGAGTGAGCAATGAAGACTAAAGGTAATGAGTGCTTTGATTTGGCACATATTACATCAGAAATGGCTGTGCTTTAGGAACAAACACATACATATGAACATTTGGGTTGCCTAAAAGGGTGCAACATTGTCATTTAAAATAACTGGAGCTTCCAGGTAGAAGCAGCAAAGGAACTAGGTGAATCACAAAGGGCTGAATAAAAACAGAAATGGTGGGAGGGCAAAACCGCAGCAGGTATCCTGGGATGACAGACTAGAAATAAAAACTCAGCAAACTAGGACCCATGAACACAACTTGAGTTTCTTCCAACCAAAACCTGTAACCCACACTCCACTCTAAACGGCTGCTGAAATGACAGAATAGAATGTAAGTATAAACACAGTGGAACATAATTGCATATTTAAAAGCATTTTTTTCTTTTTGAAATCTGATGGATTTAGATTTGTTCATTTCGGTTAATCATTTCTGATTACATGATATTGTTGATACTGCTATTACTGAGGACAACTCCATTATTAAGATGACAAAAAAAAGTTGTGTTTAAGATCATCTGCTCATGCTTCATTCCAGTAGATGGTCAAAGTTTGCATAAATCTGTAATCAGAGCCAAATATACTTATAGTTCCTCAACTAGTGTGACACCTTGATGGACAGTTGTTGCTCATTCGGACAGCACTAACATAACGGCAACATCACCGTCATTACTCAGCTACCTCTCGGAGATGTTGAATGGCTTTCACTTAATCCTTCCTGATCATTTATTCCTGGAGTATAGCGGCTGGGTCATAAATCTCAGTGCCCTGTGATTTGGAATGACAACATCTCCTCGCTGACGAAGGGCCAGACATTATGATTTCAACCAGCAGCTACTGGGAGAGTTCAAAGTCTGGGTCAGTTTGTAACAAAATCATCCTCCATTGCATTGGAGCGTAGCACTGACTATACAACTCCCACTCACCAGCTGAGAGACACAACTCCAAATCTACTATCAAGTTGGAGTTCACAGCCAAAAGGCTACGAAACAGAAATTAAAACCTTCTTTTAGTGACTCTTAGCGGCTTGAAACCATTGCTTTGTAGTGGTGTTCTGGTACCATCCTTTTATTTTGCTCTTGGCTTATAGACTGTTTCATTTTTTTTGTCCTCACAGAAACACAGGGACACAATGTGACTTGCTAAGAGTCTTCTTTCACATTTAGTTTTCACAGTCCAGCTGTTAGTCAGAGAACTTAACAAACTAAGTCTTGATATGTTGGCCCACACCGTTCTTTCAAATATTCTCAGTAACAGCCAATGGAAACTAAAAGAAATTTGGAAAATGGAAAGAATGGCAGCTGGTTTGTCCCAAGGCACAATCTGCTGTGTGTGTGTGTGTGTGTGTGTGTGTGTGTGTGTGTGTGTGTGTGTGTGTGTGTGTGTGTGTGTGTGTGTGTGTGTGTGTGAGAGAGAGAGAGAGACAATGAGCTGGTCTGCTAATGAGCCAACCTGACTGCAAACAGGTGTCCCAGGGCCCCGACTCAGCCCTCCAAACAGAACACACGGTGCCTTCCGACGGGTTCGTGTTTGCTGTGTTCACGATAAGAGTCCATATGAACACTTCTGACTTATTCATGACTTGGAGTGAAAATGTCTTTGAAAGGTCCAAGTTCACGAGTTTTGATGTGCTGATGATGTTTTCACAAATGGCAGAGGCCCTGGAAGTTAATTATTTGGTGGATGGTTTTATAGTAATTTTAGCCATATAGTGTTTTTTTGGTATTCATGTCTGACAAAAATGTTAATATTCTCAGTGGCCTCACATTCCTGCATTAATGTTATGCTATCCACTCACTATCTAGCTCTATCTAAATAGTTAACCTTGATAGCGTCTAGACACTGACAGTAGCAGCTTTTTAGCATATTGGTCTTCAAGGTTGTAATTTCAGACGTGAGATTTGGTGGCATTTTATAAAGATTTTTCTAACCTTTTAATTCTGTTATTTCTTGCAGGTTAGATTTCTTGTTGAAATCTAACCTCTAAATGTGATCTCATCTGTCTCACACAGCATGTGTGATTTTCATTTATAGTCTGGTTGAGACATTTGTGACAATAACCTGAAATCAAGGTTGTAGATGGCAGTTGAAGTCACTGACAATGCTACAACCCTGGGCTTTTCTCCAAGCATTTGTCCACGCATCCTACTCCAACCCCTTCATGTTGGTATCCAGAGTAAAGAGAGAGAGAGAGAGACTGTGAGACCATGAGTTAAGTTGCTCTCATGAAAAGTCAAAGCATTTCCTTCTACAACGTGTCTTGGAGGCAGATGAAGGTTGGTACATGTCATTCTGTTATTGTATCATGTTTACTATGAAACCCACTGCAGCAGTGTCATACTGTGTGTGTTTGCTTGGCAAGTATAGTGACAGTGACTCATAAGAGCTCGAACACATTCTTATGTAGAACATTGATCTTCTCTCATTTCCTCACCCGAGTGGAGGCTGCAACTCTAGATTAAATTTCAGTTGATGACCAGAAGCTGTAAAACATATGCTTCATATTAATGCGGAGGGTGTCAAAATCAGCAAGAACAACAGAGACTCTTCATTTTCCAGCTTGTTCCATTGTGCTGGCTTGACTGGTTGACACAGCACTCCTGGAGCGCATTTGATACTGCTGTTTAAATAAGTTACTTGACAGCCATGGTTCAGTGAGGTCTGTGAGTCTATGTGAGAGTAAATTAGTGCTTGTGGTAGTGTGATATCCTCCACAGCTAGAAATGTTTCTTATGGTATCTCATCTCATTAAGATAAAATGACCAAACTCTTGTTTATTTGTACATTTGCATCCTCTCCGTCTCTTAGTTACCTGCACCCCATGTTTTGATTGGTGGCAGTGGACAACTAAAACGGTGCCAGGCAAGCTTGTGGCATTTATATGCTTGCATGGCATTTCCGGAAAGCACTGAGAGGAAGTTCAATCACCGACTCTGCATGTGGGCTGTGGCCTTTGCAGCGCTGCTTTGTGTGAGCAGAAAACAAGATGAAGCTTCCCATCAGCAGCGCAGCGAATCAGGGGGCTCTACTGTAAATCTCTCAGAGCTGCATCAGAGCATGCTGGCGTAGCCAGTGGCATGTGGACAGGCAGGATTTACAACTTACTATTTAAATGAATGCATGTCTTCCCAAGTGCTTCTTTAGTGGGATATGATGAGTATATACCACCTTGTTCTGTCCCCATTCCCAACTCAGTCTCTATCACTCAAGCTTTCCCTTTTTTTGACAGGCACAGGCAAACAATTAAAGCAGCAGTTAACTTTTTTCCATATTTGCTGAAACTGTCACTATGTCCTGACCAAAGAACATGAGACAGGCAATCTATATCCTCTCCTAGTGCTAATGTCATTTGCAGGAATCCACTGCACCTGAATGAAAACAACCAATCAGAGCAGGAGCAGTGTCAATCACTGTTTGTGCACACGACCTCCCATGCTACATGCTCTTACTCAGTCAAGCTCAATACCCTCAGTGGCTGTGGCAGAGAAACATCCACCAGAAATGAAAAAACATGTAAGTTCAGCCATGTGGAGTGTAGTTCGTGTTTCGATTTTACCCCGGAGAGACACGAGAGAAGGAAGCACCGTGAAGCGTTATGTTATGTCGATTCTTCTTAGATGGGCTGTGATATTTTATTAAGTGGGGGGGAAAAATCGGGGCATCGAAGCTCCAGTTTGATTTGATGCAATTCAGTTGTGGGCAGGACCCTTGAGGCTCCAGGGAGATCATAAGCTAGCAGCCCAGAGGTCCAGCACACTGCTCAGGGCTTCTGCAGCAGGTTGGCTCTCTCTCTCTCTCTCTGCTGAACTACCCAGAGCTCCATGATACTGCAATGTTACCAGTGTGTAGCCTACCGTTGAGGATACCATTGTGAGAGGGGGGAACCTGCTGCTTTGAGCGATCATGATGTTTCATGGATATAAGTTTCAGCAACATGATGAAATTGTAGGTTTTTTTATAAAAATAACTATAAGTGAGTACGTAACTGATGCTTTATACCAAAAAATGACCATTGTTCACTATATTCAAATTCAATTGGTATACCACTTGTAAAAAAAATTTCTTTGATTGGATCAAGAGCAAGTGAGAATGATGCTTTGAGATTTAGATTTCTGACAAACAGGCTGAATACAGCAGTGAGTAATATGCAGAAGATAGAAGATCAAATGAACTATAACGTCATATTACCCTGGGCTCACACAAGACCACCCAAGCTACTGTATTACACGTTTTGAGTGTAGTAAAAAAGCAAAGTTATAACTAGTAAAAAAAATGGCTGCACTCCCATTTATGGTGTCAGAAGCTATTCCAATCAATCAGCATGGCAGCAAGGTCGCCACACACCTAAATGTAACGCAGCCAAAGAAAGGTCTTTTCAAAAACGAAGCTTGTGCATGGTGGAAGTAAATAAAATGCGGTTACAGCAACACAAGAAAGATAGAAATCTTACATTGCAGAGACCCTGCTGGTTACTATGAAAAAATTAGACTCCTGCAAAAGTCTGATTCAGGTGAGCTGTGAGGCTGGAATCCATATTACGTGGGAGTCGTAGGTGCAGAGACCGTTATGCACCGGCAAGTCAATATTAACCTATAGATTTTCATAGCACTTGGGTGATAGCTCTGAACAAAACCTAAAATATACTGAAAAACATAGTTAAATTTGTAACTTCACTCCTTAGATTAGGCTCCAACCGCAGTCGATCAAGAGAGCAGCCTACATAATCCCCACATCTCCTGTGTTTGTGCTTCACCCTAAAACTTATGTTGGAACACATCCACCCTCACATTTCCTTCTGTCACCCACTCACTACATTGTCTTCTGTTGCTGGGACAGAAAAATAGCAATTTCAAACAAAATGTTCGTGATGGGCATGTCCTCGAAACTCAGAATATTGCTCTGGCACCATTATAGCCTTTTTATGTTCGCTCTGTCGATACATGACAGAAAGACTGTAGCAGCCGGTGAAAGGTGAGGTCTGGTGAGCACAGCAGGGTGAATAGAATGCTAATATTGTGCAGCTATTGATCTCAGTCAGCCACTAATATGTAAGACACGGATGGAGCATAGCATGGCCATAAGGATAATGCAGATACAATGTGGCCATGCTTGTCATGAGTTGGATTAGAGCATCTAGCTGCTATCTGATCGGAACACTCCTTATCTTTTACACAGGGTGAAACACCTATTCACGGCACTGTGCTTTCATGGACGCAAACATCAGTGCAGGCACACACAAGCCCAAAGAATACATGATCTACTGTCTATCTTTTCCCCCGCTATTCATTTGAGCTTCACTGAAATGTGCTTGATTACATAACTGTCCTACAAACGAAGGTAACAATACAAAGGAAGAAGACTAATGAGTAACCTAATTATGCCCTCTTGTTAAAGGATCTTGTAGATAGAAACACCTCCTAAAACCAACCATTTCTTACTAATGTAAGTGGAGTGTCAAGTGAAAGCGACAGTGTGTCCTGCAGAAAGTGGATTTAAAGGACGTGCAACGTTGTATTTGGGCTCTTTCTTTTTTTTTTTACGTTTTAATTTCAAAAACAACATTTGCTCAACTGCATTGGATTTCAGACTGTTTTTCCCCTGCCAAACAATTCCATCAGCTGCTGGGGGAAAAAAAAAATCCTCTCACACAATACTGAAGATGCTGGTGTACAGAAGGACTGAGCAGCAACTCATAACAGCTGCGAGTAGATTGCCTTGTAGGTGATGCAGTAATCCAGTTAGTTCTCTGACCTTCCCAGGTGTGTGTGTTTTTATGCTTGGAGAGATTATTCATCCGATATGGAAGACTGTCATTTAATTAAATCACTTGTCTTTTACATATGCTAAATGTAAATCATATATTCCATGTCCTGTGGCTGTCTCACAGGGCCATTCCTGCTGTTGCATACCCCCATTGTAAGTCTGTCCAATGCCCAGTGTCCAGCAGACAGGACAGGCTAACCTCCAGTTTTGAATTATTGCCCAGTTTAGCTCAAGTTCCATGACTCGTTGGGGCACACTGCGCTGAGTGGTAGAGACATCAGAATGGCCTTGACACTCTAAGACGGTCTTCTATTTTTGAAAATCCTTTGGAAAGAGGCTGCTACATCATGATTGGGCCGTGAGTGCAAAGATCTGTCTCGGAGCAGCGAAGCCTGTTAGAGATCAGAGCATGTACCAAATAGAAGAGGTCCAATCAAGCATATTAAGAGAAAACAGCTGTGTGGGTGGACCATGGAGGTTTAAGGGCTTTAATAGCATTTGTAATAGTAGCCTGATATTGTACTGTATGCGTCTGCGAAAAAAATAATGTAATCATTTTTAATTTTTTGGCTATTATGTGCTAATCTGGTTATTATTTTAAGTGCAGTGCTGTTTAACAGGCAATTTCATCTGCTCACATTTTAAGCTGCTCTCATTTATCTCATTAATCGCCAGTAGATGGTAAAAGCTACTGGAAAATGTGTAAGTGGACTTTCTGTGTAGGACCCAGTAAAACATATCCTAACATTGAACTGTCACGGGAATGGAGAGCATTGCTAACATCCATCTTTCCTTTGACTCTGAACATGTGCACAAACTCTCATACACATGTTTAGTTTAAGTTCCCATCCTTTAACTCAACAGGATATTTGGAAAACAAGGAAACTAGCTAAGTAAACTTTAACTTAACTTTTCTTGTGCGTGCTGACAGACAATTATTTTTAGTTATGTGTGATTTCTTAACGCAAGTTAGTATTAATGGTGTTAATAGTGACACATGCTTTGAATATAATGTCTTTCTGACTCAGAGGTCAAGTTTACTATCAGTTTTTTTTTTTTTTTTTTTTTTTTTTTTTTTTTTTTACAAAACCTTAAGGTCTCTTTAAAACAACTACTGTGGTTCAGTATGAATGTTTAAATACACTTTCTATCTATCTGGATATCTGAATGATCATCTGAATGATTCCATATAATTCCGTTTCCCAAAGTGCCTCTCTGTTTCCGAGCCAAAACAAACATGGCCGCCCGCTGTTACCTGTGGAGGAGCCACAGGGGAAACGGGTTAAAAGTCTCTTTAAACCGTGAGCCTGACTGAATATTTTTATCCAGATGGCTACAAGAGTCTTTGGGGATCCTGGAAATACCGTCAGATTTGCGGTGAGTGTTTTTTCTTGAACGCCCTAGTTAATTATCCTCTGAATGTACTCTGATAACATGAGGATCACTAACTGCGGCTGTTCACGTGACTCAGACTGCGCATTAAAAACAGCCTAATGAGGAGGCTGCAGCGGGTTAATCCTCATCTATAGATGTCTTCAGGTGTTGTTCCAAGAGAAGGTAAAAACATGGCACATGACATGCTAAACTTTGCTATGGAGGATGCTCTGTTTTTTAAACAACTATTGCCAAAACATGTTGTTAATTAGATTACATTTGTGAGAGGGCAAAAGTAAAAGGACCACTCAGTGCTGTGGGTTGTGCAGAGAAATGATATTCTAAACACAATTTATGCTTTACAGGATTACATAAGGCTAACAAACATTGTGTTATGAAAGCTATTAAATATTATGTAGCCAAGTAGTTGGTTGAACTTATAATTGTTTATTTCTGATTGCATTTAATTCTGATCACACAGTTGTCTTGACTCACAGCTAGGAAAACGCCTGGTGTAGGGGGAGAATGCAGTCTGTGTATATATTCGCCTAGTCTGAAACCTCAGATAGCGGTGCCTGCAAAATATCGATTGACAGCAGAATATGTACCTGACACAAGCATGATCGATAAATCAGCAAGGCCATGAAAGAAATCTATAATATTTATATCACATCAGCGAGTTGCCCTTGAGTCTGTCTGTCAGCCGGAGTCGATGGGTTCAGACCTGTTTGAGAAATATGGTGCTCGGCTAAACTTGAATTGTTCTTTATGGCATTGGTCTTGCCAGTGATTTGTGTGTCTTTTTTTTTTTTTTTTCCCTCTCACATGCTTTTGTGGTAGATGCTGAACAGCTATGTTGGTTTAGAGATTTACACCACGAGAATAAAATACCCACATGAATCTCACTCGTTGCTTTATTGAAAGGAAATGAAGCCAGACATACCAAGGAAAGCTCAGTCAGTTCAAAGACTTCCTTCATTTTCTTCTTTTTAGACTTCCTTTCCCTTGTCTCTCTTGTTTATCTCCCTCTCATAATTCTAAAGCTTGTGGAACTGATTCTGAGTTGCATAATTTAATCAACACGAGGATGGAAAACCTGCCTCTAAATACGTCCTGCTAAATGGAAAACTGTGTGCTTGACCTGCTCCTGTCCACAACGTGACTGTAAGCCGGTCAGACAGATGCCGTATGCAGTGGCTGGAACTGTGTGTGTGAGAGTGTGTTTGAGAATTAATGTGCCTGTTCACTTGTGACTTAGTCTAATGGGGTGGTGATGAGGCTACCTGTGATGTGAAGCAGTCACTAAGACAAAATGATCAAAGAGGCACGTCTGACGGGGTTGTGACAACCCTAAACTTGACGTGCACACTCATGTCCAGCATACAGGAGCTGTAATTCCACAATATCATCATTAGAAGATGCAATTCTCAGTGCAATCTATGAATAATATACTATACATCTCATTACATGAATATTCGCTATGAAACTCTGCATGACTGCAGAGCCTCTGAAAGCACAGTGATGTTTTATATTCTCTTTCCCAGTTTTACATTCCCAAGAACAGAGATAAAAACCACCAGTTTCAAAGTTGCTACGCAAACACTTTTGAATGAACTGCATGAAATAAATAATAAGCGTAGTGTCTAAATAATAAGAGTTTGACGCTGTGAGTCCTTTTCAAGTATGTCATATCTTTCTTAGTTGCCTTTTTTAAATCAAATATAGCTATATTACACATGGCATGTTGAAATATGGTGAAATATATTGAAGCCTCATGCAGGGATGCTTCGTGTATGTCAGTGTAATGTGCCCATCATTAGCTTCTAGCCGAACTGCACACGTGCTTGATCTTCACAGACATGCTGTAGTGGATATTTACGTGTAGCCGTCACTCACCGTGAAGAGAGACTACCTGCTCATAACATTGTGTTTCACAAAACAGATCTGTAATGAAAGTTTTGGATTATGTTGTGCGTTGATTGATCAGTCGCCGTGTCTCCACGACAGAAACCAGTGCGTGAGAATTGATAGATTGCATTTCCCGTGTGAAAAAGCATATGTATTGCTTTTCTGAGATTTATGTCACCTCATCATTGCAGATGCAGGTGAATCCAATTTAGGTCTCGGTTGTTTTTATATTTATCCTTTCTGCACCTGACATCCACAGAGTGATTGAAGTGAGAAAAAGCGGAGAGCATGCGGTAGTCATCACCTCTCCAGTGGCATTTCCAATTAAGAAAAGAGTTTTTGCGTTCGCTGAGCAAAACAGTTATTTGCACGCGTTGAAAAGCAATTCTCTTCACAGAGATGAAGGGCCTGTTAAACAAAAATCCTCACTGTCCACTCTTTTCTGCCTACGTCATCCCTCGTTCTAGGGGCTTTTTAGGATATTACCATTGAAAGCCTTTCTCTTCATCCCACTCTTTTAATCAAGTGAACAAACAAATCTTTCTGTTTTCTCCCTACATTCACAACTGATCTCTTTCTTTGTGTGAATCTTCTTTCTCTCCTCTGTAGATGTGCGGTGTCCATCCAGGCACTGGATGTCACGTGGTCACTCCTATGAAGAGCGAACTGTGTGGAACCCAAAGTACTGTGTGGTTGCTGACTGTCAGATGCTGCTTCTGAATGAGGAGGAGGTGGTGAGAGCAGACCGTCTCAGTACAGTCTTGTCTGGCTTGTCCTTCTGTGTCGCCGTTGTCTTCCTCGTCTGTTCGTGCTCTTCCTAATTTTTCTTGTCCTTGACGATTACATTTTATTTGCTTCCGCTTTTAAGCCCTTTCCCATCCACCCATTTCTCCACACAGATTTTTTTTCAGTTCATGTAAATTATAAATTATTCCTGTCACATTTTATTTGGATAGTCCACTGCTACTGACTGCAAAGTATCAGTTTAAAGAGCAATTTGTTTTTTAGATTTATACTTGTCTGGCCATTGAAAACACTTTGCAAGATTTTATATGTTTAGCAAGATATAAGGGCACAAATTCAGAGGAAAGTGGGTTGCTGGCTCTGCCTCAGATCAGTGTGCGGTGGTAGATGATAGTGAGTCTTGGTGGCTGTTGTTTAGTGTCAGTCTTTTCTTGGTCGATTTATATTGTAGTCAACCATTTTACATCGTGGCGAATTATTGTGTTTGTGCAGGTTTTTACACACTCCCTGTTCTGTATGCAAGAAAACACATGCATCATTTGTACAAACATTTATCAAAGAGTATAAGCATTTTAATGTAATGTTTAAACATTAAGGGGATCTATTTAATAGCACTGTCTACTCTAAACAATGGCTTCTTTTTAACATCATAATCTTTGATATCACAATCAACAGAGCTCAACAGGCAGACATGCTGCTCGGAGGCATATTCTAGAGATTAATTTTTGTAACGGTTTAGTTCTGCTAGTAAGTTAGTTAAAATTGTCATAATATCGGCGTACCTTCCACTAAAGCAGAGGAGGTCCTTTGAGTAGGCAGTCCTCCGTGTGGCCCTGGACACATGGACACACGGACACATGGACACACACTGCTAAAAGAATGAGGTCATATGCTCAAACCACCTAAGAATTTAGTCTGTGCAGTCGGATCTCAGAGTATCCTCATTTTGTCTTGGGTGCATTCACACCTATTCTTAGAGCTTGTGAGCAGAGTACACAATACACATTCTAATGCCAGATCTGAACAGGGCCTCGGCCCCTATTCCTACAAAAACATATCTAAAGGATCTGTATGAAGATACTTTGTTTAAAAAAAATCCTATAGCCCATTATCATTGTCAGATATTTTTAATTTACAAATACTGACATCAGTAAATGCCATAAAAGCACAGAATTGGTGGGGCTATAGTAATAACTACCAATGGAGAAACACTTGCTCTTCAGTGAATCCTGTGTTGAGTGAGAATTCTTTCTAGATTTAAATTCATCCCACAGCGGAGAGGAGGCCACCATGTAGCCCCGTTCTGCAGAGCAAGCTGAGTGTGTCTCTTTGCTTCTGTTGTTTTGATCAGTGTCACACTGGATCATGCAAGTGTCTGTGAGATTAGAGGTCCTGTTGTAAGGAACAAATCAGGAGTCAGCGGGGTAATCTAAATGACATTGTTCGGTCTGCAATATCCTGTCCTTGTTTAACAGCTAACAGTGATGTTGAATTATTGCCCACCCTTGCTAATTTTCATTGAAGCGGTAATAAAACACTGTGGCAAACAGTATTGCATGTCAGCTGTGCAGCATTTATGAATTTTCAATTTATCAGTTACTGATCAATGTGGCTAGTGATTGATCATTGCTGAAAAACTACCCCCATACAGATTGTACTGTCCTGTTATTTCAGGGTGATAACTTATACCTACCATAGCTTTGTCACCACAACTATTTCCTTGCATACTTTAACCTGAGCCTATTCAATTCAGTGAGAGTTTTTTTACTCAAAGGTTTTCCCATTTCTGCATGCGCCTCCTGCCATGGGTGCCAATGACTCAAGCACATTAGTGTCTATGGCTGAGACTGGCCGACTGCATGCGCACATGAATGGCATGAAAATAATATTAATTTTCTGAAAAAGTCCCAGGGCATCACATGATTTGCAGTTTCAACTAATGCCCCTATATCTGAGAACGATCAGCAACAAATTTAATTATAGCTGCCCTGGGAAATGTCTGAAGCCCTTTTCTATAATTCTTAAGGTGTCAGAACAGCAACTGGGACAGTCACAAACGCACCCAGACAGAGCACAGTTATTGGACTTGCCACAGCTCTTTACATATCAACGTGACTGCTGGGGAGAAAAGTATTAGAGTAGAAGGTATTTTTTTCACAATCATCACAAAAGTAGCAGCTGTGAAAACAGTGGGTAAATTCTTTGGGCGTCACAGCGCTGGCGAAATGACCGATCTTAGGCGCACAAATTAATTATTTTTTACCAACATTCAAGTTAGTGGAGGGCCAAACCTGACGAGAACGAGCCGCTAGTGCACTTGCTCTATAGGACCAACATAAGCAGAACATCCTGGTAATTCTGTACTGGGAAGTCGAACTTTTTAGGGTTTTTACTCCTCTGAGCAACTTTCATAGAAATGAATAAGGCCCCCGCTTCCACCAGTTCTCTTTATACGCCCATGGTCTGCAACTACTGAGGTATGCAATGTTGGAAGAGAGAGGTAATTGCAGCGACGAATTATTTGAATCGACCCATTGGCAGCCATTCCACTACAGTGCTTTTTGTTTCACAGCAGCAAAGAACATCAGCTTTTAAAAGCATCCATCTAGAGGCCGAGACTCTGAAAGGTCATCTGTAACACTGCTGGATTTCTGCAATATCAGCAAACAGGTCAAAACGATGATACAGTCTTATAATGGCTTGCTCCACACGAAGGAGTGAAGGTGTTTGGACAGAAATAATTTTCAGCAGAGTGGGTCAAAGCATCAGCTGCTCTGAACATTTACATGCACTGCGATTTGATTTCATGCAGATGTAACAAAAACAGCGTAGTTAAAGCTCCTCATACTAGATGTTCCTCCAGGTTTGTAATTGTGGGGCATCACCATTAATCACAAGTCAGAGAAAAATATTCAGAGATGAAGAATTCCTATTTGTTATTGTTGTACATGTGATGCAATGTCTCTCCAAACATACAACAGATAACATGTCCAAGAAAACAGTTGTGCCTTTAAGAAATACCCTTAAATAATTAAATTTAGCCAAATTAAAAATGAGAACAGTTTGAGTTTGCCCATCTGCCTTGATGTGTGAAGCTGACACTCATTAACAGACAGAAAGATGTGTAGGAAAACGCTACATACTTAAATTTTCATAGATTCATTATTTAATAGTAATGATATTAAGAAATAATATGCTTGTCTTTCTTCACCCTTTGGTTGCTTAAATTCAGCCTCAATATTCGTCCATTCTGTACCACTGTGAGCAAACACAATATAGGGTTCAAAAGTGATAGGAAAGAAAAGTCAGACTTTAAAAGTCTCTGCACAAAAGTTTTGATTGTTGGCTGTGAAAGTGTTTTTGCTGCAGGGCTTTTAGTCAACAGCCGTTCTTTGTTTTTCTCTCCTTTGGTTTTTGCCTTTTTGTTTCATTCCTTTTTGTCTTGTTGCATTTTTCTGTCTTTACTTTTGTTGGATTCTTTTTCTGTGTCTCTTTTGTCTTCTACTCTAAGACATTATGGAAAAAAATAGGATCAAAGTGCATTATTGTTGTGAACAGCTGATTTGTCTTTTGTATGTTTGCTTAATAGATGATTGTGGCCTTTTTTTGCCAAAGGTAATTAGGCCCTTTGTCATTTGTATCGCCGATGTGACATTTCGCTAATCGTAAGATAAATGACGCCTCCCATTACACAAAGAGAGCCAAAAAGGGGGAATTCAGCGTGTGAACTATGCAAGACGGGATCACAATCCTGTACTACTGGAGCACTGCAATATGAAGGTAATAAAATGGAACGAAAATGTGCTTCCTGAGGGGTTTCTGGAGTGTGGACTTTTCTCATTTTGACCTCCAGCCTGTTGCGAAGCCTTCAGTTGTTCCACATGCTCATGAAGCACGCTGTGTGTAAACTCAGGGATTAAGCTCAGCTCATTATTCTCATCTACATTTCTTAAACTCCAGAGGACGACCAGTAGAGGGGGATCATGATTAAAGACAAAGAGGTTTTCTGCGATGTGTCAACAGTCAACAATTCCTGCTGAATTAAGGACTCTTGAACTCTTGGACTCTTCTTTTACAGTAATCACATCAGTGCTTCACGTCCATGGCAGCAGCAATTATCTAAATTGAATCAGCAGACAGTGAAAAGAAACATTAGTTTTCACAGAAAATTAATTAAATGAGTTTCTTATCCCATTGTAGTTCATTATTAAACTTTTAGTTTATAACTATGTGATTTTTTTTTTCTTCATGTCTTTCCTCTTCCATAAATATTATAGGCATCTCATGCAGGCAATGCGCACTCGTCAATTAAATAATCACTCAGAGACTGCATGGGTGAATGGATGGATTATTAAATCATTAATTATTATAATAAAGCCAGAGATAGTACCCCAATCCTTGGTCAAAACCAGTGTTCCTGGCAGCCTGATACCCTGGCCCCTGCACTACTATACTCTGTATATTCCAGACAGAATTGTGGGTAGTGGGAGTCAAATTGCCGCCCATATTGCTTAGTCATTATGGTTCACACCACCAGACGTTGTTTTAAGCCAGAGACGGTGAGAGCTGTCCTTAAGCCCAAGCCCCATGAGGCAAGTAAAGGGGTGACGTCTCTGAGACGATTTGAGAGATAAGCAGACGGACGTGGAAGCGGGGATAGAGAAAACACGACAGACAGGGTGCCGCATTGAGTTGAGAGGTGTGAGGATGTTCGATAAGCCATTATCACTCCTCTTGGAGGACATCAGGCCCTTTCCCTTTTTCTTTCAGTCACCGCTCTCTCTCACCACCGCCATCCTTCTTCCTTTGTCTGTTTAATCTTTTGGAGCCAAACATTTGGTATGCAAGCCATAAGCAGATATGGGCTGACACAGACTGATGCACAGCTAATGCCTGTTCTGTTTTATTCAATGACTCCTCATTTATCAGAAGCTCTACAGTTATTGTGCACTACAGGCCCAACACAGCATTAAACATGGTGACCAGAATAACCACAACAACATAGATAAGCAGCCTCTGTGACTATGTGCACTTCTTACAATTGTAGCAGCCCCCATTTTTCTTCTTGTTAGCTTTCGCTCTTCTTCTGTACGCTATCTACTCTGTGTGCCTACTTTGTATCTGTGCCTTTTGCTGAATTCATTCAACCTTTTATGTCTTGAATGGTCTTGCTCTGTCTCTGTCTTCTTCTTTATCTCTTTTTTCTCAGCAGATCCATCCCTTCTTTTTGCAGGAGAGGCGCCCTGCGTCATGCAAGGTCCATCTTCTGCGGCGCACCATCAGCGTTCCAGTGGAAACGCAGTTTCCAGAATTCCACAGCCAGCTGTCCACTGAGAGCGGTGAGTAGCCTGAGGACATACCTCTGCAGTGATTAGGATACACACACACACACACACACACACACACAGGCACTTAGAATACTTTAACTGCTTATAATTACTTTACAATGATTAATAACCTGCAAATCAAATGGTTATTGACATATAAAAATAAAATCTGGAGATTGAGCATAGGTTGGTTCTTTTTTTATGGTTTTGGCTTTTTTTTTTTTCTACAACCTTCTCTGTCCAAGGCTGCTAACCATCAGTTTAAAGTAAAATAGAAATCCTTGCTCTGTGCAAAGGTCAAATGGGCTCCTCAATGACATAACCAGTCTAATACATGTAAGTGGGCCTTGGATTGCTCACATGCCTGGGTGAGCATTTTAAAATCGCTGATACTCTTTTCTTCCTCATATCCACTAGATGGAGACCTTGCTGCTTCATAGCACTTCACTGCATGTACAAGTCTTTCAGAGTCGTGTTGCACTTTCCCCTTTTCTTTTCTGACAGTGTAATGCTTGTAATTTTGAAGCATTATTTTCTGGATGTGCCGGCACTTGTGTCTGCAGACTAGATGGAGCAGCTCCAGGTGCTCTCTGCAGGGATGAAAGCACAGAGTGAGTCAAAATGAGACGCTAGGTGGCACTGAGGTTTGACATTCAAACGTTTGTATCCCTCAGTTACTGTTGCTGGGTTGTTAGCTGGCATGCAACCTAATATAAGCCACCTTTAAATCAGTGTGTGCAATGGCTGTTTAGTGTAAGTGCTTTTTCATGCAGTCATTACATAATCTTACAGAACAGTACAGAACATTAAGTTTAGGTTTTATTAGGTTTAGTAATGTTCCTGATGTGTATCACTCGGACTATGTGGACAGTGCAAAGACTATATAGCTATGCGAGCATTTTTTAACCAACATTCTTGCGTGGGTCTTTGTGACCGCAGTGATTTAAGCAATGCTTTGTGCTGGGGTCAGAATCAGGCTTTCTGCAGACACTCTTTGCCCAAAGTTTTGTTTTAACAGTGACCCATCTTTTACCATCAGAGGGAGCCATTTAGTTTAGTGTTAAGAATGAAAATATAACTGTGGGGCACATTTTACCTTTACAAATGTATTTCTCAGTTCTTTAGTTGACATGACAAAATGCATTTCGAAGATTATATTATATTCATACCTCAAATAATAAGTTCATTCAGTTATTTGAAGCAATTTCTAATATTGTGTGTGCTCCACTGCGTGTGCAGCTCAAATACTTGAAATGCGTCCAGTTTTCTTCTTTCTTGCGCTCTGTTTTGGACACTCCTCTCTTTCTATCAGAACCCCATACCTCCAAAGTAAGGTCACATTCTTGTTGCAAGCATGAAAAGGGCTAGATGATGAGATGAGCAGAGATGTCCTTCTGTCTCCCCAAAGTTATGGCTGTTAACCAGCATTCCCTGCATAGCACATATTTGGCCTGAAAATACGAGGACAACCTTTTTCCTCATTTTGTTGCGCGCTACATCACGCACACGCCATCGCAAGGCAAATGAAAGTTTTGAAATATGTGCATCCCATTTTTCAATCTATGTTTACTGATGCAAGTGATGACATGATGATGAGAGAAGAGTGTATCATTATCCTGCATCTATGATTAGGTTGGTTTTATTTATCTGAGAAGAGAGGCTAAAAGAATAAACACAGTCTGCCAGCTAGTTCACTAATTACAGGGAACCTCTGCAACTCTGCCAATGACATTCTGAAACTTTTCCATGATGATGATGCAAGATAATTTCTGAATTGCTGATTCATATTTCCATAGTCAAGCTACACTTTTCTGCATGTTGGCTAGAATACATTACAATACATGAATGTATTACTGCAGTGGCTATCATGGCAGCCATTTAAACACAGTTGTTGGTGCTGTTCTGTCAGCCTTTGAGATATTTATCCAGATTCATATTTCACAAATGGATGTTCGTGAAGAATGAAACTTTATTGTCACTTGACCTCAGTTGCTGTTGGACTTGGATTCAGTTGTCACCTGCAATGAAAGATAACTTACGATCGCTGTAAGCAGTATCGACCAGTACCGATCACCGATCAAGGGGTCTGTTTGAAACCTTATATTTATTGTATAGCATTATTTATTTATTTATTTATTATTATTAACAGCATTGCTTATTAAGTATTAAAAGTAAGAGATGAAAATGCAACATTTTTCTCAAACACACAACTTAAACCATAGCAGCCTATGCTTGGTTACTGGCAACTGCTTTTTCCTCCCTGTTGAATAAAACAAAGCAAATGTTATAAAACAAAAATTAGAATAAAAGCTAATTGTGCACAAGACACAGAGTGAAGTAAGCCCAGTAGAACAGTAACTTTAGAGAACATAAAAAAACTGCAACATAAAACCTTTCTGGTTTGTCTGCTTATTGATTGGTTTTCAAGTTTTATCCTATAAAACCCTCCATTTTTACCAGACTGGGCTTTAAATGCTGTGATCACATGACAGATGCTAGTCCTGTTGCGTTAGCCTAATAGGCTAATAACAAACGTCGGCTCACCATTCCTTTGCTCACCTCTCCACCAGGATGCAACAGCTGTCTCCTTGCGGCCAGCCTCTGCACCAAATTGTGCACGGCCCGTCAATCAACCCGGACCTGTTTTGCACCATTTGACTGATGAACTGATCACATTGCAAAGAAATATAAGTGCTGGGGTGAGATACTACTAGAGCTTTTAGAGTTTCATGAAAACACACCTAACAGGTGTAAAATAATATTTCACTTGAGCAACAACAAACTTTTCCCTCTTTGAATACCATATTGACAGAAGGGTTGCTGTTAAATTTACCCCTGAAAACCAGAGAGTGTTACATGTTCAAGCCGCCTCCTCAATGTCTAACCTTTAAAGTTGCATTTGTGTGTGTGCATGAGCACCTGTATGGTTTTCAAATCATGTTCCACATGACAACACTACAAACACTCACGCTGTCGATGTTTTACTAAATTATTCATTGGCGTAGGCCCCACCTGCTCTTGTCCTTGTGTGACACAAGCTCTAAATCAGCAGCGTGATGAATAAAAACGACTCTCAAATGAATAGGAATCCTCAGCAAATCAGAGAGCGCTCTCATCTCGTCTCATCCTCCGACTGAATAGTGAGCGGCTGCCTCCTCTGTTCTTTTGAGCTCGTCGAGGTTTTGGCACAAATATGTCAGAGATGGAGAGAGCGCTGCTACGCTCCCACCAGAGCAACTAAGCTTTATTTTACCGAGGTGAATGTTTTTTTCTGGATACTGCTTGAGAGAAGTTCTCAGCTCTTGATTCTTAAAATATGTTGGGGCATATAATGTCCCATTTCCCATGTTTTCCTCTTTCCATAAATATTTCCCCAAAAACCCCTTAGATAGGATTAAATAGAACTGAATAACTGACCAAAGGCTGTTGAATGATTTTTATATGCCTTGTAGCCCAAATACCGCCTCACATAGATTTTAAGGATCTTAACATTCCTTGTGATGCTTAATTTGACAAAGTCCTGCTTGTCACCACTTCTCTCCTCAGAGATGACTATTAGCCATCATTAGTCAGAACGGTATTGACTTTGTGCCAGTCGCTCCAGTGTGTCCTGCCAGCTTTCTACTAAATAATAGATTGGTTTGCCTTGTCATTGTCTTGTCTTACACTTTTAATAACTCGAAACATCTCAGATATGTGGCGCTGTAATTTATCAAGAGCTTGGGATAATTGAGATTAAAATGTTTTTAAGGTAAAGTTTGGCAAGGCTCCATTTGGCCGTGATAATCGAGCAGTAGCAGTGTCGATGCTGTGGTAGCACTCCTTTCTGAGGATGAGTTGTGCAGTTATTGAACAAAAAAAAGGGAAATATAAGAAAAGTTAAATCACTGTCCAAGTATCATTACAGCCATTCTATAAGTGTTAATAGTAGAATACTTTGTACGTTTAGTTTAGCCATGCCAATCAATAACTAATACATGTGTTTACTAGTCGTTGGCCTTGCTATGTTAACCAGAGCTGCATGATTAGTACATTAATCAATTAGACAATCAGCAAAAGTCTGGTAACTAATTTGACAACTGATGAATCATTTCAGCCATTCTTAAGAAAAATGTTCTGGTTCCAGCATCTTAAATGTAACTTTGTAATGACAGTAATCATTAGCTGCAGCACTTAAGTTGCCTCACAAGCTGTCAATTCAGGTCAGCTTCAGCAGCATGTGTTGTTGTGTGTGTGCCAAATTGATATGAGAGTAGAAGGCATGCCCAGCCAGCACAACCTGATCACATTTGGAGTCCACCCATTGTGAAGACCCAGGCTGCAGTGCTCTATAAGTTCTTAAGTTGTTCTGGCATGTCAATGTTTTCCGTACTGATGTTACTAAGTTGTCTCTATGATGAGAAAAAATATGCTGAGAGTGTAAAATTGATCAAAGTGGAAAAATTCAGCACTGCCACAACCCTCTCCTCCCATATCTCTCTCTCTCTCTCTCTCTCTCTCTCTCTCTCTCTCCACCACCACAATGTGGAAACTGCTCCCTCTCTCTCCTCCCTCCCACTCCGTTCTCCGTTATTCCCTCTTTCTCTCTCTCTCATACTCGCTCTGTGTCTCTCTCTCTCTCTCTCTCTCTTCCCACTCTCCAGAGAGGGGCTCAGTCAGACAGATGTAACACAGCGGTAGAAGCCTGAGCTGAGCTGGCAGGCTGCAGGGGCCGGACCAGAGCCAGCAGCTCTGACTGGAGAGAACAGCGGTGAGGAGGACGGCAGTGGCGGCGGCAGTAGGAATACAGCAGTAGTTGTAGCGATAGTTTCAGTATTTGCAGTTTGGTTACAGAGTCGACTTTGCCTCAGGACATGGGTGTGTTGATCTGGGCGCTCAGCACCCTGTGAATTTAACATGGACCCTGACACCAGCACTCATCCAGAGGCACAGCATGGTGAGTGAGATTTGAAGCGCCGGGGTTGGAGGAAAAGATGAGAAACGAGGAGATTGATGCTATGGAAAAAGTTGAACATGTTGGTGAACAAGGGAGTCGAGTCACATGGGTTTCCTGTTAGCGTGCGTCTATGACTAGGCCCTCCATTTGGCTCTTAAGCTGTTGACTAGGGCCTCTGTGATCAGATGAATAGGACTTAAGTCTGTTCTGTTGGATAGGGGGTCAAAGGGTGGAGAGGTGTTACATGGCAATGTGATGAAATCAACAGCCTGCTAACGACATTTTGCCCCAATGGCCTTTTTGTCATTACTTTAACAGAGTTGTAAAGTTTTCAGATTTGCTGTAGTTAAGAAAGTTCAAAGCTGTTTGTTGAATGATGTCTCTCTGGAATTTGCCTCGTCTTCTGTCCGCCCTCTGTCTGGCTTTGTGGAGCAGGAAGCTCTCCTCTTGTTCTGGATGGAATATTTAACTGTGGCACACGGGAGGACCATGGGTGTACCACTTCTATTCAAAAGCAGCAAGATAATTTGATGGTTATGTGAATCTGGATATTTGCATCCCGTGTAGTGGTTGCAGCATGTGGGTGTTTGTGTTAGAGACACGGAGCGGCACGGAGGAATGAAAGTGGGAGAGGGAAAGGGTTGTGTACACAAATAAATCCAGGGGGATCTAGACTGCACTGTAGGCCAGTGAGAGTGCTCACTCTTTCTCTTCCCCCTCATTTTCCGCTGCCTCTTTTTTTTTTTTCCTCCACTGCTCCAAATGTTAGAGCCTAAACTAGATAGTTAAAAGGCAGAAAAAACAGTGTATTATTAACTGGGCGAGAAGAGACGGTGTTTTGTCTTCATGGCCGATGGGAAAGACTCTGCTTTGCTGCTGATGAAGAATGTGGTTAACAGAATGAGTCAACAGAGAGCATATTTCCAAGAGACCATAGTTTCTCTTCGCCAGCATCTAAGCCACAATGCTTTATGCCCTGGGCTGTCTGCCATGATGGAGAAGGAGGGACAAAGTAAAGGAGAAGAAAACTGCTAAAGACGAACCTTCACCGTTTTTATCCATCTCCTGAAACTTGAAACTTCAGTTGCCAATCTAACCCAAATAGGCGAGAACATGGGGCTTTTTCTCACCTTAAGGACAAGGTCTCCCAACATGAAATATCAACTTCATACAGTGATTAACTGCGGTCTCCACACAACCAGCCTCTCTCAATGCACACAGCCTCAGAAGGTTCCCACTAAAGGTGCAGTATAAATAGAAAAGTGAGAGTAGAAAGGGCAATAATCTGATATCATCCAGTTACATTCTTCCTGAGGCCTGCAAACCCTAGGAGGAGTTCACGCTTCCTAAGCCTCTTAGGCATCAATTTTCACTCTCGCTCTCTTAAACACACACACAAACACATGCATGCACACAGACATCACTGCTGGCAATTTTTGTATCAAATCTATGATTAATTCCTGGCTGTGCTGTTAGCTGCTTTCCTGTGTTTTTATATTGCTTTGTTTATTTTACATATAAAGTAGTTGTCCATCTGCTGTCATCTAGCTTACTATTATAGCACAGGCACTGTAACTGCATCTACCTTTTTCCTGTTTCCGCCTACAGAAAGCAAATGATTGCCAACGCCGGATGTGTCTGTCTCTCTCCGAGTGTACAGCACTGTAGATAATGTTCTGTGTCATATTGCTACCAGACAAGCTAATATAAAAGCGGTCACTTTGACGATGAGTGATAACTCAAACAATAAACAGATATGTGAATCATCTCATCTTTTAGTTTTACCACACAAGTGTTAAGTTGTAGTACATCAGTGCACCAACAGTTTGTCAGGAATAAACTGCATTTCTCTTTACAGGCTGCCATGCTGTTATTAGGCATCAAAATGAGCACTCCTTATTATAGGAACACACAGAGATGAGAGGACATTTGAGGGAGGAAAGTAAAAAGCGAGAAGCAAAGAGAGGTCCTTATCCATGGCCTTCATTGACATGTAAATAGGTCTGCATGTTTTTGTCCTAGTTGCGAAAGGTTGAATGCCTGCTCATGTACTGGAGGAGAAAACACAGGGACATTTTTTGTTTGTGTGTGAGTATGTGCGTTTTGTACAGAACTTTCATTAGACAGGGGGATTGAACCAATTGAGATTTCTTCTCTTTTGCTGCATTTTTGTGAAAAACAAGGGGCTTTTCCCTTATTTTCCATTTTGAGGCGAACTGGGGTTTCTGAGTACACTTCTAAAATTCCCGGATTTTGGCCAGATGAAAGTGCGGTCTTGTGGGTGAAAGCCCTGCAGGTCTCTGTCTTGAAGAATGTTCAGCTTTTAATAAAAGATTTATTCTAGCTGGTGTTGTCATGTGCTAAAGTCTAGACAGCCTTTGGAGCTGGGTGGGACAATGGAGCGTGTAAATTTAGGAACTGGGCTGTCGGCTTAAAAGTTTTAATCTAGTTTTAAGAGAGGAAACACTGTCTTGTGCCAGGCCTTATGGTTAAGACAAGTTCATTCTGGTGAACAAGAGAACTTCGTCTCTCTATGAGGTTGCAGCCACACCAGATGAGTGTTGGTCTAAACGCTGTAGAGAGACTGATAAAAAACATGATGTTTAGTCTATTCAGTTTCCAGCTGTAAACATGTTTTTGTGTCGAGGCATGTGAGTGTTTTTGTGCTTGGATATTTTGGGGAACAAATCCAGATTTTAAACCGACCTTTGAAAGACATTTTGGCAAAGTTAAGTCATTCTGGCTCCTCCCACTTCTTTAAAGGGTTATTTCGGGGTTTCAGAGACTTGGGTTTGAGGTTAGGGGTTAGAGTGGCCACAAACTCCTCAGAAATATATCTGGATTTTAAACGTAACTTAGTCAGCTAGTCCCAAACTCATTCTGTCTGTCTGCTGTTTGCTGCTGGGCAGGTAGTGTAGGTCATTGAGGCTGTGTGTTAGCTGTGTAACCACAATATTGTACTAAAAAAGGCTAAAAAGATAATGTAAAGATGGACAACAGGTGTACACTTCCTTTCCCTGCACTAAAATGTTTTATAGCATCAAATAACTAATTAAAACCAAACTTATAAGAAAACTGCACACTTCAGTATACATTAGTGTGATAAGAACTACGTTTAATGACAGAAACTATCTTGTGTTCCATCTGTTAACATGGAGAGGGCAGGTTTAATGACCTATTCTGCCACCAGCCATCAGGGGGCAATTGTGATGTTTTGGCTTCACTTTTGGGGAGCTGCCGTGACATCCATCTTTATATAAAGTCTATGTGACTGACACTTTTCAAATATTGATTAACGCAGCCTAAAGCCTGTGGTACCTGATATATTTTGGCCACAAATTCTAATCACTACACTGATATTGTTACCACCTTTTTTAGTTTATATGTCAAAACAGTTGCTAACTTACTCATCCAGCAGCTAGTGAACCAAAACAGGATGTTTGTGGCCCACAGAGCCAAAAAAAAAAATGCTATAAAACTCTGTAAAGCCAGAAGGAACTGCAGAGAGGATAATTCTCTGAAGGCTCATCGTGACCAGCGACCACTTTCACAATGTCACATTTTCACATTGTTATCATAAAAGTATTCATTCTAGCCGCTTAAAAGAAATAGCACGCCACCAAAGTTTGGAACCTTTGAAACTACATTTAAATGCTGCTGTTTGCAGGTAACATGACAAATGGTTTACACATGTATGCTTATTTTATGTTCACTTTCACACAGAGGGCTTACAATGGAGAAAACATTTGCAATTTGCAATAACTGACTTTCTGACTATTGAATTTGTATTAATTATTAGTGTTCTGTTGTAATTAGCTAATTCTTTTCAACACTTATTGATTGTCTTCAAATGTCAGTTATGATATCTGGATATTGATGCATCCAGAATTCAAGTAGACCATGTGATGCTCTGTAGGGCAGCTTTATGCCAATGCTCCACATCCTCACTGTTTTCTTAAAGGCTACTGAGCTTACTGCTCTGTCATTATCAGAAGCATTTAGAGTAAATATATACGAACAAGTGAAAATAAAAAGCCTTGCTGCTTGTCCTGCTCCTCCAGAGGGCAAGACAAATGGCACTGGATTAATTTGGCTGGAAAAGAATGTCAGGAGTAGTTTTAAATGACAGACTGCGTGTTGTGGTGCAGGCTTTTCTCAACCAAATTGCCTATTCTGATTTGTGGGTTAGGTGTTGGTTTAAAATGAAAGCCAAACATTACTTATTACTTAAATAAATGGGTTTTCCACCCCTCATTAGTACTGAATCACAAGCATATTAGAGAATACTTTGTCAGTTTGAAGACCTGGTGCCCTGCGTGAAAGCATTTAAATTGTGCTTACATCCAGTTGAGACAGATTGCATTTAAAAACTTCTCCCCAGTGATGTCCCTGTTTGTGATGAGATTTTGCCTCCATGCTTATATTTGACTTTATCTTTGATGGGGGAAAGAAAACACAGATCACACTCATTTGAAGTTAGCCATGCAGCCACACAAGGGCATTGGGTAGTACTACACCAAAGAACTCAACAACAAAAGAGCCGTGAAAACACAGAAGGACAGAGAGACAGAGGACCTCAGTGGTCTAAGTTAGGTAGCTCTGTTGAGCTATATATATTTATTTCAACCTTGAATAGATGGTCCTTCAAGGGGGTCAAGGATGCATTTGTGTTGACACTACACTACATATTTGGATAAATGCATCCCTGACCTGACCATGTCCAAATGTGACTGGAAAATTCAGGTCCTGGTGCAGCCTCAGTGCACTTCAGGCTGCTCTCACTCTGTATTTAGAGCTGTCTGCTGTGATCAGCATATTTGTCCTGCAACTTTGAAAAGATTGCAACTAATAATTGTGTCTAAGTATTAGCATGATGGAGCCATTCAGGAAGCATTTGTGCCTCTCATACAGCTTGCCTTCTGGCCAAATGTACCCCAGGAGCCTCAAGAACTAAGCTCAGGAACAAAAATTGTCTTTGGCGCAATTGTGTTTGCCTTTTCTAAGCAAACCGTCTCATTGTAATGACTGCTTGGTTTGAGACATAATCTTGCGTGTGGAGAAAAACCAAAGTAAGCATGGATGAGTTTGAAGTCATCATGTCTTTCTTTGTAATTTACGACTGTGTGATGAATGTTGCGAAGGAGACATTCAGAGGACGACACACACGAGCTGAGTAGCAATCTGCTGAGTGGGATGTTCTGTTTCTTTTGTTGTAGTACGTACTTCGACTGCCTGTGGTATGTAACCGCACTAAAGCAATTGCCATATAAATTAAAATTAGTTTGCCACATCTCTCTTTACCCTGCTTTTCTTTTTGTTAGACAGTCAAGTTTTTAGTTTTATAGCTGTCATTTAAATGTCAGTAACATCAAAGTTTCTCTCCCTGCCGCCCAAAAAAAACCAGTTCTTGTATTTGACCAATCACTGACGTACATTTGCGGCAGATACTCTATCGTAATAGTTAGCGGCCCACTGACGAGGCACTACATGCTTTGGAGGCAGACACTAAAACCTGAACAAGCTTCCACTGATGTAAATCGAAGTAAAGGTCTTGAAATCCTTAAAAACATTCCTGCGGTCAAAAAAGGCAATTACTGACTCCACATAGTTCCTGACCAACTCTATTTTGGATTTACACAGTAGTAAAAAGTTTGTAACTGTGATCAATCGTAAAAGTGCAAACTTGTCCTCAATCTGATCCACTTGGCAGTTTTATTGTGAAAATTCAGAAATCTAAGAAATTCAGCAATTTCTTTTATTGTATTTCTGCATCCCACTACACCCAGGTGTAGCAAAACACTGCAGATTTCTCACCAAAAGATCCACAGCTGTGAGGTCCACACAGGAGATGGCACATGAAAAGTTCATCAAACACTTAAAACTAGTCTGGTGATGGTGGATATAAATAACGCTGTTAGAGCAGAGCTAAGCAATAACCTCAGAGAGCTGACTTGCGGCCAGCAGCAACAGTGGCACGACTCCATTTGGCCCCATTTGTCAGAAAGCCTCCCTGATGGGAGACTGTCAGTCATCGGAGCACTGCTGAGGGGGGGGGGGGGGGTAGTGAGGGGAGGAGGGACAAGAAACAGAGAAAAGCAGTTCAGAGTGTGTGAGAAAATGAATAGTTAAGGAAAATTAGAACGTGTGCACACCTGTATTTGATGTGGAAGTGTGTTAGTATGGTTCGTGCGTGTGGTGTGCTAGCGTGTGTCCGTGGTATGTTTTTGCCGTCCAAGTGTGTGATGTGTGTCTAAGTCGAAATGACTGCAAGGGGCAGAAACTGAGCCAAACACAGCCATGAGCTTGTTACACGCTCACAACAAATTTATGATGGGAATGTGCTTTTTCATGTCTCTGTAAATCTTATGTAAATGTGCTGGTCCCACACTGAGCAAAGACTGCCAGAGAGGCTGAGAGTGGTGAGGGAATGAGCCGAGGAAAGACGGTTGGAAAACACTGACTGTGTGAAAGGAAACTGGTTAAGTCAGAAAGAGCATGGACATTAAGCCTCTTCCTTGGAGATTCTAATCAAAGTAGGATCCTACAGTGGCAAGATAAACTGATCCTAATCAGCGTTCTGTTTACCCTTCCTCATTGTAAATGTGGTTCACCCAGTTACAGATCTGTGATCATCCACCAAAGTATTTATTTCACTACTGGTGCAGGTGGGAAAATGCAGTAATTTGAGCTTGAAATGAGAGCTTTGGAGAAGCAGCAACATAATACTTCTAGAACTTTGATTTAAAGTTTTTTGTTTCCCAGCCATTTAGTTCCATCCATGAAAATAATTGAGGTTAACTGTCCAATTTTTTTTATTATTATAAGCTCAGCTCTTAAGCTTCTGCTAAAACTAATCCTCCTAATATAACAGTGATCAGTTAAAGTTAACAATAACTAATATAGCTTATATTGAGGACGTTTGGGTGGTGGAGTGAGTTACAGTGCAGCAGCAAACAACATTTCCATGATAGAATCGTTTAAATGATAGCTGCTCTATCCAAACTAGCGTAATGCTCCATTTATGTCCAGGCACTCAGAGTTCAGTATGGTACTGTGCAAGAGCAGGTTTTGGTGATTTTGAATTTTGCTTTTAATAGAAAGTTAGAGACGTAAATGATATGTGATAAAGGTCATAGTGAAACGAGGGCCTGGGCAATTACATGGTATCCATGTTAGACTGCTGGGCCCCAGTACGCCCCCGTTCTAGCCTTTTATAAGTTGAATTCCCTTTGGAATCCTTCCACAAAAAGCGCTTGCTGGCATGGTAGCAGCCTGACCCCACGTGCCGCACACAAGTGCCTTTGTCTCCGAAATGGCAGTTGTTGGCATTCCTGACTGTCCCATGTCCAACTCTTCCTACAGCTGAATTACACATTCCTTTATTTCTCTGCTTTTACTGGGGAACAAGAGAGATACTGAATTGATTCGATGCAATTTGACTGTTTTATGTAGTGATTTTTCCTCGACTCAGCTTTTTGAGGATGCGGCGTCAGTTTGTTGTGCATTAAGTTCCTCGGCACAAACATTTGGGATTGTTTTTTTTAGCACCCAAGCACTCAACAGCGTGTGGAATGACAGGATCGCTTCTAGAGGCAGATCATTAGGATACTGTAGACACACATTAGGCCGACTGTTCGGTTACTGTGTTTGTCAATGATGGCTCTTTTGGCACATTGGCACTTTCCATTATTTGCTCTCTGCTCGCCGCTGGTGTGCTGCTCTGTATTTTCATCATCTCTCCTGTGGGCTATATCTTGTCTTTTTCTCAATTTTTGCTGTCACACGCATACCTCTGTTCCAGCAGGCTGTTGCCTCTCAAGGGAAATCCATTTGAAAAACCCAATTCTCATTGTGGATTTCACTCCCAAGAGCACGAGCGTGCTTGTACACAAAAATCTATGCCCAGACTAAACAAACACAAGGTTAAACATAGTCCTCATTCTACATGTTGTTAATTTTTCACACATTGTTGGACATAAACACACACAAAGCGACTCGGGGAAGTAAACAGAGTGACAGGGGGTGAGAGATTAGTGAGACAGAAAGGGGGACAAACACAGAGGTAGATAAAAGGAGAGGCGTGTCAGTGTCTACAGGAGGGGGCTTCACCACTTCACTTTTTGTCCCTGAGTAACTCTATAGCCTACATACCAACGTACTCACTCATGTCACCTCAGCCTTTGGGTTTCTGTCTCCCCCATTTTTACTCCCACTCCCTCTTTTACAATGTTTTTCCTGGTAATTGTTTGTTGAATGTGGAATTTGGCTTAAAATAAGCCTTTTAGTGTTACTGGTTTAACCTCAGCCTGCTCTGAAACCACCTCATGCTAATGTAAACAGCGTGTGGTACTACTATTTACACTGTGAGTAATGAGTAATACGTTACTGTAAGGATAGATCAGAAGTTGTAATATAAATGCAACCGCAGCTTCAAGAAGAAAATAATAAACTAAACTCAAGGGAGGAAAAAGCCAATAGCAGATGATCAGATGATATCACCTCTACCCCCACCACCTGTAATAACCTGTAAGAATAATATTCATGAAGCCAAAACAATTTCAGAGAACTCAATTATAGCTATTATGCAAAATAAGACACATAAAAATGTGTTAAACTCCTTTTAAGTTTACCCCACTATCACTTCTGTGCCACAGTGCTCAAACAGGCAGCGTAAGGTGAAGTTTCTTGCTAACAATAGTTTGGATGAGAATCAAGAGGGTCATGCAACTTGGTTATATTGTGCTCAAAGCACAGCATGCCCCTGCTTCTGAGCTTCATAGCAATGCCCAGGGACATTTCTCGTACATATTTCTGTACTTTTAACTGGCATGTAAAGTGGTAGTGCAGTGTGCTTTTCAGAAAAAAAAAAAAAAAACACTGGGAAAAGCCTCACCAATTGTCATAAACTGTTTTGGAAATTTTGAATTGATTGAGCCAGTCTTGAAAAGTAGTAATCACGTGCCAAAATGTGTCAAATAACTCCCATCATCACAACATCGTGCACAGCAAAGACCAACTCACAACATGATGTTTAATTGCAGAGTTTTATAGCTGTGCTGGATGCCTCAGAGACAAGAAGCATATGAAAGTAATAGATCAACATGTTTATCCCATCCTAAACAATGTCACCGACCGCTTCTGCATCAGAGCAATTTACATCATTTTGCATTTATTGGACATGTATGGAAACGGCCCTGCTTCCCATTTAATGTGGAGTGGAGGAAACATGGAGCTGTTTGTCATGACTTAATTCTTAACTTGTTGGCTTTCTTAATACACTGTTGCTATAATTATAATTATCTTAAGTATAGAGGAAGGAAGTTAAGTAGAGGAAACATCTTGTCACAGTAGCGTATGTCAGATCAGTCACTGGAAGTCTGTTTACGTCAAACACAAATTTGCTCATTAAAGAGCTAAATGGTCTATTAAAGGCTAAATAAATACTGTAGGAGCAACAGTTCCACATGTTCTAACATTTCATGGACCAAACAACTAAATGATAAATCGAGAAAATGACCAACAGATTCATCAATAATGAAAATAACTGTTTGTTTTGCAGGTGTAGTCTTTAGTGCTAATTTGCTAAACAACATTATACCTGTTCGACACAGCATGTTAGCATTGCCACTGTGAGCATGTCAGCCCTCTGACATTAGCATTGTGTGTGAAGCATTGCTGTGGCTAAGTACAGATTTAGAGAGTGTGACTGTGGAATCAGTCTTGATAAAATAACATCTTTAACTACACTTTTTGAACACAATATGAAATACACGCTAGAACAATAATAACTAGATTGTGGTGATGAATAACTGTATTTGAATGAAAGGTAACATAGAAATGTACGGACAGATCGTCATATGATATTTTTCTCATCGCACAGCCCTAAGGCGGCTTCGTGTGACTGGATATGGTGAGAAGACCAGAGAAGGAAGTGGAGAAGTCAAAGCCGAAGTAGCCAGAAGTAAGAACTGGTGTGAATAGCAGGAGGTGGGGGAGACCTGCTGTCACTTCTGCTGACAAATGCCCTGCTTGACAAATGTCTGGCCGGGGACAGCAGCCGAAACATGAGTACTGTTCTTTGGCAGGATGGCTGGGGGGTGGGGGGGCGTGGGAAGAGGCAAGGAAACATCACACTACCTTTGTAGTTTCGTCATAGTTTTGTGTGGTGACTCAAGTCTTTCACTTAAAGTTTGGAAACTTGCCTGCATTAATTTAGCAAATTAACTAGATAATCTCATAGAGAAAGGAAGTGAGACTTATTTGTTAGTTGCAATACTTAATATTTATAGACATCCATAAGCTACTTTCTTTGCAGCCATACAGACTAATTTGTGTTTTCAGTGTTTTTGAATATGTCATGAACTTGTACCTTTGGGTCTGAAATAGGCCATATAGGTAAAATGTCCTTGGCTTTCCATTTTAATAAACATAGAATGAGCATTCTTGATATCTTTTATTGATTTAGTATTGAAATATTACTAAGATGGAGCAAAATAGCAGTGTATACAAAGACAAGTGATTCTTTTTGTAAGCAAGCAACAGCGTTTGATCATCCAAAGCACTGCTGCAGAATGTAGCCAAAGTGCACTGGAGACTTGAGCTAATGCTTTAAAGCTGGAGTGTGGTAGTGAGGCCCGGCCTGGCCCCGCGGTTTTGGTCAACCGCAACAAGGCCTCTGATTGGTTGTATGTGAGGCAGGAATTCAGATCTCTGAGGTCTGAACTCCTCCTTCTTCTCCTCCTCCCGGCCCCGGGCGCTGAAGCATGACGGCTGTCCCCGTGCACGAGCGTGCGCGCACAAACACATACTCACGCATATACAGTCTCTCTCTCTCTCTCTCATTCGCTTTCTCATATGGAGCGAGCTGTAGAGCAGGGAGTTCCAGACATTTGAAGACACAGGGCAAGGAAGTGAAGAGAAAGCAACAAAAGACAAAGAGAGCACTCTCCTGCCCTCTGTTTGTGTGTGTGGGTGAGCTTTTTTTCTCTCTCTTTAAGTATTTGAGCCTGAGAAGGGGGAGGACCTGAACCCTGCGAAGAGTCAATACCCCTGCAGGAGTCCACAGGACCATACACACACACACACACACATACTCACACCCTCACACACCACACGCATACTTGCTCAGCCCACTGCAGCTACTGCAGCCTGAATGAGTGCAAAGCAGAAGGAGAGCAAGGAAGCAGGAGTGCGAGAGAGGGGAGGAGAGATCTTTGGAGTTACTACTTGTTGCTCTTGGGTTTCTGTGCGGACTGAGGATGATATTCCTTCTGCTTTCCCCGCGGCAGTGGGACCTTGTCTGAGGTGAGCACTAGCATTCCACTGCTTTTTTTCTGTTCTCGCTGACCAGTAACTCTGTGAGAGAAAAAAGGGGTCTGAGTTGCAAATTTTGGGGGCTTTTCTGTGGGATTGCTCCCTTGGTGGAATGGCGGAGGGGGGTCGAAAGAGAGGAGGAGGAGGTGGGGAGGGAAGCTTTTCACGTGCCAGGGAAGCAACATTATCACGCTGATCTGTCAGAGAAAGAAGCAAAGTAGGGGTGGAAATAAGCAAAGTATCTCTTATAGAAGAAGCGCATGAGGGGGGGAAAAAAAATAGGTTGTTGCAGAAATGTCAGGCTCAAAGACACAAAGAGCTGCAATGTGGGATCCAGAGCTCTGCCTCTGCAAGTGGGACAGCAGAAGATGAGAAAACTTTGGTGTTTTCCCTCGGTTGCTTTGCTGACAGGACCATGCAGCATAAATATGACATTTATTCATAACATCTTTGGTGTGTGTGTGTGTGTGTGTGTGTGTGTGTGGGCGCTGAAGGAGTCGTCCCATTCCAACACACAACATACGGCAAAGGCACAAGGTAGTGTTTAACTACTTTAAGAGTGTGTAGCCTTCATTTATCAGCTCCTGTGTGATTACAGTGTCTTCTCAGACTGCACCACCACAGATAGTAGCTCAGTTGAGTGAGGTGCCTCATCATCATTCCTCCACCAACATGTGTTTACATGTTGCAGTCTATTACCCACACACAGAAGAAACTTAACGTCAACAACGTAGAAAGTTGCTTTCTCTGAGTTGGACGTCAATAATTGTATTGACATTAAATGTTTATGTTAATTAAACATTTTATGAGCTTTTTACATAAAGTATTCAGTCTGTTCCAATTAACTTTTTCAAGTGTTTAACATTCAATGCAAGGAGTTTTTAGATGTTGAGGGGTTTTCTTTTTTTTTCCAGTAGTATTGCAGTGTCTCCGGGTGTGGGGCGGGCATTGTTGTCCTATTATTAGAGCAAGCTGGGCCGGCCAGCAGCTGTGGGGAAGGAAGTAGGCTCAGCCGGAGAAGAGGGATTACTGGGAACACTGAGCGGGAATTATGGACGGACTGGAATGGCATTCCTAAGGTGGCAGAGTCAGTGGAGGGGAAGATGAGTTAGCCAGAGCCACAGACAGGGATCAGTGTGGATCATAAGGAAAGACACTGAGGTTGGAGGTCATGAGCGATCTGGACTGACAAACTCTGCTGTAATTGCAGATTACAGCGGTTGCACAGCTGGATAACTGGGTTGTTGATTTATTGGCAAGGATTTGTTAAGGGCTGCAAGTAGTATATTTTTTCATGAAATGAATCTTTTTTTTTCAGTATTCTATGAATCTTTTGGTCTATAAGATGTCTTGTTGATCAGAACCTAATGTGACGTTGTTTAATGAACTCAAAGATGTTCACCTTACAGCAATTTGAAATAAAGAAAAGCGACAAATCTCCACCGAGACCAGTGAATGTTATGCAGTTTGCTGATTTAGAAATAAATTTAGTTGATTCATTTTCTGTTGCTCTGCTAATTGTTTTGGTACAAAATTAAAAGAAAAAAGACACAATTTTCTATACTGAATGACAGACTAGAGTATGAGTGCAATGAAGAGCAGTTTTAGTTTGAAGAAAGGGTGCTAAGTAAAATGCAACCTAACATAATCCGTCATTGAGTGTGTCACTCTTTTAACATCTTTATCTCTGACAGTCCAGGCAGTGGAAGCTGCGCAAATGTTCTCAGGCAGTGAAAGTGGAAGGAGTTCTTTACAGATAGTGATTACTTGGTGATTGACTGCTGTGATAAACTGCTGCCACACTGGCTAAAGAGATAATAGCATCCCAGTATTACCCGCGTATCTCCGCAATCTCTGCCCCTCTCCCCCCTGTAAATCCTTGGTGTGTATTCTAGTGGGATGCGCCTGCTCAGTGCTATTAGATGAATACAGCAACTGTGTGGAGATTTTTGCATTTCATGTACAACCACTGCAGAGTTTTCTCTGTGTTCAAGCTGTCTGTGCAGCTGTTAGTGCAGGTTGGGATGTGTTTAATGAAGAGTGACCTGTTTGGCGAAAAAGAATCAACAGCTCTATTGTGAAACATTCTCATCTAACCAAAAAACACACACACACACACACACATCAGCACAATTGAGAAAAGATTCAAGACGGAAGTCTTTTGTCTTGAACGTACTTGTTTAGATATTTTTTTTAATGATTGCGAAATCAAGGATCACTCTCAAAATGCATTTTCTCCAATGATGGTGTGATACTTCGCTAAAAGTTAACACTTGTGATACTCTAGTGATTCTAGATATACAGTGGCCCAAATACGAGATTTAACACTGTTGCTCTGTAGAATCTGTAGCAAAGGTTTTACACCACAATAAAAAGGGGCTTGTAGTGATATTTAACTCTACAACACACTGCTGGTGTATGTATGTGTGGGGAATGACAGTAGTTCTGTGTATTTTAATATCAAAGTCTTTTAGTTATTCTGTCCTCCTCACTTACACCTTACTGTGGCTTACAAAGTTTTAGTAGCACAGGACCTGCCCTCATTTCCCCCACTCCCTCTCCAGCTTTGCCCCCCCCCTTCCCCCCCTTCCCACCCCCAGCTCTCTGAAGAACAGCTATGTAATTAGTTAGAGCCATAAATCATCCAAAACAGAGTGGATTTTGATATCTGTTTGACAGCAATATACGGGGGTGGTTTCACTTTGTATGTGGATTTTGGGTTTGGGGAGTTGAAGTGGGTAGAAAGTGTTTGTTGGCGCTCTGGACAATTACATACATGTGTTTTGCAGGGTACATTCTGTGCATCGATAGGCCGACACGCTCTCTGTGTGATCACGTGTTCGATAAATGGTCTGCTTTGTGTGTGTGTGTCTCAATTCAGCGTAGACTGCATGTGTGGGCACGCTGCCGCAGCTGTAGCCTTTGTGTCTTCACTGGCACTTGTTGCTCATTAAGATAGAAATCAATTTGCCATGTCATTGTTTTCTTTTCTGTGGACCACGGATGATGAAATGAAATGAAAATGATCCATTGTGTCTTTGTTTCAGCAACAAAGTCTGTAATGTCTGAATTAAGGACCACAAAAACCTAGGATTTTTGTGAATCTGAGTTCTTTGTTTTGCTTCCCTCAAACACTCCTTAACCAATCAATTATCGAGATGATACTTAAAATGGAATTATATTATGCAATATGTAAATTCTTTATTGCGTTTAAAGGCGCGTATGAATAGATACGTTTTTTTTTTTCTTCAAACAAATGAAGGCCGAGATCATCTTCATCTGTCGCTCCATCCATTTGTTTGTCTGTGATGAAAATATCTTAAAATACCTCGATTTAGAGTGAAATCTGCTGTGCACATTTGCGTCCCCAAGAGGAAGATACCTATTCATTTTCGATCGTGGCTGTAATGCCATCACCGCTGGAAACTTTCAGCTTTCACAAGTGTATCTCTTGACCTAAATACACATATTAGCACATACTAGCTCTGTGCACTGTGTGTGTGTGTGTATTCATATGCAGGTGTGTACATGAGTGGAGGAAGAGGGCTTCAAGGTGCAGGCTGTTGCGCAATTCTCATAAGAAGATGATGACATAATAACATGTTGATATGTTGACTCTCATTAATCCTGCTGGAGCTCATACAGTATTTCATTGTTAAAAATTGCATTCTGTGACCCCTGTCAGCAGACGTGGTCCTCGCTAACGGCTTTAACCCTGACTGAGCTTTTTGACGCGTGCACACCCCTCCACTGAAGCTGCCAGATAAACGGATGTATGGGCTCACTGCGTGTCTGCTTGTATTCATGTAGGCTTAGAATTTGACTAGGCACATTGCAGTGTCAGCACGTATGCTGTATGGCACCATGCTGCGTGCACATGTAGTTACAGTAGGTGCTTCTATGTGCTCAATAGATTTATGATGGCGGCAAACAGAGGGACATGTCTGCTCCCCGTCTGTAACTGCGACAGTTTTTTTTTGTTGATGTTTAATGATACGGTTGCGCATCAAAACAACCTTTCCTTGACCTACTTCATCCAAATTAGTTTTATGTGAATGTAAAACTCGAAGCTGTGAGTGAGAAAACGCTCTCATGTCCCAGTAGAATTAGCACGGCAGCTTTCATTAATGTCCCACCACTTGTTCCATTATTCACCGTCTGTTCAGCATTTCTCCGGATGACATCATCACCTCTGTCTGTCTCTCTTTTAAATGTTGTCACAAAAGTAATGATAGTATGGTACTAAATAAAATGAATCGTATCAGCTTTCACATGATGTGTTGTTTGACTCGTATCAGCGCCCATTGCTGCACCGGTATTACAGAAAAGACAAATCTGGGATGCAAATGATGTTTTCGTGAGATTGTGCGCATTTATTTGCACATGTGATGGTAGTGTTTATTTGTGTTGTGTGTATGTAAAGGTGGGCCATTTCATGTGTGTGTGTTCCGCCTCGTCTGACAAGGCCTTGTTGTGTTAATTCACAAGGAGCTGGACCACCCACTGAGTTTCAATGAGCCAGGAGATAACAGAGCAAATATTTCAGATCTCTTGCCTGTGGGTCTCCAGCAGTGATTCAGTGTCAAATTAAGAAGTAGCACACACTTTGTGTACGTGACTTATGGCGATTATACTGCACGTCGCTCTTTTAGGTTTTAGGGTAAGATTTACTTCAAGTGTTTGGATGTGTGTGTGTGTGTGTGTCTTTGCCCTCACACCTATCCCTGTTTTCATCTCAAGGTAATACAGAGTGGCACAGGAGCAAGTGTTTGCGTCGGTATGACTGGTTTCTTAATGACATCACTCACAACACTGTAGTGTTTACACATCTACACACTCATAAAATCAAGCAGACATACAGTAAAGCACTCGGAGTGCACCTATCTATACTGTACATGATATTAATCTGACAGGTTTCTAAACGCTACGACCATTTAAAGGGTAATTGTAGTTTATTAGAACTTGGATTTTATTTCTCTACTTAGTTATGAAACCTTTGTAATCACCATGTTACTTTGCTGAGACCTGGGAACTTGGTGCAAGTTCAAAAGTTGCAAGTAGTTCATCTGAAGACTTCAGTGTTATTATTACAGAAAGACATGATGGGCAAAACACCAAAAAAAGGCCCAAGTTGTAATAAACCCTAGTTAGTCTGCAGTGATAAACTCGCAATATTCTGTGAGAAAATGTCCTGCAGCGATGCAAATGAGGAATCTGTGCTGTTGGGTTTGCTTGCTCTTTTTATATCTTCCTCCTCCCTCTTTTCAAATCTGCCTTGACATTGATGTACAGATAAACAGTCTTTCATCACAGACTTCCAGTCAGACTGGTAACCAATAAAATCTGTGGAGACAAATGCCCATCACCGCACTAGGGCCATGGCTGTCAAAACCAAATGCAACCAGAGCACAGGAAAGAGACAATACGCCGGATCATAAAGCGAAAAACAGGCGTCAGCACCTGATAAACCCAGTGCGGACCACTTACGCAGTCCTCTAAAAAACAAAAAAATGGCATGACAAAGTTCAGCTAGGGTGCTGTAGCTCTATTGCTGCCCAAGTGCACCTTTGACGCTTTTCTAATTTACGAGGCATCATGGATGAAAAGCTCCTTGAACTTGAGATTAAAGTCTCGCTGACTTGTCTCATGTCACTGAGCTTTCAGAGACACCACCAAACAACCATCAAACTTGAATGAATATCCGTCCAAGGCTGATGGGGCAGTGGGCGTACGACTGAAAGGATCTGAGGATGGCAGCGTTTTCACAGAGCACTGAAGCGATAAATTATTAAAGAAAACAAAGACGTGTTGCACTCTAATGTATATTTTACAAACAGACTTGAGAGAAAGTTTGGGATACAGCGGCTCCTCACTCTCATGCACACATATCGTGCACGACAGCCGCCTGTACAATGACACTCAAGTTTGGTTTTGTCATTCTTTTACCTCCATTTAATCCTTTTCTCTTAGACAGCACATCACAAGGCTGCCATTGTTTCTATGGTAACCAGCAAGAGGATCAGTACATGTTCTGCAGAGCCGTTATTCAAATCAACAAAAAGACACTGCCTTCTGAGAGACACAGATTTGATGTGGACTGAACACATAATGGATGCTTTCATTTCCATCAGTTTATTTCCTGGTTATTGTGGTGTATTGATTTATTTCTCACGTTGTCAATGACAACAAGGACGGATTTCTTACATTGACACATGAGAGAGGGTGTCCTGATAGCAGTAGTATATTTTAAGATGCATTCATGACACTTTTTGAACACACCTTTCATGATGGATTATTGTACTCAGCTTATCTTACAGTGTTCTCTCAGTTTATCTCAAACATAAACACACACACACACACACACACACACACACACACACGCGTGCACACACACTATGGGAGTGAGAGAAATCATGTTGATGATGTAAGTAGGTGGCCCGACGTGCTGAGACAAAACAGAAAACAGGAAAGAGGGGAAAATGAACTCCACTCCCAAAGATTCCCCCTTCCCTCCCAACGTACCTCACTTCCTGTCACATAACTCCCTACCTCCCACTCACTTCGACCCTTTACACACACACACACACACTCAGCAATACTGCACACAGCTATTTTATGACAAATTCTTATTAATTAAATGATTAAATGATTAATTCTATGACAAATCACTGATCATACACACAGCATTTTGGGTTTGTTTGTCGCCAAGTATGCAGATTTTAAAATATAGTTTAAAATGAGATTAGCTGAAGTAACCTGGTTTTACACACAACACTGAGCTACAGTTGAGTTGCTTGTCAGTGTCTTTGTAGAGCCAACTGGTGGAGACTGCACTGTCCCAGATAGTACTCCTCCTGTGTCCTGCCCTCGATCTTACCGAATACTTACACACACACACACACACACACAGACACACAATAGCACCGCATATATGCACTTAAACACACACACACACACACACACACACACATATAGACATACCTTTTGTCATTGGGGCTATAACACTTTGAGGTGAAAAGGTACACTCCTTGAGTGTATGAAGCGAAAATACACAACTCCATCAATACAGAAATCAGCCCGTTTCCGCCCTCTGGCCTCACTTACAACTACCATTTTTATCCGCGGAAGGACACCGACATGCACACAAACACACCCACAATGTGTCTGTGCATGTGCGTTAGAGAGACAGAGAGACTCTGAGATTGCTGTTTATAGCTCAGATGTGGATTCCCATGCTAGATAAAGTGTTACTGATCAGAGGAATGACTGCACTGACAGGCCGCGGCTCAGTAGCAGACTGAATTCACTTTAAGTGCCTGTTTTGATGTTTATACCGTCTTCATGTTTGAGTTTGCCTGTGTGTGCCTTTGTCCCGACGCCTGTGTGTGTCTATGATGTGCCATACTGAAAGTCGGGCTTGTTGCCAGCTCTTAACACTTAACAGGAATTGAAAAGGTGTAGCTCATCCCGATCAGCTGTTACAGGCATAACCAAAATGAAATAAACCAATCTTTGTCTTTTGAGTTGACTTATCCCTGTTTGAGTCTTTCTATTGTTGCTACTTAATCTGATAGAGGGTGTAATATAAATCTAAGGGAGCCATGCTGTTTTCTGAACTGGTCTTTCAGACTGATACAAAACAAGCACCTCAAAATAGAATGAGACCAACTTTTATGGTACAAGGAATTAATTAAGCCGTGGTAGCCAAGAGTGATGCTCTACAGTAAATCCTACTTTGCAGATCTGGGATATATATGTTAACATTTAGCTTTATTAAATCGCTGTGGCCATCACATAGTGGTAGAAAATATATGGGTTCCACAGTTGCACACCAGAGATAACTTTATTAGTCATTTGTCTTCTGATGTGGCATTGTGACCTTACAGCTGTCATATTAACCTAAAGGGTTCTCTGCACCGCAAACATGTAAGCAGCTGCACACAGATTCATACAGTAAAATCACTGGGAACAAAGCGGCTCTGTATTCAGCGCCATTAGAACTGTTGGTACATTTTTATTTTCAGCAAAAGTCCAAATGGCATTTACACTGGAGAATCACAATACTTTTCTTTTTGTGTGTAGTCTGTGGAGACCCCCAACCCACACCACACCAACCTTCATTAGACAAGGGCTGCCCCCCCCACCAATCCCAGTTTAATGGGTCGGGTCATCTTCATTGTATGGTATGCAGCGTAAGTGCATGTTCGCCTTTGTTTGGAGGGGACAGCCTCTATAAAATCCAGTCCTTGTGTGTGTGTGTGTGTGTGTGTGTGTGTGTGTGTGTTTGCGCGTTCATGCGTAATAATCTTTGCAGCACATCGACTCACTTTAGCCACTACAGTTAGAGAGATGGAAGCGGTTCCCTGTATGCCAGACCGTGTACATGCAGATGAGAGCTCAATTAACAGTCAGCACATTTTCAAATATCAAAGGTCAGTGGTTGATGGATAGAGAAGTTATAGAGCAGCATTAATTGCCAGCCTCGGTATTGCCTGTATCACTGCCAAATCCATAGTCGCCCCTCCTTGTCCTCACTCTGTGGACCACTTAAATTTCACATGGCCATTTAACAAATTATGCCTATTGTTCATATGACAATGGAGTCTCTGTGGCTGAATGGGAAGTGGAGACCCTTACATGGGCTGTGACTGAATTCCACAAATTCCAACATTAAGAACATGAAGTATTTCTAAATATTACAGGATATTATGAGACATGAGATCCGTAGGTATTTAAGTGAGCACTTCAGTGAATGCCACATCAACATACCAGCACAGATCTGATTTGTTTTGTCTCAGTTTGGCTTTGTTTTGGTACAGTTTGGTGTGTGAATAGGAACCTGAGTGAGGAAAAAAAGGAAATTGAGTAAAGAAGCAACGCTAAGAAATGGTGATTCTCCCCAAAGTATTCAAAGAGAGGGGGATGTTATAAAGAGCAGCAATAAAAAAGCTAAGGAATGAAAGAGGAGGATAATTGAAGCACTACAGTCCCACTTCTGTAATGACATGTTTTGTTACCTATAAAACGGGCTTGCTGGCCCTCGCTGTCCTCTAATTTTTTTTTCGCTGCATCTTTACAGCTTGTCCTGTCGGTGCAAAGACTGCCGTATGCCTTACAAGAAAAAAATGGACTAATAATGGGAGTAATAATGCGGCACCTTGTATAAAATAATATAATAATTTGCTTGCAGTCAACTGCCATTAAGCAGGATTGGCTGTCAAAAAACAAGTAAAAAGTAAAAAAAAAAAAAAAGACAATTGAAAAAACTGGGACAGTAAGAAATCCCAAGCTCACAGTTGCACCAAATTTTCAGTACATCGTGTTCAACAGACAAATCAAATTGTGGCGCTGTTCAAGATAACAGATGTGAGCTTTGTTTTGTTTTTGCATAATAGAAAGTTTCTGAAATGCCTCCTTTTACAGAACAACTCTTTCCTGCTGTTATTCTTCCATCCCTCTCCCAAAGCATGTTGATGACCTGAGATTTAAAGGGGAGTCGCCATGTAGATTAAGTAAGAGCAGGATTACTAAAAGGAGATGGACAGTGAAAACCAGTTGGAGAGCTTTCGTATGAACCTAGACTCCTGCCCCCCCCCAGTGGGATCAAACAAGTCTCAATCTATCGGTGTTCGGTTGAGGCAAGTACGCTGATGTGTGCGGCCGCTGCTGAGTGTGTCTAGCCACTCAGTGTGTGATCCTCTCTCCTTTCTCCTGTGTGCTTTGCTGGTCCCGGTGTGTTTGCGAGCCGGATGCTCAGTCGTTTGATCTACACAGGATTGATTGGAACAGATTTGCCTCTGTAAGCATTCGTTTAAATGTCAACAACAGAATGGGGGCTATTCACACTGTAATCCTGACATTGTTCGATGAGCGTCGCACATGGCCTCACTGCGTGTGTGTACTTTGTCACTCAGCGTGTGCATCAGTGTGAGACAGACAGTAAAAATGATCACTCAAATCAATAAGTTCATCAATTAATTTAGCAAATGTATAAATAAAGTATAAGTAAATAGAAATTTAATTGAAAGGTGAGACTTTGAGATATGCAGAAGCCATATGTTGCATTTAACAACGGTGTGAGGCCAGGTGTTGTTTGTATTGTTGAGTGCTATGTAATATGGTGAGCCCAGGATCCTCTCTCCGGTGTGAGCTTTACTATTGTGCTTTGGGGGGGTCTCTAAGATCTGGTGGAGCCCACCAGTGGAGGAGGGAGATAAGGCACGAGGCACAGAGTCACAGGAGAGACCACTGACCGAGCTTAAATCCACACAGCCACACTGCCAATAAGCACTGTACAAAAATACCACTACTGCAACCACGAGGTAACAAAAGCTACTCAGCTTCGAGGCGTTGCACTACTTTACATGTAAAACTCTGATTACAAATGATATTAATGAGCCTTGTTTATAGAGAGAGAGAAAGGGAGTGACAGATCACTATTGATAGATAAGCTTGAATCATGTACAACATCAGCTGACAGCTTCATGCAGAGTAGGGAGGCAGATAGATGTCATGGTGATTGACATGATATAAAGGAATACACACTCAGCTGTTGACACACCATGGAGTGGGTGCTTGTGTGTGTGTGTGTGTGTGTGTTTGTGTGTGTGTGTGTGCATCATTGTGTGTCACATTTGATTTTAAATTTGAAAACAAGATTGCCATGAGGTCTTTTTCTGCCCAACTCTAGCGGTCGCTTCATTAGCAAGACCCTCTCTCATCTCTTCCTCCCTCTCTCACTCCTCGTTTGCACTCTTTATTGCTTTAATCATTGTGAAAAAGGGTTCACCCACCCGTCCTCCTCCTCCTCCTCCTCCTCCATCTCGCATATCTGTTTGTCTCTGGCCCAACAGTGTCACACAGACTCCTCTGTTCTCAGCCCGTCTCTAGTCTTGTGTAATGAGTTCTGCTCGGGACGGGACATTCTGCAATTTGGCCTTTACTCTGGGGCCAAGAGGGAGTGGGAAGCATGAATAAGTGGTGGAAGAAAAGACAGCATGGGTATATGGCACCAGTCTGTAACTATAGCAGCGGGAGGATTAGATAGTATGGTTAAACTTCAAGAGAAGTGGGCAGACTTAGAGGATTGTTCGACCTGAGCCACAACTCGACCTGCCTGTGGACTGTACACATTTTCACAGTATTAAAAGAAGTGTGTCATAGTGTCACAATTGATTGAATTACAGTATGTTCCTCTTTTTAAGTCAGACACTATGAAGAGAGGATTTTTTTTCTTCTTTTAAAGATATTTGATGCAGTGTTATTTGGGAAAATGCACACTATCATACCAACATTGGTTTAAAGGTTCAGTCTTACTGCAGTATTTCGTCTAAAAGTCAGACAAGTATTCTTCAAAAAAATACTTGAAGTGAATTAAGTGCATTTCTGAGTGTCTGTGTATTTGGTAAATGTCACCTCAGCTAGCCGGAGATCTTAGACGGGCTTTGATCTTCCTGTGGGCATCCCTTTAGTCCGCTCAAATACTCCAGCTTCTTTGTGATGAAAACAGACGCGCTCTTCTTTTATCTGTTATTAGAGAGGGCTCGTTGATTTCTCTGTCCACCGTCCATCTGCTTGTCCTTTCTGCGCCAATTATTTGAGGGATTCATTGAGAGTAGGATCTGATTGTACAGCAGTATTAAGATGTGAAAATGCCAGAGTAGCCAGCACACTATATCAGAGTGGATCACAATAATACATCTGTTATAAAACCACGTTATTACCTTTCAGATAGGGGTAAATATGCTAGTGCAGTGCAGCTGTAGTCATTTTGATTTACTCATAAGAGTGTACATTCTATGCGCCCACATCTGTAAAAGCCATCTAGCAACTCAGGCATGTTGAAGTGTCAGTTGTACATGAATGTTTTCTCCACAAGAGGTCAGTATTGATGCAGCTTTGATCTGCCACTTGAGCCCACAGGATCCATTGCATGTAAATGTGGATGAGTGTTCCACATACTCAAGGCTGCTCTTTTGTTGTAAGATAATGACTCAAGCATGAGATGAATTGTTTGTACTGGTAAATCAAAAGCTGTTACATCAAGAGCCGAAACAGTTGATTAATTGATTAGTTCAACAACAATTCTTTTCAAATCTTGCAGAAATGATCGTCTATGTCTTACTTAATGGTAAAGTGAATATCTTTTTATGGATTTTGGACTGTTTATCACACAAAACAAGCAATTTTATGAGCTCACCCCGGGCTTCAGGATGTTCTAATGGTCACACACATGCATACACACACTTAAAGATTAATCAATAAAACAACTGCAGATTAATCATTAATGAAAGTAATTGCCAGTTGCACCATGTACACATAGTAGCACATCTAGCTGAAAGTAATGCAGTCTGATCCTACCCTCACAAAGGGTAAAATATTGACTGTGTTTCTGTTATTCTGTCCACCCCATTTATGCCAATGAGGGCAGGTTAAATGAGAGAAACACTTCTCTGGATAACTCGGTACAGACAGAGCGAAGAAGATGATTGCTCCATCCATCCCCGTCTGCCATCTTTAAGAGATTGCTGCGCTTTACACCAACACAGTGGTGACTTTATTATATATAGTCAAGTTGTCTTTTAGAGGGTAAACTATTATCTGCCCAAGGAGATTCAAGCAGCAGCAGCTATCAATTTTGGCCTATCCACGGCTCGTAATCCATACTAATATGTTTTGTCATTTCCAGGCTAACAAATTTTGCCCGAGCTCTCAATCCTTGAATCTTCACGGTTTCTTATCACACGCTGGTCCGGTCTGTTATTTCAGAGCAGTCTAATCCCCGTGACTCCCTCCGAGGTGTTTTGCTCTAATGGCTGGCTATATTTCAGGTGTAATAGACACTTTCTGTGTGAGACCCGCTATTCACGAGGAGACAATAGAGTGAGCGGTGCTAAGAATCAATGCATCTCTCTTTGTCTCTTTGTTTGCTCAGAGAGTGGAATTAGTTCCATTTTCCTCTCCCCTGGATTCCAAGCAGTGTTTTAGATCTTCTTAGTTTTGGGACATTTTCATTCACAGCAATATATGTTAACATCTGAGGGGGATTTTTGCTCTGCTAGCAACACTGAACATGTGTTAGAAATAGATTAATACTGTATAGGGGATTCTGTCATGCTCTTGCACTATAATCCTCAAAACTTCATCAATGAAAGCAGCAATTATTAAACTACATATTATTTTTATCTGTGCACTATGAACTATTTCGCTCTTTCAAGTCAGCCCTGGATGCATGTTAGTGAGAAAATACATCTTTAAAGCAACACAATGAGTGTTTTTGTATTTCAGCTCTGGCTGGTCTAACTTCCACTTTTGTTTTTTTTCTTCTTGTTTGCTGCCATGTGTATTCGACTCTCCCCTCCATTGGCCTCTTCGACAGGTAAGACATGTTTCCTGATGTAAAGTGTAGCTCTATTCACTTTCTTTCTGGTCTCAAAAGGCCAAACTATTTCCTACGGTTTCCAAAGGATTTCAGGCCTGGGTTGTGGAGTCCTAGGAGTTTGGTCATACCTAGGAACAGGAAGTAATTTCATCCTTTAGGCTGTAAATATGTTCACTTTGCACCACGCTCAATGTTTGGCTCCTGCTTTATGATTCTGTACTTAGCACTTAATGGCTTCTGCTGATCTCAACAGCAAACTAAATGCATATTCAAGTAATATATTTATATTCAAGTCATTAGTGTGTCTGTTTCCGCCTGAAAGACTTTGTTGTTTCCAAACATTTTCCTCTGCTGACTGACTGCAAACGTTGATCAGCACCCTGTGGAAATGCCTGCTTTTAGGGTAATGCCATCAAAATGTGTAAAGAAACTTGCAAATCAGTATCGTCTTTATTTCATCCTACTCAAGGATTTAAGTAGAAGGTGCATTCAAGTAAAAAAAAAAAAAAAATACACTGTGTTAAATATGAACTGCCAATATTCAACATTTTTATCAAATTCAAACAGAAGGTGTTAGTTCATCTCCATACTGAGTGTGCCACACAGCTTGTTGGTTTCTACTAGAGCTGGCTGATGAGTTTGAAATAATATATTGATATTTTCCGGCTCTGCCGTGAAATACTGTATATATCTCAACATGCACATTTTCTATAAAACAAAATAGTGGCAAAGGCCAGAGGATGGGACAAAAGGATGGAAGGAGGAAGAAAGGCAGCTCTCGTATGTCTCAATCCAAAAGGAATAAAAATGTGTTTTTAAGGATTTAGAAACAAGTGAGTTTACCTGTTAAAAGATGAGCTGCAGCATTCTGGACCAACTGCAAGTGTTACCGGGAGGCCTCGCTAACACCAACATTTAGGGCATTATGGTAGTCAAGACAGGTCCAGGTAAAAGCATTTATGACCCTTTCAGACTCACTACATGATAACAAAAAAAAAAAAATTTACATTTGATTACTGCGTTTGTTTGTCCATTTTAAAAATCACCATCCATTATCACACCCAGAGTCGGAGGTGGCTTTTACATACAGTTTGAGGAAGGACAGGTCTCTCTGAGGGGCGTTCCAGCCTCCAGTGGTGGCTTTAAAAGCCTAGAAACTGTTGACTACAAGACAAATGTGGAATATCACAAGACTTAACCCAGTTGCATCTGCTAACAACAGTCAGACATTAGTAACAGCCAAAAGCCTTAGAGGCTTTTGCAATTGAATGTTCGACTACCATTATCTCTTTGTACTTCTCTGTATGAAACTATATTTTAGAAACAAATCTGATTTGGAGCTTTGTGGGTACCCTGAACTTTGATTATTTTATGCTCTATTGTTGTTCCCCATCTGGGTGCTCATTGGATGCTTAATTTGGAGGTGTCTACCAGGTGTAAGCTGGTGTTCCATAGTTGTGCCCCTTGTGGATATGATAAACAGGATGTAGGTGGTTTGATTGTGTCATTGGAAACACTGTGTTGTCCTGAAATAGTCTAACAAATCTTTTTTTTGAATTACATGAAGTGTATGGATGTATGTGGCATGAGTACTGGCCCATTTAACACTGGAGAACTGTAGGGAAGGAAGGTGTGATTAATAAACAAGTTGACAGATTTTCTTAATACTTTCTACAGATTTCATTACTTTTTTTTTTTTTACACACATTCAATTTGTTCTTTTCTAACATCTTTCATCTATTATTACCCCCAAAAATCAAGCAGATGATGCCCCATCTATTTCTTTGCCCTCAGTGAAGAGCTTCTTCTTCTTCTTTATTGTACTTTGTTCTCCCTGAAAGTATAATGGCATTAGAAATGTAGATATTAAATGATAATTTGCTCAGTTGGAACCATTTAGAGTCACTGAGTAGCCCAAGGTTTGCCTCGCTGATGAGGGATTTTAAATATTTGTGGAAAGAACAAGATTTGTACATTAAAATAGGACATATGAGAACAATTTGTTCTTGTTTGTCCTATTTTTATCTGCAGCTTTATTGGCTTCCTCTAATGTAGCCAATATTCAGCATTACAGACAAATTTGGGTAATGATTGATCGTGCATGTTTAGGTCCTACCCCACACTGCAAGAGTTCACAACTGGCATTCACATAAAAACAAAAGCCTGGGGTTTACTTACCTCTTTTTCTTGACCTTTTATTGGCCCTTCCACTGCTCACTGGTGTCTTTGTCGTCAGGCCAGAGGAGGCAAGCACACGAACTCTGCATGACCCTGATTCTCTGGTCTGCCTGTCTGTAGGCTCCTGGTTTGTCTAACAAGAACTCATTGTAGGTACCTATTCCCACAGTGGTCATTATGCCGGCATGACAAATTGGTATGCTTTGTTATTAAAAAAAAAAAAAAAGTCTGGCCTCACACATGTCTCATTTGTGTCTCATTAGCCAGATGAGTTCAGCTGTAACCCTAATTTGAGAGTATTTAGGTGACATTACAGGCTAGATCTTACAACCTACACACACTGGGTGTATATCAAGGTTGTCTCCATAAGCGGTAGAGAACATGTTCACACTGTCTTCAGGGTGTTTCATGAGCCCTGCAGCAGCAGTGTGAAGCCCGGAGGCCTTTACATTCCCTCTGCTACCTGGCACGAGGTTCTGGCTTGCTCTGGAGTGATGTATACCTACTAATGGTCCTACTAAATACTCTCTGTGGGACCGGGGGAGCAGTCAAGCCTGCGCTCAAGACATACAGACACATAAACACACTGCAGCATTCTGTAGTTGTGAGTTTATGGGCTGAGGTAGTGACAAAAACTCCACACAGTGTGTAGCGTTATGGTCCCCAAGGCTCTCACTAACAACAAGCGCCATCACAGTGAACAATTCAGCTGCCATAGACGGAGGGAAAGGTAATGCAGAGGGAAAGAGAGAGCAGGAGAGAAAGATAAATTAACTTGGACTGTGGGAGACAGCGGTTGAACAGGCTGGTGTTTGTGACTGTGCATGTTGGTGACTGTTTTGTATGTTCGGCTCGTGTATCAGCATTTTTATTTGGCAACGTTTTTGTGGTCATCATTTTTTCATCCTGTGTGCTTCCCAGAAGTCCCTTGTCAGTCATACTGCAGTCAATCCTGTGACTTTTGCACCAAATCTTCTCCTCTGTTGATACATCTTGAGTTGCCTTCTGTACTACTCTTTTATATCCGCATACAACCATTCTAGCTATCAGATGCTAACTTCCCATTTCTTCTGTGTTTCTTAAATACAACCTATTAATGGAAATTTATTCGCTACGTTGGTCATTCATATATTTTTAAAAAATATACCATTTCCACTTACTGGAAGTTTTTTTTTTTACAGAGCTTTCAGCTTCAGATCAACATTAGATGGAGTTATGATTTAGTAATTTTCCTCTCCTCATTAGTTTTAATATAGTTGTGGTTTTGAAGTGTAAGCTATCATTAAACACTGTCCCAGTTCTTGGTCACTTGGCTAATGAGGTTCTGGTTCTGATGGGTCCATGGTATGGCTAGGATTTTCTGTCTGATACCAGTCCTGATGCAAGACTTGAGACATGGATTGGAAGCTCATCTCATTGGACGTTTTCATAAACGGGACAACAAATTGACACAAAGTCAGTTAGAGTGGATTTCTGACACGTTATAAGACAACAATGGTGTTCTCATGATTTATGCAGTTTAAAGATTAAAGTAATCCTCAACAATGTCTGGGTTTTATCGGATGACTTTTTATTAACCCATTGATAGAGTATCTGAGGACAGTCCTGCATAATGGTCTTTGGTGAGGTCAGAATGTAAAATGCTGACATCACTCATCCACAGTACGCACACATACATGCTCGAGTGTCATTATGTCTCCTTGTGGACTATGGTCCATCTGCCTGACCCTCTCCTTCAGAGTCCACTCTGATTGGTGGTTTGACAGTCTTAACAGCCTATTTACATCTGCTTCTGATAGGCTGTCACTCCCTGCCATGCCTTCCTTGCCTAAGGAGGCAAATTAAAGTGGTTACACTATAAAACCAGGAACACAGCCAAGACGGTGGCTGGATCAGGAGCCACTACCGGAGGGGGGTGATGACATTTTTTATCACTCATACTTGTTTACTACACCAGACGCTGTCTTGTCTCTGGGTCTGTAACAGATTACTTTGGTTGATGGGGGGAAGTAAAACATTGTGTAGTGTGATAGCTGCCTTGTTAACTCCATTCCACTGAAGCTCTTATCTACGCATGTTTTCGATGCAGCCCAAACTTTTCTCCTGTTGTTCCCAACCACAAAGCACACACACACTCTCTCTCTCTCTCTCTCTCTCTCTATATATATCTCTATCCCTCTCTCTCTGTTACACACAGTCACACAGAGTCCCAGAGTTGAAGATAGTGGCTTTGGATGTATATAACTGTCTTATGAGAGACTCCTTTAGTGCTTTATGAAACAGAAGCACTGGCTTTCTGAATGTCTGTAAAATTCCTTCAGTGCACTCTGGCACTGGGAGCAGGAACGGCTTTCCTGTCATTCAGGATACACGCTCACGCAGTATTCCGGACATCATGCCTCTGGGATCTCGCTGTGGGAAACTTTGAGGGGGAGTGTTCAGAGGTGGAGCAGAAGTCTGAGTTTGTGGGACAGGACACAAGTAGTGAACATAAGTGGATGTTTGATGGCCTAATCTTCTGCTTCTCCAATGGGAAATGGTTTCACAATGGAGTGGATTTGATCACGACGCAATCTGTGAGGACTTTACTTTAACTAAAGTAGATGTGAGTGTCTGCAAGAGGACTTAAGTGAGGTTTGCGATAAACAGAGTTGCACTCCATGAGAACTTTGCTGGGACTTTATCTGCACTGATACCAGATTAAAGAGGACTTGTTCTCAGTGCTGCTCAGATATATCGTGTGGTTGGTTGGCGGGGTCCAGAGCAGGAACTAGCACCATGGCTGGGGTCACTAGGAAAGGATCTGGGAGACCGTCATACTACTACAGATTCCTGGGCAAGTCTCGACTGCAACGTCAACGAAGCCGGTCCCGCAGCCGCACCAGGCCGTCCACCAGCAGGGGTAATACACACTACTACTACTGCAAAAAAAAGTTCACCATGCAGCAGTTTCTGCCTCGTATACACCACATGACTTCAGTGTCGTAACTTTGTCTGTACAACACACTGTAGCTGTAGCTGGTAAAACTCAGAAGAGACGCTAATAAACAGGCCAGTAGTGTCAGTGTGTCTGATTCTCATTAGCAAGCGTGTATGTCTGTTGGTGATTGGGTTTTAAAGAAAATATTACTCTTTGCACATTCCGTGAAAGCAACACAAGAAGTGTCCCTTTTCAAACGGTTTTCTGTTTTAGGACAAGGTGAGATAGAACTGCAGTTATCCAGAGGAAACGTGTTGTGTAGCAGTTGCATACAAAGTAGGAAACCATGTAAATATATCTAGAGTGCAAATATGAAATAACAGTTAGGTGCAAATCCAAAACACATAAACAGGTTAAGGGTAAGGATCACAAAATGTACGATGGTTTCTTTGTTCATATGAGAACTACGTTTATAGTCACATTATTTATAGAGCCCATGGCATCAGTCTGCAGTGCTGTGTGTGTTTTTGCTAGTGTGTGTGTGTGTGTGTGTTCATGAGAAACAGAGTGAGATGACAGTTTGCCATCACTATTCACAAGGTGATGCTACCCTCAAATTGCACCACCAACACTTGACAGCTCACAGCTCTGTGTCAACTCGTGGAGTTCCATCCGTTCCTGCACTTTGCCTGCAAATATCTTTGTTCTTAGCAACCCAAGAAGGGCTTTAAGCCAGTTAGTTAGTTTTCTGCACTGCATAACTACTTCTTTTTCTGTTAGTCCATGTCCCCGAGCACTCTGTTTCTTCACTTTGCTACTTTTCTTCCTTTCAGTGCTCTCTTACTTTCTGCTGGAGGCACTGTTTGAACTGCAAGGTTATAGTGATAAGTCTACCCCCAAGGCTTAGCTCAAGTTACTTGAATTGAGAGAAAAGAAATATCTCTGAAATCTTCAGCCCATTGATTTTATTCCAAATGAACTGCCGTATTGTGCCAGCCAAGATATTATGCAGAAGAGTGGTGCATATCTGTTGCTCAGTTGCTCTGGATATGATGCAAACTTGACAAATGTCTCCGGCTGGGAAAAACACATCAATTTCTCTGTTTCACTGAAAATAAAGCTTATTTGTATTCTTTTCAAAATAAGTTGCATTATGAGTAAGTGCACTTAGTTTTCTATAGTAAGAGACAGAAGCCAGACAGTCATGAGAGAGACACAGAGAGAGACAGAGAGAGAGACAGAGAGAGAGAGAGAGAGAGAGACAGAGAGAGAGAGAGACAGAGAGAGAGAGAGAGAGAGGGGGAGAAGGTGCCTGGTTTGCATGTCTTCACTTTGCTTCTCCGGCTGATGAAAGAGGTGCTTTGAAGTCTCCCCTCTGTGTCATTCAGTTCTCATAAGAACACACACACACACACACACACACACACACACACACACACACACACACACATGCATTCGAGCTTATGTACAAAGACACACATGCAAACACACTCTGCCTTGATCTTTTTGGATAAGTGCGAGCTATCCTCACAAAAACCTTTTACACACTGTATGGTGTGTAAAAGTTTTTAATGCAGTGACGCACAGACTTGGTTGGGAGAAGTTGATCCAGATAAGAGAGGGACCACTAGCAGCTCTTGTGACCAACACACACTTTGATATTTGTAGTCGCCATGAAATAGTTAAAAGACATTGTGGTTGTGCTTTGTATGACCCTAAACTGGCAACTGTATGTCAATATGGACAGGATCAGTGCAATCTAGAGACTTTAATGTGGCTTCATTGGCAAAATTGTTGTTGCAAGAGTTGTTGCAATTGAATCAACAAGCAGCAAGCTGCATAAAAGCTGTTTTTACATTCACATGATGTACAGTGTTATTATTGTATGCAAATATATAATATAAAAAGTAATACTTTATGCAATAAGTGACTGATATTTCAAAGTTGTATTTCTCATCTTTTTGTGTGTTTTAGGAAGTAAAGAGACAGATGTGTTTCTTGAGTGGTGATCTGTCAGGTAGCCACAAGCAATGAAATGCTAATGTTGCTCTGGGTCATCTGAATGTATGAATAGGCAACATGTTTGCAAACACATTTGTCGACTTCATAAGGTGATGATATGGTAGTATACTGTTCCTTGTCGGGGAAATGCAATAATATAAAATCCAATTAGAAACCAAATTAAAAGCATTAAGAAATAATTTAAGGCTATAGATATAACAGAAGTACTTTGATGAAGTACAGAACAAGTACTTTGATTTGTCAGGTATTTAATTTATGGGATTATCCCTCTACATAGCTCGATACATTAATATTGGGATACATAAACAGTGATTTAAGATTTTATCCATATCGTCCATCCCTTGATGTGTGCGCATGTTTTCTTTAATTCATTGAAATGAGCTTTGCGAGGAGAAAAATAAACTTTTCTCAGTAAACAGATCTATGTGCCTGGAGCGAGATGATGTGATAATGCTGAAATGTGTCTCATTCGAGAAGCCCGGCATCACAGCATAAAATGGTATTTTTGTTCACACCACAACCACGGGCAGCTATGCGAGTTTATCTTGAGGAAGTTACTGCAGCCCCTCTTGATGTATGCGCCGCGACTGGGACAGATCAGGTGGCAGTTGCGTGAGCTCATGTGTTATTGTTTTCTCTGCATGTCAGTGCGTCCTTATCTGTGAATGGAAAATCTTATATCAGTTCACAGTCACACCATTCTGATCTGTTTCCCCTTCCTTCGTCGGGGGTTGGTGACATTTACATACAAAATTACTGCTTATGTCAAAGAGAGAGCGGCAGAGAGACATGATGAGATATGATGTGTTTCGAAACTCTTTATACAATCAAACCCTTTGTTCTGAATGATCCCATGAATGGACTTGTGTCACTTCTTTTTAACTAAATTCATCATCTGCCTCTTTTTATAGCTACCTTTGCAGAGCCTTTGTATGACACATAACCACTTAAAATTCTATTTTGTAAAGTTATGCTAGTTCTACTAAAATGTTATATTTCCTCAGAGAGAGACAATGGGGATGGTTTTAACAAAGTTAAGTTTCTGTGTCTTATTTCTCACCACTTGTTGGGCTGATTGCTTACTTGGCTGAATTGAGACTTGAGACAGGGAGAAACAACCAGCCTGGCTAGGATCAAATTAGTGTGTTATTAATCTTCTGCAGAGCTGGTAGGTAGATTTTATTTGTCAGATTTTATGCTAACTGTTTCCCCTCATTTAACTTTTGAGAAATTGATTAAATATACTTCCCAAACTGTCTAACTATTCCCTTAAAATACTTTCTCAACAGACATTTCATACATGAATAAAACATCAAAATGAAATGTTGGGAGGCTGAGGCTAGCAGCTGCAGTGGGGAAGACAAGTCAGGTCAAGCCTAAGTCTTGTGTAGCTCGATATCACATGCAATCTCCCAGTGGGCTTTACAGGTCCACATCAACAATAGTTGCAGTCTCTTAAAAACAAGGAAGAACTGAACAAAACAAAATGAAAAATGACAGGAAAAGGGAGAAAAAAAAACTGCAAGAAGCTTTTAGAAACAAAGAAAGAAAGAAACAAGTATTTCCAACAATAACATGAACACAGTCCAGCACAATATGTCCAAAAGGTAAGTGCATGAAAATGGTTTTCCTAATTTTCTGATCCTCGACTGTTCAAGTGAGAGCACCAACCGCACACAGCACAGCACAGCACAGCACAGCACAGCCCAGCCCAGCACAGCACAGCACAGCACAGCACAGCACAGCACAGCACAGCACAGCACAGCACAGCACAGCACACAGTAACAGCAGCAAATTAGCAACAGCGTGAAACCATGAAATATCCCAACAGTAAAGACAGAGTTACTGCCAGCAGCTTGCAAGAACGTGTTTGAACTACTCAATAACAACTCAATAATGCATTACCGATGACAGTTATTGCTCGTAATCATATTCTCGATGGGTCCTTGCAAGAAACACTCTTGATCTGTTCTGCTGCATCACGCGTAGCCCGATTTTTGTCTTAGTGTGTGTGCGCCTGTTGATGGGAAGTGAGGACAGAAAGAGTGCTGATAGATGGGAAACATGACCAGAACAACACAGACGATCATTATGACTCAGTTTCCGATGCCTAAGTCACATTTTCATATAAACACAAGGAGGCTGGAGCCAGTGTCTGTATTCATGTGCGTCTCAGAGTGTTAATCTGCTTTAAATATTAACATGGTGGAGTTAAAAAGAGAGATTTAGGGCTAAGTAGTGCCAAGTTCAGACGTTGACTTTATGCCCAATGGAATCACTTTCCCTGTTTTCTCTCAAACAGATTAGGCCTTTGATCTGTTTTTGCAGTTTGCGCCTGAGCATCCTCGCTGAGATTAAGGTCATGTTTTAGTAAAACAAAGGCTTCATTAATCAACCTTGGCAACCTCATTCTTTGAACATTTTGCCTTAATTTCAAAATCAGGCCGAGGGGCAGGATAATTTGAGATAAAAGTGCAGAACTTAATAAAGACAACACAAAGTAAAAGTATTTCCTACTACTACTTTGTCAGTTCTGTATTGAAAATGCAATTAATTTGTTTCTGAGATCATATGATGGGAAGCAGAGGCATGAGACAGAGGGCAGGGACTTTTAATATAGTAATGAAGCAGTGAAGTGAAACTGCCAGAACTGTCCACATCATCTCAATGTTTAACCCAGGATTACTTTCTGATCTTAGTTTCATCTCTGGAGTCTGTGTCCTTGTCTACCCTCTTTTCCCTCATCCCGGTGAATCATGGAAACGGGCCAGATGACGTGGTGCTACTGAGCACCCAAAAGAGTCCAATAACAGGGAGACAGGTGCAGGCTAATCCCCCCCCTAATCCATAGATATCAACTCAGATTACAAGCCTGAGCGAGGGAACAGTTTTGGAGAAATAGCTGTAGAACTGTAGGAGATCATTGCCATTGCTCACCTTGAAAAGAGCCTGCCATCTGTATTTTTGGGTTAAAATATTTTAAAGTACTGTCATGTGTCATTTAGCAACTGACACCGAGGCTGAACAGGCTGTTTGCTTCGTATCTGTGTGTCTGGTCGCTGATGTTATTGAAGTTAGTGGGATCTCAGTCGGCAGTCGGAGGAATGTTGCTGCTGTGTCGCCCACTGCACAAACACAAACTTCCTCCCTGTGCACCCCTCTCTTCTCCCCCCTCTCCCGAACTCCTCCGTCTTCCCATAACACACTGCAGACAAAGGCATGCATGTGCCAAGCTAAACATGAAGCAGAGCCCCCCTCTCTGGATATCGCCTGAAACTGGTCGATGATAGAATTCTTGTGTTTGTGGGAGAAACTGTGGAGCTCAGTGCTGCTTGATATCTGTACTATACTGTTTATAGGGTGACAAATTCAAGAGATTGGCTCCATATTCCATTTTGGGTTGTAAATTCTGGTATACATTCAGGCCTCTATGATCTTCGTAGTATCAGGTCGCAGTGGACTTTAAGTAGGGGCTGAGTGTTACAAGCCAGTTAAGTGACTGTTGACTATTTGCACGAGTGGTTGATGCGGGTTGAACTGATTCCCTTTTAGTCCCTCGTTTCCACAGAGTCGCTGCAAGCAGACAGAGCAGCACCTCTTTATCACTCCATCATCTCTGCGCTGAGTAAATACCTCATCTTAGAGGTCAAAAGTCCAGCGTTGTCCTCACAGTTCAGTGTTAACACATTATGGTCTCTGTGTACCCTCTCTCTCCCCTCCCCCTTATTCCCTGTCTGTCCCTCACACACCAACTTTAAATAAAGCACAGCAATTCAAAGCTGTGGCTGTAATACAGTACGTGCCGGGGTGGGCCTCCATTGTGACCTCCATTACATGGCTCACTGTCCAGCTGGGACTCAGATACACCAACTAATGAGACTGTGCCTTCTGACACAATAAGTAAAAGAAAAAAAAAACAGACTACTCTGGATTGCAGATCTTTGATTAATTCACAGTCTATATTCCAGAGACGGGCAGAGCTTTTTGCCGTGCCATCAGCCAGTCCAGACAAGTTTTAGCTGTCTTGTACTTGAGGGGAAAAACAGAAAAGAGATGTATTTGTGAAGGAGGGACGATGAAAGGTGGGGTGGACCGAGAGAAGATAGTCCTCCAGGTAGACAGAACACAGTAAACACAGCTTGACAGCCTGTGATTTTCGCTGCACATTTCACCGTGTGTGTGTGTTTGTGTATGTTTGAATTCTCTTCTGCTTTTCCCTCCTGTCATAACACAAGAACTCTGCTTTCTCTTTGGAGGCTGTATTTCAGCCCTGAGGGTGTAGACTTCTTGAAATGCAGACACGTGCTGCTATCGATAACAGGATCCTGTGCTCAAACTCCGTTCATCAGCTTGGTGAGCACAGGCTGGATTATTTTTCTGCCTTGTTCAAATACACACTTTAAAGCAGCTATAATGAATATCTGGATATTATAAGTGGATCAAATGACTATGTGCGTGTGAAAATCGTTGAGCGTCGTGGTGATGAACCCCCTAAATGTCAAGTGTTGGGACCGAACCTTGGATGGATCGGTTTTGGCTTCATTTTAAAATCTGACCTTTACCTCTGTACTGTACTCTGCTGTGTTTACCTCAGCCTGCCAGAGCTGCAGCACAGCTCTCCTTTACCATCAGCCAGCCTCTACAGTAGCTGCATCGCTAATCACCACTGGCAAAGAGCAGTGTACAAAACATTCAGCTAGCAGTGTCTTGTTTTAGCTGGCACCGACGGTCGCTTTAGCAAGGTAGCTTCAGCTGTCGCTAATTAGCATTAATGATGCTGGTGATGGATTGGGGTAAAGGTTGCTTTCTTTATTTAGCCAGAGATCATTTGTGAGTGAAGAACCTCCTTCCTGTAAGACCATAGAGAGGACATTGTGTCTGTGTTCAAACAAATCCAGCAGAGTGATATGTCTTCTCTCTGGCAGGTTGGGTCACATCAATGTCACGAGTCTTGTTCTCCCAATTAATCTTTCATTTATATCATATAAACATAATATTTTTTAATAGAGACCTTCAGCATTTGCGACTATCTGAATTGCCACAGTATAGACTTCATTACTGTCAACTAGCAGATAAGGTGGCATTTTTGTCTATTATGACTTATTTATAATGGATGTAGGACAATAGGCCGAACCAGTCATCACAGAAAAGTGTTGTTTGTGCCTATCTCAGTTCATAGCCTGTTGTGTGCCTGTTGACTATGTGTATGTTCACAGAAACAGCAGCAACAATGCACATGTAATTGCATAACCAAAACAAAACAAAAAAAAGAAAAAAGACATTCAAGTCAGCAGAGTGATTGCTAGTGTAACACCGGCACTACGGAGTGTAGATACTGAATGTTCGTTTGAAGTTATCATCATTTGTCGGCAGATTATACACCCCGTGCGACAACAACTTACTTACAACAACCTTTTTGAGTCTCCTCTTTCATCACTGAGCCTCTTAGCACAGCCAGCTCCTCGGGCGATAAAAGATCATAAAGCACATCACTCCAGGCAAAAGAACAATGTGTGTTTAGATAGTCAACCGTTATTATTATATCAGCACAGCACTTTGGCACGGCCACGCCAAAAATAAGCTGTTATGCAAAATGTTCATCACCATTCCAGTTTTTCCCCTCAGATGATTAAATAGATAATGTCAGTTGCCCTGCTGTCTTCTAACAGTTTTTGTGTCACATTACCACCTGCCTGCCCAGCGTGCTGTTTCTCTGCACACCTCGCACATGAACTATCCATCATACTATATTCATCCTGTTTGTTTCACCTTAATAGCAGCAAACATAGCATTTTAAGAGAACTGAACATCACACTTGGTTTTCAGAAGTAGAAAAGGCTTTGAACCTTTCCTCCCCCACCTTCGTCTACAGTCGTACAGTCATTTTGTAAGCTGTAATATCCTGTGCTGGCGAAGTCTGAGAGGAAGGGAAGGTTAGCTGGCACTGGTCACTGGATGGAGCACGCCTGACTGGGAAACACTAAGGAAATATGCAGTTTGACCTGTATAACTGAATGTTAACGGAAGGAAGGAAATAAGTAAGTAAGGTAGGAGGATAGGTTTTAGTATGATAGAGGGATAGAATGTCAGAGAGTAGGAGGATAGCATAAAGATTAAGATAATTAACATATTATATCTTGTTTGTTGAAGCAGTGGAAAAATCTTTTGTAAAAATGACAATTTGACCCCCTTAAGACCGTCCCAATAAAATCACAAGATGTGGCCTCTCCACTATGCGATTTGGTTGCACCCTTTTAGTTCCACGTGGTGTTAATCAATGATCTTACATGCTGATTAATAGTTGTCTTCGTTTGCATACTTAAGTTTTGCATTTATGTAAAGATTGACAGTAACTCAAGATATGATATTTGAAAAATATCATATTCTGAATATTAAGTTCCTCTGCCATGAGCAGTGGCTGACATAATGGCTTATCTTCTGTCCTTCACTGGCTCAGTCAGTCTCTCTCTGCCTGCACTTTCATCATCAGTGGCCTCTGAGTCGAAAACCTCTCCCCGTCTCTCCCTCCCCACCAGCCTCCTCATCTTTCTTTGCTTTTTAAAATAATCAGCCATAGACCACTTCATGTTTGGAACACGTGAGATTTTAACTTGCGCACACACAAAATGGTCACATATGCAACCATCAGTCTTCTCATGTAATCCTAAGAAGGTGAATATTTTGCCAAAAACTTGAACTTTTCCCTCTAGTGTCAGTCCTTGATTTTGTTAAAAGTTTTGTTTGATGTTCACAAAGAGATACACTGAGTACCGAGCTGCACTGCCTCTATCTCTGCTGGCCAGACCAGGACACACATACAGTGCACTCCTGTGCAGACACATCTCTCTCCCATTAACCAACTGTGGGGAGGCCTGGAGGTGGGTGGAATCAAGGCATAGAGGTGGTGCCATTTATGAGTTGAGGTGGGTGGTATGAGGATAAAAAAAAAAAAAAAAGGGAGGTGACATTTTGATTTGACATAAAAAATTAAGATGTGATGGTAAAGAAAGTTAGTAGATCAAAGTTTAAAGAGAACTTTAATGTAAGAGCACATAGAGGGAAGAAAGCGGTTTGGTGAAGGCAAACGATAGTAAGGAAAAGAAGGTGGAGGACAAGGAAAAGAAGAAAATGATATAGAGGAAATAGACTGAAAAGGAGGTCTATAGAATATAATAGTCAGCCTAAAGGCCCCCAGACTTGTTAATTTAAATATACCTCACCTTTTGCCACAAAAGCTGCTTTAATTGACCTTACAAACAGAACTTTGCATGCTAGATGCTCCCAAACACACACAAACACACACCTTCAGATACCAAACAACTTGATTAAAAAAAAAAACTAACCTTAAACAGACCCCTTCTAAATTAGAAGTGTTGATAATCTGAAACCAGCCACCACATCCTGTATAAAACAGACCTTTGATGATTTACAACAATGTGGAATTTGTGTTTTATCTGAAGTTTTATTGAACATGAGTGTGTGTTCACCATTTGCTACCGGTTAGTGGGTTAGAGTCGGACGCAGGGAAAGCGAGGGAAACTTTCCATGCATTCGTAGAGATGCATTACACGCAAATGGGGAAAGCATGTGGAAGTGCGCACGGCAATTTCACACAGCAATTAGTTCACAGCCAAATGATGTGTGCTTGTGCGTGTGAGCTCTCCTCCGAGCGCTCGCAGCAGCCAGCTGTGTACAAGTGGGGAGACTTCCGTTAAGAAATTAAGAAGACTGGAGGGGTAAATCCAGCGAAGTCGAGCACAGGAGTAATTTGTGACACGAGAAACAGAAATTCACACTGCTGAGTTAGTTCAGTCAATGTTCATGATTACCTCATCAGCCCCATTTGCTCATGAATGATTTTCAAATTTAAAGGATTAAATATGCTTGTTATCATGGCAACGGATATTTCAAAGCCACCATATGTGTTTGTTACAATGACTAAGTGAAACAGAAAGTAATTTCTATTAGTATGCCAGTTTTTATAGAAAATAGATGGAGCAGATTTTTATGAGCCCACTTCCCCACACATTCATTTCCTGACATCATTTAGAGCCATATTACGTTTTTAGTATTCCTAGACGGCCCTGCTAACATTTTATCCAGAGCTGCCACTCAGTGAGACAGCATCAGCTTACACAGATGAAGTGTCAGATGTTAGAAAAAGTCCACTAGACAGTTTTAGAGTTTTGCCAAGTCCAGACAAACATCAATAATTAAATTGGGAGACACTGATGATCCCATTCATTTTTATGCATCAAACAGCTGCCGGGATGGGTTCGGAGCAGCCACCGCTGTAGACTCAGCCCTCGGACTTAAGTCTAAAGTCTCAAAAATGAAGATTTGACTCTTGACTTGAATTTTATTGCTGCGAGAAAATCCACATCTGAAGCATGACACCCAAAAAACTTGAGATTTGAAAATAAAATAATTAGTGCCTCATGTGTTGAGCGGTAAACTTGTAGAAGTTGCAATGAAATGCCTTCAACCGCATTAAGAGACCTGAGATTCATGCATTTTGACTTGACTTTTAATTTGCTTATGAAGTCTTCATGCACCTGCTCTGACAGACACTTACTTGACTTGGACGCCCCCTGAGTCTTGTGTCCTCCTGTGTGCTGATGTAGTGCCCTTAGATTAGCCTGATTATCCCACAGGTGTTCAATCTGTTGCGACCAATTTCTCACCTCTAGGATAGAAAAACCTATAAGCTTAGTCTAGCTAGCTTAGTATCTGCAACACAAAATGTAAAATCAGATCCTCCTGACCTCCACAAAGCAACGGACCACTTGCTCAGAGGATCCAGATGGTTCCGGTTTTTAATTATAGAGATTTGATTTTGCAACAGAGGACGTCTGCTCTGTGTCAGAGCATGTTGTGTTTGTCTGCTGCTTGTTGTTGCAGAGGGTGTTTATGTTAATGTTAGGCTGAGAATTATGTGGGCTGGGATGCAAGCCAGTGTTCTGCACAGCGGGAAGTGCTTTTCCTCCATTCGTTCTTCAATTACACCGCGCGCTAATTCAGTCAACCAGCCTGTTAAGTAGCAGACTGCTAATTTAGCACAGCCCGGCTCGACAAGCTAATACAAAGAATATCGCTGATATACTCTCAAGTATGTGCTCTTGTGTGTTTGGCTTATTAGAGAAGCTCTATATGCAAATATCATATTAGGCACAAAATTTGGTCCATCAATGTCTTTTTGGTTACCATGGTTAGTTGCATATTTTTAAGTTTTGAGTAAAAAATTGAAAAATCAGCAGTTGCTGGTGTCCAAGTTCAGTGCTGTAAAGTCATATTTGGGCCTAAATGTTATCTCATTTTGATTTTTTATTAAGAAAACAGATATAATTAACCATAATATCCCCAAATATCCAGAAATTGGATATGATAAGTTCTATTAAGTATTAGTATTAAGCATTTACGTCCAGCTTCGTGATTCCTTTACCAAGTGTTTGCTTGTTACACATGATTATTTTTTGTCTGTGTTAATCAATAAAGGTTACCCACAAGGTTTGATGGCATTAAGTATTTAGAGTCTAGAGATTTGCATACCAGATCTGGAGATAGTTATATCAGCAGTCAGTGGGGAGTCCCCAACAAAATGGTGAGCACTCTTTATACTGATTATACTACAGTATAGTGTGTGAGGGGGGGGGTTGCTTCTTAATGCAGTTTCATCCTTATTAGAGTCACACACTCACACTCGTAAAACTAATTTCATTAGCTTCTAATGTTGGAGACAGTCATGGATCTCATTTGAATAATCTAACATGGCCTCAATGATGTGTTTCAAAATATTATCAGTTTAATATTATCTGAAATAGTTAAACACATTCTCTGTTTTATGTTAGAATGTCTTGCACTTCATTTTGCACCGTATGTGCAGAACTACCTCTTTTTTGACCATTTGAGGTTATATAAGTTTGCCAACTGGCTCACGTGTTAATAGTTCGCTCTGCATGTATGAGCGAACAGTAAGCGGCAATGGCGATCTGAAATCTGCAGAGACATGCATGTTCAGCATCACTCGCATTCCTCTCACATGTCCAGATTTGTCTTTGGCTCCAGAACTCTTTCACAGCTCTTTCACACTGATCTGATACTCTGCTGTACTGTGTCTAGATTAAAAGAAAGAATTAGACACACACAATATAAAAAGAGAAACCAGATCAGCTCTGTCAACAGGGAAAGGATGGGAAAATCAGGAATGGACAGTAACAGCCCCCGACTCCCTTAATGGACTCATTGATACATTTATCCAGGATATAATACGGCCCAGTGTTAACACCATCCACCCACAAACACTTATTTTTGCCTGTTCTCATATATTTTCCTTTGATCTGTAGTGCACAAACGCATGTTGAATGCTTTAAACACCCAAGGCTAAGGTTTGGATTCGTCATGGTTAAATGTGTTTCACTCATGTGAAAAGTTTCCCTCGCAGCAGAACACATATTGAGTTTGGAATTAAACCCAGGTCACCCCAGTCCAAACCTATTTGGCACCCTTAACTCCACACCCACACCACATACTGTCAGTGGCTCTGCCTTTGGTTCGTCTCGTGTGTGGGTTGTCTCTGTTTTGAGTTTGCATGTTCTTTCCTGCATTTGTGCAAATATCCTTTTGTGCTCTTGATTTGTCAGACAGATTTTTGAGAGTAATAACACACTGACAGCCAATCACACATGATGTGCTTTGGGAGATTGAAAATGCAAAAGGTGTACCACTCTGGCACAATGCACAACCTTTAGAATAGTCGAAGGAGCAGTTTGAAATCTAGAGAAATTTTGCTGAATTGTTGTTGCCGAGAGCAAATTACTGTATGTTTCACAAGACCGTAAAGAGAGAAAGACCATAATCACATTTTAAAGATCCCTCTCTATTTACAGAGTCTCCTCCAGAGAGGACAGGACGCCGACGCAGCATGCCAGGCAGCTCCTCGGACAAGACCACACCACCCACCATGGAGGCTACAGCCACTGCTGCCACACCTTTCAGAGTCACCGTGAGTACTGTGAGTTTGTTTTTATGCATCATCTCTGTCCTCCCCGTTCGTTTTTTCCTCTCTGGCTTTTGTCTCTGTCTCCACCTTAGTTTGCCTTAGGAGGCTCCTAGTCGTAGATCAGCGTCTACAGAAGGCTGGTCTGGCGTCCAGATGGACCCATGCCAATCTGAAACTCATTTACATCAAATGTTGGACCGGGGCCTTTTGATGTTCGCTGTCTACACATCGCACATGTGCACATCTTGGGTTGATGTTCAGCACACCATCCTCCAGTGCCTTTTTTCACACCCGGCGTGATTTTTCATTGCATTTCACTGAATCATTTTAAAAATGCTTCATGTAAGCCCACACGCACACTTCCACACCTGTGCACAGCACAACACACACACTCACTCACTTGTAAGCAAACTGTCTCTCCTCCTCTCCGTCAAACACACACACACACACACACACACACAGAGCAGCCCTTTGTCTGTCATCTTGCTCTAATTCAAATCCGGTATGCTTTCTGCCATGTTTAATTCAATAGATAAACAGCCAGTTAATGAAGCAAAAAATTCCGCTATGAGTCATCAATTTAAAGCTAATTAGCAATTAGCAGTGCATATTTCCATTAATAAATAACGAGTGGGGAGATGACGACCTGGAGGTGAACTGTAAACAGTGGATGTTAGGACAGAAGGGCCACAAGCACTCAGTCTCTCATAAACAATCCTCCAACTCTCTGCCTCCGTAGAGGCATAGCAAGCCTGCTAACGGGTCAAGTTAAGGCCTCAAAGACGTTATTAAAACAGAAGAGATTTCTTTTTTTTTTTTCCTTTTTGATTTCCTATTATCATATCATCAGCCATCTTCAGCTCTCTCTCAGTTGCTGCAGAAACCAAACTGGGATGCCTCTAGGGCTCACAGTTAATAATTCAACAAATAGGCTAGACCCACTGGTGTTGGACCACCTGCGGAGTGAGAATAAAGTGTTTCATGAATTGAAACAGTTTAAGCTTAATTTCAGGAGTTGCACATATAAAAATTGCCACAGCTTGATGAGCCAGAGGTTGCCAAAGTCGCATGTGCTCATTAAAAAAAAAAAAAGAGTGTTTTTTTTCAGAGATTATGTATTGCTGTGTAAGAGAGAGTGTGTGCGCACACACTCTTTCTGTCCTCTTGACCGATTCTTCCTATTCTTTAGAAAGAATGTGAATGAATGTCACTGGAAATGGAATCCATGAGTGGATATAGCGTGACAGAAAAAAAAAAAACAAATTAAGAGAAGAATAAAAAGCTTGTAGGAGACAGAAAGGGTCAGATAGAGGGGCTAAATATTGATTAAGTGTCTGTTAAGCAACTCCTTGTTCCCTCTGGGGAAAAGCGAGGAGAAGAGGAGCACTGCAGCAAAGTCATCCTGCTGTTTCAATCACATGATCACTTAACTTACTTCTGTGGGCCTATTGCTAAGCAGCAGTGACTCCTTGCACAAAGAGAGCTTCCCCAGTCAATGTTTGACCCTCTCTGTACTTTTCCTCACACTGCCCCCTTCTGGCACCTGATGGTAGCACAGCACACTAAGTTCCCCACTGCCAGCTTTTTCATCAACTTTTGATTTTGTTGATCAAATGACGAGACATTCTCAATTATGAGAATGACGCAGTTTATACAGTGTGTAGAAGGTTGGATAGATGGATTGGACGTAGCCATGGTGGCACACAAACGTAGGAATGCAAACAGGAAGACATGCAGGCGGTCATATTCTCCTCCTTCTCTCCTTCATCTCCCACTTTTAGCGATGACAAACCACCCCTCACTTTTCTCCCTCCAGTGAAAAGAGTTGTGGTGACATCTAAAGTACCCCTCCTAGGCCTTGAGCTAAATCTGTCAAAATGTTTTTCTCTCATGTTCTTTGCAGAGACTGAGTTCAGTCTGCACACACAAATGGATGACACACACACACACACACACACACACACATAAGTACATCCTCCAGTGCTTCTCAACAACAATTTCTCACCAGTAGGCATGGGAGAAAACTAAAATCTCTCCAAAGCCTAATCTTCCACAGCCAATTCAGATATACTAGAGGAATGTATACCTTAAATATAAAAGTCACAATTTGGTAGTTTCTCTTATTCAGTGCTTGTTTAAAGAGCAGACAAACAAACCTTATCTAAGGCCGTCACGTCCACGTCCCGCTGATTGCACTAGCTGGCTGGATTGATTCTCAATTGTGACTTAGCTCCTTATCCAATCTCTCCCAGACTCCATTCTCCCTACCTCCCGTCTCCTCTCAGATAATAGCAGGGGGTCTAATTGGACAGGTATGCCTCTTGTTTTCATCAGCCTGTGCTAGAGGAGGACAAGAGTGGTTGATGTGGAAGCAGGGAACACCCTGCTGATTGTCCAGGCACTGATTCTATCAGACCCCATTAGGGAAGCCTGGAATTGCCAAGCCAGGGGAATAGAATTAACTTGTTGCAAGCATTTGCTTTAATTTCATGAAAAAAAAAACTAAACTAAAAAAAAAAGCACAGCGATAAAATTGAGCTGTCCTCTTAGTGCTGATTTAATGGGCTTGGACAGGCCGAGATTACAATCAAGTATGCAAGCCTGTCATGCACACACACACACACACACATACACATGGGCATGCGCAGAGGTAAGCTAACACACATTAGCTTGCACTGTAAACAAGGTAACATAGTAAGCATGGACAAACATGTTCTCTCCACAAACAGCACATTCCCTTTGGAGCTAGCACAATAAGCCCAAACTGAAGGGCCTCTGAAAACCAGCCTCTGCTCCCCTTCGATGATGCATGTTGAATCAGATTTTTCCATCCCCTCTTTCCACTAATTAGCTGTCAACCATAGAAATGTGGAATAATTAAAGAGCTCATTGAAATTCACGCTATCACGTGACGTTGTAATGACCCCTGTCAGGTTGCGCTGGCTGTAATAGCCCTATCATGTATTTTTTCCTTACAAGTAGTTGTAGCAAAATGACACATTGAGGGCCAGACATTACAGCAAGACCAATAATATTCACGCGAGACTAATTAATGGTGGGATCTCCACTCTATTAATGTCATGTATCCCATCATTCTTTTCCATTCATGCATTGATATTTATAGGTATTATTCAACCAAGGTCACTTTGTTAATGTATGGCATCGCATTAGGCGGCTTTTCACATTGTGTTTTTTAGGCGTCAGATTATGCCAGCCATCACTTCCTTGATATTCAATGATTAGTGTAATGTGGAACGATAAGCAGAAACGAGGACCCATCAGAGTCTAAACCACAGGGAGGAACAAACTTCTTCTCTCTGCAGCTAGTGCTCTGCTCTGTTGAGCCCTGATCCGCCAGCAACCTTGTCACTCATTTGCCGTGCTTTACTCCTCACTTTCCCCCTCATTTAGTTTCATTTTATTGCTTTTTCTATCAACTCACGCTCTGGCACCTCTACATTGTGATCCACTTTTTTCATTTATCCTGCCTCTATAGCTCATGCCTCTCTGGCAGGCACTCACTGTCATTTGATCAATTTTTTGACCAATCTCTCCTCTATTTCTGTCCTCTCTCTTTTTAACCATATGTCTCTGTCTCTATTTCTCTTGCAGATTTTTTTTTTTTTCCCCTTCTCGCTCTCTCAGTCATCTCATATGAGCTGCTGCTGAAAACAGATTAAATGCTAACATTTTTGCAGGGCTCTCGGTGTGTCTTGCCTCCTGTGGGGTTTAATCTGGTGTTAATATAGGCATCAGTCATCCTGCCTGAATCACTGACTGATTGTAAGTGGGGAAAATAGGACGTTCATATCTGCTGACCTTTAACCCTGACGATATATCTGCAAGAGCCTTGACAGACTGCCCGAATTAGACAGCAGTGTTTTGTAATGTCACATTGCTGTGCATGTGCACTGGAGCCCCACTCCAGAGAAGGAACAAGGAATACAAAATAATCAGAGAAATTATACGTTTGTGTCTCTGCCTGCCTCGGCTCTCTTTTCTTCTTGATTCTGTTTCTATTTCTCCCTTCTGTTCTTCAGAGTCTATCCATCAGGGCATGGAGAAAAGTAAAAACAGAACAAGCAGCCACTAATCAATCCACCTCGCCTGCAGGGACAGGTTTCTATTCACTGAATTATTTCTGCGGATGTGAAAAAAAACAGAATCATTTTAATTTGTTAGCTGTGAATATGCCAACAGCAGCAGGCCCATGCACTCTCTAGGGGCTATATGGAAGAAGCCTGCAATTACAGTGAATTTTGAGGTGATTGTGAATGATATCCAGAAATAACAAAAGGTGTTTGTCTGTCAGTGTTTGCACATACGTGTGGGTGCCATTGATTTTTCGAATACACTGCCACCTCTGCCTTGGCATGTTGTTGAAGGAGCTGATCTGAGTGTGATGCTAAATACAGTCATGGAAAACAATATCTCTGCTACACAGTCTGACTCATATTTGTCGTTGTTTGCAGCAGTCCCTATGGTAATGTAACCGCATGCCCACACACTCAGTGACACATGGAATGAATGATGTATTTATATGTCTAATACTTTAGAGAGAGAGAGTAAGAGTTTGATTCACAAAGTAAGAACAGGTGCTGCGCTCATACCAATAGCGTTGACTTAGCTGTGTTAAAGGGGACGTATTATGCAAAAGGTACTTTTTAATGTTGTCTCAACATAAACATATGTCCCTGGTGTCTCTAGAGAGCCTCGGACTATGAGAAAGGACCATCCTCTTTCCTTTTCTCCTGTTCCATCTTTTGGCAAATCTGTGTAAAAAACCCTCTCGTTTCAGATTCGGCCGCACATGTGAACATTACAACATGTAAATATATATTCTAGTAGGCCTACCAAATACAAGAATGAAACTGAAAATGAGCATGTCTCCTTTAAATTAGCAGCAAATAGCCCCTCACAAAGTCTGACCATTATTGAGTATGAGCCAGCCAATGAGTAGGCATTGCTGAGAATGATAAATGATAAACATTTGGTATGTTTTGTTTTGTTTCATGTGACAATAGAAATACAGAAGATTCTCCCACAGCTATGAAAAATCTGCACTAGCAGCACTTACATCAACATTAGCTGTGGCACATTAGTACAATGCCAACTCAGTTTCATGCCACAGGTAGTAACAATAATTCAGCTCACTTAACCTGCTGGAATCAACAGGAAACTATGCCAGTTTAATATGATCAAAAGAAAGCCAAATGTGTTTGCAAAACTCCAGAAATTTAATGTGGGACTAGTGAGAGACACATTAAGAACAAGCACTTTTACTTTGACGTCCCCTGCTTAATACACTTCAAACTTCATTTCCTGTAAGACCTTTTTCTTTTTTTTGTCTTGTCCAAGATCTTCCTCAAGCTGTCTTACCACCTTCCCCAATTTGTTTCGATTGTTTTTGCCTTGCATTGTGGGACTTCAACGTACATTAGCGACACATAGCGACTGTTTTTGGTCACGTTCACACATGCTAATGAAACATAGACACTCCCATGATTGGCATGAGCTTGAATATACATTAGCGAGTCTTGGTTCCTGGCCCAGAGTGTTTTACTGATGACAGGTGTTATTCATCAGGATGCTGTGGCTCCTCTGTGATCAGCTGGCAGGCTGTCTGGAAGTCGCTCTGTAATTATCCATATTCCATTGTTGCCCGGGGCGACCTGTTCACATGGTAGGTGGTAATTATACAGGTGTGTTGATGGCCTGACTGGGACGGAGGGCGGTGCTTTCGTTGTGTGTCGCCTGTCACCGTCTTGTGAAATGTGTGCACACGTGAGAATGACGTGAGGTCAAAGCACTGTGGGTATGTCTCTGAGGTTATATGAGTTTTTTCAGTTTAGTGTTCAGTTTATTATTCCACCTGTGAATCAGCCACTGTGCTCTTTGATAAAAAGCTACGCCTGAGCATGAGCATTATTGCTTTCTCCTACGTACTGGCCTCCTTGTTAAGTTCCACCTTATTCCCACAACCCTCCTAAGTTGCTCTATCAGCTCTCCTCTTTATTCAAAGTCCTTCTTTTTCAGCTTGGTCTTGATCTTCCCTGCAGTGAAATCTGAAAAAAGAAAAGGAAAGAAAAATGGCAGAAAGAGATGCATTTTTTCCCCCCTCATAAAACGTACAACAGCCTGCCATTTCTGCACCACATCTCATTTGTTCATATTCTCTCGCTCTTAATGCCAGCCAACAGTTGCCATGGAGACGGCGAGGTGCTTGGGGGAGTGTGATTGCAGATGTTAGAAGAAGTAAACACACAGACTCAGACAAAGAGAAGAATGAGAAAACTAATAAAGGGCTGTATCCGTCGAATTAGTGTAAGGAAATGATTATAAAACACAGAATGATTGTACGTCGGACAATTTGCAGACACCGACATAATTGTTGCTACTGGAAACGGTGTGTAATGTTTGCAGATATTACCCTCCAGCTGATTATTTTCTTTTTTCAAGGTCCTGTCTGTGAATGTAGTTTTATGCCTCTTTGTATTCACGAAATATTGTGTTTGACTTTGTCCTCACTCTTTTGACCGTGAACATCACTCTCACTCTGATGTGAAGATCTAAAATAATTCATTTCCCTTTAAGTATTCATGACATTCTGCATCACAGAATTTAGGATGTGGGGCTTAAACGCCGGTATTGATATGTTCTGTTCCGCCACCGAATTGAGCGCAATGATCGACATCTCGTAGACTTACCTCGAAAAGTAGCGGCGAGTCTGTTTCATTGACTCTTTGTCTCCCTTCGTCAGGGCTTTCTCAGTCGACGGCTGAAGGGCTCGATAAAACGCACCAAGAGTCAACCCAAACTTGACCGCAACTCCAGCTTCAGACACATCCTCCCCGGCTTCAGGAGCGTCGACAATGACAGGTAGGTGTTTGTTCAGTGTGCCGGTGCCGGTGTGAGTTTGTGTATGCTGGATTTGTCCATACTGAATGTCTGCTCTATCCCGGTTCCTCTCTCTGCCTGATGGCTGGTTATTCAGGTCACTGCTGACATTTTTGAGTTGTGTTGTCACTGTATAGCGAAAACCAGTGAATCCAGAGTCTCCAATCTGTCACTTCTAATATGCCTCGCTTTTTCTTACTGTGATACAGGATGAATCTCCTGTCCTCTGTTGTGTCACGTTGGTAGAGTTGTGGCTCTTAACTCCTGTAAAAAGGTTGCTCTTGTGCTGTAACACGATTAATTTTGCTTTGTCTCGCCATTAGAGCCGAGCAAAAGAAACCATATGAATGTTAACTTTCTTGAAATTTAAAACTCCAACATACTTTTTAATAGGTTATGTGCCTGACAGTGTCCTAACAACCTATCATACCACAGGAGCAATGCTATTTCTAGCCAGTCTGTAAGAAACAGGGTTGATTAAGTTAGCAAGGCACACAAAACACTATTGTCAGGCACAAGTCAACAACTCAACAGCAATACAGCAACAACTGTGTGCTTTTCCCCTGTTAATAGACACATGCTGCTGATTTTTAATAGCAAAGGACTTGGTGCAAATAGGTACCACTGATGAATGCAACTGACCCAAGATATAAACTTATATAAGCCTACCTTTCATATCTTTGGATTTATACAAGATTGATTTGTTTGTATAATTTATTTATTTCAATTATTTTTTTGTTTGCATCTTATACAACAATTGGTCATTTTTCAGGTTCTGAATCTACTGCAAGGGTATTTCAAGCTTTAGAAAATCTTTGAAGTGAATAGCGACCACACAGCTCTATTTTGCGTCCTCAGAGCTGCCCATGTGATAGTGTTTAGCTTCATGCTGAGATAAGTGCCAGTTTCTGATAACTTATCCTAATTTCCTCAGGCGCTCATCCACTTGGCAAACATTAGCCCTCTCCTAATGATGTCAATTAGGATTCCAGACTAGGCCATGTTGACCTGCAACTGCGCTGCCGGCTCACTCTGGATTTCTGACCGCCTTTCGACGCGTATATGACTAACAGTTATAATTCCCAGCACCTATCTCTGCTGTGCCAGGAAAAAAGCCAAGGTGTCCATCTGTGGAGTTTAATTAATGGGGGTGCTGCTTTTGAAGAGATACTCTACGGCTCTCGGTTTCAAAACTTGGAGCCGAGTCGCTGCCACTCTTCATACTTTTAATGAGGCATTAACATCACTGTCAAACTATCACAAGGGAACACTACCAATTGTTCAGTGTGGAACATGGTGAACCGTTCCTCTGGTGCAGTCGGACAAAATGAGCTCATTCCTCCTCTTCTTTGTCCTGCTGTCTTTCCTCATCCGCTCTCCCACTTCCACCCATTTTTATAGCATCTATCTTTCTAACCTTGCTCCTTTCTATCCATTTCAAACTCATCACTCTCCAATTTCATCCTCATCGCCCCCCCCCCCCCTTCCTTTTCTCTATTTTTCAAACAGTAGTAAGGTTTCCTAACCTATCAGCATTTATGTGTTTCCCTATGATAAAGCGCTCAGCAAAGAAGGCAAATATTGGACAGGAAATTGGAATGTCCAGGAGGTTTCTTATCTCACCCAGAAACGCACACACTACATACACTTCACTGACAAATGCACACATTGTATCCTCATGTAGTTGAGGAAGAGAGAAATGCCACTTTGGTGCTTTCACTCATCTAGGATGTTATATGAGCAAGGGATGGATCTAGTAGCACGTGTGTGTTTGTGTGTGTGTGTGTGTGTGTGTTTTTGATTCGTTTGTTCGAAAAAAAGGGGTGGGGGGCATGAAAAAGTTGCAGAACAAGAGCATAATGTGCTGTGAGAGGAGTCAGTGACGCTCCCTGTCAGCCCGGGAGCAGCCTCCCCACAGGGCAGAAAACACTGCAGAAGAAGACAGGCTTGGGAACTGGCAGAAGAGGGATGATGAGATGAAGGAGAGATGGAGGGAGGAGGGAGGGAATCCTATACCCTGGTGTGCAGATGTGCAGGCATGAATGTGAGAGATGCAGTGCATGCAGGGATCATTTAGTATTCACTCTGCATCTCAAATATTGTTCATCACATTGTGGTTGCCATGTAACTTATTTACCATATAACGTTGTACATTATATGGACTCAATGCACTATTTTTCAGTTATTTCAGTCACACTAACCATAATTTATTCTCCTATTACATTTCACAGCCATATATTTGCATGTATTTTTACTATAATCATTTTGTGAGAGCACAAACACGCTGCATCTTAAGGACACACACCAACGCATTTCCAGTGTGTGCCTTAGCTGTGATGACATTGTTAGGCCTTGCAGCCCGAGGCGGTCTCAGGAGAGCGACCTGCAGATGAGGAGCAGCTGGACCTCTAAAATGAAATATTTATCTATGTTAATCAGAGGCCGGACACTCACTGAACACTCCTATCTTCAGTGAGGCAGAAAAACAGCAATGCGTGGGTGCACACACTGACACCGTGCACACACAAACAAATTACTGCACTGCTTTGTCTAAAGTAAATACATCTATTTGCACTTTATTATACTTAACCTGAATTTGGAATATAGTCAGGCTATTTTTTTCAGGCTCTTCAGTTCGTCAGATTACTGTATTATCTAGAGATAGTGACAGGGCACATAATTTCCACTCTTGCTCTCACTGTGGCAGTCGAGGTAATTATTGGAGCAACAGAATGGGAAATGTAGACCACAATGAAAGTTGCAGTATCTAAAATAATTGTCGAGGCATCACTGTTCAGGAGCTACTGACAGAACAGAAGCGCTACAGAAATGAGGAAGCAATTCAAACTTTTAGGAAGATGTTAAGTATTTGTTTATGTCTACAAACCTTAACATTACAGATGCAGATCACAATAAATCATCAATAATTTTTTGTATGCATGCCCATACAGCAACAACTGGTATGACAACACATTGATTGAATATGTTTTAACACAGAAAAGTTTGGTCTCATATACTCCACATTGTGCAGTTACTGGTCTTTAAAGGACTCCACTTGCTTTGAGGATACCCCTGTGTGTATCATCTTGTGGCCGTCTGCTGCTCCGATCTGCTCTACACGTGTTACATGTATCGGAGAGATTATCTGACCCTCACTAGCTTCTGCATTTGATCTACGCTGACCTTACCAGGACCCTGTAGACACACTGAATGGTGAATACCATAGTGGTTGCAGCATGCCAGCTTTTAGATTCTTCAGCAACAGCAGAGTGCCCTGGCTGGACAATGGAGCACACGGTGGGGTCGATTTTATCGATTTTATCATGTTGTACATGGGAGGTTTTGTTTTACAATTAATTTTATTTAAGAAATAGAAATTAATTCATCAAGCAAAACAAGGCAGTAACCGTCTTTGCCTGTCTACATACTGTATATTACAATACAGATATGTATAGAGGACATAGTCTTATGTAGTTAGGTCGTGCATAAGGGATATGTACAGGTACAGTGCAATGTGCATTATCCCGCTTACTACACGGCTTTGTAATAAAGAAATCAAGTACATGATTTAAAAATGTTGTTTTTGATTTTCTGCTATCAGAACTGCATCCATAGCAACAGTTGGTCCATATTTTGCCTAAATCATAAACAAGAACCTTGGAGACGAAATGCACAGTCAAGCTAATCTGCACCTTTAACTATCATCTGGTCCTACTTTCTGCTGCTGCTGCTGCTTTACACCTTTTTGGACCTTTCCAGATGTCACCAGCCTTTGTAATTCAAGGTCATTTATGTACTGTTTGATTGATTAAGCACACTTCAGTGCTTCTGTGTCCGTGTGTTTGATCCGACGTTGGTGTGCTCCTACCAGGCTCATCACATTACGCCACACTTAGAGAATCTCTCCCTCTTTGATATAAATGCATGCTTGCATACATGCATGCACACACACATTCTACATACTGTAGTATCTCTCTACAGCCTCCCTGAGTGCCAACACCCCCGTCTTCCTGTCTAACCAGCCCTTCGCTCTGTTGTGGAAATGCTTGTTTGTGTGGATTTCGTGGCCACAGTAGTGGCTGGATGGAATGAACTGATTGTGCTTGTGATTCTGTGTCTGTAATCGTATGCATTTCTCTGTGTGTTTGGGTAACTGCAGTCCTCAGCACTGTGGGCACCAGTGACTCATGCGTTTTTATGTAAAGACTGCTTCTGTAACGCAGCAGGAAAGGTTTTCTTGCCATCACTCACAGGCTTGAGCTCTGAATATTAGCAGATGGATAAAATGGTGGAGCTATTTTTTTACGCTCATATTTCTTTTCCTGTTTCTTTCCCATCTCACTTGTCTGAGACAAGCTGCTGAGCATATGGTTTAGTTATGTTCGATTGCATAGGATACCATACTGTATGATTAGCAGTTCAGCATATAATGAGGTACGGAAAGTGGACACAATAAAATGCACAGATCACAAAATGATCTGCGATCTCCGATTACCCTTTTCACATTTTATTTATCTCTCTATATGATGCAAGGAATATAATTTTCTGGAGAGATTCTTTAGAAAACTATTAAAAATAGTTGAGTTAGTACTCATTTAACGGTTGTATGTCTGTTTCTATCTCAGTTTATCTTGCTTTGGATTGACAGGCACAATGTTAGAGTTTAATTGACCATATAAGGTAGTGAAACAGTGGTATCAGGATGTGTGTTGTAAGAGGCTTTAGCCTGTAAGTTTGAATGACTGCCTGTAACAGCATTCAAGAGCCCTTGATACAAACCCCCTGTCATTTTCCATAAAGCTGCACCAAAGGGTACCGTGGTAATTGTTGCAGGTGGGGGTGTAGGGGTGTGTGTGTGTGTGTGTGTGTGTGTGCGTGTGCAACATAGTGAGGGAGCGAGAGACGTCCATCCATAAATCCAATAAAGTGATGCCATTTAGAGTTATTGAATTCTGTAAACATTCCCCAGGTGTTTTGACTCTAATATCCAACCTTTTCCATCAACACCCCCCCGCCCCCTTCTTCTTCTCCCACCTCCCTCCACAACTCACTCGCACCCAAACGTCTATTAACCCTTTATATGATAAGCCCCTGCATCATCACCATTATTTGTCACTTTGGTCCCCTCTTATTTGCTCCACTCATGTTAATAGTTATGTTTGGAGGTGTTGTTTGGATCTGCAGTTCCCTGGTGGATTTCTGCTACATTAAACCCAATCCAGCTCTTACATTTCCTTGTCCCGAGATCCTCTTTTCTACTCTCTCTGCCCTCTCTTATTTATTTCAAGCCACTGCACCAGCATTCTCCTCCTTGCCTCTCCACTGAATATTTGTCATAATTTGCTTACTCCCAACCCTGTCATGTCTCCTCATTTTGTGATCTTCTCAAATGTTGATTCAGTGTGTATTGGTGATGATTACTGGCACACACACACACACACACAGTACATATGTGGGCCTGGACACTATCCAGAAAAGTAATGCACTTAGTAGTGACAACAAAAAAAATGCCCAGTTTAAGATTTTTTGCCAATATGAAGAAAAACAACAGCAGTGCTTTCGTTATATTCATTGCAGCAGTATAATTAGGCAGAGGAAGAGTGCATCTTTCTCTCTTTCCTTTTCTCGTTGGCATCCTTCCCCTCTCGCCATCTCATTTGCAATGCATCAGCATGATTTGGTGTAGATGAAACAGAGCTTTCAGGGTAATAATGCGGTGTACAGAGCAGGTTTCACCTACCACTGTGCATTAGTAAGCTCAATCCCACATAGACTAGGAGGGATTCAATGAATCCATCAATAGTATCTCAAAATGTAATGCCTCTAATTTGGTGATGATTATAAGGCCTCATGGTGTATTATCTCTTTCTATTTGAGATTTTAATGAGGATTTTATTAATCCAAGAGTAATGCAGTGTTGTTTAGGTGGGTGTGCTGAAAAGGTTGATTTGTCCTGCTTTCATAAACAGAGTGCTCTTCATTTGCTTCAAGGACATTGATGGCTATTAAGTTTTGAAGGTCTAGCACCCAGCCTAATTGTGTGTGTGTGTGTGTGTGTGTGTTCATATTTGAAAGAGTGGAACAGAACACGTTTTGTAAATTGATGTCCAAGGTTAGACATTCTGGTACACAGAGTCCACAAGGTATCTTAATTATATTAACTAAAATATACTCAGACTTCTGAATGAGACTGATTTCAGTTATTGCTTTCGTTAGAAGCTCAAACACTGTCACAGACACAGAACATCAGAACCAGCTTACTGGAAATGGTCCTGTCAAAGATTCAGACAGCAGACATCTGTGGGTGTTTGAGTGTCAGAACAGGGGGAAAAAATCTGTTCTGTTATTTAAAATATTCAGATGAAAACGTATTTGTAAGCATCTGAACACTTTTTAAATTCAAATTCCAAGAAATGAACAGGGTGTAGATTTAATTCAGTGTCTTAAAGGTGGACACCTACAGAACCAAAAATATCCACGCATCTTTTCAGATTCAGCTAACCGCTGTAAGCTCAGTCCCTCAAACAAGACTCCAGAAAGCTTCGCAATTGAAGGTTCCATCACAGTATGCTAATGTGCAATTAGATGTCCTTGGTTTTTCACTCCTCATCTCAGCCCTCTTCGGAAACCTTTTGCTTGTTATGTACTTCCTTTAAGGGAAGTATGCATCTCTCATCCCTATAGTTAAGGGACCGAATATGAACGTTGCACCATGTATTCTAGGGAGCTGTGCCGTATATTGCCTCTGTGATCACTTTACTATCTGCATAATTTGTTGCAGAATCATCCCCGGTAGCAATCCCATTGGTGTTGACACCTGCCCAGCTGGTAGGTTTTGGTGGCTCGGTTGATGTTTAACCCTGCTGGACCCTCTGTGAGCCCGGGCGAGCATGGCCAAGGGTCTCCTCTCTTTCATTCTTTCCCGGGGTAATGAGCTGTAATGGATAGGGCCTGGGGCGTGACAGGAATACCGAGGACCCCATCAAAGCTGCGCCCTGCGCATCCCTTTAAAGGGCTGCTCAGTGCACATGCAAACACTCCTTTACTCATTCATTCCTCTCATTAAGCCCCAGCATTCACAGGGTTTCCATTTATTTACCATACACTCTCTCTCTCTCTCTCTCTCTATATATATATATATATATATATATATGTATATATTATAGATAACTTTGTTGCCTTCTTGAAGCACCATTACCTTTGTCTGAATTTAAGGAAAACAAAAGGCATAGAGGTAAAGTAAAAGTGTTTAAAGTCACACCATTGTTTTGGTGGTGCTTATTTTTGATTGATTTGTTTGTGTGGTTGATCCATAAAGGGTGTTATATGCTGATGGGACACTCTGACATATTAAGCACTTGAGAGTTGGCACTAGAACAGTATTGAATACAACAGCTACAACTAACACCCGATTACTGCAGTCATTTTTCTACTCTTTATTTTTCATTTGATGATGATCCAAGCACCAGTTGAAAAATAGAAATGTAAAACATTTTGATTAGAGAAAAATCTGTTTGGGGAGGATGTCCAAATATATTCTATATATGGACTTCATACACACGTAAAACAGTTCGGTGTCACTGACAGTCCAGATGGTACTCGGTGACTCTGACAGAACCACTAAATTACCATGGTGATGACTCAGTGGTTCTCAAACTTTGTACACGGCGTGCTGCATTGGAAATTATAGGCTCTCCAAGTAACTCCATTATTATTATTACCAGCATTAAATACAGTATCATAGGCCGCCCTGTTTGTCAATGGATAGTTCACAAAGGAGGCAGGTTTATTCCTAATAAGAAGATTATTTATTGTTGACTGTTGTCAGCCACAGCCTAAAGGATAGCACTAGGACTGGCACTAAAACTGTTCCACACAACTCTCATACAATGCAAGAGACACTCACTCACTCACTCACTCACTCACACTCTGTTGAACATTTTAGGCTGAATACAAATCTTGTTAAAAGTTGCTGAGTACTTGCATAAGCCGAATGAGGGAGGTGCGTCTGGCTCTGCGAACACAGTCCTGTGATCTCTGGGTCAATTGGGGTTAGTTTCAGTCTCAGTTCTGGCTCAGCATCCATCCTGTGTCTGCATTTCGTCTTGACGACAGCTAGCGAAGAGAAGCTTGTCTCACACAGATGTGTGGTCGCAAAAAGGAAGGGGAAAGGTGCGAAACCCCGTCTGAAAGGAGTTCATGATGCCACAAGAACACATGATCACTGCCCGGAAACCTTGAAATAGAAATGCACATGATAAGCATGGCCATGAACCCAGCTTTGTTCAGGCACACATGTAGACTCATCGTGACAGGTTTATAGCGTGTTTTCTAATATCATTACATCAATGGTGGAACTAAATATAAGTCGGACACTTACCAGATTTCACCATGCTCACCAGACTTTTTGAAACACTTTGTCATATGTGCTCCTTGTTCTTATCTCCCTCCTCAAAACACAGGAGAAGATCCATATTGGAGCCTTTAGGGTAGAAACCGCATTCTTTTACAAGTTTCCTCAAAGCTTCAACCTATTTAAACACAGATGCATCAACATCCATTAATTCTTGAAAAAGAAGGACATGTTACAATAATTTTTTTTTTTTTTTTTACTTTTTGACATTTAGTTAATAGCCAAATCTGGAAGCTGTTATAATATAATATAAAAACATCCAGCAGAGCAACACAACAATGCACTTCATGACATAAGCCAAATCAACAGATGTCTTCAATATCGACATGACCTTCAAACACTGGCTGGGCATCCCCGGTATCTTTTGCTCATTTTGCTCAAAATCAGTGTTATTTGGAGGTATTAGTCATGTTAAAAGAGAACAGATCACTACTTACCTGACACACTGAGAACTCACTTCTTGTACAGGTCAGGTACATTATAGCGACAGGTGGATAGACCCCACAGCGCACACATGAAAAATTGTAATCATGAGCTGTCAGTGCCTCAAAGTTAAGATAACCATGAAGAAGTGAGTCATGGTTCGCATACTTATTTTAGTTTGTCTGTTCCAAGATGTCCAAGGCCCTGCCAACTGCAGTGTGATTCTGTAATAGCATTTGAAAGTCGACCACGACAGATTATAAGTCGTGTTTGCTTTTCTGTTGACATATTGGACTATTTACCAAACAAGATCTTCGAGGAGACACTTTTAGGACAAGAAAGTATGAAAATAGTTTCATATTTGCTATGATTCACTGATGGACAAACATCCAGTATGCTTACTTGTGAAGACTTCACAACTATCAATGTTCCTGCATCATCATCGACTCTTTGAATTCTCAGATTAAATTTGTACATGATAAAACATACTTGTGCTTATCAAAACAGGATGGGAGCACTTGAATTGCATTAATCTTGCATAATCTCTACAGACTGTTTGCACTGTGTGGTCATCGAAATGATGCAGTCCACTCCTTCACATGGAAACATAGATCATGCTGAATTAGGGGATCAGTGTAGGTTGGAGTTTTACATTTCTATTTTACAGTTTATCTAGATCGTTGTGTAACAAAGTCGATATCTTAAAATGTAAAACTTTAATTGGACCAGTCCATGTAAATATTCAGACACAGTAATTTTGCAGTATGCCAGTAAACATGACAGTCTTTGCTTTCAGTGTAATTAAAATTGGCTCCAAAAGAGGGATCTTTTGCAGGCATACAGTGCAAATGGTCTCCAGTGAATGAGATGTTTGGGCAGTATCTCCATGCACTGTGGTGAACAAACATCGTTTGGCAGAACAGGTGGTAATTTCTTGTTGTTCAACAATTGTTGTTGTTCAATCTAGTTGTCCACCTGTGAGGTGGATATAGAAGAATTTCCTCACTACTGCGCACAGCTTGAGAACCAGATTCCGCAATGGCATCAAACACACCACTGTCTGTACCTCTGACTTTTAATATCCAGGTAGGGTCTGGTTCAAGTGTCATTTTGCAAAGGACTTCTGAGAACAGGAATTATTTGGCTTACTGTACGTGCAGTGCTCCAGGCCAAATATTTATTTTCTTTTATCAAAACACACAGTTATTCTCCCTAATGGAGAATAATATGAGGTGCATCTTTTCAGTACTGACACATTTTCAATGTACCATTGCCAAATATGACCTCTTTACTCAGTGGGCACCTCTTAGACTCTGGTTTTTGCTTTCTATTGAGACACATTTGTTTGTGTTGTCAGAAGTCCACTTTCTTTTCACCATATCTGACTTTCTTAAGTGTGGAGTGTGGTTCGGATGAAATAAGACAGTTTGATTGCAACTTCACATGGATGCACTGGAACCCCACGAAGCCACATATTCTGGCGAGTTCTGAAGCCATTTTATATTGTTCTAGCTCACAGTCAACTCGATGGTTGTTTCCCTAAGTTGTTGTTTTCTTCTTTTTGACAAGTTATTTGTCCAACGGGGAAAAATGCCCTAATTTGGGTTTATGCAAAGGAGTGGATGTTAATGATGTGAAATTACAGAATGTGCATGTAGTTCTTTTGGGTATTGACTTGAGTATTTTTGGGTTACTCACATAGGTTGTTTGGAGCGGATTTGATGAGGCAGGTGTGTCATCACTGTTAGACAGCGTAATGACTTGGGTAGGAACTTGTTGTCCTGTGGGCTGTCAAGCATAAGACGTGCAGAGACAATAGAGGGTGCAGAGTTGCTGGAGGCTGCAGAGAACGTAAAAGTCTGTAGAGACAGTGGAGGCTGCTGAGGTGGTGGAGGAACCTGTTGACGGGTCAGCTAATCCACATATCTGTACATGGCTCAAAAATAGATTTGGCCAGGTTATAATCCTTGCACAGAAGTAGCAGTAACAATGGCGGTTTTTGACACATCCACCATGGCATCAGTATATTTTATACCCTGCATACTTAATTCTTCAGGCAATGCTCAAAATTTAACTCTACAAATTAGCATTGGAATAAAATGCTTAACATTGCTAGTGGACAATTTTACAAGATCTGCAACATTTATTTTAACTGACAAATACCTCCATGTTTAACAGCTTACTTCTCAGGAGTCTGTTTATTTGCCCACTTTGTTGCAGAACTACCATTTGTATTTTAGGCCTTCACAAATGGGTTTTGGAACGATACCTCTTTTACAAACTGTTGGATGAAACTGAATGCAAATAAAAGTGTTAGATTTTTATTTCTAAACAAATAACCATTTCATCAACAACTCTTTCCAAAAGAGTCATGTTCCCTAAAGTTGTAACACACCCACATCATTTCAAGAAGCTGATAAAGTTCTTTATTGGGGCTGAAGTGCATCTGTTGAAAGTAATTTAAGAGGCGATATTATGCAAAATATACTTTTATATTCTACCCGGTGTGTCCAGAGACACACAAACTATGACAAACCCTCTCTTTTCCCCTGCTCCATCTTTCAGTAGATGTGTGTGAAAAAACAGTTTAGATTTGTCCCTTCTTGTGACATCACAAGCAAAGTGTGTTGAACATGTGACCTCTCTAGCCCTTTTATAGGCTGACAGGTCCGCACACAAAATGTGAATCTACCTCGCTGTCTGCCATTATCTTATTGATGCTGGTTCCAGTAAAACTAAGATGTCAAAGGTTCGAGCAAAGCACACAGATTGTTCTGCTGTTGTCTGCCAAAACCAACGCAACAGTCTTCATGTCCTCCCACCATCTGAGGAAGTTAAGATCCAGTAGATTTACTTTATTTTGAATGGATTTGTGACCAAAATGTGATATGCCACAACGAGTCCAAAATGGGAAAGTGTGTGTGTAATGTTATTTTACAAGGGACTGCGTTCTTAACAGGGGCCTAATGATGACCCAACCTCAAACTTGGAAACTGTTGTGTTTTATGTTGCCTTGTTGTTTATTTGGCAGGCTTGTCTATTGAACTTGGTGTTGGAATGTTACACAGCTAATATGGTTTTCCCTCCATATGGGAGAAGCTTGCCTTCAAGGCTTTCCGCCAGAAAGCCTTTCTGACAGGAATCCACACTTAGGTTTCTGGTCAGGGTCAGGGGTTAGAGTCACCTAAAGGATTTCTGGCAAGAAGCCCTGAAGACAAACTTCTCTCATGTGCACCAGCAAAGCCGATGTGGAAACACAGTGGGTGGAGCCTACTTGTGGGAACTAACCAATCAGAGCAGACCAGGCTTTTCGGAGGGGGGCTTTAAAGAGACAGTAGCTAGAATGGAGTATTAGGAAAGGGGGTGAAAAGATCAGTATGCTGTGTCCACACTATGAGGAAAATAATTTTTATTTTTTGGACATTACAGCTTCTAGTTAAATCCAAAAATAAAAGAATGAAAGCGATTATTAGTGGGCTAGCTAGCCTCTTTTTTCCCGTTTTTGTACACTAATAGTTATTATATCACCATAACATAAAAAGATTTCTTACTTTAATGGCAATGCTAAGCAAGTTGGGTTAAGTTTTAATAGATCAGTATGGTAATAATGCCAGTATGCGTTACTACTGTAAAAAATGTATAATTGCTTACTCTCTGTCTCTAACAGCCAGTGATCATGTACTGTGTATACGTACTGTATGTGCGTGCTACTTTCATGAACATGTGACTGCCTAATGTTTATACAAAAATATTACAGGGAAGACTAAACGTATTTTGAATTAGAGTTGAATTGAAGTATTTTATTTATCAAAATTGTGTAGTATTTTGATAGTATGTTTTTATATCAATTTTTCAATTTTAATAGCTATTTCAGATATTACTCCGCATACCACCGGAGGGAGCTTTCATACCAAAGGTGGCACAGGTACCATAGTTCGTGAACGGTAGCTCTAGATGATTTGTCACTTTCACGTCACTAACAGGTCTCTCTGCTGCTTACTGCTCATCCTCTTAGTCATTTTTGTAGTCTTACTCTGTGTGTGTGTGTGTGTGTGTGTGTTTGTGTGTGTTTGTGTGTTTGTGTGTTTGTGCTTGTGTGTGAGGTGTGTGTGACAGGGTTTTTACTCTGACATGGACTAAGAAAAGCACATCTGTTGCAAGGGTTTTTTTATGATCAAAAGTGTGTCAATCAGTGCAAAGATGTCAGGCACTTGTTAAAAATATTTCGTCCTATAGGATATACATAGTTTCTCTTGTACGCTGCTGAGCAAGTATATGTTAACAAGTGATATGAGAAGCAAGAGCAAGGCGAAATGTGCACTGCATCATAACTTACAGAAGTTCCAGCACTTGGAGGAGGGAATATTTTTACATTTCTAGTTGCCATCATCCCGTATCTTTAGATGATTTGCGAAAAGCAATGTCTTTGCAAGTTCCAGCAGACTAATCGGCATCGTTCTCACTTCGGTTTCTGTGTTTGATGTAAGCCAGCAGTGATTTGACAAGCTGGCTTCCCATCCAAATTTTGACTGGTCTCTCTGACTTCTGATCACAGATGGCTCACATCACCAGCAACTAAACTCAGGCTGTGCCCAGAATGACTCCCTCATTCACTCATTCACTGCACAGTCAGTGGTTTACTCTTCAGTGAGTGGCACTAATAAATCACTATTTTGTATTATCATTGTTGCTCTACTGTTCATTTTTGTTATCTATAAACTGGTGCATTGCATTGCAGGATTGTTAACAGAAAGCCGTGCGCATGCTGCAGACGCTACATTTGTTGTTCCATTGTGGGAATTTCTCTGTCTTCATATAGACAGGCCTTTCATAAATGCTCTGAATGTGAAGAGTAGTCGAATGTGTGTGCAAACTGGCTTGCAAAGATAAAGGAATCGCCAGACTACCTGTCAGGCTAAATTACCTCGCACAAGCCAGTGTTCACAAGACTCCAGTTACTTATTCAACTCCAAACTTCACAAAAAAATCTTTCATTCTCTTGGAGTGCCTTTCTTGTGTGTAGGCAGCGATGCATCAATGGAAATCTTCAAGGCGTAAAATCCATGTCTCCTCACTGTCTTATGACCTGCTGTCTTACATCAACCTCTTTGACCGCATCAACACTTTAGTCTATACGAAGCATGATATTATAAAGTGTGTTCAGACAGAGCACCGGCGGCAATGAAGCCGGTTCCTGGTGTCCTTCACTGTCCACCACTCATTGTGCATCCAAGACAATGCCTCGTTAGAGTCAGGCTGTTGTGGTGTACGGGGGTGTCTGTCCCATGTCTTTGTTAAATAAATGCATTGATAGGAAGGAAGCAGCACAGGCAGGGAGAACCTCTGCTAAAACTCAGTTAGACTCCATATTCAGTATCTATTCCATATCGCAATTTTATATTCTTTATCATCTGCATCTTTTAGCCTTGTTTTATTGTTTTATCTCAAGTCTATGTTGTAGATCTATTCACATTCAACTAACATTTAATAATATGGGAATGTTTTTTGTTATGTATCATTCTTTTTGATAAATACCCACTTTTATGCTCCGTTAATAAAATACTATTGCTGTAATATTTATCTGATATAGCTCAGACTGAATCAAATTAAGTGAAATAGAGAAGAGGGAGAGACAGGCATATGTGGTGTAACAGCAGCACAGCTCCGCTGGTGCAGTCTGACCTAGTTAGAAACAAACATGTAAGTACCAAGGTGCCAAGCTGCCTGTTCACCTCTCTGCCTGCTCGTAGCTCCTCCTTTGAGCACAAGGATGGGCAACCACTAAAGTCAAAGGCACATGACATTTCACAGTATGGTCCCCTGGCGTCCCCGACTTTAATTAACAAGATAACACGTGTGAAATAGCATTTTTTTGCCACCGACTACATTCATTCACAATCTATTCTGACTGACTGACTCATGGAATGTGTTGCATTCTTTACTGATGGCTGTCATTGCACTGCATTGGATGCTCATCACATGGACAACTGTAAACATGGGGACAAACACTGAGGTGAAGGGAGAAATGAGATGGTGCCAGACAGATCTCAGTATCCGTTTAAGAAAAGGCTAGAGTATGAGTGCTGTCATTGTTGGCTGGATTATGTCTGGGTCAGACTTTCAGCTTTTCATTGTGCATTTACAAACCCTCTCAAATAGCTCCCTGCACTCAGACTGCACTCTCACTCTTTCTATCAGAAACATGGCATATATTTCCAATGACACGTTCATAGAGTTTCGAGCATGTTGATGCTCACAAATTTGTTGCACTTTACAGTGCTCCAAATGAAATATCTAAACTTTTAAAAGTGTTTATGTTTTAAGTGTGATGTTAGATTATTATTTTTTAAAAATGTGACCTTCAAAGGTGTTCAAAATTAGAGATTTTCAGTAGCAAGAATTTTCATAATGAGGCTTCAGTGTTCATGTCTGATTTGAGGACAGCAGCTTGGATATAAAGCACTTAGATAAGAAATGTCTAGACAAGAGAATGCACTGCAAATGTGACATATTATATAGTTTTTATTTTGTTGTTGTTTTTTGCTGCAGTCTATGCCAACACAGCTTTAGCTACAGCTAGTCTGAGCTAGCACATCTGCATTTTGCACGACAGATTTGAAAATTTGAAATTATGTATTTAACAATAAACTAATTTTAAATTTGTGTTTATTTCTGGAGTTATCAAGCTTTCAACATAATGCAATGCAAATCATAAACACTGCAAACTATGGCCTCAACAGTTCCCACAGAGTTAAATCACCTTCCTGTCATCACCGATGAATTGCACTGGATTGCACCTAACATTGCTCTCATGTTAAGAATAAATAATGTATCTATAATCCACACCAGGCCATGCTGAGATTACATTAAAATCAGCTTTTTGGTCAGTGAAATGCTGCTTTAATGATCCTATAATCTATAATCTGTACTTACTGTAAATCAAATGCACACTGTATACATCTGTTCAGTGTTTTAGATGACCTCAATGATTGAAATGGGAATGTAAACCTTATAAATCCCAGATCGACTGAAATAGACTCAAATTAAAAGCAGTTGTCACTCGAAATGTTTAAGGCAGCTCCATTTATCAGCTTCAGAAGGAAACAGGTGGCCAGCAGCAGGCTACTTGAGATACTTTTCATGATTCGGTCAGTTTAAACCGAACAATGTGCCTGAGACCAGTGCCTTTGTTTAGAAAGGGTGTGAACTCAGAGCTCAGTATTCCTACCCTCCTCCACACCCTATTGCCTGGTCATTCGGTTTGTGTCTGTGTGTTTGTGTCCGGGAGAATAAGGGGTAAGGGTGATGTCATGTTTGATGACATCACTGCAGACGTGCAGGGAGTGCAGATTAGTGGCCGTGGCTCTTCTGAACCAGCTCTCCACAGCTGCCCTGCCGTATCGGTGTGTCCCGCCCCGGCCCTTTATCCCCTTGTGCCAGCTCTGACAGTGTTCAAGCTCTAGAAATAGCCTCAGACTCACCCTTATCTCCTCTGCCAGTCTACCAATCCTGGCTCAAATTGAGCGTGGTAAAACCCTCCCACCCACATTCCAGTTTCACTATTACCAACACTTTGGCTGGCCCCATCAGCCAAGTCACTTTGCCAAAGCTGAGCTCCAGCCTCATGTGTACAGTGTTTTTTCTGTCTGAGCCCCAGCATGAGTCCTGGTCTCTGAGCTGAACCGAGTCCGTTCTCGGGGCAGGTTGCCGGCACAAGCACCCCCCCCAAACCACCCTTCCCAGTCCCAGCGACAGCGGTGGCAACAGCAGCAGTAGTGGCTGACAGGGAAAGCGGCGCACCTCGCACCAGAGTTGACAGGACAAAGAGCACACACATACACACACACACACACACTCCCACTGGAGCCACGCAAGGGGGGCAGGGCCAAGCTAGGCTGCACCACACACACATACATGTGACCCCCCCACCCTCCCCCCAGCCACCCTCCCTATGCAGGCTCCTCCCTGAACAAGGAGGCAGAAATGGGAGGTGCAGTCAATCACTGACAGTGAAAGGGAGAGGGTCTATCTGGAGTTAGAAAGAGGGGGAGAGACAGCAGAGGAGAAAAGGGGACAGATCTTCATCATTCCCAAATCTGACTCAAGGGTCGGGGCACCCTTAAATTCATTCATGCAGAGTGAAAGAAAACAAACAGGAGAGAGAAGAGAGTGTGTCCCATTTCAGAGACAACACAGGAAATAGGGCATGCTCTGTACAGGGTGAGCAAGAGAGGGTGGGAGAAAGCGAGGAGGAGAGGGAGCAGCAAGAGAGGGAGAGCATTGTAGCGCTTTTTCTCCACCCCTTGTCTTAAAGCAGCAGCAGGAGGAAAGAGAGAAGGAGTCAGGGAGAGAAGGAGGAAGAGAAGCACAAGTAAGGAAGCGAAGAGGCGAGCTGCAATCTGCATCGGCAGCAAGGGTAAAAAAATGGAGCTCTGAGATCGCCTCTGCCCTCGTCCATCCCTGCCTTTTTTTTTCCTCCCCTCTTGCTCCGGCTCAGCCTCGGTTTCTCTCTCTCTCCGCCTGCCTTTGATTGTTCAGTGGAATTTTGACAATGCCTGGTGAGTGTTATCCTGCTTTTCACTTGTCACTCGCTGTCCTTTGTGTGTTGGTTTGCTTAGGTTCATGCAGTAGGAGATTATTTTTCTATGAATGCGTGGCCACAAATAGAAATGTGGACTTTGCCTGTAGAGAATGCTTCATTGAGACTGTTTACACTCCTCTGCCTCCATGCGCTGTTTATACTCCAGCTGTGCTGTCTTCTTCTTTTTTTTGCTTCTCTCTATCAGTGACAATGCACGGGAGGCTGCTCTCCTGAGCGCGCACACACACACACACACACACACACACACACACACTCACATACTCTACTACATCCTGCGTACATTCAGGATACTCTGTCATAATTATGTAATTTCTTTCAACTCCCAAAGGGATTTCATCCAGAGCAGTGCATTAACGTGCAGTATCATGTATAATATAACACCTGAGATGATAATGCAGAGTTTCGCTTGTGAGTGGTGACCGTATCCTAAATGTAGCAACATCACACAAAGCTGGCCTGTGTGACGGAGGGCAGCCAGCTAACACAAATCAGATGACTGGGCCATGCTGCGAGGTCAGCCACTGATTTTGGCTGGCATTCTCAGCCCAAGTCGCATGTTGGAGGAAATTAGCAGTTTAGAGAGAGTTGTGTCCCAAGGTAAGGGAGTTCAGGAGTCTCAGAGAGCAACAGCTCATTTCATTTAGAAATATAGTTATGTCTTCACAAGAGAGGGGGGGGACGATCTTAAAAGCGAATCTTGGTGATTAATTGTGATTTCGTCCAGGCCTCGGGGGTATTAATTTGTAATCTGTACTTGTATATTCTTATATTAGAGTCAGAGTAATCCTATATGGTGGTAGTAAGTCAATCAGTACAAATTATCATGTCAGCTATCCCAGATTGATTTACACTTTACAGATGGATTATTTAAATGTATTTCTTGATGATAATTAGATTTCCTCACAAGCATCCATAATCAGGTTAACATGCCATACACAGTCTCACAGTTGCAACACAAATCACGTGGGCGTAAAACATACTGTACATGCTACTTACATGCATGGACTTAGTCAGCAGCCACACATCAAGTATAATCAGCTACAGTTATTCCAGTTAGCTGAGTTATTGCATTTTAATTTCTTCCATTAAGAAGGCGGATAAAACGGTGAGGCTGTCGGTAGCTGTTCAACACCCCCAAACTTCCCTGCCACATTATGGAGGAAGAGTTTAGTTTATCAACCAAACATTTATTTTCCTCAGAGGTAGCACAAGACAAAGCCATCTATGGTTAAGTAAACACATAAATGATAGTTTGATGGTCTCGCCACTTGTTTACTGCAATATGCAGATATGTTTCAGTGTGAGAGCTCAGCTGGTGGTCCTCCTGATTGTAGCCTGCTGTTGAGCCCTCCAGAAAAAAACCAAGCTTGACTCCTGCATATTATGCTAAAAGCATTTGTGTCAGCCTGTGTTTGTATGCAGTAACAGTGTGACTCCCCTTCTCTCCCCCAGCCGGGGGTAGGATATCTGCTCGCATGCATGAGCAAATGTCTCTGCACACATTAATACATGTGCGCATACTGTATGCAGATGTGCATATGTTTTGAGCGTGTGTTTTAGTTTGTTCTAACAATCCTATTTTAGGTCAGAGCTGGCTAACAGTTACCTAGACAAGAGATGGAAGAGCAAGAAATATAGCTGTTAGTCATTTTCACAGCCGAGGAGGGAGAGGAAGAGATGGCTAGAGCAAATGTGAGATTTAGATAAGACAAACGGTGTGAGAAAGGGGAAGCAACTAAGATGACTGAAGTAAAGGCAAAGCATAAGAAGCTTGACAGTCTGCTATTATTTATGTTCCAATATTTTGTGTACTAGTTTATTCCATAACTGCTTATGTGATGTTCATTCCCCTTCCAGAATGTTGCTCTCAATTCCTGCTCTCGGACTGAACTTATGTAATGTAATGTATTCATATCATGAAATTCGACACTGATGTATTATGATATGTCCTGATATATCTGTGGCGCAGGAGAAAGTGTGGCTTTGTACAGTATCTTTCCGTTCCTCCTTCCCATCTCTTCCCATTATTCTCTGAGTGTTCTGTCTGTGTGTAATTACTCTGTCATAGATTGTCTCTGCGATGCCCATTGATTTACTGAGAGCCAATGAAGTGGAGCACAGCATTTGATCAGACACATGTACAGGGAGGGAGGAATGGGTCAGTGCTGCACCCAGGGGCCACTCGACTGGGGGTCAAAAGGTCTGAACCACTTGCGGTTTAGAGAGGGGGAGGGAGAAACTGCCACAGTTTAACACTTAATCAACAACGCTTAATCATGGCCACACAAGCATGAACATCCAAGCAGGCATAGGTAATTGCTTTGGACTGTTGCTTGTATATTATATAAATATAAATAGTTTAATTCAAGCAATTTTCCACAGTCCAGAAAACCATGCCTCTCCAAATTTGGTAATTTGAAATTGCTCAGAAAATTTGATAAATTTGAAATATTCATATTGCTATTTTTCTATCTTGCCAAACTTCCATATCTGCATCAGTGATAGTTAGAAGTGCTCCTACTTCCTGTTTTTTATTTTTATTTTGAAGGAGATTGGAACTTGCATCAAGATTGTGTAACACATTTTAAATGCTCTACTTGAGTCGACCAATGACGTTCAAGTATGCAGGATTTAAACATTTACAGGAGATTATAGACAATCGCCACCCGCAAACACACAGATAGCACTGAGGCTAGTTTCAGTCAAAATGATCAATCTGAAAAGGATTTAGAGAATAAAGGAAGGAGAATGGACAGGGATGTCTTAATTTCCACGGGCTTGTATTCCGTGAGTTTAATGCTTTGATATTTGCGATACACGTCAGCAAAGTGGAGATTAGGATATCAACTTCAGTCTAGATTGCCACTGTGAATGAAAGACGGCTGATGTAGACATTCAGCAACACTGTTCTGGATCCCCTCAACCCTGCCTGGGAGAGCATGAAAGAGAAGCATATGCTCATGATGGGGCAGCGTTGTGCGTTGTCAATAATTGAATCATTCATTCGCTCTCTCCTGCCCTGGAGCCGTAGTGCAGAGTCAATAGGAGCAACGTCGGAGGAGAGCTCTCAAGCATCAGTCCTACAGTAGAGGTCTCTTTCTGTCCTTCCACTCATGCACTCTTTATCTCCGTCTTTACATCCTTCTTTTACACAAATACACAAGAGAGCTGATGTCACAGCCTCGTCTCTGTCTCATCTGTGTGCCCGTCTCTCTACAGTAAGCTGCTTTACAAAAACGAAATGGTTGGTGGTAGTAGGCTATAGAGAGATGAATAAAGGGATGGAAGGAGGGATCTCTAATGCCGCTATTGCCTAGCATTTTCTTGCACTTCTCTTCCTGTACCCACCTCTGAGGGAGAGGACAGAGAGACACTGTCTTTGGATTAGGTTGATCTTTTAACAACACTGCCAACAATGGAGCAATGCAACCAGTCATATTAAAGGGACAGTTACCTCGGTGTAAATGGTAAAGCACAGACAGGACAGACTTTTAGCATCTCATATGTGTTGCCTATATATTGTATGTATCATCATATTGTCCGATTTCTACATGGAAGACATGACCTTTCAGGTGTAAAAGTGTCTGATTAAAACACTTGCAGCCTAGTTTCAGTGCAGTAGCATTAGCAGTTATTATTCTTGGTCATTGCAGTAATTTTCATACTTGAGTCACTGGAATGCTGATGTGAGTTCAGTCTCTCTGTCTTGTCAGTCTCTTCATCTTTTTCTTATTTCCCTCTACCTTCCTCTTTCATGCCCTCTATCATCACATACTTGTCCACCATGTCTCACCCTCTCTCCATCCTCCACCCACCTCTCCGCGATTCAGACTTGTGGAAGCTTGCCTGGAACGTACCGATTATTCTCCTCTGCTTCCCTCCCTCTGCTTCCCTCCCTCTTTACCTCAGTGCAGACAGGTGGTGCTCCGCTAAACAGGTTAGCGGTTAGCAAGGGGATAACTTCTCAGAGGCGAGGCCTCTCAGGCACTGCCTACAGACAAACAGTTAACCGAGAGAGCCCTGTCTCTCCCACCCTCTCTCATGACCCCGTGCTGTTACTGTCTACTGTTGTACTCTTGGCACATGACCTCGCACACACCCGCCCACACACGCCTTGGCACAATTTGACATGGATTTTTCTCACAAAATCATATGGAATATAAATACATTTTCTGTGTAGTTGTTTGTGCATGCACAGAAAACTTGTCTACACAGACTAATGCACATACACACATGTAAAATATAAAAGTTGTGCAGCCCACATGACTCACAGAGTACATAAGGCTATTGTTCAAAATGTTTTTCCTATGAAAATGAAGATTTTGAGATACTTATTTATGCATTCCTATCCCACAACAGTGATTACAAACAAGCTCCCATAGATAGAATGGCCTTGCCCTGTCCAGCATTATACTTGGAGGCGGTCCCACTCCAAACAACCCTATGAGGTATGATATTATCATGACCCAGACCAGAGGAATGAGGAAATCCCCCTGAGTGTTTAGTCTCCAGGCTTTGCCTTGGCTTTGTAGTTAACCTTTACCCAGCCATTCTCCAAAACAGCAAGGCATGCAGGGCTGTTTACTTGTGATAAGAGCAAGCAATTCTAATCCATTGCATCAGGAGGAACAAATACATTAAACCTCCTCCAGTTTCACCTCCCAAATGATACTTAAATTGTTTTGGAGCTGGAGAACCGGTCCACCTATAATGGGGTGCAAAGACCTCTCTGCGGTATAGTTCACAATGAATTCCATTGTTGAGGTAGACAGCTGCTACTGGCTCTTGTAGAGTTTCACTTAAGTCTTTTTACATAATGATGCCTATGTACTTTCTGCAGACTGTTGAATGATTGAGCTGAAATATTCTCCTGCCATTCAGAAAGCACTTTAAGAAATACTGAAAAAAGTCCATGCCAAACTGGACCTGCTTCCTTGTAATTATTTCACAGGAGATGACTGGCATTTCTGTTTTTTTTTTTTTTTGGTGCTCAAACATCAGTTCTAACCGAAGACTCTCTTGACAGCATGTCTTAGCTGTGACATCAGTCTTCCCTTCATACAAGCATACAATACATCTGGCAGTGCGTCTCCTCCCTAAACCTGGCTGGCCTCATTTTCTCGTTCTCTCTTGCTCCCTTTTTTCCTTTTTTGTGCGTTCCTCTCCTCTTTTTTTCTTTTTTCTCCCTTTTCCTGGAGTCCCTCTCTCCGGCCAAGGACCCAGCATTTTCCCACAGAGTGTGGTGCAGAAGGCTGAGCCATTGTTTCCTGCTACAGGGAAATGGAGAGGGAGGAGGGGGCAGGCTGACATCCTGGCTGCCAACTCTGGGTCTGTGTCAGTGTGAGAAAAACCAGGGGAGACAGATCTGATGATGACAGAGGAACTCTGTATCCTAGGGACTGACTTCAGCTATAAAAATATAGATTTTGCTATATTTCTCAGACAGTAGCACCTTAATATCTTCATAACATGCTCTCAGCTCTTCCCCTCTTTCACCCCTTTTTTGGTTTAATTAGTTGTTTTTCCTCTATTAACATCAGCACTGCCCTGTACAGTACATTAGATGCATAGTACACGTTTATTTTGTCAATGTTTTCATCTGAAAACTAATTTTAGATTATTATTATGCAAATATCAGAGTAAACACGTAAGCTAGACATAAAATAATGAAGAAAAAGTAGATTGATTTCAAATGAAATCCTACCAAAAAGTACAAAAATGCTATAAATGCACTCATTTGCTATAGGATGTATTATATAGGATAACTGGTCAGCTTTACATCATAGTATCCTCTGCAATTGATAAATAGCATAGATTAATCATAGCTGTATTTCATTTTGAAACACCATATCCAACCCCTGACTACCTACCATCAAAGGTCCATGCCACGAGCATAGTGTCCATGCATTACTTCATCACAATATAATGTTACACCGGGCTATGGGCAGGCTTCTCCTAAATAACAGCGCTGTCTTTTTAAATGGGATGTGGAGAGGGGTGTGTTAGTAGCAACAGACATCCTTTGGGAGCGGTGTGGTGTAACTCAGAGGGCAGAGCCTCCAGCCACGTTCCCAGAGACTCAAAAATAGTCGGGAAAACACTGAGACCAGCCACTAGTGAGGAATGCGACCAAAGCTGAAGCTCTGCGTTTTGCGGACCCAGCCCGGAGAGGTTCTGCCGGACAATGTTTCACATATTCAGTAGATCGTAAGTGTCATTTTGTTTTGATACTTTGTTCTTGGGTGTTCTTGGTGCTGTGCATGGTTACAGCATAGCTGCATGTTGTGGTTTTTGGAAAACTTTGTCTCTGCATGCACCCACAGTTCACTCAGGACTGCACATTGTGGCTATTTTCAACCACTTTCTGTTTGAATTATGAACGCAAAGAAAGGTCGGGATGGTGGACTGAAAAAGAGGGAAAGCGTCGCACTTCTGAATAGTTGGACAGGAAGGTGCTGAGGGAAAAACGAGAACACGTTTAGACTTGAACATGAAAACTATTCAGTGCCAGAGGCAAATCTTGGCTTTAGGAGCGCAAATAAAATCTTGGTATTGACAGCACAATTTAGAGCCAATTATGTGCTTAAGTTACATTACCTGTCTAAATCTATGATGACTATGAAACTATGAAAACAGGAACAAAATGGAAAAAGAGTTGTTTTTGAGATTAGGCTAGATACTGTTTTTGCCATCTGAGTTTTGCCATGCTGCGTGGGTAGAAAGTCTCTGTCCTCTTTTTCTCCTTGTGAACTTGAGTGTTTGCCTGCTTCTTTGTCCAATGCCACAGGGGTGTTTGAATATTCAGGTCAAGAATTGAAAAACATACTTCCTCATCTCCTCTGCTCCTTTGCACATGTTGTTATCAGTTCCCCAAGCACTGAGCAGTTATGCAAGAGTTCAAGAGAAAATGCGGGCTTTCCTATACCTAATGTAGAATTTCCTCAATTCGCCCTAAAAGCTGAAATGATAGTTGTGCATTTTTTGTGTACTGTTTGGCCTGTTTGCCTTAGAAACATACATGAATACAGCAGTAAGCCTACACACAGGCTTTAACACATGAGCACAGATGCACACACTGTTTTCATGACCTTGGCGTGCCTTAAGTATTCTCAGCCTCATGGTCAAGGCTGAGTCATACCCACTGATATGTGACTGTCTTGCCCCTAATAGTCTATTATTGTCTTTGTGTAGCTTTGTGGTTAAATCACACTTATGTTTCCACAATTCAGTAATGATGAATAGCAAATAAGAAACGTTAAGTTCAGAGTGCAAAACTTTCTGTTTTTCCCTGTTTGTGTGTATACTATGGGAGGGAGTTTTACAATGTGGCATCTACAGTCTAATCAATAATAGCAATGAATATTGTACTTCACTGATTCCTGCGAGGAGATTATCGTTTTTGCTTCCCGTTTTCCAGTAAAGTCAGGTTCTCATGTTAAAAGACAGTGTCTTAAACCACTCTGACACCTCGCTGCCCTTCAGGGTTTGACAGATGGCCCGAAGCCAGATGATAAGTCAGTTAATTGGACAGACATTTGCCCAATTAGGCCAGCGTTTCCACTATCCCCTGTCTCACTGTGGTGATAACTATATTATATTTGCCTCCGTCTTCTACCACTGCCCCGCTCTCTTTCCCACTGTGGTATTTTAGTGCAGAATTAATGAGTGCGTTGAGCGGATGTGGTGGTCACAGGTGCTTTGAATTACAAATCGAAAAGTAAAAAAAGGATTGTTTTGTTGTGAAGACTGTTTTCTCAGGTTTAAAATAATGAATCGGTTGCCTGTTAAGGTTATCTGTCAGCAGTTTAAAAGCTGACTGGGTTGGCTGGTTTTTAAAGTCACATATAGATATCACAAACACTCAACAGGCTCCAGCCATCATCTGACAAATCAGATATCTCACAGTTTGGCTAAACATCATGGTCCTAATAGTGAGATGTGAGTATAGCAGCTTATTTTAAACATGTTAGTCAGTTGCTCCTGTGTATTGTCAAATGGCATTTTACATTTTAATAATAAATGACGCATAGTATATATAATAATAAGCTTAAATCAATAAAGTAATACATTGTATTGATTTTGGTTCATTTCATCCCGCCTGCTTATGAAATATTCAATTCCTTGCCCATGACTTCATCAGTCCCCCTGCTCAAATTATTCTTAATAATGTTTGCTAAACAAAATCGTTTATAATGATGTTTTTTGTGCAAACAATGGCACAGTCTGTCCATTGTCCTTATGGTGAAAATATGCCGTAAATGTACTGGTCACTGACTTACTGGTCCAACTGAGAAAAGCCTGAACAGTAAATTCTAGTTATGAATTTATGTGAGACAGATTGAACTGACTTCATGTCCTTGCTCTTGCTTAGTTGATCAAGAAAAGTTGGATCAGATAGATGAATGGACTATTAGAAACTATTAGTCATGGCACTAGAACTTCTAAATTTGCTTGCTTAGTAAATACACGACATTTCAGTGCAATTAGATTTGAGGTATTATTGTACATTTTAAAGAAGCCACTGATGACTGACTGTTTTAATCAGTCACAATCATGTCTACTCCCTACCTCCCTTTTCTGGCAGCGCCTTTATGTGAGTGGTGTTATTGCTTGGGGGATAGCACATGTGTGTGGGGGAGTAGTCACACTGGGCCAGGGACATGAAGTCATGAGACAGTATTCCACTAGGTTGTATGACAAAAACAAATCCGTTCATTCTAGTAAAGTCATATTCAATCACAGTGTTTTTTTTGTCCCCTAAACGTCCCGTAAAGTGCATTATGTAAATCAATATACCAATAATACTGGATTGTTGAGTTCCCAAAAGGCCATTAGTCATTACTATGACATTTGTCCTTTGGCCTCTGACCATAGCTGCTACTTAAGGAGTCACTCATTAGTGCAACCTTTGACCTCATTATAAATTTTCTGTCCTTGCAATGTTTTGGCTGTCCTATTTTTGCCTCACGCCCCGATGTAATTACTGTGAATAGATGAACAGGCACCGACACATAGACATTCCTCTCCGTCCACACCGTAGAAGCTATACAATACGGGGAAGAGAAATAAGATGAGTGAGAAAAATGTACCACATGTGTCACATCCTGCAGAGCATGGCAGAATTTAATACTCTCATGAAATCACCACAAAAAAAAAACTAACCAATCCTCGCAGATCATCACAGGTAATTAGCATGCTGTGTTTTGCAGCTGCTACTGTGATCTACTGTGTCCAGTGGTTGTGTTCGCAGCCAGCTGTTCTGTTCTCTTTCACTCAGCACATGACCTCAGAGGCAAACCCCAGCCAGGCCAGCTCCAGAGCTGCTCTTGAGCGCTCTGTATTGGTCTCCAGCAGTGAGTGTCCTAGCAGATGTTGCACTGAATTACCTCCCAGCCTAGCAGGGAGGCTGTGCTCTCACTGTAATCAAGCTGCGCGTTCGTTTGTGTGTGTGTGTGTGTGTGTGTGTGTGTGTGTGTGTGTGTGTAACCAGACGGCCTGGCTCAGTGGCTGGGTTAGCTCTCCCAACAGTTGTTACCAGCCAGCCTTTCCTACAATGAAGTGTGTCTGCCAGTGCTCTGAGTCAGGCATCCCTGCAGACTCCTAAAAAAGGGGCCTAGCTGAGCTGATCATTGAGAAGATACTTAATGCTAACGCTAACTCCCTCCTTTCCTGTGTGTGTGTGTGTGTGTGTGTGTGTATATATGTGTCTGTTTATTGGGAAGTGGTGTGCGTGTGTTTGCATGTGTCTCATTCTTGCCTTTAAAAGCTTCCTTCCTCCCTGTAAATGAAAGGCAGTCTTTGTTCGGCCTTCTATACTCTTAGATAATGTGCGCTCCCATCTATGGCTCCAACTGGTTCTTATTTTTCTTCACATTAGTGGTCACACCATAGCTTCAGTTTTTATTCTATCATGCCTGGGGCAGTGTCTCTGTCTTCCATCTTCCCAACATAATCTCTCTTTTGTCTTGCGAGCATTAGACCGCTGGCAATGTTAGAGCCTAAAGAGCCGACGCCGTCAACCAGCACAGGTGCTGCAAAGCACTAATGCACTGGATATAGACCAACACCGACTCGACTGTGCCCACTCATCTATGTTGCCCATCTGTTTTAAATGTACTTGTTCGTGTTTTCCCTTCTTAGCTGTCATTGTAGCCGCTCAGCACAGCCAATCAGGATTCAAAGAGGTCACGGATGGATGAGCAGAAAGCGCGTTTTTGATTGAAAGTGTCAGTCTAAATGGGATGTGTGGAAATTTTTCTGTAAGGGTTATTGGCACGAGGAATTATAGTGCGCCTGTCACATTAGCTGGTGTATCTCCAGCTCTCTTCACTCGCTCACAACCTCGACCTCCTCTTCGTCTTCGTCTCAAGGGAACACTCTTTCTCCGCAGTGTGTCCGACTTCAACAGTGAGGGCGGTTTGCTCCGCTGTTCTGTTGACTGGATCTTCTAGCCGCTCTGATTGGTGTTTGGGCTCCAAGGCCACATGTCAGTGGTTCAGCTCAAACATCCACCGTTCTGCACCAGCAGCATCTGACAGGACCCCCCCTTGTGTCTTTCCCTTGCCTCCTCTTCACTACTCTTCTTTCTGTCTCTCGCTGTGGGTTAGACGTTTGTATTGTTGCCTATATTTTCCTGTTACCCATCACCCAACTGTTCACTCCAGTGCAGATGACAGTCGATAGATGGATAAAAGTATTTGCTGGTTTACCCAAAGCACAAATGCCATTGTATAGCTGAATAACATGTGAAAAACAGAGAAGTGAATCAGCAAAAAATGATGCAGACTGTGGTAAGAGGTTAACTTCCTCTTTGGGCTGATGGTGCCTCATTAGTCCAACCTGACAAGCACTGAGAGAGAACTAACCACATCTGCTTAGATTAAATAAGCGATCAGGCCCATGACAGACTGCTCAGCAATGTGACAGACAATTGTTTCATCACAGCCTGTGGTCCTTTGCACAGAATCAGCGCCAAAGCAGTGGGAATAATGGACACTTACTTGTGTGAGGCTTGATGCAGGAATAATGGCTTATTTGCTCGTCTGTCCCTCCAGCGCATGTGTTTCATAATCAAGCTTGAACAATTGCTGTGTGATTTCGGTTTTTGACTGGGATGTTTTCAGCTTTGACGTTTCAGTTGGGGCTCAGGTGCTTGCAGTGCGGTTGGTGTCACTGGCTGGCTAGAGCTTTGTGGGCTGAGCCTCATCTACAAGCTCTTAATGTGTTTTCAGACTCTACAGGCACATGAATATGATGAAAACTCTGTAATAGTGTGGGTACGGTGAGGTCGCAATACAAACTAATTTCTGAGCTCTGTGACAAGGATGCAGTTGTAATACACGAGGGGTTAATGATTCACATCATTTTCATACTCAAACCATTCAGGGAGCTCCCATGCCCTGTATGGAAGTATCTGCATTTGTCATGTTTGTCTACTCATTTAGTCAGGTTATTCCATTACTTGTTTCACTACATTACATAACATTTATTTAGCTGACAGTTTAATCTAAAGACCAGCTGGGTGTCATCAAAAAAGTGTAAGTGCTAGAATTTGTCATCCTGCAAGCTACGTCTTTGCCTGGCTTCGCTTGTCGATAGACGTGCCCACTGGCATACAGGCCTCATGTGCTTGATTTTGTAGAGAACATTGTAAGTAAGTAATTGTTGTGCCAGTCTGCAAGTGAAAAGAGTATTGATTGTTGTAAATGCTGGTCTAACAGCAAAGCAAAATGCTGCGTAAATGCTCTGCAGGGTGGTAACCACAGTAAACACTGGTAGCAAGAAGACTTAACATCAGGCCGCTTAGCACTAGCATTAACTCTCTTGTGAGAAGAATTTGTTGTTTTAGGTTGTCAGAAGCTTGAGCTTTGGTCATTAGGGGTATTTTGCATGTTGGTTATTACAGTAACGTGAGTGAAAGCACAACACGGAGGGTATTATTTCTGAAGTGCAGATTAGCACCACATCACATGTGCTATAACGTGCTGTTATTATAGCACATGTGATTGTAGTGAAACAATGCACACTCATGTGGGAACCCAATGGGATGTAGACTTTCAAAGAGTTGCTATTTGGAGTTGCAGTACATGAATTCAGCCTATCTTGAGCTATCAGTACAAACACAGTCCCTTGTGGTACAGCCAGCTAGCCAGCAAGTCAGTGTGTTAGAAGTCTAAGTGCTCTGACGCCTATATGGGCCCAAGGTTTCAGACTATATCAGATCCCAGACAGGCTATCAGATGAACTCTTTTTACAGGATGCAGAGACAAAGCGCACTGGGTGCAGCTCAGACACACTCAGAATCCATTACTCTGCTCTGCTCAAGCCGGTACTTACTCCTAACTGAGTTTGTATTGAACTTTAGCAGGGCTCAGTCTAGATATCAGACTGTGCCAATAGGATTTAGCCTGATGCAGTGGTATAACTTCCTTAATAGTCAATGTGCATCTATGTCGCCAGACAACTAGGTGTTCAAATGCTAAAAATCTAAATGTAATATTTAACTGATGCACTAGAAAAAATTGCACTTTCATCGTGCAGGACACAGAGTTCAGTGGTGAGCCCTCCAGTTACTGTTGTGTTTTCAACACACCTGAGTGCCCTAAAAAAATGTGAAATTTTTGGAAATATTGCAAAAAGGTTTCTACACTTGGCTGAGGTGGAAAGTGGGCGTATTGACAGAGAAAAGGACACAGGAAAGGCAGACAGAAACAGATGTTTTGAATACACCTTGATGTTGTGGTACCTGTGTCTGCCTCCTCTACTCTAGAGGAAGCATTTACGCCATGCTGCCATCTGCTGTTTCATGTGTCTAATCAAATAGAAGGCCAAACCGTAAAGAATAATATAAATAACGACAACATCCACTTTTTGAGTCTAGATAGGAGACTTAGACGGGCGACCTTTTATCACCACATGGTAGCACCCGATAAAGACGCAACAGGACACACGCCTGTCATATTGTACAGAGCCACTGGAGCTCATTATTATGTAATCCTCTCCTGTCACATACTCTGATCCTAATTTATTTTACCAAAAATTCAGAAATTCTCCTCAAATATATGCACCAATATTATTTACACATAGAACTACATATCTGTTTATCTTCTAAGGTGTACATGCTCTCATACAAGCATTTCCCCCAGTTAGATATTACAGATTCAGTGCTCTTTGCAACATCTGGCAAAGTCTTTACAAAGGCTGTTCTTTATGGCTTGACCTTTTCAATTATGTATTTTGCTACAGGGTTTTATATGTATATATCTGTCTGTGTGTAGAAACCACTGGAAGCTTCTCAACTATCAGGCCTGTGCATCTCCTGCGTATTATCTGAAATATTTAGGTGGCCCAAAATGAAGCCCAGATGACGAACAGGGCTAGATGGATCGGTGACCAAGAGAGGAGAAGGGAGGCGAACGCAGTGAGAGAGATAAACAGAACAGTGAAAGAAAGAGTGGGACGGAAAGATGCGTTCCAGAGAGTCTGAAAGAATCCTCCCAACATAAACTATTCCCTGCCACCACAGGTAAACACTGAATGAGAGAAAGACGGGATGAGAGAGAAATGGAGGACGAGTAACGGAGGATTGTCAAGGGCAAAGAAGGACATTTGCTGAAAATAGATGATGTTGGTGGTGGGGGGGGAGGGAACCAAAGAGCAGAGAAATGAGGAGATGAGGACAGCAGGCCCTGCTTTTAATACCAGTTGTTATTTGCAGAGGCTGACGTGAACAGTATGTCAAACTGGGTGCTGAAGAAGTTATGAGCAGATTTCACACACCAGACAGTGTTCATTGTCATTATTATAAAGTGTCCCACAATAGGCTGTAAATTACACGTTACAGTACAATTTAATACAGTGCCATCCAGATGACAGGCAGCATTATTATTCATCAATTCACGCGCAGTCTCCCACTATTTCCACTGACACTAATGTTCTAATATGATATGCTGAGAGCAAAAGAAAAAAGAATAGAATGTATTTATTTCTGAAGATGAAGAATATTACTCATGCTTTTGGCATTCTGCACTCACTGTATGTTCCAGTCCATTCTTACACAGAGAGAAATTGTATACTACCAACTAATTGTTACTAAATATGACAAATGTGTAAACTGCCAGTTTGTTAAATGTATGTGTGCTTTTAGCATTGCCAGGTTTATTTACTTTATCTACTCATTCTGTTTCTGAGGCAGAGAAACATCAACATGCCGGTTTTGGGGTTGTGGACTATGGTTCAGATTCCCATCCCTTCCCATCTCTAACAGCACATCCCGCTAAAGAAGCCCTGTTTCTCTCCGCTTACTTGACTCGCTCTCTGTTCTGCCCAGTACCCAGACAGCCAATCACAAAGCAGAGCTAGGTGCAAACACACTTCCTCTGCAGCTGTGCTTTGGAGAAAGCGAGGAGCTCCTAAAGCGGGATTCTCAAATGCAAAGCAATCATTGAGGTGTTTGAAATAAAAGGAGAAAAAAAAGTGCATGTGCAGAGGATGAAATTTGCCTCTTTGTGTGTGGGTACGAAATAAAAAGGAGAGAGCGCCCAGATCATTATCCACTTCATATTGGACAGTGGGGTTGACAACAAAGCTGGCTGACTGTTCAAAGGGCTGGATGCGGTCGCTAATCTGTCATTACGGCTGCTGCATTATTCCTGGAATGCTCTTCTTTTAGTCCACAGAAGAGATGTGCAGAACACACACACACGCGCGCAAACATGCAGGCGTACTCGCATACATGGGATTAGTGTGTAAGCCGTCCATAGAGGGCACCACTAACAGAATGTTGTCACTCATTACACTAGCAATTGACCCTCTGTTGTCCTCGTCCTGCCAGTGTCTGAGAGTCAGAGGCTAATGTTTGTGCAGCTCGCCTGTCGCTACTTACATCCCTCACGAGCGTATTTAGCTTTTCATCCTCTTATCACTGTGCAGCTGGCTGGAACATGGGTAAGGCTGATAGTTGATAGAAACACTAGTGCACCAATAATGACGTTTGACTCCGTATACTTGATTAAAGACAACAATCAGTTTTACTTCACTTCATGGCATGTTATGATATTGGAGACGCAAAATGTTGGGCTAAATATCAAGTTCAAAAATATAATAAATATGAGTGTGTGTATGAATAATATGCATGTATGTATGTGTGTATATGTGTATATGTGTATATATATATATATATATGTGTGGTATGGAGACACATTGACCTTTCCTGGTGACAGTAAAAAACCGCAGAATGCTCTTTACTTTATCTTCTTATTGTCTCTGGCTAAAAATGGGCCATGGATGTAGCTTTTGTCAGATTATTGAACTTTCTAAAGTGCCCTCTGGGCGCCTGTCATAGTGCAACGGAGAGGAGTTGACAGGATCAGGAGTTTGTGTGTTGCGTGTTTGTTAAATTAAGCTTCACAAAACAGATCGTAAGTGGTTTATCACTGTGAAGCATTATCACATCATGGAAATGACCTAAGCCTAATTATTAATGATGATCAATGATATGAATTGCTTCCTATTTCTAGCGGTTCCTCTGCGTCTGTTTGCTGCGCGGCTTGACTCAAGTCTTTCATGCTTTTTCATTCAGTCATTGATGTTTCAAGTTGTGAATGAGGGGTCACAAAGCATCCATTAGCAAGTGATCTTAGAAGTGGGTGCGTGAACATGTGTTGATGTGGTGTGCAAGCTTGTCATGCTGAGGACTCGCTGACTTTGAGGCAAGTGGAGCATCCTCTCTTCGTCATCCTCACACTCTCTTCCTTCACACTCACCACGACTGCTCGCTAATACACGCAGTACATATGCTCCCTCTCTCTCACTTCCTCTCCTCAGACTCTGCAGGGTGACTCAGTTCTCTCCCTTTTTTCCACTCTTAGATCTCATCTGATGCCAAGGCTGAAGGAGTCTCGCTCCCATGAGTCATTGCTCAGCCCCAGTAGCGCTGTGGAAGCCCTGGACCTAAGTATGGAGGACGAGGTTATCATCAAGCCTGTTCACAGCAGCATCCTCGGGCAGGATTACTGCTTTGAGGTGAGGGGGCGCACACATTCATATAGTACATGAATTTACAAATGTGCATGCTGTGTCGCCACAATCCCACAAAACATCCTCTTTATGGGCCCCGCTTCATTAAGGCATCCAAGCACAGCCATACTTCTGCTGTTGCTATAGAGTTGCAAGTCATGAGTTATTTCAGGCATCCAAGGCTCCGTAAGTTAAAGTCTTGTTCATTTTCTGCACAAATAATGTTTGTTGCAAGGCATTTGGAACACTTCCAAATCATTAGTACAAAAAATAAGCAATTGCATAAGAAATCAAAATTGTCAAGTTGCACCCAAGGTGCATTTTGGTGAGGAACATCCAATCACCTTGCTTAGAGCGACTATCTTCTACAGTGAGGCTAATATTATGTGTAAGGGGTCGCTCCTAGCAATGAACCCACAGAGAATTCTCATCAAACTCTGGAGTTCCCAATGGTCTTTAAGGCATTTTAGTAAAAGTATTATTTTACTAGTGCTAAAAATGCAAAAATTGTTTTTCACAATTTGAATGTTTTGGTTCGCTCTCCCTGCTCTCATCAACCTGGTTTCCAGCTGCAGCAGGCGGCTGTTTTCGTTGGCGCTGTTTTTCGCTCCCAATAGCAACAACAAACCATTTTGAGTTTGCTACAACACAGATTAGAGCCTCACACCTGATTTTTCTCCAGCAAGTGCTGCAACCAACAGTATTTTCATTATCCTCTGCTTATTAATTTCTTAGCTAAAGGTTTCGTCTAAAAATAATGCCAGAAAATAGTGAAGTGAAGAAATACAGAATGTGAATCAACAGATGGGAAGAACACTTTTGGAATTAGTTGCTCCTGTCACTTCACCTCTCTATTGCAACTCCAGTTTTTGATGCTGATAGCCAATTATAGCAAAAGGCTCACACACAGACGGCTTTTCTGTATTGAAAAAAACTCAGAAATGATACATCCTCATGATCAATCCAACAGATTATGAAAGATCTCTAATTATTGTAAGACTGACGTGTGCATGATCTGTGTGCACAAACACGTTTTCAGCTGTGGTGTCAGCCAGGGAGCCTTTGGTAGCCTCAGGGTGAGAGAAATTGATGAATACTTTCTATCCTACAGTGTCTGCTGTAGGGACCAGAAATCTCCACTTATCCTTATCATCCAGCTCATTACATCATTCTGTTTCTTTTTCACTTTCCTGTTCTCTCTGTTCTGTCTCCGTCCCCACTGTGCATTTTTTAAAATCATCCAGTTGCCACCGAGCCTGCCAAGCAGTCATATCTCTCCTCTGTTCATTCACACCATTCAGTCATTCTTCAACACAGCCAAAGACATCTTCAGTCTCCTCATATCCACTATTGTGTGCGTGTGTGTGTAGTCGATAAGCTTCTTTGCTGTCACAAACAAAGTGGTATTTGTGATCTAAGTTTAGTAAAAAAATAAAATAAAATCTGTTCCACTTATTCTCTGCCATTGTTATGCACAAGGTTTGTTCATCAAAGCATTCATTTCCCCTCTCTCCCTGCGCGGTGGCGGTAGGTCACCACCTCCACTGGAAGCAAATGTTTTTCCTGCCGTTCATCAGCAGAGAGAGACAAATGGATGGAGAATCTGAGGAGAGCAGTACAACCCAACAAGGTAAGTATGTAAATATGCAGTAGGTGGGGTGAGACTGGCTGCAGTAACTCAACAGTGATAAGTTAATGTACAAGTGTCCCAATTCCAAACCACACTTTGCAAACCGATTAGTGTAAAGACAGTGAGCTATGTTGTGTCGACATGGTGTTACTGTTGCAACGATGCAGTCTGATTCATTTGCATCCAGCTGTGCTCTTCCTGCACTGTACACCTCGAGAACGAAGGACACAAAGGTTGCAGGGAGGAACACTAAGACTCCCAAAGTGTGTTTCTCTGGAGCATTGATACCATCTGTAATCTTGACAAACACAGCTGCGGCAGAAGGAGAGAGTCAAACACATCAAGCCAAGAAAATGGTCTTAATCTCGCAGCATCTTTGCTCCTTCATCTGTCATTATTTAGTAAATTACTCACTAATTAGCACTTAAAAAAAAAAGAAGAGAGAGAGAGTCCTCCTTCTCCTCTGCTCTTTTACCAAGAATGTTTTTAATTATGTGATTTTGAGAAATTAGATGCAGAGCATTGTTTTTTGGCAAACATCGAATCTGGAAACTGATACTGAAATTCTTTTAGAATTACATAAGGAAGTCTGTGGAGTTGCATGAAATACATTAAAAAGATTTTGCTATTTTAGCTGCTAGTACATTACCTGTACTATTGAAATATAACTAGTACTTAATTAAATAACTTAACTAATTACAGACTAGAACAGAATAGATCCATGATTAAGGTAACACATGAATGTGAACTAAATGTACTAACACTTGTTTATACTAAGGCCATTCACTGGTATATAGAGGGCAAGTTAAGGCTACATTTAAGTAAATAAAAAAATCTTACAAGTTAGCCATTTTATTTACAGAGTGACACAGTGACAGAACACGTGTTGGTCAACAGTGGAACAACTCTGGCTGGACACACACATGACTCAACCTGATTGACTTTGTGGTTTACAGTTCGGTGTTTGTTGCCATGACCTCACCCTTAAGTCTCTTTTCTGTTCCTAAACCTGCACAATTCAGCTCCTGTGTCAGAGGATTATCATGGATAAATGTGATAATAGGCAGTTTACAGAAATCATCTTTGTGTGCTGATGTTTGATAGCAAATACGTTCTGTGTGACTGAAAAAATCCCATTAACAAAGTTTATTTCCTAATTGACTTCACACAAGTGAGCAAAGATTAGCCTCTATCGTTTATTTTAGCTTCCACTTAATGCAGCGACGCCTGAATCACAGACACATTACTATTGATACTGAGATGAATTTAATGACAGGAATGACATACATACAACATATTAACATAACATATTAAAGAGTGCTTTTGTTTAACGTACGAAAAGCATCCAGATAACGTCGAGGCTTTGTTAAGCCAAGCTACCACTGTTTCAGACGTCCTTGTGAGAGGCTCTAGTATTTCTTCTAATGATGTAATTATTAGCTCCTCTTTTCCTCTCTTCATCTTCAGAGGTAGTTTTCAAGGAAATCTGAATAATGGGCCAAAAATATGCCCGCTCTTGGCAAAATCAATTGATGACATAAGAATGAGTTAGCACTCTGTGAAATAATGTAGGCGTGAGATCTTCGCTTTTTAAAGACCGCAAATGCGTGAGAGAAAGGATCTTAAATTGCCACCGTGAAATGATTAAAGTACTGTCTAAAGTGTTTTTGTCATTTTAGATTGGTTTGAGGCAGATTCTCGTTCAAATCTTATCAGTTTATTTCTGCAGTCTTTTATTCAGTTTATTGGTTTACTAGATAAGTTGGGTTGGTGACTCTCATTCAATACGTCCTCTAACTGAGGCAATCATTTTGAGCAGTAATGTTTTTCTTGAAGTTTACAGTGGTGTTGTTTTGGCAAAAAACTCTTTTTTTTTTCCTGAAAGACCTTTTTCCCTATCATCTTCCCTGTCTCCAGGACAACAGTCGTCGAGTGGAGAACCTGCTGAGGTTGTGGATCATCGAGGCCAAGGATCTGCCAGCCAAAAAGAAATACTTCTGCGAGCTTTGCCTGGATGACTCACTCTATGCTCGCACCACCTGTAAACTCAAAACTGACAATGTCTTTTGGGGAGAGCACTTTGAGTTCAATAACCTGCCTGCTGTCAAGAGCATCACAGCCCACCTCTACAAAGACACAGACAAGAAGAAAAAGAAAGATAAAAATAATTACATTGGACTCGTCAATATCCCAGTCGCAGCTGTTACCGGACGACAGTTTGTGGAGAAGTGGTATCCAGTCAGCACGCCCAACCCCCCTAAGGGCAAGACATCTGGGCCTATGATTCGGATCAAGGCACGCTATCAGAGTATGAACATCCTTCCCATGGAGATGTACAAGGAGTTTGCAGAGTACACAACCAATAACTACATGCTGCTATGCTCAGTGCTTGAGCCCGGGATTAGCGTCAAGAACAAGGAGGAGATGGCGTGTGCGTTGGTCCACATTCTACAGAGCACTGGCAAGGCCAAGGTTAGTACCAGTAATGTGATTTATTATCATTTTTATCACACTTGTGCTCTCCATGAAGAGTAACCAGAGTATCAGACAGTTATTTTGCCATGAGGTACTGACAAGACATTATGAAGCGCACAAAGGTTAACTATTCCTCCGCTGTCTGCTCATCCCGTGAACTGTTGACCCTCGCAGCTGTACTACAGAGCAGACAAAGACCAGACAGACAGGTGATTTCCTCTCACTGCACCAGCCTGTATTACATTTTTAACTCAAGCTAATCCCTTACATGTATCCCCTACAGTGCTTCACAGCATACCGATGCAGGACAGAAGCACAATATATCCACCGCTGTCTGCAGCAGTGCAAGCATGGGGAGATTAGTCTACCACAGTGGGAGCTAAGTCTCCCATGACAGCAGACTGCTGGACTCAGATAATCTCTTCTCTCATCCCTCCAAAAGAACTGTATTTTACTTTACTTTGACAGCACAGTTTGCTGCTTTTCTCTGTTTTATAAATTGTAAATTGAATATCTTTGGATTTTGGTCATTTTGGTCAGATAATACAAGACGTTTAAAGACTTCAGATTGTGTTCTTTTAAGATATACTGAGCACTTTTTTCTTTTTTTTTTCTGTAATTTTACAGACTAAATGATTAACTGAGAAAATTATTGGCAGATGAATTGATAATGAAGATAATCACTATCTAAAGAAGTTTAATATCACTGATGGATTTAACTCAGTTGTAAAGTATTTTGATGAGCAAACTTTCTTTCTGTGAGGAAATAAGCATCTTGTTGTGCTTGTAATGTCTGAAATAAGTGTCTACTTTTGCTTGAATGTTGCTCCAGGCCGCTTTCTTCACTGCTGCGTCAACTTCCTTCACTTCTCTGCCTCGTCAGTTGCCAGCGACAACTCTTGCCTCTATTTAGATTTCTTGACGGTATCTCATCAGCAAAGCTTTGAAACTTTCTTTGACTTTATCACAGCTCAGCGGAATGATTAACGATCAGTGCTTAAGAAGTGATGTCTATCCGCACTGTACCGCCAGTCTGCCGGTTTGGGCTTGGGAATGATAGCCCCTGATTGATGGGGGAGAAGGTGTCCACTGGTCCCTGGAGAGACAGCCACATCCTTAATTACATTCAGTTAATCCCCACCTTCCAAGCAAAGCACTAAAACTTTTACTTCTTCATCACCTCCGGGTGTTTCTACTGCTAGCTGTGGATGTGCTGCTTGTAAAACAGCACCAGGGATGGTATTTTCAAGGTTGCTCATCATGAGAGACCTTCAAATAATGTCACCCACTTAAAAAAAATAAAACCCAAAAAATATCTTTTTTTATTTTCTCTTTGTGGGGCTGTAAATACAGAGAAAAGCTGCTGTTGCCTTTAGAAGACCAGGCAAACTGAAGCTCTTAGACTGACGTAAACAGGAAGAATTAATGAAAGCTGCTGTCGAAATGTCGAGTGTCGCTGCTGTTAGCTACTGCAGCTGCCTTTCTGAGAGGACTTTCATCATTCTAGACATTGTGATGTGGCCTGACATATGTAGGCAATACACACTTACGTGTTTTTCCTTCAGCCTCTAGAGCAGTCGAGCCGTAAACAGCACACGGCAACACCAACAAAACACTAAAATATTCCTGGGGCCTAATTGCGATATCTTCTGATGCCGCATTGACGCTTTATATGCACACAAGTGTTGGCCAATGTTGCATGGCTTGTTCATTTACAATCCAATAATGAAGTTTTTCATGTACTGCCAACTTGGGCACGGTCGCTGCTAGCATTGGTGAGGTATATTTAGGAATCAAGCACTTTACTTGAGCAGAGATAAACCCTAGAGAAAATCTTGTAAGCTTGGTTTTTATTGTTTTCCTGCACATGTTTAGTAGAGCCTTTGGTTATTTACCACCCTCCTTAGTGTTGTTGTGTAGTCTTCCAACTATTTAGTCAAAATCCATGACTCGGTGTCTAATTCTGTCTGCACCACAGTGGATATCTTTCTATTATGAGACAGAAGACAGAGAAGCATGCGGCACCCTCTCTTACATCCAGCAGAGGTGAATGGGAGGTGAACGTTTCTTTTGGGAGATGCAGCGATAACTTAAAAAGTTCTGCTGATTTGAGTTGTGTTTTATGAGCTGTGCACAGGTGGGCAGCTTCTAATTGTACCTGGCTATTAAGAGATGCATAGCGCAGGTTGTAACAGCTATTACTATGCAACACTGCTAGACTTGTGTTTCTTCCTGTGTCGTTTTATCACCCACCACCGAATAATTACACCCCAAATATCGTGCTCTGCTGCACACTCGCCCCTTCTCTCTCGTTCTCCCCCTACTTTCCGTCTTTGTCTTCCTTCATCTTCCTTTCATGCTTCATTGCATCTCGAGGCCAAAGCTCTCTGGAGAGATGTCACTACTGATGCTGTATTGATGTTTGGACGCATTGGTGAGCACAATGGCCACGCCCTGCCGCGCTGCACAGATTCTTAACTTAACACACACACACACACAGCAGCGTATAATTATAAGACATTAGCAGGTGTTTGCATGTAATTTATTCAATTTTATGCATGAGCAAGTAGTCCTGCAGTTGTATTGAGATATATGTGGCTTCAAGTTGCAGAATGCTTGGTCAGAGAGGTACACATTAGGTAAACACATTACTTCTGCTTTTAACAACATATCACCCGGTTTTATTTGATTTTGAAGCCATAAATCCAGCGGAAATCAAAATGAGAATCCCAGTCAAAACATTTCTGCTGATTTCCTGTGCTGCAAGGTCACGACACCAGTCCGTCTCCTTCCCCGTGGGACATTTTGTTTTGTTCATACACCCAAACAGCACTACCAGACACTCCACAGTAGAAATAACAAGCCCTCTGCTGTGTTGGAATTGCCTGGAGAAGTTCACCTTTGTTTCATTTGAAAACATCCACTCCTGGCATGAATCCTCTGCGTTATTGATCCAGTCTTCTTGACGCCCCGGCCCTCTGGAAGATTATGTTCTAATTTTGCTGCTGCTCCTCTCAGCCTCACTGACTGTTGGAAGTGACAATAAGTAGGATTTATCCTCATGATAACTGGCCAGAGGAGGGTGGTGTTCTGGTTATTATGCCACTGCGTTTTTATGTTACTGCTCCTCAAGGTAAACTAACAGCCCTGCTTAAGAGGGCGAAATATGTGAGTCTCTCCTCTCGACATTCTCTGTGGTAAATCGTTGTCGGCCCGCAGCACAGCTCCAGTTACATTAAGCACAAGCATCTTATTAATGCATTCAGCGCTGTCATCAGTGGGCAGTGATGCTGATCACCACAGCTGTGGCACACAGGCACAGTTTGTCGTATATGTGCATGATAAGTGATTTACTAACATCACATGAAGGGCTTCTGTAGTTCTGTATTCCTCTTTTGAGTGAGTGGTCATAACATGCTAGCTGCTTGTTAATACCCTCTCCCCATTAACAAGGGAGTTGTATTATTAGTATTATTGGTGATTAGCAGTAACCTGTAAATGTCTTTAGGTAGTTGATTCTCCAATATATTCTGCCATTTCTCTTTTTTTCTTCCATTAATGGCACCGCTATGTCTAGTAGCTGTTATCTTTATGATTTTACTACGTAGCTTTGGCTCTTTTATGATGAGCCAAGATGAATTTTGGATGAGACAACCAGTGTGTGTGTGTGTGTGTGTGTGCGTGTGGTGTGTGAAGTGTGTTAGAGTGAGAGATGGACCGAACATTGAGAACAGTAGATCGTCATGAGGTTTTAGATCTACTGTATAGACTCTAATAACAACAGGAAATGAATGCCAAGCACATCAATACACCCGCTCTCCTCATAGTCTCTCCCTTAGAATTTGCACTTCATAGACCGTGCATCATATCCTGAGACTGTTTAATAATTCCAGCTTGTTTTTTTTATCCCCTGACAAAGCAGAGTGATGGAGAGGAGGTGAAAACATCCAAACAGAGAGAGGTGAAGACAAAGGTTAAGGCACCAACAAAGAGGAGAGGAGAGGAGAGAAAATAAGGGGAGAAGGCAGAACGTGCATTTAGAGAAATCTAGTTTCAGCTTGCAGCAGCACAGTTTCTGGCTCTGGAGCCAAACAGCAGCGGTCTGCAAAGAGTAGCATTCAGCTCCACAATGATGCTCAACACATCGATCTAGAACCCTCTTGACATCTCTGTTGGAACTAGATTGCATAGACTCTCCTGCCTCTCCTCTCACTATCAGTCCCTTTTCATCACTTCATTTTCATGAATTTAGTTTGCACTTAGTTTCAAAACATATATGTGCGCAGCGAGGCATACAAATACAGTTCACCTTGGCGAGCTTTTCTATCACAGCTTTGTAACGGGTTAGTGGGATTGTTCGAGTTTCTTGTTGCCTGGTGGTGATCACCTCTGAAAACCTTCGGGATGCGATCCACCTCTATCTATGACATGCGCCATGTCCAGCTTTCATGCCCCCCAGAGGATGGATTGTGCTGACTTTGGTGATCCGCAGACTTTCCCTCTAGTGCCACCGTGAGGTTAACATTTTTGTTTTTCAGTAAAATGTCTCAACAACTCTCGAATTAATTTGCCATGTAATTCGATACAGTTAGTCATGTACCCGATTAGAATGAGCTGTACTCACTGTGATGATGCCATAATGTCACATCTAGCGCCATCATGAGGTCAAAATGTAAATGTGCCTAATGCTTAATTTTCTAACCAAAACTAATGACATTCATATCAGCTTCAGCTGCACTTTATATTTTGCACTAATTATCAGTTTAGGTGAGATAATTTCACTTTTATTTTACTGTATTCTGCCTTCTTTCACAGTGTTCACACTTGTCTAGGGAGGCTTGGAAACAATGAAATAGGGATAGAACAAGTGGATTCATCTTAATCAACAAGCAGGGTTTTTTTTACCAAAGATTTTAAGACTCAATTTTATATTAAAATGGGCAAAGTTTCCTATTTGGTTAATTCATCTATTTAATTAATTAATTAATTATCAAATATGCATTACAGGGCTCGCTGCACTGCCCTTAATTTGACAATTAATAAAAATACAAGACGGACACACATGCACAGCCAAATCAGCAGACATGATGTTTGAATGATGATGACACTTGCTGCAAGACCCCCTCCAGTCAAACCTATCTTCATTATGATCATGTGCGCTAGCAGCTAAATCAGCGGAGCTGCAGCCTTTCCTGTTTTTTGTGTTGAACGATAAGCCTCCGTGCCTACGGGAGGAGCCGCTCCCATTTCCATTCGGCCTCCAGTGCTCTTTGTCAACCCAATGTGACCCTCACAGGAAGAGCTGCAGGCCGTAGTGCTGTAATACTAGCCACCGGTCTCCAGGGAGGGGGACATGGGGAGGCAGAGAGAGATGGAAAGACGAGGAGAGCGAAGGATGGAGTGGCTGGAGTGGTTCCTGTTTTTGCCCCCTGGGTCTTTCCTCAGCCCTTCCTCCAGGCTGGAAAACCAGGCTCATCGATCAGTCAAATTGTTAATGTGATAGGGTTTCTATTTCCCCCTCACGTTCAATTCTTTTTCCAACCTGTTACAATACTCCAATTATTTAGTCCAAACTTTGCTGTGTATTTGTGTAATGTGTATTTGTTGCTTTGTCGTATACACACACATTTACTTGCATATCAACGCAAGTAATTTCCATTTTATTTGCTTTCCCATTTGTTCCACAGTCCATGACGTCTCCAATAATGGTGTTTTCAGGCATTCAGAAGATAAAAACAATCTAAGAACAAAGTAGAAGCATTCACCAAAATGAAAATCGTTATTCATGCTCTGTTGGACATCATTGGAATATAATACACACACACACATAAACAAAAAGCATTTTCTTGCATGAAAATACTAGTTCAACTGCAGGACACCCTGAAACAAAAGTAAGTGCTGGGATGAATATTTTCAAAATTTGGTTTTACATCACACAAGATTGTCATAATTCAGCCCTTATATCAGCTTCAGCATTTTTTTTCATTCAATATAACAGTGTATTGATTCCCATGTACACTCTGAACCCCAGGACACAGCTGGGTAAAGTGATCTACCAGTGATATTTGAACCCACATTCATATACTTTCTAGGTACAGACAGTTTTAAAGTGGCTGAATGTAGAAGAAAATGTTCCGTTTTTATGTCCTTCACTTGCTTTTTCCTGCTCCAGCAGTGTCCCTTTTAGACATTTTATTGCGCTCACGGTTCTATTTCCCTCCTTTATATTACCATAGAAACACACACACACAAAAAAACAGGTACTAAGCATAAACATGACCTTTTTTCATCTCCTTTTTTTCCGTTTTCTTTCCCAGACTCAATGTCCTAGCTTTGCAAGGCACAGCAATTAGAAAGGAAGTCATTCAAAACATCCCTCTCCAGTTCTGGGTTCAGGTTTGAGAGAGTCCTGATCATGATCTTGCAGATTATGCCGTCTCTTCACACTTCTGTATGGGCCCGCGTATTTATATATCAACTTCAAACCTGTGGGCGCACACTGTGCAGCGGAATATTGTTGAATGGAGATGTAAGCACTGCGCACACACACACAGCTGTGCCTAGTGGTGATTGGACTGTTGTGTGTATAGCAGTGCAGTGAACAAGACTTTATGAGTTTTTACTGGCAAGTAACCCCATCTATAGGGAGCTTCTCATCTTTTTCAACAGGACTCTGTTCCCTGCTATTTATTAGATCTGATCAGGCGGGCTGCACCGTCTACCCTCCGCTCCGGCTCTGTCTTCACATCATCCTCCTTTCTCTGTGCACTGTGCGTTGGGAGTGTTGGGTTTTTTTGAGGCATGGTTCGGCTGATGAGATGTGGCAGCGATACAGAGAGCGTTCTACTTCTCCTTATTAGCACTGAAGCAGAGGGAAGGGACGGAGGGGGGGGGGGCTGCAGGATTGAGGGCGTCAGAGAAAAAGCTGAGGGATGACGGGAAGGAAAAGAAGGAGCTCCGGCATCTTTTTAGGACATGATTGCTCAGACTTTTTTAATATTGCTGGTTTCACCTAGAACAACAAATCACATATATACTTAGCATTTCTGCTGACCCTTTTCCAAAGCATATTCGAATGATTTTTAAATTGATTTCGTACCTTCCAGGCAGACAGTGGTTTTCATAGATTCTACTATGGTATAAATACCACTTGAGCAGACTTGAAAGACCACTTTGGTCTAGACAGAAAATTTTGCCCAGACATTCATTAGGAGAAATCCTAATGACTTTGGTAATCGTCCCAGTTTTTCCTCTACCCCACACAATTTTAGTTCGCTCCATACTTCGCTCCATACCTCAGCTGTACTTTGTTTTGTGTTAACTGGTTCAGTTTAGTCTATTTGATTTGGTTTATTGGCAACAAACTAATTTATATAATATAATTTATTTCTATAATACCATTGCTTTACTATAATAATAATAATAATAATAATAATAATAATGATAATACATTTTATTTTTAGGGCGCCTTTCAAAGCTCACAAGGTCGCCGTACAGAATACACATAAAACATACAATATAATTGATAAAACAGGTGTAAAACAGGTATTAAAAAAAAATGCTATTGCTATATACAGCCTCTCAGAGCCACACGTGTGGCTGAAGTCTTGTTTAGAGGATAAACAAATTCTCATCTTCTTAGTTTGGATTTTCTGCATCAAAGCTTTTACATTGCAGCCAACTCACAGATGAAGGATGTTGATGTGTCTGTGCAAATGCAAAAGTTGTCAAAATTCTTGCAACTGCATTACCTGTAACGACATAACCAGGGAACCAGATGCCACCTGGAAAGTAAAAAATTGCAAAGTACTGAAATATGTTGGACCCAGTCTATGCAATTTGTACTGAGAGGAAGAAATGAAACACAGTGTGCAAATCCGTTGTTATGTTCAGTCCAACTTCCTTAAATCCATGTGCTATAATTAAGTTCCAGGCTTGGACTTGCATAAATGCACCTCTTCACACACATGGACTGTATATAAGTTGGCTCAACAATTGGCTACTCAAGTGTAGCATGTCACTGGAGGACATTGTCAGAGGTGGTTGGATCTATTTTTTTAGGCTACCAGCAGAAACTATTCTGTTATTATTCTGTCTCTTTTGATGTCTCTGTCTCAGTTTCCTTCTCCCATTCTGCGTTTCTCCTCCTCCATTTCATCCGACCGTCCTCTCTAATCAGGCCTGGATTTGCTTCGCCTCAGCAGCCACATAAGGATTGCAGAGCAGAGAGGACAGAGGAGTGGAGGGAGGGCGGGAGCTACAGAGGGGTAGAGGCTAGAGGAAAGATCATAATTGGGATGACATTTTCTTCCAGTAAAAAATAAATAAAAAAACACGACCCCTGGTCTAATGGATGGATGTCCATACTCCACAAAAGGTCAGATTTCTATGTGGCGTGTGTGCTGTTCTCTGCTGCATGCCTTATTTATAATAACCATGAACTTCTCACTGTCCAGTGAGCTCTTGATGAAGTATGACTTGGAGATGACAAATGCATTGTTAGGAATATTCCTTTACTGTTAATGTGGTGTGGTGGAGCCACTCCAGGACAAACCTTGTTATTAAGCCAGCGTAGCTCTGGCTTTATGCTTGGGTCATTGCCTTCCTCGAATCTTCTCATCGAAGTCGCAGGTTTCTTGCAGACTACATGACTTTTTTTTTTTTCGTTTATTTCTCCATATATTTCTGCATTCATTTCACCCTCTACCCTTCCAAAGTCATCAGGGCCCCGCTGCAGAGAAGCATCCCCACAGTATGCTTCACGGTGGGGGTGCTATGATTATGACGATGTGCAGTGTGACATGACATTTTATTCAGATGGTCAAAAAGCTCAATTTTGGCTTCTGGCAAACTGTAGGCAAAATTTCTAGTGAGGTTGTCTCTTTGCCACTTGCCCCATAGCGCTGTGACTGGCACATTTCTGAAACTTACATTTTTCTTCTCCTTAGGTTTCTGTGTGTGTGTGTGTGTGTGGGGCTGGTGCATGTGTGGAAAGTGCAAATGCGTGCAAAAAGGCTCCTTTTTCGCTGCACATCAGTGGGTGATTGGCTCCCTGTGGTGCATCTTTGATTAGCCGGATAACAGGCTTCTGCAGCAGCTATAGAACCCATCTGAGAGACTCTGTTGCTTTCTTTCCACCTCCTCCTCTGTTCTTTAAAGACCACCACTCTATCTCTTCTTCCTCTCCTCTATTTCTCTCTGTGCATCTGTCACTTGCTTCTCTTCTCCCTCGCTGCTACGCTGGTTCCCCTAGTTTAACAAGCTGCCAGGGGAGTTACACGAGAGTACACCCAGAAATTTGTTGAAGGGATCTAAACAAGGGACGATTCATCCCCAGATGGCTCCATTTCCATCTCTACATTACTGACTTTGAATTTTGGGAGCTTTAATGCCTGTCTCCTCCTGGTATTTTTCCTCACCTGATGAATACTACATAGTCCTTATGGAGAAACAACACTAAGACAAATAAAAAAAGAGTATTTGGTCTGAATAATCCACATTGCCAATTAAAAAGAAAGATAAAACACATTTTAAATTTGACTTGTGATGTTTTAAAGTCAACATAACTGTGGTAGAAACTTTGCTAGCTAATGTACATCCACTTTTTGTCAGCCGCCTTTGTTTTTGTGGGGGAGTGGGAAACGGAGACTAGCATTTTTCTTTCTTTATTCACTCACTGCATAGCAGAATAGGTGTCAACATCACTCTTTGAGCATTTGAATGAAAGTGAAGAAAGTGTTTGTCGCTATTACGTGGAAATATGAGTCCTGTCATTATTTTTTGTCTCTTCAGTAGTAAACATGTTGTTTCTCTCCGCATAGTGAGTTTCAGCTCTGGGATATGTCACATTCAAATGATGATATAGATAGAGCAATGTGTTTCTCTCCGTTTACGGTAATGACAGAAGTGAGCTTTGTTCGCGTTCACTGGTCATAAAAATAGGAACACCTGTCGCACTGTGACAGCGCAATGGATTGTGGGATCATTTTATTCCATGTATCATTTTAACTTAACAAAGACAATGGTTTAGTTATTGAAATTGTTGTAAGATGTGGAAAGAAAAGAGAGATTATGTCTTTTATGTTGCTGTTGCTGTTGAATAAACAGGCTAATAGTTACCCGAAACCACCAAACTAAAGAGCTCATCACAACTAAAGCAGGCAGGCAAGACAGAAGAAAGACTTGCAGATGTTATGGCAACTCCAGGCGATTTGGTGAACAGGTGAATAGTGGTACTGTGGTAGATTAGAGATGGGGAGCAGGTGTGCCAGCAGGAGACGACTGAGGGCCACTGGTGGACAGGTGAACACTACAATAATGAGGACATGGGGATGAGTCAGATGAGACTTTGATGAAACCCAATCTTCTTTTTCATTATAACGCATTTATTTTTTACATCTGTATCTTCCATCGTCATTAAAATGAATTCCTATTCTACATCTTTTCATGTGGTTTATTTTCAAATGACTAAACTCTCACTTCAAATGCCAACTGAAGTGTGAATAAACACGTATGATTGCAGGACTTGCAGTTATTTACCCTGTGCTTGCCTTGCTTGTGTCTTTCTGTTTTGTCCTGTAGGACTTCCTCACAGACTTGATGATGTCAGAGGTGGATCGCTGCGGAGAGAACGAGCACCTTATCTTCAGAGAGAACACACTAGCAACAAAGGCCATAGAGGAATACCTCAAACTGGTGGGACAGAAGTACCTGCAGGACGCCCTGGGTGAGCGGAGCAGTGATGTGATAGGAAGTGAAGGCAGAGTTTGGAATCTGCTGCTGCTTTTTCACACATTTCTGTTTGTCCATTTCTTCTGCTGCATGTGGAGCTTCCTTCTTGTTTCGCTTTATAATCTTTCTAATCACCTTTCTTGTCCTCACCTTCACTTTCCAAACATATTGATCAACTTGCCTGTGGAAAATGTTTAGTTAACTGCAGCGTCAGTAAATTAAATGCAGTGGCTAAAGTGCAGTTGAGCAAACACCAGTGGCATGAGAGATGAAATTCAGCAGTCCTGTCATCCCGAAAAACATTTTGACGGCGAGACAACTAAGGGAACTCTGCTGTTGTTTTGGAGGCTTACCATGGGCAACACAATTCACACTGTGAAAGAAAATATGTTTTCGTCTGGCTTTGACAGGCGTTGTTGGAATTCTAAACCACTCGCAGGATCAGCCTTGTAGAAGATTATTATGAGGTTATTGTTTGACCCTCTACTCCCACTTCCACAGTGTTAGTCCAAGGTCAGATCAAGTGTGTTTGTCCGTCTGCAGTCCTGACAATAAGCACTCTGTATGCACCGTGTACTTTTCTCCCTCCCCAATTCAGGAATGCACACAGTGGGAGCTTAATCTGCAAACGGCACACATCCTTCCTGGCACTCATCACACCTTTCTCTGTGTGCCACCTATGTTAATGCTCGACGTGTGCGTTTATGTCGTTCTTTGCATCAGTGTTTTTTTTTTTTGGCTCTCTTTGCTACTACAGATGCTGCCTGTTTCCTTGCATGTCTCTCTCGGGGTTGATGCAGAGAAATGTTGAGGGCTTGTAAATTATGCATCACTTGTGATGTTTTTGGTAGAGTGTTTTTTTGACGTCTGGCTAAACTGTTGAAATCACTGAAACTGCGACTGGGGCAACACAAGGGCATTCACAGGCTCCCTTTACGGGCTGTTGACTCATTGAGATTGTAGCAGTAATGGCATGTCTTTTACACAAATGGAGGTAACAAAAAGGACAGTGTTATTTTTGTGAGTGTGTCCTTGCTTGGCTTAAAGGAGTCTTGTAGGTCTGTCAGTCTGTGTGTTTGCTGTCACAGGTCAAACTAGAAAATGATCTGTCTTGAAAAGTGATCTCTTTCTTTCTTTTTTTCTTTTATTTTTAGTTCATGATTCAGGTTACAAGGACAATATAAAACTGTTCTCAGACGCTTTGGCATCATGTTCTTCCCCCGTCCTAGCTCAGCTCAGCAGTGAATAGTTCTGTCATCCCTGATTTGTTTGTGTCACAGTTACACAAGGAAACACATCTACAAAAACCCCATGTGTTCCTTCATTTCTTTCCTTTTTCTCTCTGTTTGTGTTTTTGCAGGTGAGTTCATCAAGGCTCTGTACGAGTCAGATGAGAACTGTGAGGTGGATCCGTCCAAGTGCTCGTCAGGTGACCTGCCAGAGCACCAGAGTAACCTGAAGATGTGCTGCGAGTTGGCCTTCTGCAAAATCATCAACTCATACTGGTGAGTGGTAGAGCAGCTTTGAGATTCTTTCTTTTATTATTATTTTCCGCATATAGCTGCACACACAAGTATGAGTTCATAACACGTACTGTACTCTTCAAGGCCAGGAGTGTCTTAAGGCACAAAGTGTACCTTTTGACAGTATCCAGAATTCACCATAATTAATGTTCATTCTGCTTCATTACATGTGGTACAATACAAACAAGAATGAAGAACAGCCCCAAAACCTCTTATTTCATGCACTGTCTCCTGGAAACAGACTTCCATTCCAAAGAACTTAATCACAGTGTGAATGAAGGGGCTTTTAACTAGGTTCCATAACAGTTAGCAGCAATTGTCAGTTATGAAAGACGTCGTTTGTTCAGAACTTGGATAAGTGAGTTTTTAAAGCAACTGTAGAAACTAAGAACGTTCTAAAGAGCCAACCAAGGAGTAAAACTTCAAGTCAAGAATGAGACACATTTATCAAGCAATTTACTCTGAAGTGTAGGAGGAACCTTTAAGAACATGTGACCAAGGGATCCCATGGTCAACCACATGTCCACTCACCAGGAATGGCCGTTCAGAGACTAGGACTTTCAAAAGGTTCCTTTTATTTGTGTGAATATCTCCAGTAATAATTAACATGTGAAATAAAATGAGCAATAATCTAATATATTTGTAATATTTGAATATGCATTAATGGAGATCTACAGGGATAGAGTTGCGCTGAAATGGAGACGAGGAAACTGGAGTTGCAACGCAAATCTGAATAATGAGGATTCAGCATCACATTGGCCAGAGCAGTCAACAAAGACGTATGGAAAGTGATTGCAATCAAATCAGGACCAGATTTATTTGTGTTGTTTGCACCCCCTGATAAATGCGTGAAAGGAAAAATCAAATGCAAATAATATGCTAAAGCTGCCCTGCTCTGAATTATACAAATCGCTTCAGCTAACGTGTTATTATTCATCATGGCAAGTTTTTTACTGTAACTTTTATTCTCAAGTTTAGAAGTAGGAGGAAAAGTTGGTAATCTTTCAGTCAAGCCCAGAGCTCCAGAGTGACCAAATCATCTGACCCCAAATTATGGTTTCTGAATATATATGAAGGAAAAGTAGAAACATGACAAAGACTGAACTGACAGAAAGGAACAGAGGACACAAGTTGAAATTTACAACTAAAGACACATTTTTATGTCTTTTCCCTCTGTTTCACACACGATCAGTTCCATTCAAGATCACTCATGGTCCTCTCTTAAAAAACAACTTGTCTCGTACTCTCAACAGTGTCTTTCCGCGAGAACTGAAAGAGGTGTTTGCGTCATGGCGACAGGAGTGCAGCAACCGGGGTCGACCTGACATCAGTGAGCGTTTGATCAGCGCGTCCTTGTTCCTGCGGTTTCTCTGTCCAGCCATCATGTCCCCCTCACTTTTCAATCTGATGCAGGAGTATCCAGATGACCGCACAGCACGTACACTCACACTCATCGCTAAAGTCACCCAAAACCTGGCAAATTTCACCAAGTGAGTGTGTTTTTTTTTTTTTTTTTTCAGTTGTTTGTTTTGATCGAGAGCCCACTTTCACTTACCCAGCTTTTGACTTTGATCCTAATTTCCTTACCTCTCCCTGTTTGTCATCAGATTTGGTAACAAGGAAGAGTACATGTCCTTCATGAACCAGTTCCTGGAGCATGAGTGGACCAATATGCAGCGCTTCCTGCTAGAAATCTCAAACCCAGAGACAATCTCCAACACGGCAGGCTTTGAGGGGTACATCGACCTCGGCAGGGAACTCTCCACCCTTCACTCCCTCCTCTCTGAGGTGGTGTCCCAGATGGACCAGGTACTACAGATGTCGTACTGAATTAGCTATTATTTGGCCAAAAGTGTCTGCCAAGCAAATGCATGTAAATGTCACCCTACTTTACTCTCTCAGATCCATTTTTCTGTCTCTCTACAAGCTTTTACACAGAAAACATCCTGCAGGCAACAATATGCAATAAAATCTTACTAGAATTTAAAGCGCATTTAGTGTTTTATGAGGATTCTGACATTATTCTGAGACTTGCAGAAGAATGGTGGTAACTGATGGTAAACTAAAATGTCATTGCACAGCAAGGCCACCTCCTTGCCTTGCAGGACAGTGTTCCACACTGTGTAGAAAACAATTCAAAGTCAGATATTGCATATTTTTTCTTGTTATACTGAAAAATTCTTTTCTTCAGTTTCTATCAAAATTCTATAGATATTCTATAGATTCATAAAGGATAGCGTGCAACTGGTTACCGGGGGGCCAAAGGCCTTCAATGCATTATCACAAGCTTCAGGATGAGTCACGCTTAACCTACATTAGGATGTTTATCGTACATCAATCAATAATTTATTATTGCATTACATAAACGGCGCACAAGGAGAGAACACTGTGAAGCCTCAGAGGCTGGGTGAGGCATATTAATGGATTTACAAGGGCATTTACATTAGCTCTGGCAGCAGATGGGAAGCTGGTAATAATTAGATAAAGGGCAGATTCATGTTTTTTTCCACCTTACATCCAGCTCTCTGAAACCTTGTCTTTCAATAATTTAGAAATCACAGTGAGCCTGGCTCATACTCCAGTCCATCAGACTGGCCAGCCTATTTCATTATTTAGTATGTTTTCTGAATAAGAGAGTTGATTGCATGGCATAGGGAAAATAACTTGGTCTACAAAAATATGCAAATAACAAAACAGCACGTAACTTAAATCTAATTAATGCCCTGAAGTGGTCCAGAATAATATTTAATTTGGATTAAAACTTAATTGTGTCTTTTTCCTCACAGAGTGCAGCTTCCAAGCTGGGTCCTCTTCCCAGGATCCTGCGGGAGGTAAACACAGCTTTGTCTAACCCGTCCAGCATCCAGATGACACCTGGACAGTCCTCAGAGCAAATGGGCTCACCTCCCGCTGAGGCAAGCTGCAGCATCTCCACTGGCCTGCAAAAGATGGTCATAGACAATGACCTTTCAGGGTAAGACATATTTAAGATCTCATCTAGTACACACATACCAAGATTATTCATTTATGCAGATGACACTGTTTTGTATGTTGAATCATGAATGTAGACTCAGAAAATAATAATAATAATAAAAGATGCAGTGTGAGAAATGGAGGGGGTCAGAACTCTTAGTTAATATGTAGTTTATTTGTGTGTATCATCAATTTAAGTTTATTTTTTTGTGGAACTAATGTATTTTGGTGCTGCAGCTGCTGGCATGGATATCAGCCTTTGTGGTTATAGTTGCACAAACCATAAATATAAGATTATTAATATATTTAAACTGTAGTAGTTCTCCTCCTCTTCTGCATTTTTAAGAGGCCTCATTTACGTCTTTGAAGTATAATGAATATTTATGACTCTGTGTCCAAAGTATGAGTCCTTAAACAGTCCTTAAACCCCAAACAAACACAAAAATCAGTGGCAATTCTCCAAATCATATAAACTTGGAACCTATAACAGCTCACCAGTTTGTAGAAGGTTGCCGTTGAATCCCAGTTTCTCTTGAAAACAGAGAGGACACTTTGGCCTCCACAATCTGCACATATCTGTCAATTCTGCGATTAATCAGTTAGTCATTTAACAGAAAATTAAATGGCGACTATTTTGAAAATCGATCGTTTTCAAGCAGAAAAATTCATGACAAAAACTTTCTGGTTCCAGCCACTTCAATATGAGGATCTTCCACTGTTACTCTGTCTTTAATCATTGTAAATCAATATCTTGATGGATAATCGCTCAACGAATATAACAAGACATTTAGAGAAGCCACCTTGAGCTCTGGAAAACTAAGAAAGACATTTTATAGACCAAACAAATAATCCATTCATCAAGAAAATAATCAACATATTACTAGATAATGAAAACAATCGTTAGTTGCTGCCCTAATACTTATGCCTTCTTGCACCCTGCCTTTGCCTTTACCACCAATACCAGCAGCCAGTTCTTGTCATATTTGATCACAGGTCTGGAAATGAATGAGGAGAGAGTAACTACAGAGCAGATCGGTTTGTGAGAAACAGTTTTCAACATTTTTAGTGGCACAGGACCTAATTGTAAAGCCAACACTGATACGATACACCTGTTGTTCATCCAAGTTGGTGTTTGTTAACATGACGCAGTCAGATTTTCATTCCAGCTCGTTTGCATCAGCCAGATGAAGCCTTGTTCACTCGCCTGTGGCTGAATGCACACTCGGATAGCACTTAGAAAGATTAACATGAAGGCACGGGGGCTGACGAGAGGGAAGATACATGATTAATAGTGAAACAAACTGTGCCTCATAAACAATAGTAAACACAACACCAGAACACAGGCAGGCAGATGAGATCATAGGGTACACAAGAAGAAGATGAGAGACCAGGAAGAAACAGGAAGAGAGTCAGACAAGCTTGTATCATTATGCGAATCAAGGGCCCAGGATCAATAGAACTAATTAAGTGAAGTTCCTATATGATCTGGTATCAGATCCTTCCCTCTTCAATTTATCACAATAACTGTTTGCTCATATATTGATGTGCATGTGTATGTGTGTGTGGTGTATCCTCATCAGCAAGCTGCGAGCCTGAAACAGCATTTAAATGAGCTCACACTTCTCACCTAATTGCTTCTCTTCCCACAACAAGTGACAAGAAAAGTAGGAGAAAGAAAGGGAGACAATGCCAAGATGGAGGAAGGGAAGAAATTGAGCAGAATGAAGAGGAGAAAGGAGTTAGGAGGGAAGGGTAATGGAACAGAGGGAGAAGGACACAGAAAGAGGGAGGAGATGAGCGTGATGTGAATGATAGAGATTATTGGAAGATAAATCACGTCTGTCAAGGTAATCGTCTTCTGGCAATAAAGCCTCCATCTGCCGGCTGAAGGGAAAGAAGAAAGGGAAGGTGAGGGGACGAGGGACAGAGCAAATGAGAGCAGAGGCCACGCGTTCCCAAATCAGAGTCATTTACTACAGTGTCACAGTGTTTGGCAGGTTTAGATTACCAAATGTAAACATGGTTTTGTGACAAGGTATCTTTTGACTGAAGAAAAAGTAATAAGACATAGAGGTTTTGCAGCTACAGCCTGATTCGGCTGTTACTGTTACGAAAACATTTCAGCTGGTTTAGCACAACAGTAGTTTAGTAATTAGCAGTGCCTGTTGTTAATCAAACTTGGCACAGTCTTACTTTAAGTGGCTCTGAAATTCCACTTTTCGATTGTTTTATTCATTTGATTTCTTTGTTCAGTTCTGATTCCGTGACACTGTTACTGCCACCTATTTTGGCAAGAACATCCTTCAAAAAGATTTTTTGTTTCAATGAGGTTTTCAAATGCACACCAGATTTATTTTATGTTTTTGGTTTATCTCTTTCAGATTAGTTGACTTCACCAGGTTACCCTCCCCTACCCCAGAAAATAAGGACCTATTCTTTGTGACAAGGAGCTCAGGGATCCAGCCCTCCCCAGCACGCAGTTCAAGCTACTCTGAGACCAATGAACCTGACCTGGGCATGTCCAATGGCAGCAAGAGTCTGTCCATGGTGGACCTCCAGGACCCCCGCAGTCTGGAAGGTGGCCCAGGTCCCGGCTCCTCAGACGTCCTGGGTGAAGGCCCAGCCTCTGGGGGAGGCTGGTCAGCCAGAGTTCCACAGGGCAACATCCCTGGAGGTCCCACCCTGAGGAGGCCAGGCCAGACCCCCACCACCATGGGCACAGAAAGCACCCCAGGGCGGCCCGCCCAGCTACTAGCCCCCCTGTCCTTCCAAAACCCAGTCTACCAGATGGCAGCCTGCCTGCCCGTGTCCCCTCGCGGAATGACTGACTCGGGCTCAGAGTGCCACAGTTCTGTCAGTTCCCATAGCAACAACGAGGATGGGCCAGCAGGAGGGAAGCACGCCTTCTTGAACCACGGCGGAGGAGGGGGTAGCAGCGGGGACGAGTACACCAGGCGGTCAGGGGAGTTCAACCGCCGACAGCTGTCCCTCACAGAAACGCAGCACCAGCCCACCGTCCCCAGACAGAACAGTGCCGGCCCACAGCGCAGAATAGACCAGCCTCCGCCCCAGAGCATTACTCGCGGCCGCACACCGCCGAATCTGCTCAACAGCGGACCCTACCCCCGGCCCTCCTCTGGCAACATGATGACATCATCACCCGACTGGCCCGGCAGTGGCGCTCGGTTGCGACAGCAGTCTTCTTCCTCCAAGGGCGACAGCCCTGAGACCAAGCAAAGGGCTCAGCACAAACAGGTACGGAACTTGCACGGAGCCTTGGCTGCAACACACACATCTTTAATTGACAGTAATTGAGGATGATATTCATTAGAGCATTATTTAAAACACCTGAAATTACACTCAAAGAAAAGGTTCCTATTACATAACGCCCGTTTGTCTCATATTACGTTGAAGAAGGCTGTGGGGGTGAACTGCACACAGACACTCTGCACATTGTGCCCTAATGAACTACAGTCATTGTGCGAGTAATAACAGTCATTTGCATACAGGCTGCTCATCACTTCACCACTGTTTTACTGGTCAAGTTTAATGGGCTGAGAATGAGGGTGGTGGAGACACGATTAGCATCTTATTAACCAGCGATATATAAACGCTGACGAGTGCACACAGAATGACAGAAAATAGACCTCATGGATGCAAACACAAACAATGTATTGTGTGTGTGTGGTCACGTGAGGTCACTGTTTACTGTAGTCAAGTAACACAAGGTCACAGTAGGAGGTTTCTGCATTATATAAATACTAGCTAGTTGTTTCCCCTTGGGGACTGGCTGAAGGGGGGGGGGGGGGCATCTGCATATTTTCCATAATGCATTGCTCTCCTCTATATGGTGTAATCTATATGGCTGCCTTTAGAATGATTGGCCTACTGATGGCACCAAAGCCTAGTTAAATGTATATGTCAGGGGAACTAAGCACACTCATTTATTTTCATTAAGTCCAGGACCTTAGAGCCAATATGTGTAATTTTTTAATGTAATTACAGTGTCTTTTAAATGATGCTAGAGGCTCGGCTCTAGGGACGCTAATGTCGGTTGGTCACTCCACAAATTGGTCCAAACTGAATTTGTTTTCCCACTCAAGATGAACCCTGGCGATCCCGTTGCCATCATTTGACCAGCACTTTGGTCCATGGCCAAATACCTGCAAAACTAATGACTGAATGAATGTAGGTTTATGTCTTAATTCAGCCTGTCTGGATTAAAATCAGGTTGTCAATTAATTCACGTCAGTCATTAATGAGGGGCCTCGAGCCAACAAGAGTAAAGTTATAATAAGTTTTTACATGTGGGTCAACAAGTGAGCATTTTAGTTCTTGTCGTTTTATTCGAATTCAGCCTTTTCCAAAGTCTTTAAAATCCTACATTTCCTCTCATGTACCTTAACAGCCCACAGCCGCCCTCTCATCTGTCCGTCCAAAAACTGGCAGATAGAAACACACACACACACACACACACACACACACACACACACACACACACACACACACACACTAACTGCTAGTATCCTCCAGGCTGATTTCTGTTTCAGTCATTTAATCTTAGAACATTTACCTGCATTGCTGCTAATGTGACACGGTAGGTTTACACACTTAAATCGGGGCTTTGAAGCGTGTGCTCCTGCGTATGCGTGAGCTTGAAGACTGGAGTGTTTCCATTCCACCTGCTGCTTTCAATCCAGATGAGTTGGTGCATTTCAAGCTTATTTCTGTTGTTTCTGTGCAGTTATTGCAACCTGACCCCCCTTCCCCTCCCTGTCACTTGCACTCAGCTCATGTGTGTATGTATATGTGTGTGTGTGTGTGTGTGTGTGTTGTGTTGGTTTCACTAGGCCCCCTCCCCAGTGAACCCCAGTGCGCTGGACCGCACAGCAGCCTGGCTATTGAATATGAATGTGCAGTATTTAGACCATGAGGGGATGGAGCCCGAGTCACTGAGAAACAGAGAGGATCTGACTCAGGTGGAGAAGGTAACCTGCCTCCTCATCAAACCTCTGATCTTTACCAACCCCCCCCTTTCCCAAACCACCTCAACCTTCAGCCCTGATACTCCCACTTAACTGTCCTTCCTTTCTCTACCTCTCATTAGTTCCCACATTCACCTCCCTCCTTAAAACACCCCCTTCTACACTTAATTATCAGCTGCATTTTGCCCTAAACTTTCCTTTTAAGCTTGAGGTCCCTTCGACATACCCAAATTACCACTTAAAAGTCATAATATGCACATTGCTAACATAATTTTGAGGTAAATAGGGTATATCGTGCGTCATTCTGGCTGTGCATGTGACCGCACAATATTTCAATCTCCCATTTTTCCAAAATTGGCTTTTCAGCGATGTTCAGGCTGTATTTTTGGGATTTTGCCATTTTCACAGCCAGCAGTGAGCTCGGTTGTGGCTTGCAACTGCAGGAAAGGCATAGCAACAGCAATACAAACAGAAAGTAGTCATTACAGTCAAAATAATCGTGTTGCTAAATATAGCAGGCTAGAATATCAGCACGTGCCAGTATGTGAATATCAGGACATGGATTTTTTTTGTGTTTTCAATTAATCTGCAGAAAATAGTGAAAAATACTTCCCTACAGCCAAACCTGTATTCAGATGTCTTACTTTACTCCATCAACGGCCCAAACACCAAAGAGATTCAGTTTAGTGTCCTATATGTTATGAAAAGCATCAAACTGTTTGCCGCTCTGTCCTGAAAAATGACTAAAACTAAAATACTTTTTATATTTGGATGACTTGGCTAACAATCCGCTTCCTGCCTCAAGACACACTTTCTTCATTGCACGATGAGTGAAGCTTCAGAAGCTGATGTAAAACAAGTCAAAAAGCGCTGCATAGAAATGAAGAATAACCTCTAGAAAGTTACTGTGCGGGGAGACTTGGACTTTAGCCATGTTTGATATTGTAATCTTGATGTAGTTAAGTTTAAGTTTTTCTTACTCTATTTTAAGTTTCTTCATTTAAAAAATGACCTCGAAAAACTCCACAACTTTCCCTGCTCTGTCTTACCATCTTTGGAATGAACCTAATACCCCAAAGCCGACGTGTGGATGTGGATGGAGCTTGTGTGCGCTTGCATCTATGTGAGACATACAAACAGAGAGAGTTTTTTTTTTTTTTTTTGCTGCTTCCTCTGCCTACGTTGCTGCTTCTCTTCTCAACAACCTTTACAACCATTCACCCTCAGTTTCGCTTCTATGCTTTGATTGGCTGCCACTTTTTTCCCCCCTCTTTTTTTTTTCCCCATCCATAATGAATACAAACCTGTCATCCTAACATAGCTCACACTTTATGGAAGCCAGCAGTCAAGGAGAGCAACCAAAGAAGGCAATAACTTCAGTCTTAACAAAGAGGCAGCAGCCACCTTAAAATAGCAGAGCAGCAACAAGAGGAGAATTGGGAAACAGTGCATCTTCCACAGCAGCTTAGACACAGGCTGCAGCTAATGGGCCGTACAGTCTTAACAATGCAGGCCCTACTTTAAGCTTCCACCTCCATTTACATACACTGTATATATTCAGTGATCTGTAACAAATTAGGGCGCGCGTTTGTCTCGTTAGGAGTAGACATCGGGACTTAAAATAGAAATTCGAATAAATCGTATCCTCTGCTGATTTAGATGAAATAATGCAATAATAACAGTGCGAGCCTTTTTTTAATTCTTTAAAAGAAGATTTAATTTTCCAGTCAAAGTCCACTGAAAATAAAAAAAATAAAAAGCAAGTGTTTTTGATTACACAGAATATGTGATACAGGAAAGTTGTGCCATGTATTTTCCATCTTGACGTGTAATTTTGCATGAAGTAGAGGAAGAATGTTACTGTTATTAGGAAAGATACAAGTTTTGTTTTCATACTTTATTGCAAGATAATGCATAAAGAATAACTAAATATAAAATAAATACAACCATACAGAAAGCTGTCATATATATATATATATATATACATATATATATATATAGATGTCATATCCATGCAATCATCATATTATGTCATACCCAAGTTGAAAAACACATGCCCCTCTTTAATATTTAAGTGTGGACCTTCAAACTATTTACTCCACCATCTCTAATATTCTTGATTTTTCATTCTTCAGCTCATAACTTTACTGCCAAAAGTAATAAATTTTAGTTGAACTGCTTGTTTTATGGAAGTATTTTTAAGATTATATTACTAACTATGCAATTCCGTTCTGCTTTTATTATTACGCAGACAAAGAACTTATTATATTTGTGATGATAAACAATGTTGTATATAATAACCATGGAATTTCACTCCAGTATTTGGCGTTGTTTTACAGATGAGTTTTCAAATTTCAAAAGGAGTTTAATTTTGACTTAATTGTGTCCTGTGACAGAACCAAGTTCCATGTTGGTTGTGAAATTAGTTTACCTTGAACATGATCAGAGGTAGCAGGTGCAGAGCAGATGCATCTGTTCAAACCCTCCTTTGTCCTGTTCTGTGTTATATTAATATTCAGATGTGTTAAATTACCTGAATTTCAAATGCACACATCAAACACAGAGGTGCTACACTGTATCCTATGTATACAGTCAATAGGACAGTTGTTACAGACAGTTATTTGTCAAAGGCCAATGATGCAAAGGCACAGGATTCTATTTCAGCAAAGCTTGCATTACACTAAATAATGTTAGGCTTAGATTGTTCTCAGGTTTCAATGCTGCAGTTAAATGAAGAGGGAGAAGATAAAAGGTTTGATAGCTTCTATGGTAGTTTGATTTGCTTTAAGGTGACATCCTATGATTTACAGTGATGAGACAGGATGCAGGTGAGAGAAGACATCGTACGGCAGGGGTCAGCAGTTAGGTTAAACCTGTTAGGTGTTTTTTACAGGTCTGTATTTTTCATTTCAGCAGCTTGCACTGGCGCAGTATTGGAGTTTATTTATCACAGACTGTATATAAAGACTGTCAACACATCTCCACTTCCTCACTTGTCCCATCCGCTAACATGGAGGGGGCTGGCTTTATGACCTATACTGCAGCCAGCCACTAGAGGGCGATCCAGATGTTTTGGCTTCACCTTCGGGGAGCTTTTCTTAAATACATTCTATACATCTTATGAGGCCATATTCAATGTGGTTTTAAATTAGCTTTGTACTGACATTCTATTTAAAAATTGTGTAAAAGTTTTAATGTAAGCTATAAAAGAGAAAACCTTTGTCAAGAGGCCAAATATCTCTGTTGGACGGCCAGATTCAGCCCACAGGCCGCTATTTGCCTCCTGCTGGTGTGGTGGAAAACATGGGGAGTACAGAGTAGATGTACTTTGCGACTGAGGGGCAGGACAAAGGCAGTTAAAGATACACTCTCTCAAGGGGATGTGGTGACAGGAGCAGGTGGGTATTAAAGACAGAGAGGAGTGGAAAAAGGGTAGAGGAGCTGATAGATAAATCTATTGGAGGTCACTGTTCCTCTTGGGAAGAGGGTGGTGATGGGAAAAAATGTCCCAGAGGTGGCCAGGAGAGTGACATGAAAAAATAAGTAGAAGGTGACAAGGAAAGATAAATGATCCCTGCAGCATTCTCACTGTGTGATAGTGAATCTGATCATTCAGGTGCTCTGATAGTTTGTCTGTCTTTCAGCTGTTCTCCAGTAGTTATTGCTGAATAATGAGCCAGATCATGTTCAGATATAATTTACAGATAAACTGCTCATATTGTTTAGTTTTAGTGTAACTGTTATATGAATACTATTGAAAGATTGATACTTTGATGTCTCTTAGGGAGTGTTTTTCTGTTGGCTATAACATAGGAGACTTTTGACAGGGTTTGATTGATACAGTCTGCCAGAAAGACCAGGATGCATCAGCCAGGATGAAGCGTTACAAGGCGAACTAAAAAGACATGGATTTAAACAAGTAAAGCAAAGTGATTACACCAAAGTATGATGATGATGATGATGAACGTCATGAGAATGAATGGTAATCTTTAAACTTTTCGTCCAATCCCATCATCAGGTCAGAAAATTCAGTCTGTCCAATATATGACCAAACATACGCAAAACTGACGACATACCCATCAGCCTCAGCTGCACTTAGTATTATGTGCTAAGTAGCTAATGTTAACACTCCTAACTAAACAGCGAATATGGTCGACATCCTACCTGCTACAAATTAGTTAAATTAATATCGTTTGTATGCTCATGTTAGAATTTCACTCCTAGCACCGCTACACAGGTACAAGTACAGCCACACAACGCTGCTAGCATGGCTGCAGACTCTTAGTCTTGTTTCCAAGTCCATAGTTTCTCTCTCTCTGGTCTTTCGGTGACACGCTGACTGACCACACTATCCCTCACTGTTATAAAAAATATGGCTTTTTTTTAAATCCAGAAGAGATTTGATTCCTCCCCCTCGCCTGGAGAAAACTCTTTCAAAAGCCTCTCTAAGGGGTCCAGCGAGAAGTCAGGGAGAGATTTTCAAGGCTTATTTCACAGACTTGACTCCTACTTCACTGGTTGCATCCTTCCCTTTTCACCATCTCTCTCTTTATTCATCCTAAAGGTCCTTTCCTTTTCTTTTTCTTTTCCCTCTGTTTTCTGCCAGTATAACCTCTCAGCAGGTCATTGGTCTCAGAGCCAAACCAGAAGTCTGACTGCAGATGAATTTGACACTCTTTTTGTGTTGCACTGAAAGCTCTGCTAGTATTGATGAAAGCCTCTCCGTGTTTGCAGGAGTGTTTGATTGGAAAGAAAACTGGTAATTTGATTAAAAAGCAAAAAGATTTTTGAGGAAAGTTTTGGAGGGCAGCTGTACAGCTCTAATATGAAAGTGCAATAATGAAAATGGCTCGTAAATTATCTGTGTATTCCCAGAGAGGGAGAGGACGACTCCCTTATCAGAAATTATACTCAGTCTCAGGAACAATGGGACATAATCGCAGGCCTGATTGAGAGATTTCGTCTTTGTTCTTGTCAGCTATGGTAATGAAGAAGGGGACCCTGCTGATAGGGCCGATGATGATAATGACAACCGCGATGATGAGAATCTCCTCACCTCTGTGCGCCTTTGTTCAGTACCAGCAGGAGATCGCGGTGCTGCAGGAGAAGCTGAGGGCGTCGGTGCAGAAGCTGGAGGAGTACGAGGCCCGTCTGAAGGGTCAGGACGAACAAGCCCAGAAGGTGCTGATGGAGTACCAGGCCAGGCTGGAGGAGTCGGAGGAGCGGCTGCGCAGGCAGCAGGACGACAAGGACCTCCAGATGAAGGGCATCATCAGCAGGTGGGAAGGAGAAGAAGCTTTTGAGCTGGAATGAAGCTTTTTGCATCTGCTCTCCTCTTAAGCTTGTGTTCAAATTTGTCCTTTTCCAGGTTAATGTCTGTGGAGGAAGAGCTAAAGAAGGATCACTCAGACATGCAGGCGGTGGTAGACTCTAAACAGAAGATCATAGATGCACAGGTCAGTTTGCTCTTTTACAACACATCGACCTACAGCACCCAGTGTCTATGTTGCTTATGGGTTTGTAGATAATTTCTTTCTGTGCGTTTCAAATTTGTATGTGCTGCCACTCTTGTCCTCTGCTTGAAGAAACAAAGGGTCACTGAAATACAAAGAGATGTTTAATTCATAGCTGTCTCAGCTCTGGCATTGACAAGCTTGAATGGCTGAGCAGAATTTCTCAGCTCCCTCCCACTCTCTCTTATAAAACATAAATTTACAAATGTCTTATGTCGTTTTCTGTCAACATGTAGCTCTTCTGTAATCCATGTGGGTCTTATTCATATAAAACTGTGTTTAAAATCCTTCTTGGAAAACAAAAAAGCGTTTCTTTACAGCGCTCGGCTGCAAAGAATGTTGATTACTGTGATCTAATTGTAAATTAAGCGGAGAATGATTGTGTGGGCATAACTGTCGTTTATTTCGGATTAACCGCTGCTGGAGTGTTTCTTACAATCATCTGTGTATAGACTTGGTAGAATTCATTATATATATGACACACAGACACGTACAAATAAGCACCAAAATGCGATAAAGATTAAAGGATTGTTCCAATCATTTTAAACCTAGAGTCTTATATTTACATATTGTGGGTTCGAAATGACTGGTAGGTACATAAAGTTTTGGATTTGCTGAACTGAACTAAGGAGTTAAAACACCAAAGTCACAGGAGTTTAACTAGCTAAATAAATTACTGTTTTTGTCAGTGGAGTCTGGTGGCTGTTACAGCCGTTCAACGAACAGGATCTTCCAGTTCTACCTTTGTAGGAATTTTTTCTGTAATGTTGTCTGACACTTAGAATAACAATCTGAGCCTGTCAGAGGCAAAAACAAGCTCTTTTAGTGGACATACTTTGACAGGCAAGATTGCCCCAAAGTATTAAATTGCAGCAGTCTGCTAGACCAATTCCAAAACTTGTTGAACCTACCAGTCATTTCAAACTCAAAATCTGTTACAAAAAAAAAAAGTAGGGCCCAGGTTTCAAAAAACAGCCGTTATCCTTGCATGGCAAACTGCCTTTACAACACAATGAGGGTAAAAACAACTATGCTGCAACGTGACATTTAGACAAACACATACATGCATGCATAAGTGATTAATCTCCTTCACGCCTAAAGTAATGAGACTTTGCATCTGCAAACAGACACACCAAAGTAAGGCAATAAGTTGTCTCCCTCAGTAAACAGGCAGAGAGAATGAAAATAAAAAGCTCATTATAAAGACAGGGAGGGAAGCTTGTTTCTGTGGCTCAGCCCACATTACACAATTAGCACAGCGAGCCTCGTACAAGAAGCATTCGTACAAAGAGATTTGGAGGCAGCACATAATTTGTCGCATTCACCAATTTTCAGAATTTTCTTGGTTACAAACAAAAATGTGTCAGTAGCCAAGACCTGTCAATAAGTCCTGTAAAACACCTGTTTTTAATTATACCCCTTGAATTATAATGTGTCGTGGCTTGCAGGTTTACTGAGAGACTCTTTTGTTGTCAATATTTGGTGATGTTACAGACCCGAGTCTGTAACATCACCTACTGTTAATATCCTCTCATCCATGTCTGTGACTGTTACGTCCCTTTGACCACCTCCCATCGAAGTCACAGGCGGTTTCGCTCTTGCAGGGTGTTTTTTGGCATCTAACTCCACATCAAATCATCCTCTCTTTATTTCTGTCCTGGCACTGGTATGACACTTTGCTCCGCAATATTTTCTCATAATTAGGGTCCCCTAATTAGAAACCAACACTGCTAAATTTGTTTTGTTTCGGTCTGCTGATTTCTGACAGCAGGATTTGAAGCTCAGTGGTGTGAAGTTCTTTTTACTAACATTTTTGTGAATGAAACTTGCCCACCAATGGAGCAGAACAGGCAGCCTTATATGGCAGTCCGGGCACATTGCGAATGCTAATTTTTATGTTTGACATGTGCACACCTCCTCACGAACAGATGAGTTCAGATTGAAATAAGCAATTTAAAAGATCTTTGTGCAGTTTAGGGGGTTTATTACAAGCAAGCCTCTTAGTAAAAAGGTTTAGGGTAAGAATATGAAAATATTCTTGCATGAGGCTGTCAGACGACCCCCAATTGAGGAGCTTGTCTGTAAATATAGACCTACAGTAGATGTATCTAACTGTATGCATGTGTGTGTACAGGAGAAGCGCATAGCATCGCTGGATGCAGCCAACGCCCGTCTGATGAGCGCTCTGACCCAGCTGAAGGAGCGCTACAGCATGCAGACCCGCAACGGCATCTCCCCCACCAACCCCACCAAACTGCAGATCACTGAAAACGGAGAGTTCAGGAACAGCAGCAATTGCTAGACAGACTGGCATCTGCACAGAGTGAGCATTGAGTGCCTGTGTGTATGTGTGTGTGTACAGTTATTCAATGAGAGGACGTTTACGTGCATGCATGGATGCATGCCTGTTTGAAAGACTGCAAAGGTGTGTGTGTGTGTGTGTTTTTTTAAAAGCAGACACAGTACTTTTGGAAGACATCTCCACATTTGGACACCAGTGTAGGAGTGAGAACGTCACTCTGGAGCGCCAGCCAGAAGAGGCGGGACTTCAACATGACGGACGAATCACCAAGAGAACAAGATCACCAGACGGCCTTCATTGCGAGGGTGACGGCCAGAGGAGGCGGGGCAGAGCTTGTACATATGAAACTGTCCGTCAGTCAAACACTTTGCCAGTGGAGTCATGCGGTCGCTGGGACAACTCAACACCCTGCCTAAGCCTGGGACGAACCACTATATAACCACACACAGTGACTGCCACCAGACACGGTCACCCCTAGCAACCCTCCTCTCCTCCTCTCTCTCTTTTATCCTTCTCCCTCTTGACGACCGAGTGGTCCCACTTAAAAACAATAACATGCATTGAGGATTATCACTTTAGTTGTCTTGAGAGGATTACTTTCTAGTGCTTTATTTTAAAGTCATTGTTTCTGAAGAACCAAATAGGAGCTAAAAAGAAATGATATTTTTAGTCTAAAACAATCTTCTTTATGTCCCTTTTCACTCCCTGGGTGTGTTCCTGAGCGTCCCGCGGACCCCGCCTCCCCCCCCTCCATCCTTATGTAGTGCACTTTGTGAAAAGCTATTGGTACATGAAACGCCTTAAGTAAGGAACACACCTCGACTTCCCACAGCTCCCCTATTTCTGCAAAAAAAAAAAAGGCACAACTTATACTGTGGATTTGTAAAGGATACAAAAATAAATTCTACACACTTAAATGTATTATGAACACTAAAGTAAATAAATTCTATGTGATACTATATTAATGAAATTTAATATAGATGTATGCATTTTCTTTCTTATATAGAGTATACACACATATCTATATCTATATTTGATAATCTCAAATATAAAAGCAGCCCTTTATTTAGGAGTGAGATCTAGTTTTATTTTTCTTCTCTTACGATGAAAGACTGTAGTGTGTAGCTTGCTTTAGAGCCCTGGAGAAGGAGACCACAACTGAGCAGTGATCAGCACTGTCGCCTCAATCATCCCTCAAATCTCCACGACGCTTAACCCTTTACATACAGTATGCACCGCATATGGGAGACATGTCTGTACATTAGTTCTGACAGTAGTTCAGCTTATGGTAGTTTGCACAACTTGCGCAAGTTAAGTGACCGGTTCCTCTTGCGGTGCTTATCATTGCTCTTACAGACGCAGATCTGCTAAACCCAAGTTTCAATTTTGGTTCGATCTCGTCGCACGTGTGGTCTTCTCACTCTAGTAGCGCAAGAGCTATTGAGAGACGTGTTTAGACACACTCACTCATACTATACACTGGACTGTGAGCCATTGTAATAATGGCCTCCTTAGTAACAACATTTTCTCTCTAACTGCTTTGTTTGTCAGTGGTAATGAAGTATGCTGCATCCAAACTGTGACTATTAATCCTAGTGGCATCATGTCTGTCCTGTTTCCTTCTCTTTGTCTATTTTTCTTACTCCCCTCCACCCTCCTTCATCCCTTGTTCTTCTGAATGTGAAGATGGTAATTCACAGTTGGTCTTAACATGGGGTTTGGTCCTTCTAATCTCTCCTGGCATTGCTCTCATGGCTTCATACCATCCATGGCATCTGTATTTTGTATATTTTTGTATTCATTTTTTTCTTACCTGTAACAGACTGTATACATCAAGTATGAGGCTCTGCATGCTTCATCCTTGCTCTAGAGCCAATGGTAGCACCAGTACCACCATTTTGTTTTCTTCTGTTGCCAGTTGGAAGGTGATGACGATGACGATGAATGGCTTGCTGCAGACATAAGTGAGTGTATCAGGAGGCTGGACAGCCTGGGAAAGTGTAAATAAAATGCTCACACTATTTTTACCTAATGTTAACAGAGCTTTTTGTAAATGTATCTCGTGCTCAAACTCTGCTGTATCATTATGGATATTGTAAATACAAACTAGCTCAGTCAGTCATCTGTCCTCATCGGGTAGAACTATACAATTAAATTAACCTGTCAGTGTTCTCCCTGTTAAAGCTATTGTTTTTGTTGTTTTTTGTTTTGAGTGTAATGTCACTCACCAAAAAACTTTAAGTAGGAGTTCGACTCTTGGGAAGTCGTGGAGGATGCCGCGTTGGTTTCGAGTCCAGTCTCGATGAGATTCACAAGCACAATCCTGTATTTCTCATCAGTCTAGCTCTATGCACTTTTGCGTTCAGTGGTTGGTGTGTATAATTAGCTTTTTTTCTTTATTTCTTTTTCTTTTTTTAAGCACAGCGCCTGTTTCAGGTGTTTAAAAATGTGGCAAAGTTCAATACTGGAGAAAGGGATTTTTGGTATAGCTAATTCACAAACCCACAAAACATAAGGTCAGCTAAACAGCTATTTGGTTTTTACTCCCCATTTGAGTAGAAAGCAATAGCCTAAGACTGAAGAAACCTCTGAGACACAGGACTCTCCTCCTCATCATATCTTATCAGGCATTCAGTCCTTAAACAATGTTGTACAACTACAGAGATTAAAACGAGACTACGTCACTTTTACCAGAAAAAAATAATCCATCTTCTTACTGATTGAATAGTTAAATTCATAAGCAATGAAACTCCCTATTGCTCAATTAGCTTTTGGTATATAAAGTTAGCAAGTTTTAAGCAAACTTTAACTCTTCTTTACCTATCCTATTGTTACAATATCTTAGCATTTACACTGGCTAAGAGGTTGTAAATTTGATGCTAACATTACAGCCATACTTGGTCTGTTGTAACAAATAGATTGGGGTGGCTAATGTGTGTGAAAAGGCACACAGTTTGCTGATTCTATGACTCTTCTCCACTTGTGCCATTGTTGCAATAGCTTATCATTTTAGCTAAATGTAATCACTGTTTCGCTAAATGGTAAACTACTGTTTAACATTTACACTGGCTGAAAAGTTGGAAACTAAGACACTAAGGTCTGTTATAACGAGTTGCTTGTGGTGGCTAATGCTAGCAACTTTAGATACATTTTGCTGTAAGGCTTGTTGTTTCAGTTCACCGACTTTATGACTTCCTAAATTGTGAGCTATGGTTTAGCATTTTGCTGTAATTCGGTAAATGAGTAGCTTAACATTTAGTAGGAGTGGCATCAGAAGTTACATAGTCTCACTTTAAACTGTAGTGTACAATAATAAGTTATCTGGTATAAAGCTGCCATGCAAGTACATCTAAAACAAAGTAAAGGAGACGACACACTAATGTTTGGTTTCTAATTTGACTTCTCAGCTATCATTTCATTTCTCCCATCCATGTTCCCACCTCAGTTCTAATTTTACTCTTCAAACAGCTCAGACGGTCGGACAAAAGATCAAACATATAAAACTATAAATAAAGTAAAAGATGGTGTATGTTTTCTATTATCTTGTAGAAAATACTTTTGTAAGTATGTTGAAAGTATAAAGTATTTGCTGGATTCTGCTTCCTTTGACGACAGTGATAAAACAATAATGTACAGAGGAATTTGTGTTGACAAAATGTGGCTGTGCAATTTATGTACATTTGCAACTAGACCTATTAAAGTTTTATTTAGCTATTTTAAAATCTCATCCTCTTGTGTCTGTCTCTCATAGCCTTGCATGCGTTGTTCTCTGTGGCGCTTTGTTATTATGAAATGTAAATGAAGCTTAATTTGGAGTGCATGCGAGATGAATCACATGTTCATTAAATACTCAAGCAGGCCTAGATAGATGACAAGCAGCTAGAGAGAACATATGCTCAGACTCGAGGTCCAAAGGCAGAGCGGAGGGTATGATGGAGGGATGTGACAGACTGGTTTGAGCACTGCCTACTCCTCAACAAGCCTGACCTACATACTGCCTGATTGTTATTCCCCACAGTGGGTAGGAGAAAGCCTGAAATGGCCTTAACAACAGAAATGGAGGGGATTTTGCAGCAAAATATTCCTCTCAAAAAGCAGTAGCTGTAAAATGAGCAGATTATATATATATATATATATATATATATATAATGCCTCAATTTGTTTACAAGTATAGCTGGAAAGCAGGAGAAATGCAGTGTGAAAGTCTTAAACATTATTATTATTATTATTACTGCCAAGCGTGTGATCGAATGGGGAGAGTGGACCTCATTAAAAGCCAATCCTCATTATGCATTTTAAAGGAAAGCTCTTGTGTTGTTAATTGCTCCCTGTGAGGCACACTTATTCCTTTGGCCAAGTAGAACAGGCTCCCTAAGGCAAAAGGCACCGCATTTAGGCCATCAGACTAATCAAACAAGCTACAAGTCTTACCACTCTGCAACGCTCCCATCCATGACTCAAAAGCATCAAAGAGTAGAAAATATAGCCACATATTAAGCCACTTGTTGATGGCGAGATGTCCTGCCAAGAAGATACACGGTGTGTGCTTTGGATATCTATTTTATACAGTCTGTGAGTCTATGAGGTGAAAATAAATGGAAGGGAATTGTGTAAAAGATGAAAAAGTGAGATGCATTCATGTTCGAGGACAACTGGTAAGCACAAGCTAAACTCATTACGTTTAATGTAACAGTGTTGGACTGTAACTACGTTCTAAAATAGAGACTAAAAACTGAAGTACTGTACTTAAGAACAATTTTGTGGTACATTACTAAGGATTACATTACTGGTATTTGATGCCCCTTTATGGCAAAGATTATACTTACAATTACAAAATCTTTCTACTCACCTACGAACGCCTCCATGCTCCTCAGTGCCTTTCCGACCTCCTTTAGTCACACAGCAGGTCCCGGAACCTCCGGTCCTCAGACAAAGGCCTGCTCTCCATTCCTCACACCCGTCTGCGTGCCTTCAGGGACAGAGCTTTCGGTGTCGCAGCCCCGACCCTCTGGAAGGCTCTCCCTGCTGACATCTGCAAAGCCTCATATGTGGACATGTTTAAAAGACTCCTCAAACATCACCTGTTCACCACAGCCTACAACCTCTATTGACTCCGATCCCTCGGCTGACACATCTGCTACATTTTGACTGCTTGTTTATCTAGCATGCATTCAACGCTGTAAAGCACCCTTAGGTCTCTTGAAAGGCGCTATATAAATCCAGGCTATTATTATTATTATTACTTCTTGCTCCGCTACATTTATCTTACAGTATAGAAACGTACAAGTTACTTTGCAGATTTAGATTTACAGACAAAGCATGTGATCATCTCATAAAACGTAGCATGTAGTTAAATTTAGAATACATTAACAATAACAGTATGGGGCAAAGCTTTCTTGTTGGAACCCCCCCACTCCTTCATTATGTGCCGAGACCAGAACCAATCAGTAATATTACGCTGGAATGCGAATATGGTTCATATTCCCAATGAAGTATATTTTTCATATCGTAGGGCTACTCTTACAGGATATGAGTCAATCTTTGATGAATAAATGATAGCACAAATGAGAGCACAAATTTTCAATAGAAGCCAAAAGGTAAAATATGTCTTTCTTGCTGTTGAACCACTGGGCAGCAATACACACAAAACCATGAAGACGAAGGACACTAGAGCCACAGCATTCACATGACACTGCCAACCCTTCTGCAACAGAAGGTTGAGAAACACTGGCAGATGGTTGGGCTGTGAAACATATCTAAGGTCTTAAAACATGTAAAAAAATATATTTCAGGCTCATCCATCAGCCTTGTTCAAGACAGAGATGTAAATAGCACAAACTGCCAACAGTGCTGCCATTATATGACACAACATCCCCTAATGATGTGACAAATGGTGGCCTTTAATGAGCCCATACGGGAAATCACTCCGAGGTAGGACAATAATAGTGTACAGTAACATGCATCCAGCCTTTGCATGATTTGCACGTCTATTTTTATATTTTGGTGAATACGAATGAAAAAAAAGAGTGAAATACAGTTTTAGGGTTTTTTTTAAGCATATCCACTTAACATCACAGCATGAGCGGCCACATCAACACATACACATTCAGTTCAAAGAGCAAAATGACTTATTTCTTGCAGTGCTCGCCATTTATTTCGCTCATATGATCCATCACTGATGATAATCTCAAATGTCTACTCAATGTTATCAGATACATACTTCAGTAAACACATTAGTCCTCCTGTATTGAGTTAAACAGCTGCCCACATTGCAGGTGTTTAAGTTTGAGTGTCTTTTTGTATAACACATCACACTTAACTCTTAATTTAATAATCTCAGTGTAAAAGGAAAAAACCATACAATTCAAACATTAACGTTCAGTAAGTGTAGTGTAAATAATTTGAAGCAACCACTGACAGCAACCATCTATGACCTCTCTGGCTGGCATCCACCGGTGTCATTTTGCGTGTAACTGACAGCCACATCACACACACACAGTATAAGGCTTTGTTACAAAAGCCATCTCAATCACATTCTAAATTGGAGAATTTTGTGCCATGCAATTGCCTCTGAAATAATTAATTCCCAATGGCAGTTCTGTGGCCACAAAGTAATCATCCTAAAAACATGTGTGCTGGAGGTCTGAGGCTGCCTGACTAGAATAGCTGCTGAACTGAGAGAGGATAAGTGGCGGCGTGGCCTTTTTCCCTTTGAATACTTATTCACTTAACTCATCACTAATGGGCTCACGGAGCTGGGACGCACAGCTGAGCCACTGGCTGTAAATAGGTTTTCACCATTCAGCTAAACACAAATAAATACGGTACAGTACATACGCGCACACTCACACATTCACAACATGCCCACACAAATGCTCAGTCACCCTCACATTCTGTGCAAATGTAATAGTTCAAAGAATTGCTGTGCAAATTCAAGAATACACATACTAAGGACACTCGCATACACACATTAATGTATGTGTGATGTGCGTGAATGCATTGAATGTGAAGCTGGAGCATCTAATGTTATCCCTGAAAAGAGCGTTTGTTTCGGTGTGCACAAAGCCACACACAGTTGAAGGGAAGCCAATAGCTGCCCTGTAGAATCAGTAAGTATAATAAAAGCAGCCTTATCCTCCTCCTGATTGGACCACACTGTTCATATATGATCACACCAGGAGGAGAGGGAAGAAATGTACCAAACTCCTTACATCCTTCATTCATTTAAACTCCAACCCCCCCTGCGTACATCTTCCTCCTCTGGAAAAAAAAAAAAAAAAGCAATCAGCCTGAGAACAGTCCTCCTGCCAGTCAGCCAGCAGGGGTCAAGCTGGTCCTTCTCTCAGCTCCCAACACCCCCCTTGAGGAAGCTGCAGGAGAGATGGATACCTTATTTCCCTGCTCCCGCGGTGAGGGCTAAAGGCAGTGTTTGGGCGCTGATGACTAGCTGAAGCCCTCTCTCGTCAGTTCTCCACGTTGGCCCTGAGTGCGCGAGGCTTGAGTCTTTGATGCAGCCTGTAGTCCTGGCTGGCCGCCCTTCGCAGGGGAGCCGGAGAGGTGAGCTGAGGGTTGGAAAGGCCCAGCGTCTGAGTCTTGATGGCCCGTGGGTGGGCCCTGCTGCAGCTGACAGAGCGCCTGTCTTCGACGCCCGACTGGGACTCGAGCTGAACCTCACACAGCTCCAGCAGTGAAACTACCTGCTCCTTCAGCGCCAGGGATTTGAACCTGCGACCTGCCAGGTAGAAAAAGGCTTCCACAAATGCTTGTAGTCCCATACCTGAAAAACAGAAAGTGTGATTGAGGTGAGGTCCAAGAAAAACACAGGAGGGAATGTGAAAATAAAAATAAAATGCTATTTCAAATGAAGAGATTATGCTTGATAAAAATAGGGATAAAACAATGTGTGATCTCTCCGAAACGTGTATTACAGTCAGTGACACCACTACTCGCTTCCTGAATCCCCTAGCTTAGCTTAGCATGAAGAAATGGGAAAACAACTAGCCTTTGTCTGGTTTTGTCCAGCGGTTACAAAACCCACCTACCAGCACAACTAAAGGTAAAAAGGGGGTAATTTTACATACATCACTACTTTAATTACATACATAAATATTTAGAGGCACAGGGATCTTATACTACAGTGAATGATCTATATGAACAGCTGACTTTTAGCAGATTTAAAATCTTTAAAGTCAGAACAACTGAAGATCAAAGAATAAATAAATAAGAAAAAAAAAACCTGTTCAGAAAACACAAGCCTGAGCTTAATTTAGACCCAATGGCCTCCCTAATATTTCCTTTTGCGGCCTGTTATTCTCGACCTCGAAGAGGAAGACGAATGCGCAGAACACCTAAGGAATCCGTGGTGTGAAAAAAAATGTGTGAGATGCCAATTCACACCAGACTTACATAGTGAAAGCCATTTGCTATGGAATTATTAAAACTGTTACAGATGACAAGAAGCCTCTGCTGCAAGACAGCACTTCACAGAAATATCTCCCTTGCCGCAATTCCCAAACAAAACAAAAAAAAAAGTGTCATAATTTGTAAATACAAGTTGTGTGCCTCTTGGTTCCCCACAAATCCTCCAATGGACACACACAGAAATAACAGACTATGACTTCAGTCTCCCTGAATACATTTGAGCTCATTCTAAATTCAGCACACAATCTCCTCTGTACAGGCCCTTCTATCCTGGTCCATGTGATCTCCATCCATCAGCTTCGCCTCGCAAACATGCCTTGCAAGGTGCAAAGTCTGAATAATTCATATCAGATAGTCTCTCCTCTGTCACATTGTGATCTCAGCTCATTTCAATTACGGCAGCAAAGTGTCAGAGGGAATCTGACAAAGAATGACATGCAATTATCTCCAAGCACACCATTTGCTTCGAGTCTCATGGACACCCGGCTCTCTGTCCTCTACATGTTGTTTCCTCGTTGGGGTTTTGTTTTTCACATGCTGTGTTCACTTGTGTGTGTTACCTGCTTCTTTAGAATCATGCATCACTCCTGACCAACGACGTGTGATGTCTATGTAGAGGATGTCCACTGAAGCCATGGTGAAATTACTGTTGCTCAGTTTGCAGGTCCTGAAAACAATGAGGAAATCAAAATCAAAAATCAAATATTTAAGTCAGTGGGTTTTTACGTGTATTGTTAATTGTTTTGTGTTACTCAAAAGGAAGGAAAAGCTCTTTAGGGAAATATCAGAAAAGCTTCTTTTCGTCTCAGTAGTGCGTTGGTGTTTGAGAGTCCCGGCAGGAAAACGTTAGACAACCTAAATAAACTTGCGCTGTAGCCTAAATGTCACGGGCAAACAGCATGCTGTTAGTGGTATTTAAGAGTAAGACCCACATCAGCATCTAAACAAAGTACTTAAAATGTTAAGAAGAAAATGCAGATGTACTGAATCTACAAATTTCAAATTTTTGTTCATTTTGACTAGTTGTGAGCTTAAATGTAGATGTATTGTTGTACTTATTAGCTGTCATTTGTGTGTGCATGCAGTACAGTCTGTGCCTTTATTTTGTTTATTTCATGTGTGGAATTATGAACAATTTATTGGCATCTGATTGTTTGAGATGATTGTTTTGTGATGTTATTGATTTGTTTGTGTTGTGTTGAGATCAGCTGCTTTAATTCATCCGTTTTTATCTTTTATTTCTTTTAGACCTTGCTTTCACAGTATGTTTTATTTGGACATTTTGACATGCAGACCCCAGGAAGATTAGCAACTGCTATGGCAGAAGCTAGTGGGGATCCCATACGATAAAAGTTGTACCTGATGAAGGTTCGGAAGGCAGTGGGTCCCAGACGCATGTTGCCCTTGACACCAAGAAAGCGTATGAAGAGAGCAGCGATTCGCTCCACCAGGCGCAGGTAGTTGAATTGTTTGGTGTATTTGGGGTAGACCTGTTTCAGACACAGCGAGGGCAGAGCTCCTTCATCTGCGGTCCTCTCTTGTGTCTCTGCCTCCATGGGAATTTCCTCCCCGTGTTCAAATCCACCAGCCCTCTGCTGAGAACTTTGGCTATGAAATGATAGGACAGAAAGAAAAAACACATTATCTCACATTTTATAGCTACCACATTTTATATAAATAATAGGCTTTTAAAAAAAGTCTATTAGAAAGTTGACTGAGCATTTAACCAGCAACTTTGAAGATTTAAAGACCACAATAACATACTGTTTTTTGTGCTGTCGAGCAGCTAAGTAATGGACATCAAGCGCTGCATAACTGAAGCACAGGGCCATAAGGCCAACCCAGAGAGCTGAGTTACAGATAGCCAGTCACCTGAGGTAGATAAACGCACCAAGCTTTTCACTTGAGTTTGCACTTACAGTCTGGCTTGGCAGGGGAAACAGGAACAGTAATGTTTTATCAAGGATAAATGACTTAACTCAAAGCTTCTGTACAGCCTTTTTACAGTTTGTGCTTACATCAACAACAGTGAACTGCATAAGCAGCATGACCCATCTAAATGCAGAAGCTTTTACATTAGGACTTAGGACATCAATTATGAATTCCTACTTAGAGAAAGTTCATACCACTCACCAAGTTTGGATACTTAATTAAGTAAAACAAAGTACAGTAACAAAGGCGGGTTTGATGGGAGCAGCAATGTGACTCGTAAAATACCATAAACCCAGGTGGTGCGTCTTGAAAACCTGGATCCCTGCAGTTGTTGTATTCTGTGTTGGACATTCAGTGAAATCCTGGACTTGTACAAAGTGCCACATTGCCAAGTCAAATGCAACAACTGATGGTGGACTTTAAGAGGTCAATTATCAATGGTACATTTGATGCTCTGAATGCTGATGAGGCAGACAAACAAAAGCACTTACTGTTGGTCATTTACTGGCCAACAGAGGCCCATTGACCATAGATTCATCCTATTACCCTCACATGGTACAAAGAGATTGAGTTCTATGCAAATAAGGAAGTACAATAAAGTAAAATATAAAGAGAAAATCTGTGCAAATGTTTTGAGATTGAGGAAATGCGTTCAACATGCTTGGTAGGCTACACAAAGTGATTTTTGGTGAGAAAGCTGAAACTAATGCAAAGGGGTTGTCAACCTTTAGTAAGTTTGAAAGAGGAAAATCCAAAGAATCTAATGGTCAATCCAAATGCAGTTTACTACCTGCCAGTCTCTTGCTGTCACGTATTCCATTGTGCTTCTCCATATGGATATGCCACTTGTCATAGAAAATTAAGCCAATGTACGTTTTACCTTTATGAATTTGTGGACGTGTGAATACTGTATTGATTGATTCTACCTTCCTCTCCTATTAGCTATGCTGCACCTGTTACTGTACGGCAGAGCCAATCACACCTTTATCATTCTTATTAGCTCATGGTGTGCAGTGACCTCAAACATTTCCCATCATAGCAACCTGAGCACAGGGCTCATCAACCACAATAATTGAAAACACCTGTGTGGGTGTGCTTGGCCTTTCAGGACAGCTCTTACAGTCAACACAACTGCTCATGCAGGAAACAAAGGGAAACATACCAAGGTACTTTCATGTCAAGGGGATACAGTACTGCTGACTTTTATGAGGCAGTTTCTTTCTCCATGAATTAGTAAGCAGTGTGAATGGCACTGACGAGAGCACTGCTGAATGTTTAATAGAATCAATCATCCCTCAGCCGCCAGAGGGACACCACCCACATCTATTTAGGCAGGACAGGCTCGGCTAAAAACGGACACATCTTCAACAGAAGCTGACAGCCAGACGGACAGTGGAGGGGATGTTTCCAAATGTTCCCAGCAGATGGAGGGGAAAAAAATGAAGAAGGCGACGTTAGAGGGCAAAAGGTGAAGAATGGCAGGTTATTAAAAAGACATACAGAGGCCAGGTGCCAAATGTTAGTAGAGAGTACGTGAGGAGGACTAGGCCTAATTCAGCTGTCATTACCTGGCATAAATGCCATTTCTGGCCTCCTGGTGAATAAATCTTCAAAGCTGTTGGTCAGTGTGAAAAGTCTTCAAGATGCCAAATGTGTCAGTGAAGAGAAATCGAAAGTGTCCACACACCTACCTCCATTTCAGAAATCTGAATTTATTGCCTGAGCTTTTCTCAGAGTCTGAGTCATACCAAATCACACAGAGAACAAATAGTCTCACAGCTAACAATACACCTTTTGTCTGAGTAAATGATTTTAAACCCCCCTTTTCTTACTTGTTTCTATCCACACAACCAAAAGAGAAGTGTTTATTCATCAGGTGGCCAGAAACGCAACCTAAAAAGGAATTAGGGCGTCGCTTCATGACTGCTAAATGTAAAGAAAAAATAATAAAAGTAACTGTTTGATAGGTGTTTAGGACTATTTCAACTTGCTGCCCAAGTAGGCAAAAAAAAAAAAATTTGGTTTAAAATAGGCGTTATAAGCATTTTATTTTATGCTCGATAACACAACGAGTAAAGGTCTGAACTTGTACTTTTAGCTTTTTGTTATCACCCACACACCTTCACCAAAGGCTCATAACTCAACCTCAGAGACATTATACTATGAATTAATGAGCTGGGCGCGTGAAGTACATGTCTGATAGTCACCGATACGATCACACCCTCCTTCTCATAATTCCCCCTTTACCTCTTCCCTCCCCTTTTTGTATGCCATTGTGTATTTACTTATCTCTCTTATATAAGCTCTCAATCTGTCTCCTTTCAAAAGGAACTCAATTTTTTTTTACCCAGCTGTACCTTTGTATTGCACTCCTGGTCGGTCCTCCCCTCTCTTTCACTTCATCTTGGGGGATTTCAGTCTTAATTCCACACTTTGAATGTCTGAATACTTTACATCCCACTGTTGAGCAGCCAGTAACCACAACACAAGTATATTTACTTGCTGCTGGACCATCTGCGCAGTAAACAAATAACTTAACCTCCTGTACGATTTTGGGGATATTTTGTTTGTACTGCAAAAGACTGCTTGTTAATGCAACTACAAAATACAACTGAGGATCACACCCATATGATAAGCTTATGAAGTGCAATGTGATTGTTAAAGATTAAACCAGTGGTTCCAATCTTTTTGATTTGTTGTCCATCAATTGTTGGGGCTTTTGTCACATCTCAGATTTATATGATTTTTTTTATCAGTTCAAAGCAAATACAAATTTCCCCTCTAAACCTCTCAGATGGCTTCTCAGATTTTATCACTTCTAAAAATGTATTTCACAAAATTTCTTTCCTACCTAATTAATCATCTCATGCCCCTTCAGATTCATTTTGTGACTCTTGACCCCTACATTTTGAACCACTGGACTAAACTACCAAAATTATTTTATATATGCATTTATATATCTAACTACATTATTCGGATAGCTCAAACTAGTTCCAGGAATACTTCCTTCATGCTGATGCATTATTATTAACAATCTAATAATGTCATAGATAAGAATAAATCAGATCAATTTTCTACTAAATGAGCACTTCTTCATTTGCTGGCTTGTGCCACATCTTTACACACATATGATTTGATTTAAAATTCAAAGTAGCAATAAATATGGCAAAAATGTGTGATGTGTTCTATGTATGATGCATCTGTCTGTGCCCATGTAAACACACCAACAACACACTGTGGAATTGAATGATTAATGAGTTCCTATTTCGCATCCGCGTTGTTGGCTGCGGTGATGATTACATTTTCGGAGCATATCCAATCTAATGGCTAATTTAATAAATATTAGCACTTGCTAGTTGGGGCGTAATTAGCATATCTTTCCCCTAAACCACAAAACTCAGTCACTATCTGCAAAGCTGACAGCACACTTCCTTGTGATCACAAGCTGACATGAATACTAAATCTTTGTGTCACATTTCCACACTGTGCTAAACCACAGCAAAATCAGTACTGCAGCTTCATTTTATCATGTATACAGATTATGTATAGAGATGTCTTTCAATACTAATACCTAATTTGTAATAATATATGTGCTCTAGGAGGTTCATCTGACAGCCTCTGATTAAGTTTCACCCTTATTCTGGTCCAATTTCTGGCACTAACTTTCTTGTTACTGCTAATCAATGAATTATATTACTTAATAGCTGAGTAGTTACTGTGTAATCATCAGCATCCCAGCTCTCTAATCACATGCCCCAAACACCTGCACCCAATTACCTGATAGACTACTGTTACTTGCTATTTTATGTCATCATTGTCATGTAGAAGTACTTGTTGTTATTGCTGCTCTCTAAAAATATATCTGCTATGGACATTTACATTTTTTCCCTGTCCATAAAGAACTTATTTCCAAACATGTCCACCCCGTTTATTATCATGGTATATTCCTGCAAGATGTGCATGTATACCATTACTGCAATAAGCCCCGTCCCTGTTGTTGTCACTGTTTCATCCACAGCATACTATAAGCAGTGCTACACTTTCATAGACACATTAACCAATCATATTCAAGATCGCTTAACTTGTTTCAATCATTATGCGCCTTGTTCCAATCTGGACTTAAGCCTCTTTTCACCAGATGAATGCAGACTGTAAATACTCTCTCACACCGAGATATCTTATAAAGATCCCCTTCTTAATTGGCTTTAGGAGACTTAAACTGTGGAGATCACGTGTCTCTGCGTGTCTATAGAACAGTGAAATAAATGGAGCAAGATGACTTGGAACACAATCAGTTGTCATGTTGTAAATCATAGTAACGATTGTTGTATGTGAAATCTAACTTAAAGTTACATTTTGACAACACAACAAATATTACTTCCTTAAAATCAGTATACTGCTCAAGAATCACATGAAAAGGGTCATTCGTAAAAAATGTGAACTGTGTCGAGCTGCAGCTAACAGTAGTTTTCATCGTAGCTCAACTGATTTGTGGCCAACTTTTGTGGCCAATTCTTACCTTCAATTCTTACCTTCATTCACTTACGCATCATTTATGTTTCTATTGAGGAAAATTGTATTTTTTTGTTACTTACTATCAACATACATTGATACTGTATCTGCAGCCAACTTTTCATTATCTGCCCATTATTTTCTTGATTAATCAACTGTTTTGTCTGTTAAATATTAAATGACAGAAAATCGTGAAAAAAGTACATCACAAAAATCCAAAAGTACAGGGTGACATCTTGAAAGTTGCTTATTTTATCTAGGATAAGATAATGAATGTGTCATGACAGCGGAAGAACAGCAAATTCTCATTGGGGAACATCAACATTTATGCATAGAAAATTACTTAAATGGTTAACTGATTATAAACAAAAATAGTTGCAGCTCAGTGTCAAGGTTAAAGCTCAAAAACTGGGTAATGTAAAGATAGAGATAACTCAAGATAAGAAGTATCACGGACATTCGATTAAAGGATTAGAGGTCTCTTAAAGTATGTAGATAGGCATTAAATAAAAGGAACAGAATTGTAAATGTGTATACAACATTATATTGTAGCGCAATTCATCCACTGACAAGTACAAGATTTGGTTCTGCTAATTCCAGCTGGATGAAAATGTTGCAATGCAGGAGGAACGAGGATTAAATATATTATAGGTGCTTTATGTCAATACATTACTGGTCATGAATATAATAGTTAAGTGGGTATTATCAAGAAGATATCCCTCTCACTTGCAGAAGCAGATCACACATCTAATACAGAAGATAATCTTGGCAAGAAAGAAGTGAGGGAAAGAGGACTAAGGGAGAGGCAATGGAGATGGTGCAATAGAAATGAAGATGGTGGTAGAATAGTAACACTAAATCTTCTTGTCATAGAAGAAAAACAAAATGGGAGGAAAAAAAAACACCAACCCTAATAGTAGAGGAGATTTACTGCCAGGCACCACACAGGGCCAGTTAGACAGAGAGACTGAGCCGTCAGACTTGTACTGTAATGTGTGAATTTCCACCACAGCTCAGCTGAATTTAATTTTTCCATTTAACAGGCTTATGGAGAGCTGCTGAGTGGTGCAGAGTCAGGCTCTAAGGAGGGATGGGGAGAGTAAGATATCATGTCCTTAAAAGCCACGTTTTAAGGCCAGCAGACAAAGAAAGATGTAACAACTCCTCCCTCAAATTGTGTGTTTGTGTGCGCAAGTGTGTGTACTTACATTGAAGGTTTCTTGTGGCCAGGGTCCATAAGGCGCAGAGTGTCCCTGATCACACCCACTTTGACCTGTTCATCAACTGGACTAGGGACATATTCAAAAACACCTGGTGCCACCTGAAGGAAACAAAGATTCCTTACAGCCATGTCAATAATAATGATAATAATACTATGATAATACTGATGCTGACATTCACTCTGACCTCCTGTTCATGCTCTATTCTCATACTGGGGTTGGAGTTGACCTCTAGTAAAACAGGCTTCAGGTTCTTCATCAGCAGGATGTCAAAACCTAATATCTGAGACACAAACACAGCCTTAATTACATACTTAGTTTAATTTATTCTAAAATATAAATACAGTGTTCTAGGTTCTCTGCCCCTTGCCCAGTGTTAGCTGGGATTGGCTCCAGCCCCCCCGCGACCCTCTAAGTATAAGTGGTAGGAATAATGGATGCATACTAGGGGTGTAACAAAAAGCTACTACATGTATCCCTCAAATAATTATGCATTAGTATCTGTATTTGTATGGGATTTATACCGGAAATGGTCATGGCTCACACCAGAAGTTGTTAGAAACTGTTACTGTTAAGGATCAAGGTGGAAATCTATAGTGAAAATAGAACAAGAAGTTAGTGGAAAATACAAGTCAGAGATGCACTCAGCCCTATTACACGTTCCTATTGCCCTTATTACTTTCTTTGAAAAGTGAAGGTTGTGTCTATAATGTGAGAAAGTCCAAATAAAAATAAAGTTGTTGTAGCAGTATGAGATCTATGCACTTAGATTTAACTGATGTATGATTCTGGGAAGAAGTGGAGTGATGTTTTCGTGTCAGCCAGGTGACAGGTGAAGGGGAAAGGGAGGGAGTGAGAGGACGAATATTACTGGTATCTCTTCAGAGAGTATTAATCATGCATATCCAAATAATGCATTCTTATTCATTATTGTTGCCTTCAAATTGAACTTGAAAGCTTGTGGTTACCACATGAAAAGTCGTGTTCAAGTGGTTATGTTGTGAATCCCACAAGCGGGAATACTGTAAATACAACATTTGAAGGCACCAATTGTTACTCACTACCCACCTGGAAGCACGTGGGTCCCGGTTTGCCAGGCGGTATATCCGCCTGATAGTAGACTTTAAGTTCAGGCACCACGGCGATGACAGTCTTGATGACAAGAGCGATGATGTCCGACCACACCTTCTTGATGTCTACGCCTTTAGCTGCCAGCCTGTACAGCACGCTGGACAGAGTGCGCTTGCTGCCTGTGCTCTGGCTGTCTGAGTGGACAAAGTTGCCACTGTGGACATTGAGGGAGTAGTTTGTCAGGTGCATGAAGACATGGCTCAGATTCTTCTGGCTTGGTTCCTACACAATCAGGACAAAAGTGACGTCAATTGCATGTATGCTAATAAAAGCTTCAAAGCAAACGTGCCGGCATCATCACCACCGTCATGGCTACCTGGTAGGGCTCGGTGCAAAATCGTGTCAGGCCTTCCTTGGCAATGTAGATCTCCAATGGCTCCATAGACTTTATCAGCACATACAGGCGGATATCAAACTTGAGCTTGTCAATGAGTAACGGCTTGTGGATGTACTCCTGGACTACAGCCTGTTTGGCCTGTGAACCCACCATGAGCTTTAGGTCACTGGGGTCACGGATGAGGTAGATGCCGTCCCCCTGAGAGCCCCCATCTGGCTTGACAATGAAGGTGGGATTCACTGTGGCATCGTTCTCCTTCACCATGCGAATCTACAGTACAGGTCAAAGATCGTTATGAGTCATACAGGTTTCATAGACTGGCAAACTTTCAAACCATTCAAATAGAGTCATTATTACTCTTCTGAACTTGCAAATTAAACAGTTAATAAAGCTAGCTGCACAGCTACAATTGAACTCCAATTGTCCTAACTGAGATGATGCGCAAGGTCTATTTCATTTTGGATAGATTTATAATCATTATGTTGTTTTTTTGTAGAGTTGCTCTCTTTTTGTAATAGTTTAGAGTAGACACAGATTGGTGGGAGAAAAGAACAAACATGACACAACGTTCTGAACCCATAATTAACCGAAGAAATTGTGGCTTCCAATGAACAAACCAACATCATATCATACATACCAAGTCAAAGCTATGCCTGTATTATCTAATGCTGCTTCACTGACTCTTTGACATTCAGAACATTTTGAATAAAACCTTTGGATTTCTTTAAAACTCTTTCTAGTGGGAGGTTTTGTCCGTTGTAAACTAAATTGGAAAAAATAGTGATACTCTGGTGCCCCCTGCTGGATATTAATTATACTGCTATTCATGATTTCCTTAAATCAGTACTATTGACCATTCACTCATTCCATCATATCACCAATTAAGATAAAAGTGAAAACCCCATCACTGATATTAGCTCCGATAACACAAACTGAAATTAAACTGGCACTTCCTGAAATCAGTTAAACTGTTCGCTGTAGTGGGGAAAATCGTATTGTCGCATTTTTCTAAATTAAAGCTCACTGAATTCCTGTAATTATACATGATTACAAATCTGAATGTTGCAAGTAAGTACATGAATGAATACCACTGACAAGTCTATGTATCTGCCAAAATAGCATGTAGGAAAGAAATGTGCAACAACAAAACACATCATTTCAAACAGTTCTTTTCTTGTCTCATCAACTTTCTAACTAAACGGATGAATGTAACAATCGAGTTAAATGCTTTCATGACGTGAGTGCATCACAAAAGAATTAAAACAGGTCATATCATTAACACTACTGTTGCAATGTATTATGGTGAGCAATTATAACAGTGGGCAGTGAGAAAAGAGCACTAGTAGTGTCAAGTTAGACTTCACATACTAGTTTTTTAATGTTGTTACTGCTAAAATATGAAAGAAAAAGAAACCGTACTTTCCAGCGCTGTCTGGCCATCTCTGTCCATAAACTGAAAGAGTCACTGGTAAATGTTTTTTTATAAAGCCATTCTGGGAATTCATCTTGCAATCATGATCTCATTCACAAGACTTAATCTGCTGTCTGTTCCAAAAAATGAAAGGAGGGGTGGGAAAGAAGGCCTTACAAATGGTCTGCAAAAGGAAAAAGACCCGTTTTTATGATAGCTGAGAAAGCACAGGTGTAAATAATCTCATTAACAACTGATGCATTCCACTCAGGTGGTGTTAACATGTTATGCATGTTGACTTGCTGGCATGGCCTACTGGGGAACTAATATGGGATGGAGCCATCGTTAATGTTATTAGCAACATCTGTGCTTATGCTGCTGCACCGCTGTGAAAAATGTCCATTCAAATCAAGGAATTTAATATCTATCTGTGCTCGCTGTGCAGAGATACAGGAGTACGGTTTATTTCAGTTAATGTAAAGAAAATCTCAACGCATCACGCCTAGTATAATAACGCTTTTGTTACATATTTATGCAACTGTACCTGTGTGGCAAACTGCTGGTACTCCTCAGGTAGGATCCAGGAACGGGGATAGAAGTCGTACTCTTCTGGGAACAACTCCTGCATAGTCCGCATTGCCCGACTCAGGTTGATCTTCCTCAGCATTTCAATCATTCCTGCAATGCACACAGCAGCGTTTCAGACTCGGACAGAAAATGCAAGACACTGCCATGCAATAAAAATCAATTTTTTTAAAAAATGGAAATTATATTGCTCTGAGAAAACAAATACAATCTACAGAGGGACTTCCCAGTCATCAAAAATGGCTTTACATGTTAAAAAGGCAAACGCATGACTCTGTAAGGAGATATAAGTCAGTATGATACTAATATAATAATCTGTAGAGTCTTTAAAGTAATGATTATCGTCATGGCATGAAAAGGTTAGCAATGGACCAGTGAGGATCAGTAAGGCTTTAACTAAATCCCTCCTGTTGTGATTACAGAATACTAAGTACACATGAAGTATAGCAAGCTGACATAAAGCCATCTCTCCACTTAGAGCATTAGTGTAGCGTGCTTTACATTAACAGAGCGTCATAGGAGAGGAGGGAGGCAGAAGAGGTGAAATACCTGGGAACTTGTTCACCTGCCCTGAGACGATGTTTTCATTGTCATGGAAGGAAACGCCATGCCAGTAGATATCACAGGCTGCTCGTCTTCCCAGGGGGAACTGAAGAAAGGAAGGGAACAGTGAATGTGGGAACAAAGAGAACACAAAGAACTCTAATTATTAATAAAAAACAAAGCATAGTTTTATAGCATCTGTAAATGGGAAAGAGGGCTTAATCTGTTTGTATGACTCAGGGTAACGTGTATGTCCTTCTGGTGATCCCAGAGTGCATGGATAATCTTGCCTAAAGATGGTAGGTAGTGGGCGTTCTGTTGTGATGAGCTGGAAAACAGGAGAGGAAGTGATACTATAAAAGGATTTAGAGAGCGAGGAAATCCTCCTGGCACAAGGCGCAGCTTTTGTTTTCTACACCTCTACTCCTGCCCACACTCACACACTCCGAACCAAATGTTATTATGTACCACATGTACCATTACAATCAACTATATTACAATCATAGTGTGATCTCCAGACACCGTGAAAGGATTAGGCCTAAGTGCAAAATCAGCTGACTTTTCTATCTCACATCAAAGCAGACAGACTCTCTGCTCTGTAAGCTGTAAAAGAGCAGATTTCCAAACAGGACAGTAACATAGGATAACAACTTACTACTCAATAGTTGCTTTTTACCATCTTCCCGTATTGTTTTTTTATAGTCTGAGGGGGCACTTTTCATCCTAATAACCTTCTGAAACAGATCTGAATAATTCATTTTAAAGCTGCACTCCCTGATTTCCACCTTGTTATAATATGGTAAATATATTACAACTTCATACAACTCACATGCGTTTCAAAACATTAACATTGAGCTGGGAGGAACTTTGTCATGGGGTCCATCTTTAACTTTGTTACATCAGGACTCCATATCAAGCTGTTTTGAGAGGTCAGCAACATATCGTCACCACTCCTAAATCCTACTCTCATACGACACCGCCCAACTACTGGATAGAGCTCTGACATGGCACCTCATTAGCATGCAAGCGTGTGAAACAGGAAAACTGTGCTCGACAGCAAAGACCTGCTATAAATACTGCTACAGGCATGTTGGCGTATAATTGTCTAATCGCATTGGGAGTTAAGGACGGCAAATAATCTCTATAGTTTCTAGGGATTAAGGAGAGCCACCATACTTATTTATGTAGATACAGATATTTATGTAGATAGTTGTGTGGGCCAAGCTTGTTTTCCAAGTCACTTGGACCCAGCTAAAGGACAATGTATTCTATTTTAGCTGTTATGTAGGATATTTCATACAGAATATTTGCCTCCATTAAACAGTATTTATAATTTCAGTTACACACGTTATGATTTTCTAACCATGCTACGGGTTTGCCTGTAGGTGGCAGGCTTTTTAAAATTAAAGCGCTTTAATTCAAAGTGTCAGCTTAGTCTGTAGGATCCTCATCAAAATACCAAGCTCATGATTAAATGCATGCTTATTAGTCTAATTTTTTGAGGTTGTCACTCAGTCCTTCAGGCCTGCCATTCTCTATGTGCCTCAAAGAGGACTAAAAGTCTATTGGATTAGGGGAGCTTAAGGCTAATCATTTCCCACTGTTTAAGAGAATGCCATATGCTGAAAATCAGTTGGCAGCTGCCTCTCACACCAGAAAATACTGCAGATGTAGAGACACAGTAATTTGGATGTAAATCAACACATCAGTCACTACCAAGTCCTCAAACTTTCCAAAATTGTACCCAGTATCCTGTGTTGTGAACCTACTTATCCACTACGTGTGTCACAACTAGATAAAGGGATTTTCACCTATCAGCTCTAATCGACACAGCAAAGGCTACTGGAGTTTCAACCCCTTCAAAGATGTTGACAGGTTCTTTCAAAATGGCACTCTATCTATAGGGCCCTTGACTTTGTTGGGGGTGGGCCATGAAGACAAAGGTGGTAATGTATAGGCCTCATGTCTACCATTTCCAATACCAGACCTGGAAGGGTATGAGTGTCACTGCGTGGTCTCTGCTGATAGCAGAGCAGAGTCTTTAAATGCCCTTCTTTACTGCTCATGCATTATGAAGACTATGCTAATGATGGCTGATCGCAGGTATTAATTGCATCGAATTTAAACTGACCAGATGGTGTTTGTAGCTCGGAGTAAGAAGAACTGGATCAATTAGCCCTCTCGTAAATGTTTTAATAGCGGTTACTTTTCATTTAGAACAACTTTCATCAACATCCATCCTCTGTAATTTTATACATTTGAGGACACCGTCAGCTTGTGGCTGGGTTTAAGGTTCTCTTGTCATCTAATTAATAATGTGCCAAGTTTTCAATGAACTTTAATAAGAACACTGAAATAATCAGACAGGAGATCATTTTCAATGATTCCAGATTATTTTCTCAATTAATCAATTAGTCATTTGAAAACATTTGAAGACTATGAATAATAGCAGGGATCTTTCTAGAGCTCAAGTTGTTTGTTTGGTTTTGTCCTAGCAACAGTTCAAATCCCCAAAATATTTCATCATTTTATAATGCAGACCCAGGAATAGCAGCCAATTCTCCTCTATGAGAAGCTGGAACCATCAAATGTTCAAATCAAAATGACTGACGATCAAGAAATTATCAAAATAGTTGCCAATTAATTATATCTCCAGTGATCGATTAACTAGTCACTGCAGATCTACTGTGAAAATGTAGGCATGGAAAACATTAAAGGCAATATTTGTGGTGGGAAGATTTACTGACTCCATGCAACTTGTTATATAATTCTATAAATTCTTAAAAAGTAATACAAATGTTTGCATGCTTTGCACATATTATGCACATTATGTCTATATTAACATGAAGAGTTGAAGCCTCAGTGAGCTTGTGATTAGTTTGACTTTTAGCTTGACAAAGGATAGGCCAAAAACAAACTTCCCTTGTCCCAGGGCCCTCACAGAAATTAGAAAGTAATACTCAGATAGAAACAGGCGGACCTGACAAGACTGCCAAAGTTAAAAGGAATTTGCTGGAGAGCTGTGCACGAGGTGCCGCAGCTTTAAATATAAAAGCCTTTTGTTTTATTTATAGGCCAACTTCTTTCCAGAAATTAGATGAATTAAAACATTACATGCAATGTCTTCAACTTTGCAAATTGTGCAGAAATTATGTGTAAAATCTTCGTCAAACCACATAACACTCATACACAGACTGAATTTTCAGGTCTAACTCCTGCAGGTTCTGGATTATGAACAAACACACAGAGATACAAAGCTACAAACAAACCATTCAGATAGAACAGGTTTTCCAGGGGGAGGCTGGCTAATGTGATTATTACTAGATTGATTTGAACCCTGTTTTAATTGTCCATTACAGTAATGTTGACGGGATGCAGCAGTTAAGATTGCATTGTCTTTTACTGACTGTGAGAGTTATCTCCAGTTATAGTGGTGCTGTGCAGATTGATATACTTGAAAACCTTGTTGGCATTTTCTTCCAGTCTAAGCACAGAGACGCTCCATGCAGCCTTTACTTGTGTGTGACCTCATCAACCTAAATCTGTCACACTTCACTCTCAACATCAAGAAGATATATGTTAAGAGAAAGCCATAAAAAACAACACCTGAAGGGCAATAATCGCCTTGAGTTTAAGCAATCTACAGAGGCCTACTGCTTACATATGAGTAGCTTATGGTCATGTCACGTGTGACGATTTATTATAATTGTTAGACACCTCTCCGTCTCAGCAGGCACTAAAACAGAAGATTGTGCCACTGAGAGCCATGTATATGCAGGTTTTCATTTTAATTTGAAACCTCAATGACTGAACGCACCACTTAAAAACACCTTAAACCAAAGAGCACAAACCACATCCCTGAGGGGGCTGACTGTTTGTTTAGCTCAAAGAAAAACTGCAAAAACATGATTCTTGGTGGCACAAAGCTGGAGAACAATAACGCAGAGGTTTTCATCCATGCACATACGTTACAGACACCTAAGCTGGTTGTCATCCGAATGAAACACTGAGCAGCTGATGTCAGGGATGCTCTCTGGATCAAGCTTTGCACCACTGCTTTATTAAACCAGCACTCCAGTGTTCCATAGGAACAAAACCTACACAGCATGTGGGTGAAGAACATTTCTACAGGATAAACACAACAAACAAATTCTTATGTAGCGCACCTCTTTCCACTTCAGCTGCTTGATGCTTAACTTCAGTGCCTCCAACGAGGTTTTGGCTTTCGCTGTATCCACTGTCACCGGTCTTCTCTTTCTTGTAAGTTTCATTCCATCCTCACGACGTGCTTCTTGGATGTTTTTGGATGGATGGATGCTCACGTAGTTCCCATTAGTCTCCGACTTGCCCTGCAGGATCTTCCCAGTTCCTTTGACGCGAAGTGTCCCCTCGTGCTCTAGCCTATTCAAGTTTCTCCCAGCATGAGCAGAAACTACAGACCCATGTGATGGCAGGTCTGAGATGTGTTTGCCACAGGAGTTCTTATCGTCTTTTCCCAGCTTACTACGACTTTTACCCCTATGTTTACAGGTGATGGAGGTGTTGGATGCATCTCTGCCAGTTGTGGTGATACTGGAAGGGTCTGGTGAGACAGAGGCAAGAGGAGAAGGCACTGGAAGCTGCTCCTTTGTGTCCACAGCCTTCTTCTCTGCATCCTCGTTGCATGATTTCATTTGCTCGAGTTGAACCTTGACTTTTACATAATGATCACTCATTATGCGGACTGCTATGAGTGGCGCTGCTGGGCAGGGCACAGTTGTACCACAGAGTGCAATAATCCGACGCTAACGTAACTGTGAGATAATATAGTACGCATTGCTAGCTCAAATGGCTAATTAAACAGTAAAAGCCATTTGCTTGTGTCCGGTTATTTCTTCTAACAGAGTGAGTGATCGTGGAGACATGCTCACAGCCTATCTAACGCTATCTAGCTAGCGTTAAGCACCGGTTGACAGCTCAGGCTAAAGAAGTACCGCTAGCTAACGTCGTTTACCAGCTGCCCAGAGTAATTCAACGAGCAACTTCAAGAGGCTAGCGGCTCTGACTTAACCTAGCTGCTAGTGGCAGCACTTGTAGCCAACACTGGAGCTAGCCACTTGAGGATAGCTAAACCTGACGTTAGCCCGCCTGTCAAACTTCATTTAGCTAACATACGGCGAAACTACCGTTGAACTCATGACAGACTTTACCTTCCGGGCACTCTTATGTGCTTTTGTAACAGTGGGCAGCGTAGTGGCGGTGTCCACTGTCCTCTAGCCACCCTCCCTCTCTCCCCGTTATCGTCTCTGTGTTGTTGAGCAGCTGTAGCTCAGCAGCAGAAGGCAGTGCCGCCCGTTGCCCAGCCTCCATCTGGTTTGAATCCAGCTGATGCTGCCTTCTGAGCTCCTCGTAACCTCCGACTTCCCCAAAGACATAATGGCTCTATGACTTATCACCCACCAACTGTGATTAAAAACGGGGCTACGCTGGTTGTTATCGGATGTAAATGTAAATCAGTGTGTGGTTTTCGCACTCCAGTGTGCTTTCTTTCAATGCACAAAACAAAAACCACAGCACGCACGTCACAATATGAAATAAGCGCACCAATACCACGAAAAAGGTAACTCCAGTAATGTGTAAGTGTTTATCTAATCATTCTGATGTGGTTTCTTAGTGCCGAAATGTTGTGGACTCCTACAATTTACCTTTTCAATTGGTGTGTTTAGAGTCGCTGTTTATTTCCGACAGCACTTGAAGGCAATAAGGGGATGCCATGTTTTAGAGGCTGTGTCCCCCTGTATACCTGCAGCAAAGAAGGATTCCACTAAATGTCATTATATTCCTTATTAGGACCTGCTTTTAGTGGTGAAAAAAGTCATTTATAGTAGCCAATGCTTAATGTCTTTCTGAATTATAATTCAATTCCCGTAAATGTTCAACAAAAATTCATGTGCCTGCAGAACAGCTAGAAACAAGTGCTTTTTTTTTTTTAAAGGGGCAAGTATTATTCTAGGCCAGATATAAAGGCAGGTCAGGAATTGCATTCACATAATCCAGATCAGCCTCTCCCAAGAGGTAACTCATGACTAACATTTTTATGGAGACCTAAATTGTGAAAATTGAACACCTTCATCTATGCTGCTGAGGACAATAATAAGGTGATTTCACATAATTATGCAGGTTTAGTGCAATTCTTGCCACCATGTTGCAGATTAATGGTGTATGCTGCCATTATTATGCATTAAGGCATTTTGTTGTGGTTTAAATTAGGGTAAGAGGTAAGAGTGGATTGTTGGATCAACTGAACAGAACAGAATCTTCTCCATATGACACCGGAGAGGAACTGTGCTCCTGCACATTCTGCACACACTTCCTGGTCACATTTCCATCAGGTGTCTTCAGGAAAGAATGGTTACTATTATCAAAGATGAGTGCCGGTAACTCCATACCATATGGAGTGAAAAGCTTGCTGGAGTGTTTGTCCAGAGCAACACTCCTAGCACAGCCAGATGACATCCCAGAGTTTCTGTCCACACATGTGGACCAAATGACACACTTCAGAGAAGAAGAATCAGGGGATATCAAGGAAGTCGTCTTTCAGTATCAAGAGCAGTGGGGTAAGACAGAGTGGTATTTTTCATTAATATGTAAAAGTTTTAAACGTGTGTCCACAGCAGGTCATTATAGCTTATAATCAAATAAAAACAAGGTGTGAAAAACATTTTTAAAAATTCAAATAAAAATAAAAAGTGGGAAAGAAACTAAAACAAACCAAAACGATTTTGTGAACAAACTAAAGTAAAAATGTACAGGAAACGTCTTTAGTTTTAGTCTTCATCTTTTTAATCAACTTGGTCAAATTTGTCAACACAACAAGCATGAGGAGGTACTGGTGTGTGTGTTTATCAAGACTGGGATGTCTACATGACTGGAAGTCAACTGCCTTCGCACAGTGTTGTGTTTGTACTGTACTCTAAATACCAATTCTGATGATTGAATCGTGTTGCTTAAAGTAGGAGTGCTGCACTGGCAAAAAGTCACGACTGTCCAGCTTGGTATAGGTGGAAGTCCAAGACTAGAACACTGGTCAAAGAAGAGGGTATATCCTGATACTATATATCTTGATTCCTTGAAATAATGAATCCATGAAATAATGAAGGATCTTTAATATTCACCATCAGAGTGCCTTCTACATCACAGACCTCCACCTATACTAAAGTGGTCAGACAGTCATAGTTCTATTTGAAGCTAGTCGATCTATATGAACATATGAAGCCTGATTCATTTCTTATTCTTTTTATCTCCTTTATTTAAAAGAAGTAGCGTTAAGCAGTCTCAAGTTATTTATCATCCGATATGATCGTGAATGAACGTGTTTATCTTTGAGGTTGTCTTGGCAGAGAGGTGTCGTGATGGGATAATAATGTGTTGAATTTATATCCGCAGTTTTTTTTTTAATGCTTTGAGTTGATCTTTGTTGACTTCCACAGAGAATGATGTCTTGCAAAAGCAGAGCAAAAAGAAAGAGGCCCTCAAAACAGCCCAAGAGAAATCTCCTTCACCGGCATGCAGCGTCTCCAGTTCGCCCTCTTTGTCCTTCAGGGCATCACCTCCCCATGAGGTGAGACACGGGACACGGACAGTGTCTTCGAACAAGATTCCTAGTCGACAGGAGAGAGTGGGTCAAGCTGCTAAAGAGATATCTCCCTCTAGTAAACCAAGATCAGTACCACCATCACCACATGGGAAGAGAGCTAAGGCACGTCGGATTCCATCACTCATTATTCCCTGTCGAAATGAAACCAAACCATCTCTACCATCCTCATGGCCACTACTTCCACCTATTCCACAGAAAGGTGCTAAACAGGTGCAGGGAAAAAAATCAACCAAGGGGCATGTCAGTGGTGTATATACCTGCCGTCTGATTGATTGCCCTTATCATAGCAAGCGCGAAGAAAGGTCTGCACTTGGTAGGGAGTCGGGGCCAGCCAGAGCCAGTGCAGGGCCCACAGTAAGAAGTCATCCAGGGAGACAAAAGCCACTGGCGAGCCCTGGAACTTTTGAGATACAGGTTCCATACAGACCAAAGGGAGGACCTATTGTAGATCCAGAACTAGTGCCAAGGAGAACCAGGGCAGGCCCCGCGACAAACAAGACAGCCGTTGTAGAAGGCACCTTGCTCTACGGCAGGTGTGGCATCGCCTGCGCTGTGTCAGAGACCACAAACAGCACGGATCTGTCACAAGTGTCTCTTGAGTCCTTTCCACGCACTTGTCCTTGTGTAGCACATTCTGTCCATGTTGTTCGATACAGGCGTATGCACGTACAGTGCAGTAAACTTCAACCTCACTGACGTGACTTCCCTATATTAAATCGACTGGCATTTTACATTAATAAAACACTTCACGTGAATGATACAGTTGTTAGATTTCATTCTTCCTGCAGATTCGCTCCAACATTATTATAAAACATACTTGAGCGTCAACAGTCGTGTTTTCTTTTAATCATACCAGCAATTACAAGACTATATTTATTCATTTGTCACATAGATTGATGAATACTTTCAACAGTTGCACTTCTGAGGGGATATTTCTTGTTGCCTTCACACAGAATGGCTATGCAAAAGTGTGATTTTACTCAATTAAACCACAGATGTATTAAATAGGTGACAGTGGGTTACACTTTGCTCTCTAATAAATTGTTGTACTTTTAAATGTGTTTATTCCAGCCAATTATTACCACTTAAATATTCTTTGTTTTAGAAAAAACACTGTCATTATAAAATGTTTACAACATTTTGTAGAACTGTCAAGTGGAAGTGATTTTAAGGAGGCAGTGTTTCCTTCCTTTTTACACTGCAGTCACCTCAGATTTAAGTTTTTCCCCACTTTTACATCCAAAATAAATGGAATAAACACCCTTAGAGTTGAAATAAAACATCTAGGACTGTGATGGATCTTATTTTAATGCTAAATAATAAACATAGCATAAAGTTTGCTGAAGCAGGCAAAAAGTAAAACGTCACTCACCAATCAGGCGTCCCGAACAGCGTACAACAGTATTAAATCCTAGTAAAATTGACAATAAAGAGAATGTTGTTTTTTTTATTTTTCAGTCAGTCGACTGATCTGTGACATCCTCCATTTCCTTTGTCTATCCATGGGGAGTGTTACTGTACTAAAATTACCTTAAAAAGTACCTTAAATACCTTAAATACTTTGGGTTTGGTGAACTCCTTGGTGTAGTTTTCCTGTACTGGTCGGTGGAGAAGTACTGACAGAAGTGTAGACTGACAGGTACAGCAGTTTTCACATTCTGTCATAAAATACTTTGTTGTTCAGCAAAACTGATCAGACCTTTATTTGTCACATACACAGTTATACACAGTATAATCCTGTTTGACTTTTGACTTCCTTTGCCGTGACACCAGCTACCCATTGTAGATCATGGATGCTCATTCAAGTTTAATCATGTCCGATTGTCCTTTACAACTCCAGTCTGTTCATGTCCGTTCGAATACATCATCAACATCAGATCAATACCAGGAAGTACATTTCAGTGCTACTGTGTATATTATTCCATCCATTATTTGTACCTTATCTCTGCTTCAGATAGACTTATTCATACACAGAAAACAACAATACCCCACTAATATTTACAGTTATACAAAAACTCACACCCTTTCACAATTAGATTTTGTCTCTACTAGGGAAAGACAAAAAAGTATTCTACGAAACTACTTTAAAAACTATTTACACACAGACTATTTGCAAAATAAAGTCAAAGGCAGTGCCCTGAGAATATTATGTCTAAGCAGGTAAATGAGCTTCTCAAAAGAATGCACTGGAAAACAAAAGCATGATGGGGTTTGTTTTAAAAGACTCATCTGCAGTTTCATGTTATATAGTCATTATTTCACAGTTTCCAGTTACTCATAGCAGAGTGAAACTATATGAATAACCATCACCCTCTAAAGCAAGTGGTAAGGCTTCATAGGCAAAAACTATTTGCGTTTATGTGATAATTCACTCATCATGTAGAGGTACAGGCTGGATAACCTCAGCCTGTTTTCAGGAGTACTGAGTGTTTGAAATTTTCTTCCACAGTAATGTCTTCAGGTTGTTAAGGACTAGTGAGTGATGCACCTCCATCTGGCTTGCCAGACCACTGAGTGTCACACAGGTGCGAAGCTGCTTTTCCAGATCCCCGCGGAGGTCTGAAGGTGCCCCAAAAAGCAAGTAATCCTGCAACAGCACACACACCTTTGCAAGATTGGGCTGTACAACCTCAGTATTACACTGCTTCACTAGTCGATCACAGGTGGCCGTGCAATCGCGGCCGTACGTACAGTCTGCGTTAGTCTCACATCGCCGACCCCTCAAAAATCCCCGCACAACTGCCTCAGATGCCACACTGCGCAGGTTGGCCATCTTGCAGTCATACTTTGCATTGTAGCCCACATGGCGAGGGCTGGCATCACATATTAGGAAACTCCCATAGGACCCGTGGAAGACCTCCTCCACAAATTCCAGCAGGCCGATGGTGATGCGAGCCCTGCGGGGCCAGGCTGGTGCGAGCCAGTGGTTGAGGCTGGAGCTCAGGGCCTCTGGGACCAGAGCCTGCAGGTAATGAGGAACCTCTAGCCTGTAGAGGGAGCTGTGGCCCACACGTTCTGTCACATATAAGTCCCCACAGAAGCCTAGCAGCTTGGGGGTGTGCTCCTTCTCCTGCAGCGCCACCATCAGGAGGAACTCATTGATCTGGAGAAGAGCCCAGATGGACTTGGCCTCTGCCAGAGACACTTTGCCGTCCTGGTTGACATCAGCCAGGGCGATGACCCTGTCCACCAAGGTGGTCAAAGATGGCTGCTCACCAAGATTTGCCTACAAGAAGGAGGTCAACACACTTTGGTTGTTATGTGGTAAATGTGACATAAAATAAAATAACAGTGATATATCATAAAAATCTTGTCTGTATGCCTGTCATGAAAGGCAATAGGGCAGTTGCTCTATATATCTTAAACGGAGTCATTTCTAAGAAAAAGTACCTTGAGAAAACTGAGCAACATCTCTTTGAACTCATCCATAGAGGTCCCACGGGTGGGTTTGTCAAAAAGGCTCATTTCCTGTCGCAGTACAGAGTCTGGAGCCCCATCGGTCTTCACTGGATCCTCAATACCACACTTGATCACAACAGGCCTCTCCTTCCACAGTCCAGTGTACACCTGCAAGTGTACAAATGTGGGGAAATCAAGAGATGAGTGAAATGCCTGTGCTCTCGTGTGTGTGTGTGATAGAATGAAGGCTAGGGGTTGGGTTGTTTGTGTAAAAACACGTCGATTTAATGAGAAGCTTGTATCAGTGGAGACGACGCCCCATTCAATACTCAAAGGCCTTGCTTGTGGCTGGTTTGGAAGTGTTGTCATCGGCCAAAGGTTTGTGTGTGTGTGTGTGTGTGTGTGTGTGTTTATTTCACCTGATGAGTGGAGGAGGTGGACATGCAGCGCTGAAGGACCAAAGTTCTCTGATCGCACAGTGCTTTGCAGGACGAGCCTGATATTATGCCCCTTCTGTAGTGATCGCACTGAAAAAGGAGACAGGAAATGCGTCGCATCAACCGCAGGAAACAGTTCAGATGATCCTCCAAGTGTCCACTTGCAAAGCTGAATTCATTATTTCAACATCAATATATTTTTGTTTGTTCCCTCCAACGCCCATAAACATCCTCTCCACCCTTCTGCATTTCTGATTTCTCATTCCAGGTGTGTCCACTAGATGCTGCTATCACATTTTGTGCAAAATAAAAAGACCCATTCAAAAGCACAAATGTAGGCACACGAACTCTTTCCTTAGTCACAACATAAATTCTAAATTGGTCCATCTACAGCTTGACTGCTGTGTGAACTGCTGGAACTCCTTTTATTCTCAGTGCAGTTTATTAGGATACACCTGATGTGTTTTTTGAGACTTTTTGGACGGTGACGGTATGATCTCATGGTTTTCAGAGGAGTGGCCTGTCCTGTCCCTTGATGTCTTTAAACAGAGACATGTGAGAGTATTATGAATTCTCGGCAACATTTATTTTTCAAAATTGCCCAATGCGTTACCGGTGTAACTTTGCTTCTGTGTCCATGTGCATACACTTATGTTCTAAATATGGACTCCAGGAGGAGCAGCTGCTGTAGCATTGATAACAACTAATGGGGATCCAAATAAACAATGTAAAAACAATCATTGGTTTCGGGACAGTTTCTCTGCTGGGTGCAGGGCCCTCCTGGGAGTCTTGTCACCACTGTGGGATTGCCAGGAGACTCCAGAATCGCAGCTAATCTATGCTAACGTGCTGCTGGCAGCGGCTTCATATTCATCATACAGGCCTCAGAGTGGTAATGACCTCCTCATTTAAGCCCCAGCAAGAGGGCAATGAAAATGTCTCCAAAAATGTCTAACTATTCCTTTCCGATCTTTTATGGGTGTGTGAGCAACTTCAGAGCATTCCCACGACACCGCTGATCTCACTAATGTAGATCATTTATTGTGGTCTGCACCAAATAAACCTTGAAACAGTATGGGAGTAGCCATTCTGACTGATATCCAATGTGAGGGCCTCTTTGCCAAATTAAATCAGACAAACAGCACAAAACGTGACTGTCTTGTTCTGCACACTGTTTGCCTCCAAGCAGGCACAGATTCTAATAATGCGTCACCACAAAACAGCACTTGACACACACACACACACACACAGACACACACACACAGGCCCTGCCTGTCCTCCCAGTTCAGGACCATCTTCCTGACAAATCACTAAAAAACAAGCTGCAACAGGCACACCATAAACCTTTTAATGCAGCCATCTCATCAGCACTAATTCTAGTAGCATGAAACATTTCCTCCGTAATCATAAGGCTTTTGTTTATTACGTTGTTTAAAACACTTCCCAAACTGTACATCAGTGTGTATACAGGCACACCCCGCTGTGTGGATCTGATTATTTCTGATAATGAGTTTACATCATCGATCTTTCATTTTGCATGAATTACTCTGAGTGGTTGTCCCCTTAATAGCCATCGTATTCCTCAGTGTCTTATTACAGTAAATGTCGGTGCCTGCTCTGTTCCTGACAGCTGAAAGCTCTGGAAACAGCTGGGCACAGCAGGAGAGAGGTTGAGCTATGGGCTGTATTTGTGCCCAGCGTCTTCTGTTTCTGCCTGCAGCTCTGTAGGACGGCTAGAGTCACAGGAACAAGCCGGCAAACATAGTCAAAAACATTCTACAATGGCGACAGTTTATTTTACGTCCAGTGAAACAGAAAAGCACTGCATCTTCTCTGTCTTGGTTCCAAACAAATCCATTATGCATTGATTTGCATGTGAACTCTTAAAGCTCCTCGTCCCTCAACTCATGTTGCAAAAGCAACCTGTGCCTATACTGGCATGGAAAGCACTTGTTATATGGGTCTCGTATTTGATCACACCAGAGTTAGAGGTCCCACTTAAGCAGAAATATGGCCATAATAACCACAAATGAACCATTTAACTCAGCAACATAATATTGAATCAATGAGGAAGTGTGACCACTGGCCACAACTTTCCTCATCACCATCAAACTGATGGAGTTACAAAACTAGCTGCCATATTAATAAGAGACTATACTTACGATGACCATATGGCAGACATGCCCGCGGCAGAGCTCAGAGTACGAGGCATACTGCATGTAGATGACCCAGCTGGCGATGAGGATGCCCAGCCATGCCAGGAGGAGGTACTTCACCTTAATGGCTGGGAGACGACTCTTTGGCAGGGTGGGAGAGGAGGGGGGGTGGATCAGAGGCAGAGGGGGAATCATTAAAAAAAAAAAACACACAGTGAGCTAAGAAGATATGAAAACTGATCATAAAAATAGACCCAACCCAGGATGATTGACAGCTGGTCACAGCTGATATGAGGTGGTGAAAGTATTCACATCCAAAGCCTTTAAGTGCACAAGTATTGCCAGCAAATGCATTTAAAAGCATAAAAAATGCCCCCATATATATGACACATGGTTATCTCTATCATTATCAGACTGTTCACACTGATGCATCACTGTATGCAGGATCATACTGTAGCTATCATTTAACTGATTTTTATACAATCAGACTCCAATGAGAAGTTAGTGGAGCTTGAATATGAGGAAGAAATGTGATGGGAAAATGAAAATTCTCAAATAAACTACCTGAGAATTGTACTTCAGCAGAGTACCTGGGTTGCTCTACTGAGAGCCTTTCCACCACTGAGGCCTGCACAACAGTGAGGGAGTGATCAGCTGGTACTTGGCCTCAACATAAAACCACAGCAGCTGACATGTTGGTCTAACTAGACATTTTGTGATGCATGTGGACTGGACTCGGATGACCTGCACGCAGATACTGATCAGATGGTTTGATCTGATGGTTTGACGTGCAAGCAGGTCGCATCTGTGGACGCTGCTGTGAGGACAGAAGCCAAGCCGTGCCGTGCCTTGCCGTGCGTACACACCTGCAGCCCTTTGGACAGAGGGCAGAACAGCACCAGATGCACAAGTCTCCGCAAAGCCCTGGGCATCATGAGCGACTCTGTTTGGCGGCAGCGGAGCGAGAAAACCAGGGATTCCTGCGCGATCACATTCTCACAGCGAAGCTACGCCACGCGCCGCGAATAACCGACACCCGCGTCTGGCGATTACGCGCAAGAATATGCCATGATTTTTTTCCTCCAGCGTCTTTCGCAGCAAACGGGGACCGACACAACACCAGGTCTCTCGTAATCCAATGGTCCAACACAAATCATTCGCCTTAGACAAGATGATCAAGAGCGCGTCCTTGAAATTGAGCGATTTCAGATTTCAGCTCCATACGGGCCAAAAAAAAAAAAAATCTCAGCTACAGCCCCCGAAATTAAAAACCTCCATCCCCAGCAAATGCGATCAATAGAAAGGGAGCATCTTCCTCATCTCATCATCAACACGAAACCAGACAAAAAAAGATGTGGCACAGAAACAGGCAGCAGATCTCCCGATGAGCGCACAGCCTCTGCTTCCCACAGACTCATCTTTAAAGGGAAGGAGCTCAGCTGTGAGCTGGTTTTGCACCGCCGACATAAATGTCTCTGTGCTTCCTGTCCCCTTCCTGTTGGGGTGGGGTGGGGGGTGAAACATGGGGCACCCTGACACCCATATTAAAATAGATGTAAGCCAAGCCTTGGGTAATAGATCTATTCATTTTATTTATAATAATAATAATAACCATGACCATCTGTGGTTTGGGTTAAATCACTGCTTTATTTCTATTTTCTAAAAACAGTAGAAGGCTTCACAGCTAAGATATATCTGTTGCTGCTGAATCCAATTTTAAATCAAAAATGATGTTGCGTGTTTGCTGGTCTCCAGATGGAAAGCGAACCCAGAGAACGAGCAGTCAGCTAGATGTACTGGGGAGTAACCATTGGCCATTGGATCTGGTGGCGAGCGGGGCTGAAAACTAATGGAATAAGGTGGACAGGAGAGCAGTGGAACGTCTCAAACACAAGAAATTGCTCTGAATGTGTCAAAATGTATGAAGTGTGTCTTTGCGGCCAGTTAAGCGGCCAAATAATTGAACAGGAAAACTAAGGGAAGGAAAGGAGCATGTAACAGTGTTTCATTTATCTTATAACGATTAAAATGAGCAGCCTTGGGAATACAAGCAAAGACCCCGGTCAGATCAATACAGCTGATTACTAATAATTCATGTAGTTAAATAAAATACACTCAATTACATTTGATCTTTTATTGGATACTTTGGTCGACAAAATATCACAAAGGTTTCTGCGGCCTGCTCACTTTCAGCCATGTCTTCAACCACATCTGCAGCTGGCCTCGAATGTCTTGCTCTGACAGCGGGGTACTTCACTGTGAAGACAAGTCAGAATTAGACATTTGGAATAAAAAAAAAAAAACAACTCAACAATCATTTAATCTTTCACCAGCTTTCAATAAAGCGATCTGTTGGCAAACTACATCGCTCCTGATCCCCACTGCTGCAGGTTTTGGATGGAGATGATAAAACGCAGGCCTTTTACACCCTGGATGAGAACAAAGGAGATGCACGAGCAGAATGAATTCTCACCTTCTCTGACAACTTTGTCGCTGCTTCACAGGTTTATCAGGTCCATCGGGGATTAACCCTGGGCCTCTGCGACGAAGATCTTCAACAGTAGGCAGGAATCAAGGCTTCACGTTCTTCTGCCACTAAAAGGATTTGATGTTTGTGCTACAAATTAACAATATGAATTACTGACTGACATTCATATGACAGTTCATAGAAATACATCGACCTGGAGGTAATCTAAGTATCTGGCCCGGTTCCATACTCAAAGCCCACTACACAGTGGAAATTGAGCTATCGTGAGCCACTCACTTGCTGTTTGCCCACTTAGTGCACAACAGAGACACGGCAGCCAGAGTTGCATCTCAAGGGGCAAAATTAACCCTGATGTGTCCAGTTACAGAGTTTATGTTGAACTAGAACAGTTACCGTGCTCTGACATGCAGTCATCTCAGTATCCCAGATCAGCACGAGGGCAAAGCCACGCTGTCGCTTCAAGGATTCAAGGAACTTTATTTGTCATACCAACACACATTTACACATGGGGTGGTACGGAGTTATGCTCTCAGGTCCCGGTTTAAGCCACGATAAATATATAGAATAAAATATAAAAAATAGAGGTACTATATTAAATAGAAGTACTGACAGAAAAAGAGCAGTATAAAATAAAATAAAAAGTACACGTCTATTAACATAATAGGAACAAGCAACTGAAGTTAGCTCAGATATCTGTGCATGTGCAAATCTGCAGTGTGAGGTAAAGTGTTCTTGCTGTGCACAAACCTGCATGAACACGAGCAACGCACCAGAGGACAGAGGAGACTGTTGTACTCCTTTTTAACACATACCGAGGATCCCTGTCCATTGGTTCATTAACATTTGGTATTCCTGAGGCGGAGCTGAAGGCCACATCTAGAAAGGAGAAATCATTTTAGCCATGTCATTCTAAAGCAGGAGCCTAGCACGGAGCATCGCTGTCACATCTGGCTGTCCGAGAGATGCAATCTGATCGGCCCAGTGCTGAAGTAAAATACGACACCAACGTCTAACAACTGTGAAATAATAAAAACAATAATAGTAATTAATAACTTAATGCGACACTGTGGCGATGAAGGTGACCACCACATCAACTCTCTATCAATTATTTCATTGATCACTCATGGTTTTACATGTTAAATTGAGGGCAGCATGGAAGCATGTAGAGCACGAGCACAGCTCTGCAACATTTTATAGCGACTTACAACAGTTTGTCATTGACAGAAAATAATCCACATTGATTCTGATAATCATTCAGTTAGTTTTAGTTAGTGATGATATGAAATGAAAGATTAGTAGTTAATACTAAAAAAGCGGGCGGCTGTGACTCAGTGGTAGAGTGGGTCGTCCCTCAATCAGAAGGTCGGGGGTTCGATCCCCAGCTCCTATGGGTCAACATGTCAAAGTGTCCATGGCTTCAGTGTGTGAATGAGTATGAAAATTAGATCCCTCCTATATGACTGATGGGTGAATGAGGATGTCATGTAAAGCGCTTTGAGTAGCTGAAATAACTAGAAAGGTGCATTACAAAATACAGACCATTTACCAATATGAATATTTTCTGCTGGTGGGAGAAACGTTCATCACGATGGCCACTGGGAACTTATGATGGGCATGAATAGACCAATAATTATTTTTCTAGTGAAGAAAATCATCACTAGATGTGCACAATCATTAACTGTAGCCCATTTCTCATTTAGGTTAACAGTCCCTTCAATGCAAATGACCGTTACTGGCGTCTGTCACCAGGGGGCGCCAGCACGAAGCTCAGTTTTTTATTTTCCTATGATTTTAACATTTCTGGAAAGATTCTCCTGCAGCTAAAGTTGGTTTCAGGAATGTGTACTATACCTGCGGACGTATTAAAGCTACTTCCTCACTGTTACTGCCACTGGGAGAGAAAAAAAAAAAGAGTGGCGCTTGTTCACAAACATTTACACTCACATTAATCCATTTTACAGTTTGGGCTGGACTGTCAGGCGTTCACATGCTCGCCGAGCCTCCGTCTGCTAAAACGGGCCGGTTTGTGTGGGAGTCAGCTGTAAGAGGACCTGAGAAGGACACGGAGAAACAGTGACTTTCTGTAATGCCAGCTTGAACATGGGGTGGCATTAGCTTACACCCTGAAATAGCCTGTTGCTTACTGCGTAGGAGGCACGTTGCCCTGACGCAGGAAATTATTTAGCAAACACGAAAAACAAAACTAGAATTATTAATCTGAGATTAAACCACGACTCTGGTAAACATAGCTGAAATATTGTTGACATTAACGTGACATTTACAGAGATAGGCGGAAAATTGAGACTTCATAAGTTAACCTTTATATTTTGAAACTGGTGTTTTGTCGGTAAAATGTGTCATTTAATAGCAAAATATAAGGGTTTTGAACTCATATATCGTCTATAGGCTTTATTCCCACTCACCATTTTGTCCTCGCAGCGGGTTCCCTGCTGGTCAGTACAGGAAAAATATGCTGTACATCTACGGAAACTCGGCGGGGCCAAACCTGATACACTGAGCCCATAGAGGAGCAATGAGCTTTTTCTAGCGAGTTTACTACCAGTGTGCTTGCTTTTGTAATTCAGTGACTGTTATGACCTCAAAAAAAAACAAACATTGTTTCGATCATTTTTCAAGCAAAAAAGCTTAAAATTCTCTGGTTCCATCCTCTCCAACATGATGATCCTGCTGTCCTTTCTTGATTATTTTGTCACATCACTGGAAAGAATGACGCAATCATGTAATCAGGCTGCTTAAAAATGACCATTTGAATGTACTCACATGTACTGCTGTCAGTTAACGGAGTTTAAGTTGCATTGTTGCAAAATTTGTACAAGGGTGCACGATAGTGGCAGCACAACAGAAAAGTTGGGTCTGGATTAGAAGGAAACTCCGACACTGGTGTGACTTGAAGAGTGTTGGTTATTATTCAGAATACGTTTCTTCGACCTGTGAACGTAACAATAACAGAGTGCTGTCTGATTCAGAATGTTAGCAGTTAAGATCACGACAGTACATGTAAACGCAAGTCACTGTTGCAGACTGAGTTTGTCCAAATGCAAAATGATAAATGTTTGCGCATCTACTGTAAGAAACATGAACATTTGAATAAGAGGACCATGTGTCACAGAAACAAGAGTCAGTAATGAGGAATATACACAAACAACTTTAGGCTCAACACATTCATCTCATCGCTAGCATCAGATCTGGTCTAAATGCAGATGCATGATGGAGGAGTGCAGCAGATGGTCTTGGCTTTTTAAAGTTAATCTTTCAAATGTCTTTAATTTAAGAATACATTATGTCACGAGTTCTCTGTGGAGACTGGAAACATGCCCTGCAGTAGCTCCATCTGTCTCCTTTTCTCTTTGGCACGGTTGATGGTCATCTTGAATAAGCGACAGTACAGCTCCATGGCAACTGGAGTGTCATCGTTCCCAGGCACAGGGTACACCACCAGGCTGGGGTTGCAGTTTGAGTCCACCACGCCCACGGTGGGGATGTTCATCTTTGCTGCGTCTCTAATTCCCACGTGCTGCTGAAACACGTTGTTGAGAGTGGACAGGAAGATGATGAGGTCCGGCAAGCGGACTCCTGGACCGTACTGGACCGGGGCGTTGGTGAGGAGGCCGCCCTGCCAGTACCGTGTATGGGCGTACTCCCCACAATCCTTGGCGGTGGTCTCCACCAGGTGGCCAAACTGACGCCGGCGGCTGACAAACAGTATGATGCCACCGCGATATGCTACATGGGCGGTGAAGTTGAGGGCTTGCTGAAGGAGCTCCACAGTCTGGTCGAGATCAATTATATCTTGGTCCAAACGGCAGCCGTAGAGGTAAGGCTCCATTTGCCTAAGAACAAAAGAATTAGAGATTTCAAAAAAATCACATTAAAACAGGACATTGATGCCTTTAACCACGAAGTACACAGTCATGAATGAGATGTTTCTATTATTCTCAGTATAATCACTCACAGCAACCTGCTGTGCTTCAACTTTCAGGGCTACAGCAATCCCATGTGGATAATATTGTCTTGTTCATTCATCAGCACTCACCATTACTCAAACAGCAGCTCATAGCATTTTCTGTGCTGTGGATAGTGTGAATGCAAAAAGCTAGTACTGACATCATCAACATTTCCTGCATGTGCCTTCATGTAAAGGAGTGGTGGCCATTTATTAAGGCACAGGTGACGTTACACATTTCAAAATTCAAAGAGCGAATAAAGCAGACAAACTTAGTAAAAACAGTTAAGATTTCAAACAATTATGCACAGCAATCAAAAACTGAACATGATAACTCCAAGTTTATGTTTGGCAGTCCAACTGTTTTAGTCTCCTACAGTCTGTTGTAACACCAACAACAGATCAGCTGTGGGAACTCCTACTAACCTGTGTCTGCATCCTTTTTTGTGGCCAAGATGCACTCTGGCGTTGAACAGGTCTTTCACCGAGAAGAGCTCTGACAGTCGGAAAAAGTCCGGCTTCTCCAGTGGCTGGTTTAATATCTTTTCTGTGCGTAGAAGAAGTGAAATTACTTTAAGTCAGAAACAACAGCAGCGACTAAGGTTGTCTCACACACACTCGAAAGCTTAGCTCACCCGAATCGTCAGCTTGTGGTTGAGGTGATTTGATGGACGCTGCAGTGCCGTAGTGAAATCCACCACAGAAGTATCCCATACTAACAGCCCGTGACTGTCGTAGCCCACAGATGCCTAAATAAAAGATACAACTGTCGGTGAAAACGTCGGACATTTAGTCGTAACAAGCGAGTTCTGCTAGCTACCCAGCTAGCTAGCTAGCTACAGACGTTAGCTGTAAGCTAGGTCGCTAATTTGTCGTTTAGAACCACAAACATAACATTGAAGAATGCAAGAAGTGATCTGAAAAGTCGTTGTCTCAACTGGAGAATAACAAAGACTTGTGTACTGGTACCTTTTGTCAGTGCCCGGGCTGCCATGCTTGCTTCAGTGCTACGGAAGGTCAGCCTACTGCGGCTGCGTGCTTGTAGTTCAGGACTGCCGTAAAGTTCTGTCGTGACTCGCTTCGTTTTAAAGACTAAACACCCATGATGCAATTCTTTTTAAACATCACAACTTTATTGACAAACAAACAAAAATGTCTGCCCTCCTTCTTTAGCTATTACATACGGCATAAAAGAACATAAACCAACGCTATTGATAACAAACAACTCCTAATATATTGCAAATGTTGGATCAGTTTTTTTTCTTCCTAAAACTGAAATTCTTACAAAAACATCAACTTTAATGATAAATTCATGCCAGGTATCAGGTCCAAGGCGACCAGATATGAGCATTAAAGAATATCAAGTAACTTAAAACCTGACATCAGTAAAAAATTAATTATTCTGTAACAACATGAAAAATCTCTTTTTAGTCCAAGACTGTAAAAAAAAAAAAAAAAAAAAAAAAAAGAAGAAGCCCTAACTGGATACATAAACAAGTGAACTTTATTTCACGTAGGCCTACTGTTATATATTTTGGAGAGTCTACTTAGTATATAACGTACCACATTGCAAAAAAGGGCATTTTATGTAAATCCAACTCCAAATCTAAAAAAGAGGGCCAACATAAAAAAAAAAATTGCCACTGGCCTCCAATATCAAAACCAAACCTTAGATAAACACTTGATAAAGTGCAAAATAATCATTTAACAACCAATACTGACATCAAACACCATCTACGTGCATGTTTCAAATGCACGGTGATGTTTTACTCTGCTATGCTGTGGTGGCTGGGCACTTCATTTCTCCTGAAAAAGATGAAAATCGCCTAAGAACAATGGCTCACCGACAGTTTTTATTGGATTGCCATCACTCACGGAGACAAAACCATTTGGGTCCAATCACATACCTGCTGACTGGAATGAACTGGAGCTTTCTTTTGACACGCTGCAAAGTCTTGTTCTGCACAGGAACACCACTGAGAGAAGGTCCCCCCTGCAAGTATCGTATATACAGAAAATATTTCACACTCTCTGGACCTGAACAACTTTTCACAAACAACCACAGTAAAAAAAAGAAAATCCTGTTTTCCTTGCCATTGAATGTAGTGAATGTAGTGAAGTGAATGTAGCTTATTATGTTACTGAATACCTGGTTTCATTGAAAAGGGAAATACTTAAGCATGAGTAACTGCACTTATAACTGCCATGTTCCTACATAATTGTACCTTGTTGCATTTTTTAGCCAGGTACCTCCTGTTGAACATGCTGCTTCTCTCCTCTGTGGTAAGAGCTATACAAGGTATGAAGGTGATGCCAGGGTCAATGGCACTGGACAAAGACCTGGGACAAGGCAGAGCAGGACACACATCAGACCAATTCTTAGTAATCAATGCTCTAATGGTTCATCCAAATCCATCTTCAAGCCCGTGAACATAGGCTGTAAATTAAGATGATGGGTGTTCCATCAACCACGGTGCAAATTATTATACATTACTAATGAGGAAGACCCGTTGTTTCTCTGATTCCACTCTTTATTACACAGATGCACTTAAAAGACACAGCAAAAAGTTTTTTTTGTCTGAAAGAGTAAAAGAAAAATGAAACAATTCTTACAAAATATTTACAAAAACCTGTCAATGCACAGCATGTTCAGTAACTTTTTTTTGATAAACAAAAATAAATAGCCTTTTTTTTCATCACATATTAAATTCAAGAAAACTTTAACATGATAAGGTAATGAACACAATAGATATCAAGTTTAGGGAGACAGAGGAGTAACTATGTGGCTTCTGTGGAATCTAGAACAACACTGGAGTCATAGAGGTAATAAGTCCAAGACTGTTGTAGTGGCTCAACAACTGAGCTTTAAATTCCCATCTAAGTTTTTTAAAACCATATAATGAAATAATGGCACTGAAAAACAAATGTTGTTGGCTAGTAGAATATCTCCATGGTCACCAAGAAAGGATATAAGACTGTTCCAGTGCCCACTGGTATCCTAAAATTGCTTTTCAAAGATGGGTCAAGGATATAATATGTTTTGAGTGAGTACCCTAGCCTTTTCTCTTCATGTGCAAAGGTTAGAAAGGCTGTGCTCAGTCTGTGGGTGAGGTGAAAAGGCAATTTTATGGAATCATAATCACAGATCTACAAGAGCGTGAGGTAAGCGCTGGACTCGAATGATAAGGTAGTGCACGGGCAGGAGAGTCGAGAGTGGTGTGTCGACCGAAGCAGCCACAGCGAAATAATGAAAACAAAAAAGTGGTAGAATCCAGCCAGGTGAGGTCATGGTCAACTGTATAACACTAGATTAGTTGTTGGGGTCAAAGAGTACTTCAGGAACCCTGACAGTGTTTCAGTAATCAGTGGAAGACTTCAAATTCTAAAATATCCATGGGTTATTAGTGGTGGGCAATATAAGACTTTGTGTTTCTCTATAAAATTGTTTTTATATTCTTTGGATTCACAGTACTAATTTAAGTTTTTATAACCTTGCATCTGACTGTCTAGAAAATAAGCACTTTGCAGAATAAGCAGAGATTTTAATAAAGTAAGCTAATCGCATGTTATAGAAAATTCTGATACAATATTTTAGCCATAGCGCCTTGCTGAGCATGACATTTCCCCAAAAATAGCATATAGGGCTGCTACCAACGCTCATGTTCACACTGGACCCATTAGGCAATTTCATTGATAAACTAACTTGTCTTTTAGTCAGTGAGAAGTAATACAGAGTCGAAAATGCCCATCAGAACTTCTCAGATACCACAGGGACGTCCTCAGATGTCTTGTTTTGTTGGACCAACAGTACAAAACCCAAAGAGATTCACCATTATAAAAGAAAAGGAAAAATAAATCCTCACAGTTGCTGTTTTGTATGCACAAGTCTCTTTTCTGTTTCCCTCCCGACCTCTCCAGTAATGGTACCAAGCTGTGTAAAATTTGACTTACTGTTCACCAGAATGTGAATGGATCTACAGTAATCTTATATGTTTTGTCTTCGGATTTTTATTGAGAGATCCCTGATGAAAGGCAGTGATGGAGACATGTTACAAGAACGTCAACAAAAGTAACTCTTTAACATTTGCACATAAAAGGTCTTGGAGTTCTTCTTGAAGTAAACCATTTCTAGTTCAGTGTCACAGGTGAATTCTGAATGATTATTTGAGATCATGTATTTTTCTGATTAAAATTGTTCATTTGTGTTGTCCCCAAATTCTAAGCACCTGAACTTAACCATAAATCTTTATTTTGTCAGAGTGATCGGTAATTATTCTTGGTCACATTTACATAAACTGTGAAAGCTTTTTAGAACGATGCCATTTTCTTGAACTACTCTGCCTTTCGATCGTGGTTTAAGTCATGCAGTCTGCCTCTTGTACCAATATGTCACTGTATTGCTTTTCAAAGGGTTTGATGATATGCTTTAACCTAAGAGCACAAAAACAAGTTTTCATCATGGTGCCATTGTGTTACACGGCTGTATAAATGTACAAACACATTTTCTTTTTTTAAAAATGCCTGTTTTGTTTTATTGTATTAACAAACATTCCCTTAGAACCTATAAATGAAGGAGTTTGATCATAACCTAGATTATATTTGTTAGCAGGGCACAATCAAGAAATATATAAAATTGGATTATGATGCTATGGGACAAAGTGACCAAAGAAAATACTTACAACGTGGAAAAGCCCTGCTTCTTCTCTGGATTTCTCCTGTTGTCTGACTCACAATCTGCCTCATCTATAAATTCTTCCTCTGCTCTTTCTAGATGCACTTCTTTATCACCTGTCTTCATGCCCTCGCCTTCTCTTTTTTTCTCACATAGCAAGTCCACTCGCTCCTTTCCCTCACTCCTTTCCCTGCTTCGAACCTGGACATGGTTGGTCCTATTAGATTCCAGTTCGACAAACACACTCTTGTCCTTCGGCATGTGCACCATACTCTCCGTCTCCCCTTCTATAGGGCACTGTGACCTGTGGCCAAGCGTGAGGCTCTGTGTAAAGGGCATCCTTGGATGTTGCCTGGCAGTGGACAAAAGGTTTAAAACAGGGGATCTGAACGTGGTATTCACAGTTGTCTCTGTAGAGAGGGGGAAAGCAGCTCTGCTGGCTCTTGCAGAGGACCAAACAGAGACTGGAGTCTGTGATTTGGGGTTAATGCTCCCGCTTTGATAGGGCAGAGTCACTGATGCAGTCTCACTAATTTTAGAAGAAGTGATGTGGAATGGAGTTCGACTGAAAGTCCTCGTGTCAGTGGTGGGGAGTCCGAGGCTCTGGCGCCACTTGATTGACTCAGAGCGGGAATGAGCAGTGTTAGTACTCACAACTGGCCGAACTCTCTGCACTTGTGGGGTGACGTCCTGGGCACCACCTCTCCCGAGGCCAGGCCTCTTTTGCTCAGTTCTAGCAGCCCCCGCCCCGTCTGCTGGCTCCAAGAGACTGTGGCTGCAGGACTGGACTGAGGACAGGCGCGACTGTGCACCTACAGCAGAGATGTCCTTCGGCAAACTCTCCGGCGTTGGAAGAGGCTGACTGCTCGGAGGAGAATGTCCAGAGGGAGGCCTGATGCTTTTTCTTGGAATTTCAGCCAGCTGATTTTCCTGTTTAATATCTTCATCTTGAGGCAGAGCGCAAACTGTGGCAGTGCCGTTCCTTGATACATCTTCATCTTTACTTTTCTCTATGGTGGAAATTTTGGCCTTTTCAGCCAGAAACTTTCTGATCTCTTGCTCGATGCTATCGTCGCTGTCTACTGAGCTGCTGTCTTCCTTTAACTGATGAGCAGCCTGAGTATTGTGAAGCGACGGCGTGTCTTGACCCTCCGTTGCTTTCAATTTCCCGTTTCCATCCTCATCCAAATCATGCTCTTTGCCATCATCACTTTGTTTATGTTGTGAAATGCTTGTCTTACACAATCCAGACTTGTCTTTCATTTCTTCCTTATTCTTTTGCACTTTTTTCAACACACAGCGCTTGGAAATAGAATCAGGTTTTAACTTTTTGGTCTTAGGTGCTTCATCCTTGAGGCACTTCCTTGATTTCCGCTTTAAGTCCCTCGTTTTTTTCTTGGACTTCTTCTTTGTCTTGAGCAGGTCTTTTATAGCGGTGTCTAGATCCTCATCACTGTCAAGCGAGCTGCTTTTGTCTCCACTTTGCTCTGTCTTGTGTGATCCGGCAGTTGGGTGTGTTAGACTTCTCTGGGAAAGTGACAGTGGGCTTGATTCTTTTCTATGCTCAGGTACAGGTTTAGAGGCTGTTTCTTTACCACTGCTGTTATCTATCCTTGGGATGTTGGAAATGCTACAGTTTTCCTCTCGGTGTTTTCTTCTCTGTGTCAATGACAATCTTGGAGGTTTCTTTTGGGTTGCAACCTGTTTTTCCTTCACCCTCTCTGGTTCGTCTATGCTATGAGGCTCTGGAGTCACAGCTGAGCTGGGCGTGTGTTTGTGCATTTGGGCCTTCTGTTCAAGAAATTTCCTTATTTCTTGCTCTATCCCATCTTCACTATCAACGGAACCATCACTTTCTTCGGCCGGGCAGTTCTCAGGAGGTGAAGATTGCAAGGAAGAATCGGTGGGGGTACAACCGCTCAGACCGACGCTATGATGGAAGGCCCCAGGCATGACAGTTTTGGAAAAGTCCAGTATTGCCTCAGCACACATGAGCTCTGCAGTTGTATTAACTTTTGGAGGGGAGGGGGCAGGGGAAGGTTGCTCTTTGAAACCCTCTACTTTAAACAGAAGCAATCCATTTCCTTTCCCTTTCGAGGTGGGTTCAAAACCAGATGAAGGAGGAGGTTGAACAGATTTCTCTGTTCGGGTCTTTTTCTTTTTTAGCTTGTGTTTCTTCATGTTATCTGTGCTTGTACCTTCAGCAGTGTGCATTAATGGATTAATAAAGGGTTTTTCCTTGTGCAACAATGGTTTCAGGATACTCTTCTCTTTGAGTTGCTCTTGCTGGTAGCAGCGAATAGCTTCTTCAATCCCATCATCACTGGTAGAGTCAGACTCCTCTTTGAATGCAAGCGGATTGAAAGCTTCCCTTTTGTTCTGCTGCTCCTTTTTCTCTAACTGGTATCTCTGAATAGCCTCCTCGATGCCGTCATCACTACTGGAATCATTGGAGTCTTCCTCCAATTTTACTGTGTCTGGGCGCTTTACTTTGTCGAGGAGGCCGATTGTTTTAGAGGGGCTCTTTGTCTGCTCTTTGGGCGAGACTAAAGTTTTGATTGTTGTACTTGAGTCAAATTTCTTAACTGCATTGTCATTTGGGGAGGTCTTGTTTTTGATATACTTTTTTATAGGTGTGACAGCTGGTGCTGTGGGAGTCTCAGCTTTGACACTTTTTGGACACTGATTGCTGGCAGTCAAACATGTATTGCTGTCAGAGTTCTGTTTGGAAACTTCAGGACTAGGTGGGGTTTTCTTGGGAATTTTGGATGATTGGAGAAAGGTGAAGCATGGTTCCGCCTTGCGTTTGTGATCATCCTTCTCCTTTAGGTATTCCAGTATTGCCTCCTCAATTCCCCTGTCCACAGAATCATCGCTGTCAGAGTCGCTGCTCTCATTGTTGACTGGGGAGGAAACATCTGCCTGTTGGCTTTCAGTGGATCTTTTAGTTTTGGACTTGGCTCCCACATAAGAACCAACTGCAACCTTGCAGACTTGGGGATGACCTTCCTGTCCTGATAGCACATTTCCCTCGATCTCGTCGCCCATCTCGAGTGAGGACTGGGTGCTCCTAAGACTCTCTATGATCATCTGGACCTTATCTGAGATAGGTGTGCCTCTGGTGGACAACTCAGTGTCAGAGTCATTGAAGCAGACTGGAAGGCTATAGCCTCCAGGTGGGCCACATGTTCTCCATTCCGTTTGCCTCGCTGCAACAGGAGGTACATTCATCAAGTACATTCTAGTGAAGTGAGGTGTGGTCCTCGACCATTGGAGTGCAGCTGCCTCCGATCACAATCACATTGTTCGATCTGAGAAGAAAACAGACACAGAAACTTTGATGTCAAATCAGACCACGACTCATCTGTCAAATTATTCTGATGTTGCAATACATTACTATTATCTCCGATTAGAACTAGTCTTCATTTGTTATTTCTTTCAGTAAAAAACAATGGTCAACTCTGATAGAGCCTCCTAGTCAGAATATATATCCCTGTCAACAGCTGCACATCCTGATTATGCAGCACAATATGCATTGTCAGTGCTCTGCTACCATCCTGTGGAGGAATTTGACCACTCTGTAGTATTCAGTGCAGGCTGTATGTTGTCATGTAAAATTAAATGGTCCTAAATGATTCTAGGTGATTTCCTTTGCATGCCGGGGGTGCAGGAGTTGGTGTTTATTTGTGGGCTGTTTGAGGAATTTCTGGGAGACTTGAGGTGACTGCCTGGACAACATGCCAGATGCCTGCAGCGTCTTCAAAGGTAAAGCCTTCAAATCAAAAGTAGGCAGGCATCAAGGGAAGCATTATGGATAACGGACGTGCACAATTGAGTAATTTAGTCCTCCAAATTATTACTGTTAGGAGTGGGATCTGAAGCTGCAGGTTGTTGTGGCTGGTTCATCTATCTATTAAGGGGGTGTCAGGGACAGGCTGTCAGTTGTGCTTTCACACGAATGTACCCTCTAATTACTGCATCAATTACCTCGAATTAATGTTGTTAAGATATCATGTTTTTTCAATTGGTCCTTGTCCCCTCAACACTGTCTCGCTTGTTCCTTTTTAATACTACACTGGGTGGTGTTTAAGCTGTCCTTGATGGACACCTTCGATGGTGCACACATCCAACTGTGTAATGCAACACAGAATAAATACTTACTATTGTGCTACTCAAGACATGAGCAGAGTGGACTGCTGGAGTTCAGTCACGGGTATTCAGAACTTTTATACAAGTACAGTGGCAAAGACAAAATTTGGTTGCCTTTAGAAAATTACATAATTATCAGTAAAATGTACTTAAATGATCAGTAGTCAAGGTACTTCTTATGGAGGGAGAATGGCAACTGTCTGTCACATCATTATATAGAATATTACTGGATAATTATTTCTGATGCCTCAATGTGTAAACCAAATTATCATGTTCTAGCTGGTGAGGGTAGAGCTATAAACAATGCACCATATTTGATACGATCCTGGCCTTTTAGATGTTAATTTGCTGAATCTGTAGTTATATAAAGTTATAAAAATATTAACAGTGCACATAACTGCAAGGAGACTGTACTCTATGATACTTGACTAAGTGCAATTTGTTACATTTCACCTCCTGCTTGCAGACTGAGGAGTCCACATATGTTAAACACAAAGTTGTGCTGGTTTTCATATCAGTTAAACATAATGTTACAAGGCTTGTGTTCTGTTACATGTTGCAAACACGAGGATATCACACACACACACACACACACACACACATCTAAAATGCTACTCCTGGTACCTGCCAGGCTCCATGCATTGGACGGCAATGTGGCACCTGAATCCTGTACTCTGTGAGACTGTCCTGTGAGCAGCCTAATGCTCAGAGCTGAACCCTGCAACAGCCATGATTGCGTGTCCACGAACAGTCATGCTTCCTGAGATGAACCCAGCTGAGGAGTCGCTGTGCAGGAGCCTCTGCTAGCCTCCCCACCTCAAATGTAAATTCACCCTTTCAGCTGCAGCCTGCAGGGGGAATGGGCTACCCGACTACAGCCTGACACCAAGAGGCAATATGCACAACTCTTGATCAGCCTCCTCCATGACTAAAACCTGCTGAACGCGATAGAAAAGTGCGAATAAACTACAGGAAGCCAGGGTGGGTCACCACAGACGCCTCGCTGAAAAACGCAGAGAAGCTCACAATCCGAGCTAAAAACGAAGCACAACGTAGTCGTGTGCCAACTTTGTTTGACATATGATGTGTACAAAGAAAGTTTCGCCAGACGTGCCAACATTAATGGATTGTATTTTCTGTGTTACATAACCAAACATGTTTTAGCGCGTATTTTCCCACCCGGACGCTTTCCTGGTCGCAACAGAGCAACCCCGGCTGTCCCCGTAACCCTCTAGCGGCACGGACTGTGCTGATGCCCGGCGTGCAGCGTTAGGAGACTCCGCAGAGCAACCATGTTTCTTGGTACCGGCCACGGTTGTCAAAACCCACGCTATTCGGTCGTTAGCACCGAGAAACGTAAGTAATGTCCGTTTACGCGTCTATATAAAACAGTATGGTGGTTTTTTTTGGCTGGAATGGTGTAAAACATTGGAGGGATAACCGAAGCTGGTCGGCGACTTAAAAGACACAGGCGGGCCTCCCGGCTGCTGCAGCCCCGGCATTTTCTCCGGCAAAGAAAGCCTTTGTATTGAGCCACAGCGTTCACTCCTAGCCTCGGCTATTTTCACACAGCTACCGCCACAAGACACACCGCGCAAGTTTAACTCACCTGGACATGACACAGAAAGACCGCTACAGCAAGAGTGTGCTCATTGCTGCGTTGAATTTAGATACAAGAAGAGCCGTCGTGGAGATATTTTGCGTGTCCGTCAGCAGCTCGCTCACAGCCTGAAGCTCTCGCCGTCGAGTCCCCCTCCGCTCCGACTGCCGGGCGGACAAGCTTCCTTAAACCCCGAGTCCAGCCAAGCATGGACCCTTTCATATATGGCATCGGCATTTTTCCCGGAAAACAAGTCTGCTTACATCTTAAATGACTGTATTTCACACTATTGCATTCCGAAACACATTGTTATGTCTAATTTAGATGAGTTCGTGCTGCATTTATACATGAAAAAACAGCTTTTCCGGAAACAAATACGTATTTTTTATAATATCCCAGAGGTCTTAGCGACAGTGTATGAAAGCCTTCTTATTACAAAGTTTTATCTCCCACATGGAAGAGTAGTTTTATTAAGTATGCTTACACTGATGTCAACAGTGGAAAAATATCCTACACATTATTGTGTTACCATACAATTATTAGTGATAGTATTTAACCAAGGTTATATCCCATATCTGCTTTGAATTTGGACTTTTTCTGTAACATCAGCACTAGACTTCTATAACATGTCAGATGTGCCAGTGGGCTTCTGCCTAACAACTGATTATCACCTTTATAGAGAGTTTTTAGTTTTCTAGTGTGTTTTTAATCTAATTCCAGCAATGCAGACATTAAGACACCTTTCAGGCTCAAGGAAAATATATTATATTTTCATATAGTCCATATTTTCAGTTAGTTCACCCTCAGTAACTTAACTTAACAAATATCTAAATGGAACTTGTTACTCAGGGTATACAAAAGCAGATTTAATGTGGGTGTCAACTTGGAGAATATTGAAGACACATACTGTATTTGTTGTCTACTGGTCAGGAGATTCATAACTTTGACTTAATAAGATATTAATGTTCAAGAGAGGTCTATGATAAGGATGCACGAGGGTCACATGAAGGGATTTACATACAGTACAACTCATCATCTACATAAGACTATGGGTGTTAGGCACTTTAGAGGTGCATTTGGTAGATTGTGCACTGTTAGAATTATCAACACAGGGGGTAAAAATACTAAATGGTGATGTATTGGAGACCCTGCCGGCTTCAACACAAAAATAACAGCAGATCCAAAGAAAATGGATTTACCAGTACAGCTCTGATGTACTTCACTTTATACTATTAAGATGTATTTGTGACCCACCATTGCTGTCACAGTGTTGCACTATTACCGGCGCCATACCTGTTTGGACAGATTGTGGAATGAGCCCACAAAGTTCACAGTGCATACAGGAAATGCCTTACAGGAAATGCCAGAGTTGCTCTTCTGATCCCCAAAAGCAACACTGCTTCTCAGGAGGCAGCTAATCCATCAGAGTGTGTGGCTGTTTGCCTTCTGTAAGTAAGCATCGTCTTCTGTTTGACCTCCAGTTTGCTGGGGGTTAGTTAGTGGAGTGGAGTTAATATTTTAAACATTTTCAATTAGGGCACCAGTTTATACTAGTGTTTCCCTTATTACTTGTGTATTTATGACTACTTGTTATTTTGTATTGAGCATTTTAGGGCTGCACCTAATAATTATTTTCATCATCAAATAATTTGTGAACAATTTCTCTGAATAATTGTATGGTCTATGAAAAGTTGTAAAAGAAAATTGCCTCACAACTTCCCTGAGCACAAGGTGACACCTTCAAATGTCCTATTGTGTCAAAACAAAAGGCCATAATCTAAATTACGGTGAATTATGTCAGTGAAATGCAGCAAAACCTCTCATTTGAGAGGCTGCAACTAGAGAAGGTTTGGCAATTTTTTATTTTTTTTGCTTGAAAAATGACTGAAATTACTCACTGATGACTGAAACAGCTAAAGATGAATCAACTATTCAGCTCTAAGGGGTTTCTTTCATCTGTCTTTATGAAACATTACAAGTCGCGGCCTCTTTATATCCTGAGTAAATCTTTACTTGATGTACTTGCCGAGCAAACGTGTACATTTTTTTAATTTAACAACAATGTAAAAATCATTTTTAATCTCTTGTCAGCTTTGCCTCCCCTGTATCTAATATATGGTGCAGTGCTGGCAGCTGATGGCTCGCTCATGCAGCTCAGTTCATGCAATCATTGGTGGCTCACTACATCTTGTGATAAAATATTTTATCTAGCACTGTTACCGTACATTTCATACAATTTTATCACATCTTTGGTAAACACCAGTAATTGCAGATGGACCTTTTGTAAGGCTGCAAGGTCCCACAATTACCTTTTGAAGTCTGTGGTTAATGTACTGCTGAGGAGTGTGCTTGTTAGAGAAACAGTAGATTGGGTCAGCGTGAGTAAGCTAGTAAAAGGAAGCTAGTAAAATAACAGAGTGACTCACTCACACTGTCAGGCTGTGCAATGATCCACACAATGAGAAAGCAGACTCTTGCCTCTGAGACTTCGCTATACTTTTTTTTTTTTCTCTGTCACTCACTCTTGCAATAATGCAATATACAGTATGTCTTTAGCAAATACATAGATCATTGAAAGATAGGTTGTTCAACATGAGATAGTCTTGGTTACATTTGAAGTTGGCATAAATGCACATGTATTAATCAACATAAACAATAAAAACACTGGTAGGTCAATAATTAAATACATGTGATTAGGCAGATATGTGTATGTTATGATTGTAAGACAACTAATTTACAAGTTAGCTGTCTTATACTGTGTTGCAGTGAGCACAGAAATGTCATAGTTTTGTAAACGTGTCACATTGCATTGCCTGTATAAACAGTCCTTATGATTTCCATAGGGGCTAAACAGATGTGGGCTATGCTATGTTCATTTTTTTACGTTCATTTTGATCACACTTTATATAGACTTTATATAATAATAATAAACTTTATGTATATAGCACTTTTCTTAACACCAAAATAAAACCACAGAAGATGGTTCAAGTGAGAATAATAGGACATTAACACATAGGAAGTAAAAACAATAAAAGTAAAATAAGTAGGAACAGTATAAATGACACACAGCAGAGGTTACTGAACTTTTTAAGGTAAGATTTAAAAGTTTGGGTGCTCCAATAGCAAAAGCCTGATCCCCTTTGTCACCAGATGTGACCTTGCAATAACTAGCAGGGCTTCATCTGCTGATCTCAGTGAACTAGAGGGCACATATCTGCTGTGTAGCTCACACAAATATTTTGAAGCAAGGGCACAGAGGTGATGCGTTCGTGTCGCTTAGTTCTGGTATTGAGTCAAGCAGCTTTGTATTTGCACTGAGTGGAAATGATGGATGGAGTCCTGGCTGATAACCGAGTAATGATACTCAACTTACGGTACTACTCAGACATATAAAGTCACTCAAAGGACTACTGAATTTCAGATAACATTCCCAAAACTGTAGACACGGTAGATATGTCTGTAGACTACAGACATATAGGCAAGACATGGAAGTAGGTAACAGTTGGGGTTTATTTTTGTTTTTAGTTTTTGACAGGCCAAATTTTTAACTTCCCTCACAATCAGCCTGATGAAGCACGAATGACAGTAAAGGCCCATGAAAGGTGAAATTGGGGGTTTATGGTCCTTGTCTTGCATTTTAGCAATTTCTCATATGAATGGATGCATTTGATTAATTTAGTCAGGTTTCAATAAGCAACGTAATCTGAATTAACTTCCCTGTAGTCCATAAAAAGTACGCTGAAAGCAATATTGTTAATATTCTGCTAGATTCTGTGTTTTGAATAGACAGGCAAAGTCTGTCTCCTCAGATACTTTTGTGGAACCATGAGAAAGTATTAGAGCACACTGATACCATATACTGCAACTACACTATTCTGAATAGATACTGTTTGGAATCTATTCTGAGAGGAAAAAAATGGAATCCTCCTGTCCACATCAGAGATGCAGTTGTTTTTGCACCGATATTCACTGCATAAAATGAAGTGATTTGTGTCACACCAACGTTTAGGTGACTGAGTCAATTGGCTCTGTTTCATAAAGGCACAAAGGCTGGCAAGAGCCACACAACGACATACTAGAACATTCCTGACATTGAAATGCACTTTGTTCATTTGGTGTTTTCATTTGCATGCAAATGAAGGAGTGGTTCTCGTTACTTGTTAATAAGTGAGTCTGACAACGCTCCGATAATAGACGCCAGAGGACTATGGGACAAGTTCAGACCTGCATCGTTCATTTGATGATAAAACAAAAGGCACGATGGAAATACAAAGCAGTCTCTTTGTCTTTCTCTGTCACATTCCCTCTGTGTCCCTCCTGTTCCCGAAAACTGCTGTTTGCACCGGAAGTTCAGCGACGCAGGCAGAAAAGTTACCAAAGTGGGAAAAGGAGGTTCAGCACCATGGACAGCAACCATGCTCGCTCCAGCCTCAGAGGGGAAGAGAAAGGGAGTGTTCAAGATAACACAAGTAGTTACATTCAACTTTTACTTCCAATGCACAAGCATGTTGAATACATCTTCTGTGCCTCATTAAACTTTTGTAAAGCCTTACTTATTTCCCTTACAGTGGCACGCAGCCTGCTCTCCCCCTTTATCAATGAACTGCAGAGCATTAGAGATCATATTGGATAAAAATGTGCATCATTCCACTTTGCCTCCCATGATGTGCATGTGCATCCCTGCTCTTAAGCACCACCAGCAGTGAAAAGTTCCACAGGATACTTTTAATGTTTCCCTATTTTGCTCTACAAGCTATACAGGCACTGTGGCGCCGGTTTTGGCAATCAGCAAAACATAGACACTAGTACATAAATGAGGCTAGATTATCAAGGTATTTGAAAGGCAGGTGTTGGAGGAAGGTGATCAAAAAATGTTTTTTTCCAGAAGTTGCACTCACTGACAGTGTGTGCTGACGTGGATTTCTACATCTGGATCTTGATATTTAGGCTTTTTCAATGCAGAGAGATGCTTTTTTGTCAGAGAACAAAGGATGAGCCACAACAGATGAACAGACTGAGCAGGCATGCAAAATTTCTGTACCTAAAGGCTGCTACTGCCTTAACTGATTCTGGATGTGTCCTATAAAAGAACAGCAAGTCATCCACTGAAGTGCTGACAATCTTTTAACTGCATTATCTGTCTGTGTTAACGCTATTTGATGTCAAGGAGGCAAGCTGTGATGGTTCCTTGAGCTTAAAAAAAAAAAAAAATCTAGAACCAGTTTCCTGGACAGGCTTTTAATTAATACCACTGTTAGAGTTAATTAAGCGGCTGTCTGACATTGTATCAGGATGAGGTAGTTCGTAAGTGAGAGTCTGCAAAAGTTACATTTCTACCACCTCCCTGTGTGCTCAATTATGAGCGAGCCATAACAGCTGGAGTGGATCACATGAAGTCCATAATGTGGTGGAACTGGAGGAGTAAAAACCAGCTGGTTAATAACATTAGTGCCAGTCGAAAAGCAATAGTTAAAATACAGTTTGAGCAAGAGTTGAAGAGTGGTTTACATGCAGCTTAACCTATGACCTGTGGCCCTGTTAAATTTGAGCCTGCCCAATGAGAGCCAACAGAATCACATGCCTTTACCTGAGGCATGTGAACAATGTAGCAGTATTGGGGTAAATCAAAATTATTAATGACACTTAATGTCATTTTCAAATTCAGAAAGGCTGCCAATTACAATATTTCACACAATGAAAGCAATTCAAGTTCATGTCCATCCATACCTAATGCAACTTCAGTAGGTTTTTATGCAATGTACCACTAGATGACAGTGTAGACCTGTGTAAAAACAGGCACTTCCTCTATTTATCTTAATATTTGTTTCTACTAACAGCCATAGAAGATAAACACAGTTTTAGTTGAGGATGGATACATTGAAGTTGATGAAAATGAACAGGGATAAAACATTTGTCATTCAGTAGAAGGATTTTGCTTGTTTCATTTTCAACCAGGCATAAGCCAACCAGAACACTCTGGGTTGAGCCACAAAAGACTGACTCTTTTCTATTATCTAATATCTATAACAGAATATGTTGTACACAGTATGTGAGATCCAAGAGCATAAAAACACATGGTGCCCTGAACTGCATTCTAAAAAAAACAGTAGGCCTATCCTCCTCCTCCTGCATCAACTATCTGCAGTCATTAATAACTTTTAATATTTACATATTCAGTTTAGATTTTTTTGTTGTAAAACCTCCAATATGAAGTTATATTCCTCAAAGGAGACATTTAGTATTACAGCAGTCATAATTCATGTAGCGTTGCAGCTACAGGGGGCAGCAGAGACCCACTGTGGAGCTCCTTTTTTTTTTCCTTTGCGGTATTTCTAGTAGTGAAATGAAAGAAAGGTAGTGTGATAACAGCCTTAATTACAACACAAAGTTCAGTCTTAATTTGTCTATTCTTATTCTGCATCATCTCCTTAGAGGACCCTGACAAGCTGATATGATGGCTGATATTTATTAACCAAAATTAAAATGATCCAGAGCTCGAAATGCCAACTGGCAGGGCTATTATTTTTCTTAATGCGCTTGTCAAATACCAAAAGTGCACACGTCTTGCTGGCATGTGTATGCGTTCAGAGCCGGTGGGCAAGGAAGATGCTACAAATTGAAATGCAGGCAGACAAGCTCTTTTTTTAGTCCAGGTTAACTGCACAAATGAGGTTGCGGGGGTCCGCTAGTACTTGTTAATAGCCCTGTCAGTTTCTCCTGTGTCCTTTCTGGGGTTCACATGAGCCAATAGCACAGGCAATAATCATAGAGAGAGATACAGTACATATGAGGTGAACAGCATACAGTAAGCAATAGTAAGAGGAACTGATCGCTGAGGAGTAGGTTTGCTTGAGCCAGACACAGAGATACTGTAGAGCGGAGGTTTCACAATTTGATGTAAAAAAGGCTTGAGGATGGTGTTCAGAGAGAAAGCCAAGACCCCAGCTGTGCCCCTGCTCCCACTCAGCACACATGTATGCACATATGCAGGTCCGCCCACACACAAACACAGCGGGCCAGTGCTGATTTGTGTTAAAAGACATAGAAGCATATCCAACCAGATATCTCAGTAATAATTCCCACAGTATGTTGACAGTGTATAAACGGCAGAAACATCAAACTCAAAATCAAAGAGAAGAACAATTTTGCATTAAGTCCAAAATTAGCCACCATACAAAATATCAGAATATAACAGAATATAGAGTTTATGCAGGAGCTTTTTGATTGATTCACATCCTAGCTGCTTATTTTCACCTGAGTTTACCCAGAGTTTCTCAGAGCAAATATCAGCCTCTCAGAAAGAAAACAATGCATTTGCCATGACATGTATTCACCGATCTCTGACGTTATTTTTGTGTGAACGCTTCCAAACATGCACAGCATGAGAAAAGCGTGATGGCAGAACCGTGGCGTCATCTTTGGGATGAAAAGGCAAACTGTCACCTCGTGAAATTAAACGCTCTTTTCCATTTACAGTCAGGATTTCGGGGACATCTCCACAGCAGCTGCAAAGGCATTTGTCAAAACTCCAACATAATCAGGCAGAGAAATCTGCTTAATTCAGCTTTAAGTTTGTGCCATGTTTAATTTGTTCTTGTGTCCCACTCGGGGGAAGCAGTGTTTGTCAGCATGTTTGCTATTGACCAACAAGTGAGCATGAGCAGTTGTCCTATTGCATTTGGCTCTCTCTCTATTGCAGTGTTACCAGGCTTTTATTGTATGCTTATTTGTTATTACAAGTTTATGTCCTTGCTTTTTTTCCTTTTACAGTGGAGGCATTGTGATGCTCTGCAGTGTCACACAGAGGCCATGTTGCATAACTATGTTTCTCGACCTCAGACACAACCTTTATATCACAAAAGTGTTGAGTTTTTTTATTTTATACATTTATTGTAGATCTTTTGTCACTTTCACCAAGCATAGATGTACATTTTTACATCGTCTGGTTTTGGATCAGTTTTGTGTATTTGAGGCTGCCTACAGTATAATCACCTGATAGCATGTGAAGTGTGGGAATGCGATGGTCAGATGTACCATGGTTGGATATGTGTGGGAGGAGATGACTGCTGTTTCTGTTTACCATAGTATTTCCATTGTGGAGGCAAATAAGTGATCCAGAATAACCTGACATTTCAAATACATACGGATGAAAAAGAGTAGCATGAAGAGAGAAATGACGGGGGAGGACAGCAAAGGATGTATCTGAGCAACTTTTCTTTCATTATCATTTCAATATTGAAATTAATTCCATCCATTCAGTCCTATTTAGCAGGCAGATATGCTTTTAGCCGCAGTTTGCAGATTTTATTCTTATGCTTATTTGACCTTTATTCAGACAGGCAATCTCACTGAGACACGGGGTCTCATTCTTGAGAGAGATTCTGTGGAGTGTGCTGACCCTCAGAGCTCTCAGGACAATGTCATGTCAGATAAACACTCTATTTCTAACCCCAACAACCCTCTCATCTCCGCACAGTGGGGTATTGATTGGTAAAGAAAGTACATTTAATTTCTCTCTCAGCATGTTGGCCGTGCCCAGCTGTCCTTCAGACCCCCTTTTTCTCCGCTTAATGGAAAATTCCAGAGAGAGAGAGAGAGAGGAAGAAAGAGAGAGAGAGAGTGAATAGATGTGTGCCTTCAACACCTCCACTCCATGGGGAACGCTGATTTGATGAGTTCCTGTCATAAAAGTCACATGGCACTAATGCACTAGGGAGTTTTTCCACCGCTCATTCATGCTGCCATTTGAATATGATTATAGTAGATCATCTGCATTGCTGCCCATCACAGAGAAGTGTTTTCTCCTCTGCACAATGGAAATTATTTCAAAAGCTCAACAAAACTTGGCTTTAGGGACACGTACAAACAATTGTGATATTCCTCTCCTCTTTTCTCTCTTAGACAGAGTAATATCTTTGAAATCTTAAGTTAAGCCAAATAGGTTGGGAGCCACCAGTTTAATCTTTTACAGTGGATTTTAATGTATGAGTTTATCATATGCTTTTACATTTTTATGTAAAATCTGGAACATCAGCGAGTAACTATAAATGGGTATAGTGGCTAAAAATTGTACTAAAGTAGAGGACTGGAGAAAATAAACGTTCCAACACTGTGGTGACATCACCTTCTTACAGAGCTAACTGATTAGATCAAAGTATATTCATATCTTTCTTAGGCTTAAATCAGATGCCTTCTTTCTGTCATCGAAGCATAACATAATCTATTGTTTCTTCTTCCCAAAGCTGTCACATCTGCCTTTTTTCTGTTTACTCAGTTTGAATAGTGTCCTGTTTAGTCTGGTGTGATCAAATCCAGTCTTGATGTTATTATTTCTACTTCATCATAATCTCTTCAGATTAGTTTGAATATTTTGTGCCATCTTTGCAAACTTATCTATTATCTAATGTCCTTTGATACTACTGTTGATAGCCAAGTGTCATTGTGGGTAATGCAGGCACCAGGTTTTCACAGGAAGGAGAATGCGTGGTATAAAAATCTTTTTTTCTACTCTTTTAAAACTGTTATCAAGCATTGTGCATCTGACATTGTTATAGAGGTGTAATGCCAAATCAGTGATCTACTTTAATTTTATAGATTAAAAAAGATGCCTTTCTGTGCAAACCATTCTGGGATCCAACACCTCTGCCAAAGTGTGGAATTTGTCTAGTTTGCAACAAATGTCTTCCAAGTTGCGCATTATGAGGACTTATGGGCTTGTTTTTGTTCCAGCAGCAAGGGGCATTAATTTTGCATCATGTAACTGTGTTAGAGGAGGCAGATGATCCAAGTGGGATCGAAATGTTGTCAATAATAAACTTTTGTGTCATGGAACAAGTGTGCAGGCGTTACCCCCTCTTTTAATACAAGGCAGGAGAAAACATTAACTGCCTTTTTGTTCCTGAAGTGAAAATTGTGTTTTACATTTTCTGAGCTTTCAGCAGTTGACACCTAGTGCCTTTGGGAGTGTTTGCGAATTTCAAAGTATAACCATATGTGTCCTAAGGGGATGTCGTCCCCATGCGTCCTCTATTTTTCCGCAGTAACCCCTCCTCTGGGACCTTTACAGCCACATCCAACCTCATTATAAGTGAAGATGACATCATGTGCAGTCCTTTTTCCCCCTGATGGCCCGCTGTGGCACTGCGTTGCTAAGATCACTGATAAACACAGGAGAGTTGGTCCTATGGGCCGACCTATACACATTTGTACATGTGTGCACATCTGCTTTCATGGAAAGAATTCATTGTGTAAAACAGAGCGGGCAAGGAAAGTTGAGCTGTCATATCACCAAATGAAATAAATGAAAGAATTTGTGGAAGTCCATCAAATATCACTAAATACACAGTCAAACAAATAACTCAGCAGATTCTAATCTAAATCAGTGGCCACTATTTTTTGATTGTCAAAATTAGATATCTAATATGAAAAATATCAATACTGTCTTTAGTTATACTGCATAAAACACTTCCAGAGATCCTGTATGATTGAATAAAACAGCGAGATCAACATGGATGGAAGTGGAGTTCTTGGCAGCCGTGAAGAAAATGTTTGTTGAGTCGATGTGACTTTTAACCAGAATGCCCCCTCGGGTTCAGGTCTGGGATTGGAGTGAAAGGTTGTCTATAAAATATGCATGTCACACTAGGGGCTAGTGGTGGAGTAAGTGTGAGTGTGTGTGTGTTTTTTTAAACTTGTGCGTGTCTGTGTGATGGGTGGGATGCTGAGGGACTGGGAGCCCGGAAAGGTGTGGAGGTGTAGTTTAAAGTACATTTACATTCTGCTAGTAGATTTATGCTCTGACTGTGTGGAATTATAATACAACCATAACTCAAATGAAAATGCAAATCCACAATAGCATATTGTGCACAAAAAATATGACGTAGCAGTCCACCTTGCACCTCCATGTTCAAAAACACATTCTCTGCCAATATTAGAATAGAAATGTGAAATCCATTTCACGGTGAATATTCTTCTCAATCCTCAAGGACACACCTCTGTCATAATTTATAAAGAAGACAGAGGCGGGCAGACATTATTGAGAATTAGGTCCTAGTTCCTCCATTTTGCTTTTAAATGATATGACTTTCTATTATATTCTTGAATTGTGATTATGAATTTGTGTTGATATTTAAAGTAGTTTTAGCAGATTTTTTGGCCACATGGGGGCAGTGGAACAAGCTGTTCCAGTTTATATGAGGGGAACATACAATTATTTATGTAATTTCCACCCTTATGATTGATTGATTGATTGATTGATTGTTGGCAACAGGTAGTGTACAATGGGTTTATCAGAGCATTTTTGCTGAAACTAGCTGCTTCCTATGGCTGCAAAATAAGGTTTTGGAGAGAAGCAAGAGTGAACATGCATTGGTGACTACCGGCTTTCTGGTCATTTTATCAATCAAATTTTAAATGAAATCCAGCTTTAATGTCATACGGACTTTGCTGTTGCATTTTGATATTGGCAGATAATGAGCATCACACTTTTGTTAATCGCTATAATATAATCAAGGGCTCTGCTTGCCCCTGTGAAAAGCTGGTGTTGTCAAGGGCAACAGCTTGTGGAAGGGTGTCTGAAGGTGAACTGGTCAGGGATGAGGGTGCCCTTGGCATCTACACACCTACAGTCTGTATGTAGGTGAACACATCAGGCTCAGCACATTAAAACAACATGGGGCTTCTTCCACCTGAGCTCCAGATCCTCAGGAGGTAGTCCAGTGTGCTGGAGAAGAAGAAGAAGGTGCAGGACTTGGCGGATTGATCCCAGGATTAAAACAGACTGATGGGACATATATTATCCTCTCAGAGTTACAGCGGGATGCTGAGTGATTGGAAGCAAACTCTTGTGCACTGGAAGCAAACTCTCAGATAAGGCCGGACTCTCCTTTACTGGAGTTCCAGGATGAGAGGCACCTGGTGGACGTAGTCTTCAACTGGGTTACACCACTCATCATTGTTTCCACATTTATCCTACTGCATAACAGCATCAAGCCAACTCAACCCAAGGAAGAAAAGGAAATGTAAGGGCACTGTACAATTCTTGCCAGTCCAGTGAAGATACAAAATCTCCACTGAAAAGATTCCCTGTAGTTCTACAGAAGTGCATCTGGTATGAAATATACATTTAGCTGCTGTAGCTGGTAAAATATTTGCTCTGAGTGTTTCAACCTGCATTTAATCCAGGCCACGTATATATCTGGTGAGGCCCCGGGGTAAAAGCTTTCACGAGTTTATCTACTTTTGTGGATTCTGTGTACTCAAAGAGGAACAACAACAACACTGAAAGGAGACAATCCATTTATAATCGTTATCTTCGTGGGGACAACAGCTCATTACATGAGCTGTAATGCACGGTTGGGTTCAGGTGAAATCAACATTTGATCTAGTTATTTATCATTCTTTTAAAAGCCCAGCAGCAGCTTGGTAAGATGTTCCATTATTGAACCATTTCCTTTGTGTTACAGAGCTGATGCTGTGGCAGTTAACGCCAATCTAAGCAGACCAAAAACAGAAAAACGGCTCCCCTGCTGCCCTCAGCCACATATTCCTTTCAATAAAACATGGACATGCAAGTCCTCCGCTATACAGATGGAATCACTGGATGATGGTTTGGGATAATGTCACCTCTCGCTGCACTGCCAGCCCTTTTTGTCGGTTGCTAGGAGACAACACTGTAGTGCCTAAAGGTTTTCAGAGATAGTGTAATGTTCCACAGCCCTACTTTTTCAGCTAAAGTGTGAGAAGCATGTGCGCAAAGGCGGGGGGGAAATTTTGATGCGTTAGTCAAAGGCCAATATGCCAATATAAGAAAATGATCATCGCAGGTTACTGAAGCATGTGGCAAAGATGTTGTTCAACTAAAGGAGTGATGAGTTACAGGAACAGCAACTTTCTGTGATATGAAGGAGCCATAGATTACAAATTACACTAGAGGATGACATGATTACTTAAACTGCTTCATCATATCCAGGGATTAAAAAGGCCTGCAAGTTTATCTTCTCTTTCTGTCAGTGTTTGATTGTAAATAACTTGTATGTCTCCACCAGTTGGGGGCAGTAAAGGTCTATATCACATTGACGCTCATTCATTGGCAACTTCATTGTTCTTCTTCCTCTTGCCTTTGCTCCTCATTATGTTTCAGTTTTCTGTCTATCCACTCAAACTACATTCCCACAACAGGAGAGTGGAAGCACACCAGGCAGCCTATTGGAAAAGACCCATTCCAAACACCAATTTGGACGAAAGGGAAATTTCCCAAGAGGCCTTTTTTTTTGTGCTGATGAAATCCCCACTCCACCAAAAATAATATGCGCAAAATATAGGCTGCTGTTGGTTCAAAGAACTCTGAAATATTAAGATTGTTCATCCACCACCAACATTTTCTTTTTTACATTGCAAAACAGTGCGCAAAACCGTGATGTGATTCATGAGAACATGTCCTTTGGTTATGATTTCTTGAAAAATGAGGGACAGAAACAGGAGATTCTCTTGATTTTGTATTGGAGAGATAAAGTCTTTGATCTGATCCATAGATCTCACTTGTAAGCTATCCACACAATGATTTTTTCTTTTTCTGTTATTGGGTTCTACCCCATCATTTGTAAATGAGAGTATTTAATTGGAATGAAATTGACTTGAACTGAGATTGCAGACTGCAGCTTCTGTCTAAATGATTGAAATAACGCTCAGTCTCTGATAATGCTGCTCTGAGGTTTATATGAAACATGAAGCTACTGCTATTAAACATCCTTAGACTTCAGAGTCGTTATTGCCAGCAATCATGGCTGCACTGTAAAGAGACTCGTTTAATGTACCTTGAGAAAACATTATTTATATGTATTTTTCCCCCACAACACATAAATCACAAGCATTGCCATGCTGTTGTTGCCCATTGTATCTTCTTTCCTGTGGTTATCCAGCCTTGGAAACTAAAAGATGCCTGGAAGAAAAGTGCAGTGTGAGCCACCACAAATACAATTTAATATCGGCTCTGTAAAATGACAAACTCTGTAAACTGCCTGGAAGGAGGACACAGAGTGAGCCGGCATTATGGTCTCATGTCAGCCTCTGAGACTCTCTGATAAACTGGACAGAGAGGAACACAGTGTACTCACACTAAGCACAGCGCAGGGTCAGAACTGGTTACCATGGGCTATATTCACATAGTAAAGGTAGGAGACACAGTTATCAAGCTGTATCTTTGGTTATAAAAAGGGTCCCATTACTTTTTGGACTACATGGAGGTCTAGAGGTATTAGCTACATCAGGCTTATGCCAAACCGTGCCCAGCCTTGTCCTTTAAGACATCCATCATCGTTTAAGTTCAGCACCCCCGATTGATCCCTTATGTTTGCATCCATCAGACGTCAGCACTCCTAAGTGGCACTATAGGTTGAATTTATCCTGGCTGGTTCATTTTTTATAGTGTCACTCTGAGAACTGGCGTCCCCATAAGAGGAAAAAAAAAACGCCATACTGCCATTCACCTCTAAAAATGTTCTCATACAAACTGTTCTCATTCCCAGAGCGCTTTGTCATCCCCTTTGGCATTTGATACCAACAAACACAGCAAAGTCAGAATAGTGTGGAGGTGTTGGATGGGTCAGACACAAGACTTTCACCCAGAGGACACTGGTTCAGGTCCTGTGTGAAACCAAAAGTCAAACTCAACTTACATAACCAATGTACTTATTTTAACCCAAACCATATTTTTTCCCCTAAACCTAACATAGTAGTTTTTGTGCCTAAACGTAAACTTGTAGCTTTGATGTGTAAATCTAATGAAATGGCAGCAGTTCCAGAACGTTGAGCATGTGTTTATTATTTTTACCAGGACAACAAGTCCAGTACATCTATGGCAGGGTCAGGGGTCAGTGTTTGATGACGTGGGAATGAGCACTGTTTGGAGTGATGGATGGACAGAGCAGTTGCTCTGAGCGTCTAATATTGCTGCAGAGGGGCGACTCGTGAGCCTGTATCACAGACGCTGAGGGTGTGATGACCTCAGAATGAGAAAAGCTTGGAAAACCTTTTTGGGATCTGTTCTTTAGTTTGGCTGCCGGCTGTCATTTTGTCTGAAAAATAACTTTCTCAAACACTATTGAGTTACTTTAATATGCAATTAAACTGAAAAGGTTTGAGAGTGCAACTTTTCACACTACAGTTGAAAAACAGCTTAAAGAACAAATCTATCGACCCCGCAATCAAAAATGTTTTTTTTTGTTTTTGCAAGTATAACAAATTTGTGATTAAAAATGTATTCATACAAATCAAAAACTTTTGCTTGCTGTTGAGCTCAACTTGTCAGGCAGAAGACAGAAAATCATTGTTCGGTTATTTATACTCATAACCTCTGTCTTAGTAATACCAAGAATGCTTATTTTAATGTTTTGAACTTGTGTTGATTGCTTTTGTTTACCGATCTGTGACATTGTAATGGATTAAAATGACATTGTTTAGTCAGCCTGTAGCAGCTAGCTTAGCTTCCGTATCCTGAGGTCACTTCCAGTTCACCTGAGGACACAAATATTCTAGTTCACTTGAAGACACAGAGAATTCCTGAAAGGTTACCTAAGGACATCCACAGTCTTTTTACCATATTATTGTATTGTATGAGGAATGATAGGATGATCGTACATTTCTCTACTATAAATTCTCTATATATGAAATATATATATCCTGATATCCTGCCAACAGTGGAAGGGGTGTCAGTTTCTGAACCAAATAAGAAAAATTACAAATAACTTGGCTGGACGTAGTTTTTTTCGTTTTATTTGAAATGTCCAGGAAATGACCTATATAATTTTTAGAACAATTCTACTACTGGGCCACACATGAAAATAAAAATAAAAATAAAAATTTTATTGATGATTAGAGTCTGAAAGATGCTTTATTTTGAAAAATGACCGGATGCTCTCCCAATTACATCCGTCTGTGCGTCTGTGCCTCTTGACACAGGTGAAGACAGGTCAAGACGCTCTTCTCGGTCACGTGATATGTTACCCCAGGTAAGCCCTCAAGCCCTCAAAAGGCCCAATGAGGAGACAGAAGAAGAAGAAGAAGAAGAAGAAGAAAGCTGATTTAAAAGACAATATCAGGAGGCCCACTTAAAATACGGATTTATCGCCACAGGTGATTCTCCCGCTAAAAATCAAGATCAGAAATCAGAATGAAGGCAGAATATCCTGAGATCATCACAAAAGCACTGAAAACCCTGCGTCCCTTTCCAACATCCTGTCTCTGTGAAGCGGGCTTTTCTGCAGTGACGGCGACCAGAACAAAGTTCCGGAACAGACTGGACATGACGACATAAGGAGCACTTCGGGTGTCACTGTCTCCCATCACCCCCAGGTGGGACCGGTTCGTTGCGGGGAAACAAGCTCAGGGCTCCCACTATTTCAGCGTAATGGTGAGTTGTATTTTTATGCACTTATATTTGTTTTTATGCCGGTCGGATCACTTTATTCCGTCGTATTTATCCTCCACACCATTTGCTGTTGCGGTTGGCAGTGACCTTGTTTGCCCACTGCCTCTGAACCTAACTTTATACAGTGGCCTGGCTGTGAAGGGGTTAATCCATAAGCTAGCATGTTGTCTGTTTCTCTCTCTCTGACTTGATAAATTCCAAATGGCAATAAACATAGAATAATTGCCTGACTAGTATAAAGCAGGGTTACAGTTTTAGATTTTTATATATGATAAGATATATAAATGTGTTTTGCTCTGGTGCCTAGCGAGGTGCTGGAGTGTCTATTTGGAACTGAGGGACAAGAGTGTTTGTGCAATTGACTCAGGCCAGTGATTGAATTAAATGCAGATTGGGTTTTTATGTAAGTCTAGAATAAATGCATGCATTTATGCATATTTTGGCAAACTTCCATCTATTACATAATATTTTAGATGCGCTTAGGAAATATCTGGGACAGCCACAGCCCAACACTGCACAACCTGGTGACTGCTACTGGGGAAGGGAGTCTTCCATCACTGCCTGCACGTTTAGTGAAGTTGGTTTGCTTTCTTTCATTTAGTTGGTTTGAGTTATTTTTATTGCAAATTGCATAAAGTAGTTGTATACTCATTAGTATCTTCTTTGGATTATGTCTTCTGCCTGGGCTGTCTCTAGATGAAACATGTACGAGGCCTGATTTTTAACTATTTTTACCATTAGAATTGTTCTAAAAATTATATTGGTCATTTCCTGGACATTTCAAATAAAACGGAAAAAACAATGTCCAGCCAAGTTATTTGTAATTTTTCTTATTTGGTTCACAACCCCTTCCACTGTTGGCAGGATATATTATATATATTTCATATATAGAGAATTTATAGTAGGAAAATGTACGATCATCCTATCATTCCTCATACAATACAATAATATGGCAAAAAGACTGTGGATGTCCTTAGGTAACCTTCCAGGAATTCTCTGTGTCTTCAAGTGAACTAGAATATTTGTGTCCTCAGGTGAACTGGAAGTGACCTCAGGATACACACTGATTGATCACAGCGGTCTGACTGTATGTGAACTCTTGCGTAGCATACTAGCACAATGGCATACATTTACATGTTTTACTCAGTGAGCAGCATTGCATTCAGTAGGTACTGCAACTGAGTCAATAAACAATGAGGACGGCACAGAGGGCAACAGTCAAAACATGACTCAAACATAACAGATACATATCAAGTTGTTTGCAAAGCTGTCAGTCATTGTTGCACTTAAACATACAATAAGTTCCAATAGGCAGCTTTAAGGAATAGATATCAGGGGAGCATTTTTAAGGACAAGTATAAATATATTCCTTTGGTTTTTACATAAGTATGGGAAAGGATCTTTGCCAGATTTATGCTGTCAAGATATGCTCTGATCTGGATCATGGTGACCAAGCAGGCCATATCATTACATCAACACCTCCCTCAACAGTGAGGTTTGTTTATAATGCCGATCCTACTGAGAATCAACACCTACTGCAGCCTTGGGCCACTTTCAGCTCATTGTTTTGGATTGTTGTTTGAAGTCTTACAATTTTTTTTTTCACAGACCTCCCACCCCTGTCCTTTTTACAACCATGCAGCCACCTCCAGCTTAAAAGCGCACACAATTGGACTGTACACTACCTGCCCAGTGTGAAATGATGGAAAACTCAAGTAAACAAGTGGTTGGTGAAGACAGCTGAACATCTACCAAGCCAGCAAACCTCTTGTGTTTTTTTTCTCAGGAGGTGGTGGACCAAACCAAAACTATGAAGTGAGCAGATATTGACCTTGTGTCTGACAGAAGGTAGAAATACCTACACTTACACTCACACACACAATCAATTGGACACCCAATTGAATGTGTGAGTAACTTTTGGGAGGTGATATCAAGGCAGTCTGAAATAGAACACTGATAGATATGCAAAAAGAGAAGTTGCTATACAAGCTCAGTTCCACACAACACCACAGCCAGTGCTGCCTCCACCTTAAACAAAACTAATTTCAATACAAGACAAATACATCAAACATACCCATAAACCAACAGATTTGCATGGTTCAAAATGATAGCCCTGTCTGTTAGGATTTGAGTTATTTGTGTATCCTTTTTTATTCCAAGGTTTAGTGTCTGTCTTGAATGTGTTATTAGTGGGGAAAGGAGTAGACTGCTAATGACATCATATTTTTTGAAGCATTATTCATTGTTTATATCTCCCAATATTTGAACTGGAACTGTAATCTGATTAAAATGAAATGAGACTTAGTGGAATGGATTTTGGAAAGAATAACTGACAGGTCGATTTCACCCAATTTGTGATGTAATGGTCGATAAATGGAGAAGAATACGAAAAAATCTTTCTTATTAGTATTTCTTCTGTATTATCTGGGAGTGCAGGGTATTTTTTCTCTCAGTTGTGCAACCCACTGTGCTCCCTCTGATGTGATCTTCATCTTTGGGGACTAGAAGCAGAGCACTACCTTCAGTTGAAAAAGGCTTAGAGTTTCTTGGCATGCCTGGAGGCCCATGTACCTGAGGTGATTTGGGATTTGTTGCAAGAGACTTTGCTGTAGTGGCAGCGTATGGGAGGTGAAGAAGTTGCACTGAGCTAATGGCCCATTCATTTTTGTTGACAGCATGCTAGTGACTCTGGACTGTCGCCATATGCTGAGGTTTTGTGTGGTCGTCTGCAGCCACACTTCCAGGAACCATAGCTTAATCCTCGGTGGGCCGAAAACTTATTTGTTGAAGAAGAGCAATTTGTTTAGCAGTGGTCTGACTCTCCGGGGGGAAACTCAGCAGTTGAAAAAAAGTGTAATGGAAGTGTGCATTCTGAATAAAAAGGAGCGCAGGTAAACTGCAACAGGCGACAGGTATCAGGATTTTTAATAAGAAATCTCTCCCAAAAGATTTTTGCCAATTCAAGCGGCATAATTGAAAATTTATCAGTCAGATAGAATCAAGACAGCATCATTCTGTGCATTTCAAGTATCACAGATCATAGTTTTCATGTGTTTTTGTGATAAGCATGTTTATATCAGCAGAGAAATGGTAGTTTTATCTGTCATAAATGACCTGCAGGAGAGAAAGTGTTTTTTAAGTTTTTGCAAAAAAAAATCATTGCACAAACTGAATAATTGTTTTCTAAAAATACCAGATTAAAAAAAAGTTACACAAAAGGTTTTAATGCCTGGCTGATCTGAACAAGCTGGTTTATCGATACAAATTAAACAGCGAATAAGTCATGACCTATATGAAGCATGTGTCACTGTGTCACATTCGCCACTCAAACGTGTGGTCTGCTGACGAATGTAAAATGGTGGAGTGATGACAAGACTGTAACATTCCTCTGATGCATGAAACAAACATAAGTACTAAATTCCACATAGCTGTTTGACTGGCGCTCTAATTGCCTCATCCTGTTTTGTCCTCTTCTTCTGCAATGGTTTGATGGCACCCGAACTAGTGTTTATGTCAATACGATCAACTACTAATGCTCACAAAACAGAAGTGTAAGGACACACCTGTAAATTCAGCTTCTCAGATTCTTTTGCTGATTGGTTTGTGCTACATTTGGATGGAATCTGAGAACAGCATGTGTCACAAGCTGCTTACACTGTTACATTGGTCTTCTTTCATTTAGGTTCTGCCAATTAATTTAGTTACAATTGTTGAGTTTTTACAGACAAATGACAGCTACTGAAAAAGTATTTATTGCACCTGCAGAATAACCTCAGGTGTTTAAAATGGTATCAGGAAGAATTTTGTGTACATGGGATTGTCTATAATTAAGAACTGAACAACATTTTGTATACATTATTCATTTATCTAAGGAACATAAAAAGGTGAAATACAACTGTGCGTCGACCATTAGGGGTGATTTCCTGCTGCATTTTTCTGATGTAACCGTTTAAGTGACAAAGATCCTTATGGGTTAGGTCTTTCATTGAAGATAAATTTTTCAGTAGACGGTTGTGGGTAGAAGACGAGACATCAGTCCGTTGGCAGCAGGCAGTTGCACTGTGCAGCGCACAACTGAACAAAACTGCAGCTGAATTATTAATGTACATTTGTAAGCTTAGATATACTGCACGCCTTGCTGTGATCATATCATATGTATGTCACTTCTGATGTATTTAACACACACGCTTCATAGCTAGTCCTTGTAGTTAATGAATTGCTTGACCTCGTGCGTATGTAATCACTGTATGTTGCCACTCTTGCAGCTGGGTGTACTGGGGATACGGTGTCTGCGCAGTCTGATGCTGGTTTTCTAATGAACGTGGTCAGGGGGAGGCCATGCTGTCAAACACGGAAACACTTTCCCAGGCTGCATCTGTCATGGTTGTGTCAGACCACTCAATGCACAGCAGGCGAGTGGAAAATAAGGGTGAGAAACCATTTTACAGCACAATGCCCTGCTGCTTATACACCACTCAGAGGATGTTCAACTGGAATGTCACTCTGCATTTTGACAAAGATATTGAGGTCCAAAGACTACAGCTCTGAGCTTTTATTATAACTTTTGTTGGGCTTCACTATACAGTGAATGACACATAGTGAAACCGCATGTTTCTTTGTCTGTAAAACTATTGGGCTCCTTTCCCCAATGCCCCCCAGTTTCACAGATAGGTGTGAAATCACCCCCGCGCCCAGCTCCACTGTCACCATTGGCCGGAGGGGACACATGATTTTACGACCGCAGGCCCACAAAACCAGTTCACCCCCACTGAACTCTCTCTTTCTCATCGTCTCTCCTGAAGTGGAGAGACCAGCTCTTTCTCATCGTCTCTCCTGAAGTGGAGAGACCAGGTCTTTCCTGCTCCCTCTCCTCCGGCAGAGGAGAGACCAGCTCAACTCAGCTAAGCTCTGCCTCAGTGTGGCCTGTCCAGAGCAGCCACCTCCTTCATGGTAGCGACACAAGGTCCTGCCTGAAGTAAGCAGATCAGCGCCAGCAGGCACGACCCAGAGTCTGCCAGCTGATAACCGACAACAGGAGCACACCAGCAAGTTAGCACAGAGCTGCTAACTAACAGGAACAAAGGAGCGACCGGATTCCTCCAGCCTGCAACCACACAGCACGGACACGAACCACACCTTTCCTCCAGCAACAAGCTGAGAAAGCAGCACCCTCAAGGACACTTCTTCTCCCTTTAAGGACTGGTAACAAACTCTAACTGGGCATAATTAGCATAGCATTACTGCATACATGGTTTACCCTTGTTAATGTATTGACTTGCTTTAATGTTCATTGAGTTTGATTATTGTGATGTGTTGCAGATTACTGTGCATCCATTAAGTTTAGTTGATGTTAGCCTACAAACTAACCATCCTGTCTTAACCTGCACCTTCATCTCTCTCACACACACAGTCTGGCAACAGGCCACTGAGGGACAAAGCTAAGCTAACAGCACTTAGCTTTCCTTTGTCTGCCTCTGACCCACACCCCAGGGGGTCTGGCCATCACCATTTGGTCTCTCTCCCCCACCTTTGTGGGACCCATCTCACATTCCTCAGCCTTATCACACACACACACACACACACACACACACACTCTTACACTCATATTATTTTAGTTTAGTCATAGAGATTTAGTTAGATTGTTTGATTGATTTTGTTTCTGCAACAGCAGATGTCTTTAACACCTACTCTGCTTCAGCCGTACTTACAACCGAAGTACAAGTCCTTAATGCATAACAAATGATGTCCCTGAATTTTGCTCTGTTTTAATAAATGTTTTAATACTTGCTGTCTCCGTTAATGTTGTACAATTGTGGACACTGCCAACCTCTACACTGTCAAGAACTCCAAAATCCTTCAGCTAGCTATCAATGTGGTAATTTTGGTAGTAATTATTAAATTAATTATAAAACATAATTCCAAATTGATAGTTTAGTATTTTTATGAGACTAAATCAATTAAAACGGCTGTCTTTTCCTCGTTTTTCGAGGTGGTGCCCCAATCGAGGTGGACTTTAATCAAAGTTCATTTATTTTAATAATTATTAATTATCTTTGATAATTATTAATTATTTCTGATAGCCAAATTGAACATTACCACTTGTTAAAGCACAACAAATGGTGCCCCGTGTGAGGCAGAGTACTGTTGGCAATTGTTCATATTTGTACAATATTAATTTTCAGCAGAATTTTGGTCAAAACCAAAATTTTTGAAAGAACTTTAAAACGAGCAAAATTATCATTTTTAACCACTAGTCAGTCACAGAAGTACTTCCAGCTGTACTTTCAAGTGCATTGTGGTGAAAATCAATCTAACTAAATTAAGCTAAAAGCAATTTGAAGAGTTAGTGTAGTGTACTGTGAATTAAGGCTAAAGCTAATGCTAATACTGGTGCCTATGTTTGAAAGCAAACATTGAAAGCCCCATAGTGTTACATTTAGAGCTTGCTACTGCTGCTAACCTTTCAGGTAAACCTACCCTGTAGGAAGAATTTGGTTCGGCATTTGAATGTCACACATTCAATGCAATCTGTCCATTCGCTGTTAACTAAAGTGCTTCCTGTTTGTTAAGACACAGCGTGCCACCGGCCCTGTGAACTTAGAGCTTGAACCTGGCTGTTACTGCCGTGCATTTCAGCCTGAATAAGAAATAGAGCCTGAGAGAGAGCCACAGTGTGCTATCAGCCCTGTGAAGTTAATACCTAGCTGCAACTGCCACGTGTTCCAGCTTGAGTAACTTAAAGAGACATTCCTGACTGTTACTGCCGTGCATTTCAGCTAGAGAGTCAAAATTTTGGTGAGTAAACTTTTTTTGTGTAAATCTACATTTACCTTAATTGGCCGTAGTTTGCTATTCCCACCAGTTCCACTAGATAGTGTATAGCTACCTTCTAGTGTAGGCCACCACAGTGTTAGGCTAGTAGTATTCCCCAAGCTACACTTCAAGGTGTCTGCCACCGCAACACCACAGCCAACCACTTTGCTTCATCGCATTTTAACTTGTTTTACCTCACCCCTTTTTAGGCAACAATGGAGAACCCCTGTGTAGAGCAGTTTATTTCTTCCTTAGCACAGAGCCTAAAGCCTGGCTACCCCGAATTCATCAACAAATTGAATTTCAGTGAGTGTACAGAAGAGATAGACTCCCTACTCAACGACAGGTGTGATGCACAGACTGCGTCCAAGGGCTCCTTGTTAAAATGCTTGCTTTTGACTTTTCACAGGCAAACCAGCCTCGCCCTTCAGAGCAGAGCAGCCGTAGAGAAGGAGGTAGAAATCCTGAGAGCGCAAAATGCTAGCCTCTTCCATGAGGTTCAGACGGCTAATAAGAAAGCCCTGCGCTACTTAGAAGACCTGCACACAGCAGAGTTAGATCTCTGTTCACAGAAAGAAGAAATGTATAGACTTAAGTCAGAACATTTGGCCCGACCAGAGTCGATCAGCCAGTGTGATTCCGGTTACTCCGATTCACACTCTTCTACCAGTGACAGGTTCAGTTTTTCCCCAAACAGAGGACATGAGCTATTCCCACCTGAACACAAGTTCTTGGGAATGAAGTCAGCTCCTCAGCCTCCGCTGAGAGACCGAGCTCAAAGCCACCTGACTTCCCATTCCTCTGAAACAGACATAGAGGAGTTGTCTAGCATATCTTCTAGAAGATATTCCGTCCCAAGTCCCTCATTCACATCATTGCACGACACATTTCTCCATGCTTGTCCCTCCAAAGATGGGACTAGAACAGTCCAGGACTGCTCAGCCTCCTCTCTGCATCACCGTCAGAGTGGCCGCTGTTCAGCCCCTGTTCTTCCACCACAGAGAAGTGTAGGGCATGATTTACATATCAATGACACTAGCTTAGTCTCGCCTTCACAGAGTCCCCGCCTTGAAGAGCTTGAGCTTCTAGCTAGAAGCATTGACAGGTTTGATCCAGACAACTGTGATCACCAAGTTGAGGACTATTTCAGGGAGCTAGACTACAACTTAATTGACTTACCCCATGCAACTGAAAGGGAGAAAGTTAGACTTGTGTGGAAAACCAGCTCTAAAGCGGTCCACAAGTTTATACAGTCACGACCTCCCAGTGTCAGAAATGAGTATAAATTGCTACGTCAAGCACTGACAGAAGAATTTTCCTGTGCCACTGACGACACCACAGCAATAGTTGCAGCCCTACAAATTAAGCATGCCCGTCGTGAGCATCCGAAAGAGTACTACCAACGTTTGAGACACGCATATTTCCAGGGAAAGAATGCACCAGGCTTAGAGGAAAGCTCCACCTTCAAGGCCTTATTCTTGAGGAACCTCCACCCATGTGTGCGTACTCACGTTGTACTCAGGACACAGGAAGGTGACCCCTCATTGCAGGAGATACGGAAGATGACACAGGTAGTCTGGGAAACTATTGTCTCTTCCAAAGCAAGGGGGGGGACAAGTGAGCCACCCAGCTCACACACCAAGGTGTCACACAGGTCAGCTGCCCCAAAAGTTCACCCTCACAACAGACGAAAGGGGGGTGACAAAAGACCACATAGGGACACTGAGCGTAACCGCCAGGTCCATCCACTGCCCAGGGATAGACACTCCCAGCATAGGAGCAGGAGACTGCCATACGCAGAAATCCAGGCAAGGAACAGTGACCAGGTAGCGTACGGGTCAGATGATGACTACAGCATCTCTGACTGCAGCTCAGAACATGGTAATAATCTTCCAGACACTGACAGTGACTCTGAATGTCTCTCTCCCTCTGGCTACCAGGAGCGTTACAGCCCTGGGCCAAGAAAGAATAAGAGCTCTAGAGCGCACTCTTTTTGGTCATGGCAGCACTGACCAGATGACAGACACCCAATCTACCCCACCTTCACTACAGTTATTTAGGCAAATTTGAATTTGTTAGCAACAGCAACAAACTCATTTGAGCACTCCGTAATAAACAAACATTACTGAAAGCCTAAATTCTGATTGGATTCAACACCACTGCTCAACTTCCAAGTACACTTGGACCAACTTCATATTTTGTCAGTAAAATCATACAAAACACACGTAGGACACACTGTTATGACTTTGTCATTTTAGGTGCCTCTATCTCTGCTACATAACACACTGACATTTCCTGTTCCCACTAACCCTCACTAACAACTGAGAAACACAGGTTATTAGGATGCAGTATGTCATTGTTGTGTATGAAGAACTGTTTTGTGATGTATGTCTGTTCTAGCTTAGCCAAGATAGATTCAGCATATGCCCAGTTGGATAACAAACTGCCCAGTAGTTACCAACTTGTTTCACCTGGACTGACAAAAATGAACAATGGCCGAAACATGCACAATTATCCCATCAGCATCCCACATCAGGTGACATCCTGATGGCAGGGGGGATGTTGGGCTTCACTATACAGTGAATGACACATAGTGAAACCGCATGTTTCTTTGTCTGTAAAACTATTGGGCTCCTTTCCCCAATGCCCCCCAGTTTCACAGATAGGTGTGAAATCACCCCCGCGCCCAGCTCCACTGTCACCATTGGCCGGAGGGGACACATGATTTTACGACCGCAGGCCCACAAAACCAGTTCACCCCCACTGAACTCTCTCTTTCTCATCGTCTCTCCTGAAGTGGAGAGACCAGCTCTTTCTCATCGTCTCTCCTGAAGTGGAGAGACCAGGTCTTTCCTGCTCCCTCTCCTCCGGCAGAGGAGAGACCAGCTCAACTCAGCTAAGCTCTGCCTCAGTGTGGCCTGTCCAGAGCAGCCACCTCCTTCATGGTAGCGACACAAGGTCCTGCCTGAAGTAAGCAGATCAGCGCCAGCAGGCACGACCCAGAGTCTGCCAGCTGATAACCGACAACAGGAGCACACCAGCAAGTTAGCACAGAGCTGCTAACTAACAGGAACAAAGGAGCGACCGGATTCCTCCAGCCTGCAACCACACAGCACGGACACGAACCACACCTTTCCTCCAGCAACAAGCTGAGAAAGCAGCACCCTCAAGGACACTTCTTCTCCCTTTAAGGACTGGTAACAAACTCTAACTGGGCATAATTAGCATAGCATTACTGCATACATGGTTTACCCTTGTTAATGTATTGACTTGCTTTAATGTTCATTGAGTTTGATTATTGTGATGTGTTGCAGATTACTGTGCATCCATTAAGTTTAGTTGATGTTAGCCTACAAACTAACCATCCTGTCTTAACCTGCACCTTCATCTCTCTCACACACACAGTCTGGCAACAGGCCACTGAGGGACAAAGCTAAGCTAACAGCACTTAGCTTTCCTTTGTCTGCCTCTGACCCACACCCCAGGGGGTCTGGCCATCACCATTTGGTCTCTCTCCCCCACCTTTGTGGGACCCATCTCACATTCCTCAGCCTTATCACACACACACACACACACACACACACACACTCTTACACTCATATTATTTTAGTTTAGTCATAGAGATTTAGTTAGATTGTTTGATTGATTTTGTTTCTGCAACAGCAGATGTCTTTAACACCTACTCTGCTTCAGCCGTACTTACAACCGAAGTACAAGTCCTTAATGCATAACAAATGATGTCCCTGAATTTTGCTCTGTTTTAATAAATGTTTTAATACTTGCTGTCTCCGTTAATGTTGTACAATTGTGGACACTGCCAACCTCTACACTGTCAAGAACTCCAAAATCCTTCAGCTAGCTATCAATGTGGTAATTTTGGTAGTAATTATTAAATTAATTATAAAACATAATTCCAAATTGATAGTTTAGTATTTTTATGAGACTAAATCAATTAAAACGGCTGTCTTTTCCTCGTTTTTCGAGGTGGTGCCCCAATCGAGGTGGACTTTAATCAAAGTTCATTTATTTTAATAATTATTAATTATCTTTGATAATTATTAATTATTTCTGATAGCCAAATTGAACATTACCACTTGTTAAAGCACAACACTTTAGTCACCAATATCACCAGCAGCCACTGAGCTGAAAGGGAGAACAATAAATGAAAGACTACTGAAACTAGACATTAGCCAAGTGAACCCAGAACCCTGAACTAGTAAGCAATGGAGATGACTCTAAATTGTCTTGAGGATTTGTATTTGTATTTCACCAGCTGGAATAAATACAATGCCAAACTACGGTAATGATGTAGATTAATAACATCATTAAACAACAAACAACATTAAAACTGAGATAGCTGGAGTTTACACACACTGCAAATGAAAACATCGACTTAAAGGTTGAGTCTGGTGTTACTCTATATTTCTCGTAGTGAACACAAATTTGATGAACAGACCACAACCAGCTATGAATTGTTCCTACTAAGAAGTAGCATGTTGTCTGTGTGGCCGGAGCCCGACGTAGCTTATTCCACTGTGGCACAGAGATCCTTCATTGTCCAAAAAGTATTAAAAATAGATCAGTCACTCATGCTGTTGCACTGGGTGACATGTTCCTTTATAACCATGGACAAGTGCACTGCAGTTTATTTTGAGTCAACCACACGTACTCCGCCCTGCTGCTGTAAACACACTATAGAGCACCAAGTGTGTATTGATCCGCATCTGAAAATAGTCACTCGCAAATACCTGATTCACTGCTGTGGAAGTAACATTTGCTAAAAACTACAGTGCCCAGTTGTTTAAGGAAATGATTTAACTACACATTTGCGAGCGGTTTTTAAAGATGTATATCTTCAATATGGGCTGAGAGCCCAAGACAGATTAGAGAGGGTTAGACCGGAAAGTATTTACAGACAGACTAACACACTGTTGAATTTGTCTTTTCACTGAATTTGTCGACGATAGCGAAAATATAGAATACTGCCTGCCTTTAAGCATTTTGTCTTACATTATAACCACTTTCATCCAAGTTTCATACTTACTATATTTGCACGTACACCACATAAACAACACAGACAAGCTAATACAAATGCTAGCCTCTGTGATTCACTTGGGTTTTTTTTCTGTTTATTCTCTTTGTTGTATAAAATTCATCTTGTGATGTTTTATTCTGGTTCCACTGATGCGCTGTTAAAATCTTAAATCTTATGTTTTTATTCCCGGTACACTGAATTCATATGAAACTTTAATGATCTCTGTATGGAAACTGGGTCATTGCAGCAACTGTGAATACGATATAGAATGAGACAAACAGCGCGAGCTAAGAATAGCACAAGTTGTGACAGCACTCCAACATACAAATAATACACAGATTGATACACAAGATTGAAGATCTGACTGAAGCACGTGTATGGGATTATCCTGTATTCCCTAGTATTTAACAACACTATAAATTATTTCACTGTCAGATTCTGAAATATTTGCAGTTTCTTTGCTCATTGTTCAGCAAAGTAATTATCATCAACAGTGGTGCCAAAGCTAAGATTGGGGCCTGGCTCTAATCATTTTCCACCAATTGTGCCACCCCTAATTTTCACAGTCTATCTCAACCATTCAAATCCACCTCACATCTGGTGTCAGTCCACCCACATGTTCTGCTGCGCTCCCTATCCATCCCTCTGTTTTGTTCTGTCATTTCTCTTCTTTTTTTGTTCTGCTCATATCTTTCCCTTGGGTTCCTCCGTTCTGGAGGCCCTTGGGTTCTGCAGATCGACTCAGCTCAGGCCTGGAAAAAGAAAAAAGAGGGTTCCGTCTTCTGGGGGTTAAAATAATTATGACACTGGACGGGTTATGCCCCGCGGCCTGATTGTGATGTCCAAATCTGTAGTGGAGGGTGGGAATGGAGTGGAAACTGCCTGAGTGGATTTTTACAGTTCTAACCCACAGTCAGTTCATTTGTGCACAGAGCAGTGTGAGAGAACAGATTGGACTGGACGTGCGTTGAATACAATGAATGCTCAGGTTCAATTATGATGTTGATAATGAAAATTCATAATTATTCAAACCAAAACACGGAGTCCAGTCACATTTTCATCCCCACGCATAAAATATGTCGAACGTGTCATTGTGCTTTCCCTGTTGTTATGGTTGTGGTCGCGGTTGTCATTGTCATTATCGTGGTTGTCGCTATGGACGATGTGGTTGTTGTTGTTAGTGGTGGTGGTTACACAAATAACCCCAGCACAAAGATCTCAGGTAAGCCTTTGTATTGCTGTCTTTGTCTACAGTTTAATACTGATGCATTCATTTATTTAAAAAATTCACATAGAGAATACTTGAGATAATAAGTTAACAAAATGAATCAAAAAGGAACTAAATAATAGTAATAATAATGATGATAAAGACAAAGAATAAAACATGACTTTTGAGAATAAAACATGACTTAATAGACATTTGTTCTGCATGTGCCACTCGAGGTTAAACACAGCAAAAATGTGGTGTTTTCCTCAAAATACATGTTTTTCTCTTAGATAGAGTAATGCTTTATTTCCGCGTCATCGATTAACATCGTTTGGAATCTCGAATGTGAAAGCAGTTGCTGCAACTTTAGGAGCTTGCAAGTAAATCTACCTGCATAACATTGCCATTGCTAGGCTGCAAACCGGCACAGTGTGACACATTGTAGAGAGATTACAGAGCATTAAAAAAATAATCAGCATTGCAAATTTCAAAATCTTCTCACATTCCTTTCTCTTCACCTCTGGGAGAATAGAATGACTTTTACCAGTTAAATGTAGTTCTAATGCAGCTTCTCATTTTGTTTTCTTGAGAAGTATTATGTGTCTTTTCCCTGATTGCTGGAATCTAGAAGAAGGAAGCTGATAACAACATCTCATCTCCGCAGCTTTGTATGGTTTCAAAACCCCAGGGCTAAGTGTTTCCTCTCTTGTGGGTTCAGATTGGCCCACATGTGTCCTGTCATTTCTATAGTACACCCAGCTTCGGCTGTTGTACAGTAGTAATGGGAACACACTGGTGTAGCTACTGCAGTCAGTCCCCACTGGCTGCAGGCCTCATTAAAGCTGTGGAGGGCTCAATGGCCTGTCACACCACATCTCTCTGCCCATTTATCTGGGGGTGACCGCTGTTGCATGGCTGTGTGCACGCACAAGTGTGAGACCCAGGATGTGTGCTAGAGTATCAGTAGGTCACTGTGTTAGAGATGTTCATTGTCTGGGTCTATTTACTGCTTTCATCTCGCCACAGGCATCTTGTCTCGGATACTATTGAGGACTTTGGCCTGTTCATTCACACAGATAATTACATCTTCACTACAAAACACCTCTGTTTTTCATTGATGGCAAATACATATTTTAGCAGAATTGGGGAAAAGCTTTTTGGAAAAGTGGTCAAAACATTAGTTCACAAATAGATTAAGAATAAAGGTTGTAATAAGGAAAAGAATGATCTATTCTGTCCCCTGTATGCAGCCCTCTCTGTGTACACAAAGACAGCTCATACTTACAATATCTGGTAATTTATGCTGTGGGTAAATTGTTGGCTTTTTATTTTTGCATGTTTCCCTTGCAGCCTGTCTGAAAGTCCTTGCACTTTTGGCATTTTTCAGCTTATTAGAATTCCCCGCTGGCGTAATCCAAGGACGCTCCTGCTCCTTCAGGTGGATCATTACAGCTGTCAGGCCACATTTCTGCAGGAAACATTGTAAACAACACGTGAGGAGAGTGACAGAGAGAATTACTTCCATGACACTCAGGAGAAGAATGAAGGATGTTGATGTCAAGATGCAAACAGGACAAACATGCTGCACATTTTATGCACATAGATTGTTTACTGTATCCTGTACCATACCATGGTGGTCAGTCTTTTATATGCCTGTGTGCTGACTACAGCTATGGCCGTAGGCGTTATGTTATAGGGTTGTCAATCCGTTTGCCTGTCTGTCTGTGAGTCTTTCCATACATTCACACGTCGGTACGTCCATATGTCTGAATGTCCATATGTACACCCCATTCTCAGGAACGGCTTGAAGAATTTTCTTTAAACTTGGTATAAACGTCCACTTGGACTCATTCATGAACTGATTAGATGACGGTGGCCAAAGGTCAAGGTCACTGTGGCCTCACAAACCACATTTCTGGCTCAAGAATCCATATACTTATTATGAAAAAAAAATCTCACACAAATTTGTAATTGGACAAAATGATGAAGTGATGACATTTTATGTCTGTTCCATTCGTCCCATTCTCATGAACACAAAATATCTCAGGAACATGTGAAGGTTTTTTTTTTTCTTCCCAATGTGGCACAAACCTCCACTTGGACTCAAGGATGAACAGTTAGGTCTTGGTGGTCAAAGGTCACTGACCTCACATCTGCCCTATTTTCTTGTGAAAGCAATATCTCAGGAACGCCTGAAGGGACTTTCATTACACCTGACCCTTGGACTCAAGGAAACGCAAGTATATTTGCATAACACATTTCAAGAGCAAGGCAAATCAAAGGGCTTTACATAAAACATTAAAAGGGTTGTGATAAAGTGCAGAAGAAGTACATCATAAGAGGACATTTGAATACAATGAAATAGCAGACACAATAAAAAATAAGCTAAAATAGAATAAGACAGGTATAAAATTACAAGAATAAAAGTTACAGTGCAGTGCAAAAGATGGATTAAGTATTTGATTTAATGAAAGGCAACAGCCTTGATGTAAAACAGCTTTGATTTGCAGGCGACCTGCAGTTTTCTGGGAGTTTGTTCCAGATATTTAGCGCATAAAAAGTGAACGCTGCCTCTGCATGTTTAGTTTTGACTGGGGACAGAGAGCGGATATGTCCCAGATGATCTAAGAGATCTGAGAGATGGATGGTTCATAGCAAAGCTGCAGATCAGAAATGTATTTTCGCCCTGAAGGAAGACCTGATTAGATTTCTGTGGTCAAAGGTCACTGTAGCCTCACAAAACATGTTTTTGGCCATTACTCAAGAATTAATTTGCGGATTGTAACAACATTTCACACAATGTCTAATAAGATAAAATAACGACATGAAGACTTTTTATATTCTTAAGGTCAAAGGTCAACCTCACAGTGACATCTTAATGTTCTGCATTCATGTTATTCAATGCCATAACTCAGGGACAGAAGGGGAGATAGTGACCATGTTTCACATTTGGATGGATTCTGAATTGATGACACTAATCTGGGGTCTGGACAGACATGAATGTGAACTGCCACTTCACTGGTTGGTGTAGACATAAAACCGTGGGGTGGAAGTTTTACTTTCAGTCGTGCATCACATACAAATCTCTTAAACTCCGCTCATCTGATTTCAGTACTATATTGATTGATCTGGAACAGTCCCAAACTCTTTTAGCCTCTGTAAACCAGTGGAATGATCCCCTTTTAGTTCAAGCTCTCCATTTTCTCTCTTGTTTCTGATGAAGCCTGTAATCCTCCTTCTTAGCTCCCCCTTGCCTCGTGACCTCCAGCCAACCCCGATCCTTTATCTAAACCATGGTTCATATCCTGTGTATTCCTCTCTACACACAAATACTCGTAAGTGAGGCATTTGCTACTGACGCTGGAAACACGCTGCACAATGCAAAGGCTGATTGTTGCCCTGATGTTGAACTGATTTTGAAGAGCGTTTGCACTTGCCTACCAAACATAAGTCACCATCAGTCCCTCGCCTCCCAGCTGAGTCAGGCCAGTCTGGGCCATCACATGCAGTATTCCACAAATATCTGAACAATATGAAAATGATCCGGTATTTTGAGCTGGCGAAATGTCCATTCTGTTGATTAAATCTGAATTTATAATTCTCTATATATCTCCTACAAGTTTCTGATTCGGGGGAAGATATTGTAAGGACAACATTGAAGATCTCTCTTGCAACCAGAGGTACCTTTTTTTGAAAACTATTTTAAACACCATGTCTTTTAAACTCAGTTGGTAACACAGGCTTTATCAGGAAAATTAGTAGTCTATAGAAGCAAGTGGAAATACCTCTGATGACATTATCTGGGTTCATTTGAGATTTTCTCAGGCTTAACCAAACTCCCGCAGAGCGACAGGAGGCCTGAGTAGTGCTCACCATGACTAATAAACAGACTCTTGTATGTAAAATAGGTGGATTTCCCCTTTAACAAATCTGAATCTGAATGGCGCTGAGTGGCTAATGACTACCATTTTGAGTTTTTTTTTGTAACAATAACAACAGTAACAATCCAATGGGCCTATCTAATCCATTTCTCATTCACTGGAAGGGATTTTAAAGTGACCCAATAAGCTGTAATGGACTTGCGTGGTGTTCGATGGTAATGCTTCTCTTGTAATCGGGGTAATGACTAAAGAGAGCAGTAAAAACACTTTTTGAAATGTACTTCCCCACACAAAAACACCCACAATTGCTTTATAATCTTATCTTAACTGTTTATTTCTACAAGAGGAAACCTGTTTAAACTGGTGATGTTGCCCCTGGAGGAATGGGAGGTAAATGACACGTCTAATGTTTCATGTTCTTGTAGGAATGTTTTTTTGTCTGTTGGTGTTGAGTCTTCTAGTCCAGAAAACAGAATATGAATAATACATACACTGCTTGGAAAATACACTGCAAAAATGCATCAAGTAATTTGTGAAAGTCAACAGTAAAAGGCATGTTTAATGGCCTCGGCTATTGCCCATCAAGCACAAGTTAGGTGGTAAGGAAAAGAAACTGAGATAATGATTGAATGGGACAGGTGATCCTGATTTTTGGCAAGGTGACACAACCGCAGAGAGATGCGGAGGAAATCTAATTTGATATGACATAAGTGACTTAACATTTCTGATAGCACTGCAATAAGAAAACAGACTGCTCTGATATATGATTGAATTAGGAAATAAATAAAGAATTGCTGTGGAGTTGGGGAATTAGATAGATAACTGGAGACAGATGTGTAATCTGCACTAAACACCTCTAATAAGCCACATCTGCTGCCCAAAAGATAATTGCAAATTTGGACTGAATTGTTCTGGACAATATAAAAGCATTGAAGCTAAAAGAATACAAAATATACTGTCAGGCTGTGTTATTAAAACTCCTGGCTATGATTGTCTTGGCACAGTGTGTGAAGTTGTGGAATATTGATCTCATGAATTGGATTTTCCTGTCCAAACTATTATAAAAAGTGTAATAAGATTGGCTTTTTTTTAGCAAAACTGATGCTGCCATTGTATGAAACCCCGAATACGTCGGTAACCTGGTGGTCCAATACTGCATTTATCTTGCATCTACTCTGCATCTGTATTAGCTGCCTCATTCCAATGTCAATGAAAGCTATTTTAGCAGGCATTCTTTATGCAACAAGGCTGTCATTATCGTGAGAAAAGCGGTGTTATCAAAACAAGTAATGAAAACTAAACAAGAATGAGATATTTAAAAGATTATGTGTTTAACATGAAGGTGAACATAGCAATCATGCTCATGGTGCTGAGTGAGCTGCTGAATATCCATGCAGAAGAGGATGTGTTCTCTATGTAGGTCAGGAGGAGAGCAGAGTGTCAGCAAACACAGACAACACACTACACCATGGCTGTCCCCCTCAATTTTAAGGAGTTTGACCTTTTTCTACATGCATATACTACTTGAGAGAGGAAAATAGAGGAAAACATTTGAAGCTGTCACCAGGGTGGCTTATGTTATAACCATACAAGCCAGTTGATTTATAAGGCTGTCGGCAGGAGAAATGAAAACAATACTTCATGTTTTTTGATGCGTTTCCTGCAGCCCGTGTTTGTGGACTAATACAAATTCACAGAATGTCTTGGTAAGATTGCACATGGTCTCAAGCATGCCACTGGGGACTGGGGGACAAGTCCCTTCAATGTATAAAGGAGGGAAATTTGATGCCCCCAAAAAATGTCATCAATAGATACAAGTTAAAACTCGTACTTCTCTGTGTTTATATCAGCATCAGAACCCATTGGCTTTTGTCTTGCCAGTGAATATCCGAATAATGGATATCCGGGCTAAATGACCGGATGACATTTCGGCTGATCTCTTGAAACAGATATCTGCAAATAAATGCAGAAACATTTGGAAAAGGCTAATAAAAAGCTAAATGGTTGTCAGAGAATAGCTGATGGGTTCTGTGATTGCATTTTGGCCGATGGGTTCCGCCTCTTTTGCTCTCCAGCTGGAATGTTTCTCAAATGTGATTGGTCAATACAACTTGGATTACAAACTAGAAACCAGAGAGCTTCCAATACCAAAGTCCTTTCAAACTGTTACAGATTCTGCATTTCTATGCAGATACTTAGATTTTATTTATGGTCTGGTGGAGGCAGCATGCTACTAAGCGTAGAGGTATAACACAAAACCAACAAGAGGTGGTAATGTGTGCATATATGTGTGTGCACATCCCCCCCGGTAAAAAGAGACAACAGAGGCTAAAGGGGCAGACAGAAAGTGGACTGATAAGATTCAGGTCAATAAATTCTGGGGTATTTGAATTTCAACGAGTATCAAGTAGTGATTAAATATCAAAATTGGGTATTCAGGTACAGATATATTTTCAATTATTATGGCAGTGATTTGCAACCATATACACACACACACACACACATACACACACACACACACCCCGCTGTGAAGTCTAAGTAAGGATTTCACCCCTTTCTTTCAAGTTCCTTAGATAATTTAGCAGTAAAATATATGCAATGCATGGAACATCTAGGGTTGGTTATGAGTCCATCTACTTTCTTTGGATGTTATTTTGGCTCTAAATCCTGCATCAGTTTCATGGCAGTGATGCACAAATGGAAGGGAGGCACATAGTTCCTACATTTTTAATGTGATGAGCACAACAATTGTGACTTCTCATGTATCATATCTTGACTAAGCACACATTTTCTTAATATGATGACTTTAAAGCAAACAATTTGACTACAAGTGTGTTGAATGTTGAAGGTGTATTACTGTGGGTAGATGCCTCACAACATGGGTCTGGGTATTGATGATTGTCTCCTTTTATCCCTTTTCAAGGCAACGCGTGGCTATTTCCACTCACACTTTGTCCTTCCAGTTTAGGAATGCTTCTCTTGGATGCCATGAATTAGTAATGGCAGATCTCTGAGTTCCAGATGGAAAAAGTGCTAGCTAAAAGGATGGTATGTCAGTTTGGTTCCACCCATTGCTCTACAGCTACAGCTATTTCATCTGAGGAAATGACAAAGTTTTGCAGGTAATTGGTTATAAACCAAAAAAATTAAGATGGAAAATCAGGGAATTAACAAAACTATTTAGACCGGGAGAGACTTATTTCACTTGAGGCTGAAGAGTGATCAAGAAGATTTATTAACAATGCAAGAAGGATACATAGTCTTTGGTGATTAGACCCCATGACAATGACAGATACATAAAAGATCCATTACAATACATATGTAAAAACATAAATATATGGAGTAAAGATGGGCAACATGGTGGTGCGGTGGTTAGCACTGTTTCACAGCAAGAAGGCTCCAGGTTCAAATCTGCTGGCTGCACTCACTATGTGTTGGCCCTGTGATTGACAGCCAACCAGTCCAGGGTGTACCCCGCCTCTCACCCAGTGTCAGCTGGGATTGGTTCCTTAAGGATAAGTGGTATAGACAAATAATGGATGGATAGGGTAAAGATGACTGAAATGATTAATCCTGTGATGGATGGATGGATGAAAAAGGGTGGAAGTGTGGCCGCTGAATGAGGAGTTGATTGTAAGATGTGGAGGTAACAGTAGGTGCATGGGGTTGACAATCAATGGTCACATTGATTCGCCTGAAATAACAGCTGACAGCTACGAAGTGACTAGCTCATGAGGGTGAGAGCGAGCATTTGATTGGTTAAGTTAAAGAGAGAAAACACGACAGCTGGCGAGTAGAAGCAAGAAGAGAGTGAACATGACTGATACGACCACACAGACGTCCTGGTTAAATGTACGCTAAGCTCCATTGCATTTTATCTCGAGGGGGACATGATACATCCCTAGCCTTGGATGGTGTGAGACATCTATATGAGCTGTCTTGAATACCATAAAAGTCATTAGAATTTATCCTCTGGGAAACATGAATATCTGTACTATATTCTGTGCCAATCCATGTTGAGATATTTCACAGGATAAATGAATACCTTGACCTGCTGGTGGTGGTAAATGAAAAATCAGAGGATGACCAAAGTCTTTAGGATTCATCCACTGGGAACAATGACTGTCTGTACGAAATGTCATTGCAATGCATCCAGTAGCTTTTTAGATATTCCAGCCTGGATTAAAGCTGTAGATCGACTAACCGTGCCGTCCCTGGGGCTATACTGGTAGCATAGCTTAAAATCAGCATACCATGCACGTCTTACAGAATGTGAATATCATCAGTAAGCTGCATGTAGAAGAATAATATCTGGCAGTATACCATCAGACCAATAACCTGTTGGAGAGTAGCATTCCCAGTTTGGTTATGAGACTTGCTCACAGTTAAAGAACATTTAGTAACTACATAAAAAAGTCTCAGTGAACGTGTGGGAGGTGCTACAGAGAAAAGGTGGTAATTTACTTGAAGTGACCGCAGGGCTTTTCATACACAAATCATTCAGAGTTGAAGTCCAGCTCTGTGTCATGACACCACCTACATGCTACATGGAGATGCCCTGAACTAATAGTAAAATAGACTTTGACTCAAAAATAACAACTATTATACTTTAAGCAGACAAATTACAGTATTAAAAAAAAAAAAAAAAAAGAACAATAAAACAGATGACATGGCTTAGCATTACTTTATGTGCACATTGCTCTCCTCAGACCTCATGCAATAATGCCTCTGGATATCACAGAAGCCAATTAGTTTTTAATAAGCACTTTCCAATCCACGGTGGGCCATTTGGAGCCTGAAAATAATAAACAGCAGTGTCCAAAGAGTCCATCCACTGCCTGAGCTACAGAGAAAGACAGAAATGGAAGAGAGTGTAGAAATTTCATTCAGTGCAGAGATGCAGCGAGGAATGAAAGGCTGTGTACACAACTAAAAGAACACGCTCCCCTGAAGCACGACTACTTTGAACAAAAACCTAAATTTAGAGGGGGACCGCAGTTTTGATAAACACAGAGAGAGAGAGAGAGACAGAGAGAGAAAATGTTGATGGGTTTTGCAACAATGGAATGACGAAAACACCAGTGCAGCATGTCGGGAATAGAGAATGGAGCAGACAGAAGAAAATGTTTCAAGTTCCCTCCTAACTGTCTCAGGTTGAGTGTATCGAGCAGTGACGGGGCCTGAAGCAGGCAGATCTGAATCTAGTTAACCTTAACAGAGACCTCCTGTCAGAGAGGCCACTTTGGTCAAGATAGCCACGGTGCTGCTGCTGTACAGAGTATCGCCCTGACACCTCCTGGCTGTCTGACCCCCCAGCTGTGAAGGGCCCTTACTGCTCGCTGATCAGCCTTTCCATACATAACTTTTTGACTCATGGGAGACGACTTTGCCCACGAGTCCCAGCCTGTCTCATTGCCTAATCATACATCCATTTTTCATGAGAACCTCCACGCATGGATAAAACCTGAAGGTCTCATCTCTATTAAGCTTCTGTGATAGTGCCAAGATATTGGATACCTCAAAGCTCAGCTGTCACTTTGACTGTGAAAATATCATTAGATGAAACCAAGACTGAAGGTTGCGTCAAATGAATAATTATGTGATGTAATTTTCTGTCTTTCAAATGTTTACAACACAGTTTTCTGTACATGTCTACGGACCTCATAATAGGAGAAAACGTAAAATCTAATACTAAAGTTTTGAGTCATGGTTAATTATGAGATATTTGTGTCTTATTAATACAGCAAACACTCTTTGAGCAGCTACTTTGTCAGAAATACAACAGGACAATGACTAGCGTGTCCATCTATAATTTCACCAAACAAACTCACATTGTTTTATAGAGAAGTTGAAAACAATTGCAACTGCAAACTGATTTCAGTAAATTTCCACAAAAGCAGCAGGATGCAGTAAAGTTGGTTACTTTGCTGAGGAGTTGGAGGCGTGCAGCCAATAATTCTTCCTCCAACAGCTCTCTGTGGCTGCTCCTTTCTCTTCCATTACATCCTGCAAAGATTAAAACTGATTTGCTGACAAAACATTTTTCTTTTTTTGCTCACACTTTTCCGATAATTGTTCGCTCTTAGCCCTAACCGTGCTGAGAAACACATTGCATTTCCTGTGTTTTGCAAGCAGTGGCAGTGAGACGTTCTCTACATTAACTCTAACTTAATACAGTTCTAATGCAGTGTGAAGAGTGTGACCAGTAAATGGTAAGGATGTTATCAATTTGATCTAGCGGTGATGGATTATTTACATGCACTGTTTTCCTGTGAATACCAAGTACTATTGCACATCCATCACGGGAATGGCGGACTCCGCCACTAACATTAAGAACTGTTACATAGAGAAATAAATGTAAATACATTGATTATTGCGGTTTGATATCATGAAAATATTAAGAATTAGAACTTGAGAGTTAGATAAAAAAAAAAATCAGCACCACTCATGTCTGCATGGTGAGTATGAAGCCTCAGACAACAGTTAATCAGCGTAGCTTAGCATAAATACTCGTCTGGCTCTGTCCAACAGCGATAAAGGTGCACGACAAGAGTGGTATCAATTTTCTCCTCAGACATTCAAGCAAGGAGGGGACATGCATAAATCTCAAAGTGTCAAACAATTCCTTTAATGAGCTTTCTGTAAATCTCTTTCTCTGATGTTGGGGGCTCTAATTCGTCACCTCTCATCCTCTTCCTCTCATTGTTTACCAAAAATCTCCCTGTGTTCCTTCTCCCTTGTCCATGACTCTTTATAATCCCCTTATTCTCTCTTTGTTTCACTTCGCTCATCCCTCTGCTTTCTCCATTCTGGATGGGAGGCTAAATTAGAGTGTAATTATAGTCACCAGCTCTTGGCTGTGTAGCTCTAATGGAACAGAGCCTCTCCATATAGCTCGGTAATAGTCTGACAGAATCCAAATGAGAGGGGCACATGCTCCCAAATGCTAACTTGATTTTCTGCACTCAGGGAGCACACACCATCCAAGGCTGGAACTGGTACAAATAAGTTACAAAGATGATGATATGGCTGATAGCTATGACATTTTTAATGAATGTCATTTCTGTTGCAACAGCAACTGTTGTTGCATTAATTTCGACAGTGATGTTTGAATTTGAATGAACAGTGCATGTGTCTTGTAGCCCTGCTTTGAATAATGAATCAGTGAAATAAGTTCATGATGAATTTCTGTCTTCAGTGTTGGGTCATTAGAAGTACAGCTTATTTTCACAAAAAATGCCAGTGATGCACACACACACACACACACACACAAACACACAGTGACGCTCATTATCTCCTCGGAGTTGTCCCCATTTTCATTCCTCCAGCAGCAGAGAAGAGGTTTGTGAAATTTCTCCTGGAAAGGCATAGCACCACAGAGGCCAATCCTGACCCAGATTCAGTTACACATTGTTTAAAGACAAGGCTCACATTTGGAGCTGCAGGTGCGCTGGGTATACAAAACATTTCTCCTTCTTAAATATGCACCGACATCTATCTTCTCACACATTTTCTCAGCTTGAACAAAAGCATCACAGTTACATAAGCCGTTTAAGAAAGTGGCATCACTGCAAACTGGATTAGATTAATATTGTTTTCCCTGGAAGTGGTGAGGATTAAGCTCAGCAAGCAGAGAAACAGTAATGACGATAACAGGGAGGAGGGCAGTGTTGAGTGTTGGTTTCGGTCCAGAGAAGAAGACACAGATATGGTTGATGCAACAACGAAGGGCTGGGATAAATTAAGAAGGCCGGCTGGGTTGCTGAGGAGAGATAAACTTAGTGTGGAGCAGGGATAGCTGAAGTGGAGAAGGAAGTTGTTGAGATGCCACTTATCTCACGCACCAAGATGTTCTTACAAAACATCCTGCTGTCATCCTCAAGCAGCTAAATCCCAAGTCACTTTAGTAGCACTGCGAAAAAAAAAAAAAAGAGGAAAGAAAGTTAGAGCAGTTGTAACTGCCCTTCTTCAACAGCTTTTTACCACCAAAGGAAAAAAAATACAGAGAAAGAGCAAAAGAAACATCAGATATGTTTGGGATGAGAAAAGACGAGAGAGAAAAAGCATTAAAAAAAACAGAAAAACAAACAGAATGCCACATACAGCGCACCTCCATTTTTTGTCAATACCACAAGCTATTTCTTCTACCAAGCAAAGCAACATACACCTTGATAATGCGTCATGATTATAATCTTAGTTCAACATATGGCTCTTTGTATCTCCTCGGAGCTGTCCACAGTGGGGCTGTAAACCTTACACTGTGTTACAGATGAAGTGTTAGTCTGGCTGTTCCCAGCAGTATGGCAACTAGAGCAGCTTCTGATGGAATATTTAATGCAGGAGACTCTAAGAATGGATTCCTGCAACATTTCTCACATCTCCTCACTACACACGCCGTCTCCAGTTTGCCTTCTCGGTCTCTACCCTTCGTCTCTCTTCACGCGCCGACATAAGAGCCACACAGAACAGATGCACAACACAAAACACATAAAGAACGAGTGTGTTTGCTTAGGACTGTTTCATACGTTACTGAGTGGATTTTTCCATTCACTTATCTGCAAGGGCATCAATAAAATGCACACACGACTGCGAAAACATACAAATATATGCGGAGACAAAGAGGAAAGATGCTTTGAAATTAAACACTGAAGCAGAAAAACCAGAAGGGTGGTATCTTAAAAGAGAATGAGCCAGGGAATGATATATTATACACTGCTGAAATGATTCCAATTCCCATTGTTCTCTCAAAAGAGCTGCAGCTCTCTGCAGGAGATAGCACTTCACTCTCCATCAGCAGATAAAAGCAAATGGCAGTCGGAAGTGAGAAAGAGACGTAAAGATGGAGGAATTTACAGAGGTAATTAGAGAGGGAGAGAAGGTAGGCGTGTCAGTGATCTGGAGTGACATTTGTTAATGCTTAAGGTATATTCCTAATTAGTATATTTGTAGGGGACAGGAGGATGGCAGGATGAAGGGAGGCAGGAGGAATGGTGGTTAATGACAGGTAGAGATGGGACACTGGGGGAAAGACATGGAAGCAAAGAGGGGCCTTATTTTACAACTCACACACAGTGAGGGAAAAATAAAACTCTTCTGTATTGGTATTTTACTTTTTACTCTCAATATGGCATTTTGTGTAACAGAAAAATACAGCAGAATGAACAGATATATTGGGAGTGTAAGCCCTATTAACAAAAATATGTTGTCTCAGCCATGTCTCCTGCAAAACGTGTTCATATACCACTGATTTGCTTTGCCAATTTGCTTGGCAAATTCACTTTAGAGGAACTTTAATTGCCGCCTGATTACGTTTACTGGCAATGTTTTTACCCAGGAAATGTGCCATCCTTACACTGCAAACAAGCCACAGGGAGATGGTCAGGTTGGATCAAAATGAGATCAAAATTACATTCATATACTACTAATTTGCAACAGCAAGCATGTGTTCCACCTTCAATTAAGCTTTTGTTAATCAACACAGCGAGAAGAGTTTTTTAATGAATGTGTCTGCTCGCTTGCAAAATGTTTATACAAAGCTCCACACACTGATGATTTTCTGTAAATATTGCAATGCACCAGAGAGGAATTAGTCTCATAATTTTCTATGTATTTTCCAGCCCAGTATCCTTTGGTTTGACGCCCGTATTGAATGACTCAGTACCTCATGATTTAAAACTAGCAGCATGTGTAATGGGAGTTTTGGGCTTGTATTTCTTGTGCCAGTGATGGCCTTTTGTTTTCTTAGTGACCACAGTGCTGAAAGCAATCTCTGGCAGGTATAATGTGGCCAACAACAAGATAAATACGGTTATTGTGTGAATTAGGCCTGGATCTTGTATTAGCCAAAACCTTTTGTAACCATCTTCAACTTTTGTGACAAAAATGTTCCCTCACCCATGTCTCATTCATGACACATTTAGGAACATCTGAAAACTATGATTTCCTCTTCATCCTATACTTTTATTTGTAAAAGAAAATAGTATAGTTCTGCTTCATTTTTTTTTGGCACTAACTTTTAGGTATAGTACACCTACATCTACTGACACAGGCATATGTGATCTCCTTGTGCCGTGCAGGCTGAATATCTGGCAGGTATGATGGATGTCTAAATTAGACACTCATCTGTCTTTCCTTCCAACAGTTTCTGATCAGAAACGACTGTCTGATTTTGATTTGTCATTCAGCTACTCGGAGAAGTGTTTGCTCACCAGGAGTTATCTACAAACCATGCAGTGGAACACCAGGAAGGGGGAGCCTTCTCCTTTCATCAACTACTGTAGAATGCAACTAACTTATCATAGGGGAGGTTGTGCTTGTGAGTATGTACCAGCTGTACAGAACATATCTTGGTGTGGCTGTATGAGGTTTGCAGATTTGCATAATAATGGCTTCTTTCAAATTGGTTTCCTCAGCTTGCTGGATATATACAATGACTTTCCAGTCTCCTCTGCAGCAGCAGTGGTTTCATCCAACTGAATAGAAAAAGTATTGTAAACATTCCCCGTCATTTGTTGGCTTTGCCTTCATTATGTTGATGATTAGTTTTCAATCTGCCAGCCACCTGTGGTCCACACCATTTCTGTCTTTTTGATGAAAGCAGGTTTGATCAGTTTGTCTTGATGGTGTTACAGCAGATGCCCGTTTTTGGTCACGTCCATCACAGGACTATAATCTTGTACTGTCTTTTTTTTTTCCTGAAGAACCATTCCCCGGGTTCATCCACCATCTCTGTGCCTTTAGTAATCTGAGTTTTTCCAAATTTTTCACCTAAAATTATGTATTGACATGACCTGAGGCCAAACTCTACAAAACTGTCCTTGTAAATGTTCAGTCTGTTTTTGGCACATGCCTATTTGCCCTGACGTTTTACATTACAGTGTTTTTGGCTTCTTATTCTTGAGACATCACCAGCTCCACATAATTCTACTTGCACAGCGTAGGTGGGGGCTTAATTATTTATTGGTGGGGCTATAAAATTTGAAGTTAATGTGGCTAGATGTTGATGTGTGGCATTTAAAAGTTAATTTCACGTATCATATTCCTGCTATAAAGCAGCACAACACATTAACAATAACAACCACAGTTTAAATCTGAAATATGATCATATTCGGCATTCTGATAGGAGTGGTATGGGACCTGGACAGTCCAGGCAGCTTTGGAGAACAGAAAACTGTTTGAACAAGAGCCAACACAGCCATGCACCATTAGAAAATGCCTGCAGGAAGTTACACTTTGACAGGGAATATTCCAGCCAGGAGTCCTGCTTATACTGCTCCCAGTGAACCCCCTTTGCTGGTTGTGGATGTTTTGCTGGAGCATTCTTCCTACAGCTGACCAGCTAACAACACCGCTAAGGGTGAGGAGCACCAAGTGTGGGATGTCCCTCTTCCCACTCTCCTTTGAAACCTGTCTCCATGTTCTCATTTTCACTAGTTCCTTGGTAACGAGGTTGTTTGGTCAAGTAAACTTAAGAAAACACATCTCGTGTGATGTGTGATATTGAACAGCATTAACCACAGAATGGGAGAAACATCAGCTAAATAATAAAGATCACACAGGAGTTTATGTGTCAAATAAGTGGTTTCTTGTTTGGGCTACGATGGGGTTATTTTCAATCCTGGTGGGATCTAGTCTAGCCCCACCCTAGCTCCACCTATGCCTTAAGAGTAGAATATAGCAAATTACTATTCAGAGTATCATTCCAAATTTTAGAGCTTGCAAACAGAAATTGATGAAATACTAATATTAAAATTGCGCAGATTCACTTATTCCTTAAATACAGAAGACCTCCTGATCCCTTGAGAATCCTTAACACTCCAAGGTTGGAAGCCACTTTATGCTTCTGGGGTAAATGAGAAAGAGCATGGAGAGAGAGGAGGGTTCTTTCAGAGGGCTGGAAGCAAGCTCTCAGTATTTTTTATAAATGCTTTCAGAAGAGCAAAACTGGCAATGCACTCTGGTGCCATTTTTGGAAAAAGGGTTGTGTGATCTCTCCTCTCGCTGTCTCCCTCCCTCAATCGTTTCGCCTGCTCTATTCTTTTGCTCACACAACGCCAAGCAGCTTCCATTTTTATGACTTTACATACTCAGGCACTATCACAGGAGCCAGTGTGAGCACACATCAGATTTATGTGCAGCAGCCACATCAGTCAGTGGAAAATAAAATGAAAGGGTTTTTACAAATCCCCATTCCTTTGATCCTAGCTAACTTCAAATTGAGCAATATTTAGTTAAGATGAGCTGTAACAGAAATGAATCCTGCATCTTTCATAAAGACATGCACTTCATAACTGACCTACCAGACCAAAGGGATCCCATGCATAATTTAGGCTTAACTGTAGCTACGTGCTTATTGTTCAAAACACAGGTGCCAATGTGCATGAATTAAATTGCTTCTATTGCAACAAGTGTTTTTATAAACCTTTCATACAAAAGTTCCATAAAGAAAATCTCAAATTGCTCTCATTTTTATGCTTGAACCACTTTTGTCCTCGCATTGAGAATTCACTGCCCTGAGCAGCTGTGTGCTGGCACTAAAGCAGAACTGTAAAGTAATGTATGGCTTTTATATTCTTTTGGAGAGTTTGTGCGTTTGATGCTGGGAAAAGCTGATAGTGGCAATGAGCCAAACGTAAAAACATAGACAACATTCCTTTAACTAGCAAAGCGGATACAACTATGAAATTTGTGTTTGGTGTGATGTATTTACCCGCAGCTTTGTTTTCTCTGAGGTTCAGTCATAAATCATATGGCTATAAAGAGATGCAGTGCAGTGATTTTAAAGCGGCCCCACTAAGAGAATATTTTGAGAGCTGAGAACATCTCTTAGGGCAATTCAGAGCAGATCTGAAAATACCACCTCCCAGAATTCTGCATTGCAAAGGAACATAGGAAATGCATTACCTTAAGGCACTGCTATGTGGGGTGTTGTGTTCAGCTGGCACAGAACCACTCTATACCCCCATCGTGTTGTTCTATCAACAACACAAACCTTCGGAAAATACATTCCTATTGACTATGATGGCCTGGGAAAAAAAGCAGGACACAAAAATAATCTACTCTGAGCAGAAAAAGGAGAGAGAGAGATGGCTGAAACAGTAGTGATGTAAGCGGAGATTTTCCTTCTCTCCTCCTTCTATTGAAGAAATGGTTGTAATATTTGTTTACCCCATTGCACATAAGCTATGTAGACAGCACACTGAATAATAAGCTGAGAAGATGCAATTTTAGTCAGGGTGGAAAAGTTTGAGGTTGAAATCATACATTTTGTAAACGTGCGCAGCTATCAGCTTAATTCTCACTTACTTTAAACACCATGTTTGCTTTTCCTCTTGCATTTTTGTTAATGAGTGCTGATCTTGAAGCAGAGTCGGCAGAGAACTAGTGTGCGAACATGTAGCCCGGAGAGAAGGCCACAGGCGGTTCACACCATGAGCAAAGACGACGGTGTCACCTGATCATAAGGACCTTTGAGTGAGGGGGCTGGACCGTAGGCAAGGAGGGTGTCCACCCAAGCTGTGGGTAACAAGGAGGACAGGCTAGGAGACCATACTGGCAGTTGAGTTACTGTGACTGTGCACGGCTTACAGATAACCATGGTTTCCATGTAAACCAAAATCCCTGACTAGCAGTAGCTCAGATAGGAGTGTAAGGGGTGTAAAGTGCATCTGTAAACCAATGCAAGAGTCAGAGATTCGGCTACATTATACAACCATTGTACCTAAAATTGATGTGGCTGTCAAAAAAAGCATCCTTCCAACTCTCCCTCTGTACTCCTGTGGCTCCTCTGCTAACTTGCCACGTCCTCCAATCACATACAGTACCTGCTACATTTCCACACTGAAAGAAATGTCTACAACACTGCCTGAGATCTCCCAGCTGGCTCCAAACTCCTCCTGATTACTGAAGCCTTGTGCAGTTTTGTTATCAAGGACATTCGCCCGCACAGCGTCACTGAAAATACCAAATTCAGAAGGATGATACTCAACCAGGAACTGAGGTAAACAATACGCAGCCAGCAGTTAGTCAAAAGTCTGTTCTCCCTAAAGCCCTGCCAAAAAGTCATCCAATGCATCACTACCTAAAATCTTTTTTGCTTTTTTTCCCACTTCTGATTCAGAATTTCATAGATAAAAATGATAACTGATGTATTTTAGTCACAGCTTTACTGTAAAAAAAAAAAAAAAAAAAAAAAAAAAAATCTAAATTGAACTGGCTTTGAATTGCAGATTATCACGTTGGGTCGTGGACTGTGTATCTACATATGATTCAGTCATTTTTTTTAAACTTATGCCAGTGGAATCAAGATAATAACACTTGGGTTCTTCATGTTATCAATAAATCCCCTGATCCGTACACATAGTATCTGCCATTATCTTAGCAAAATCAAAATTCGAAAAAGCACCACTGATTTGCATTAATGCCAGACCATAGCAGCTGCAGTATGTACACCTTATGTTCAAAGCTAAGCACAGCAGCTGTGGAAGAAATAATATTCACACATAAGACTGCTGAAAAACAGCTGAACCCACTCACCTTCGCATTGGCCACATGAGTTACGTGTTCCTGTATTTAATGAAGGCACACAGCCGTAACAGCTGTTGCAGCTGTACTACCTTCACTTAAAACCTTTTACCCCTCGTTACAGCAAACTTTTCCTGCAAACTTTTAGAGGGTTCAAAATACGTGTGTCATACATGACAACATGTATTTAGGTGCTCAGAACATACAAAAAGGGATTCCATGGTTTCCCGATCGAAGCAACTCTAGTTAGTGTGTGTGGTGTATCTGCTACCTATAGATAAGACAAGCAATCACCAAGCATGGGTTTATTTTGTCAGTTTGTTATCCTGGCTATTCACGAGTTATCATTATTATTATCAGTCATTAAATATTAATTGGAATGCACTGCTACTAACAAAGTGGCTTTTCCTTTTCTTTGTTTTGCTCTTCCTGTTTGTATCTCATTGTTATGTTACAGATATGTGTTTTCCCCATCCTACATACTCTCACCTCAAGGCAACCGATGCCTGCCTCGACAAACAATATCATATGTTTGTGTGTGTGTGTGTTAAATAATTAAATCAATTCTTAATCTGTTTACTGTGGCAAACAGGTAGATTAGTTTTTGAATGTCTGCACAGTGTCTGTATTTCTTGCCGCATACTGACATCATATACAGTACATCTAAAAAGTTGAATCACAGTTTTTAAGCAGAACTCGGTTCCTTTCAAATACAGTGGTTTAGCCTGCTATATCACCCATACGTGTCAGAGATCTACTGTCAAAAAGTTGACCAGCACTCGTCCAACTGCATGGCTGGCGCTGAGAGAATAAGTGGGCTGCTTGCAGTCATCCCAAATCTGATGTGCGATACCGTGAGTGACATGTTGTGCAGTGCAGAACAACCTCACAGGACACAACGGGAAAGTATAGTGTGTGTGCCAGTCAGTACAGATAAATCAGGAGCTCCAGGTGATAGCAGGAGCTGTGGCCAGGAGCCTCTGCTGACTATTAAAAGCATGCTACTGTGGTGCACATCTGCCTCTGCACTGAAAAATGGACACTGTCAATCTGGCAAAACGAAGCGACTTGGATAAACATATGCATGTTGGAAGAACCATGCTTTATTGATAAATATGGGTCACACACTCTTTTTTTCAATATCAATATAACAAGAATGGAGATTAAAATTCAAACATGGTTTATGGATACACTGGGGGTTTCCTTTTGAATTTTGCAAGCCGATTGTCATATAATTCCTGTACCTCAAATTATCCCTCAATCATTGCTTAGTATACCCAACTGTGCACACAAGGGTCACATACACAAGCATTTGCACACAAATCATTTTGACAATACTGAAGCACAAATCACATTACATCCTACATGTGTTTGTTGGCATACACTGAGGGAGTATTTTCTGTTCTCTCTTTTGTTCTTTTCCTTTTTCATTTGCTTACACTTTCTCTCCTACAATATCGCACATTCCCCTCCCTTCTCTCTCCATCGCTATCTGTCTCACTCTCGTTCTGTCTCTCACTTTCTCTCTCTCTCTCTCTCTCTCATGTTTATTTCATAGGGCCCTCCAGCATCTCGGAATAAATAAATTATACATTTCATTATGCACTCATTTCAAAGCTCCTTTCAGGAAAGGGACTAAGCTCATTTGTCCCTGAGCTTCTGTTTATCCTAAATGACTGCATCAGACATGATCATGAGCGTCTGGGAGCCCCGACTGTCCATGCTCGTTTGTCATGTACCAGACCTAATTCCCATCAAGTCCACATTCCTCTCTCTGAAACCGCAACCCGGTGCTGATCCTCGGATTAGATACAGCAAGTAGACAGAGAAAATATGTAGAAGCACACACCAAAGACATGCTGACATAAATTATATTATGGTGAGTGCTTGTCAAATTGATGCCCATACCTGAAATAGACAGTTTTCATGTTTTTTTAAAAGCATCAAGGTGAAATTGTTTCATATATTTGTCAGATACTCTGTCCTGTACTTGTATTTGTCTTGTCATTTCTCTATGGCAGCCTGTTAGGTAGAGCTATCACTGAAAATCCAGTATTGTTTTGCTTTTGGTCCTTAGTTCCGTTTACATATTGATTTTAAGGGGATAGTTTGGATTTTTTGAATTGCGGTGTATGAAGTACAGGGGGAGAAGAAAACTGTATTTCAGCCCCCTAAAAATAGTCCACCTACGTATATAGACATAAAATAATAATAATGAAATCAGTTTAGTTCAGTATACTCCCAGCACCTGGGAGTTTGTTGTGCTACTGCTGCCTCAATCAATGAACTAACACATTAGTTTCATTCTGAGCTAACCATTTAAAAACACCAAAATCATAGAATAACACAAGCAACTCGTGTTTTCTGCAAGATAAAACTACTGTTTTTATCGATGGAGTCTGGTGGCCTCAATTCCATCAAAAGGGTTGTCTGACAGCAACGTAAAGTGATGAAAATATTCTAAATATAGTTCTTACTTAATCTGATATTGATTCCGTCATTTTTTTCCCCAGACGGCTAAAATAGGCTGCATTTTTCTTCTGACCCCATCAACAGCAGTACATTGCTCAGCGGCTGTGCTGGGGCCCCTGCATGTTCCTCCAAACTGAGGGCATGCTGACCACAATCTACAATAGGTAATGAACAAACCCCGCTTCAAATAATCCCAACTATCCCTTCAGCAGCAGCCTACACTGGTCCTTCTGGGTCACGCTGTATCTGCTGCTCGCATTCGTGCTTATGCAATTGTGTATGCTGCTGTGCCATGTTGGTGGGCCATGTGTGGTGGCGTACTGCTGCCGACCAACTGACGTTAGTAATGCTCTGTTCTTGGCTCTTCTCCTGCAGACGAGCCATTCATGCTGAGGGTCAGTTTGACCCGTGGTGGTGGTAATGTTAAGGCCAGTGAATACAAAAAGTAGCTTATTCCCATCACATTTGAACACACAAAATGACAGATTTATCTGTATGCACTTGTGTTCAACTGCGCAATTACACAATCCATAGGTGCACATATGGCACACTAAATCACATAGATTGACACATGCACACACAGGCAACACACACACACACGCGTTCATGTAGGTACACTGCCAATAAAATGCTTGGACACACTCTCCACCCCATATGGACCCTCACGGCCATCTGTCCCACTGCCTTTGTGCCAGGCGCTGTTCGTTGAATCGCCTTTTCCTCGATTGGACCATAGCGCTGCCCCACTGCAGTAGGCCTCAGCATTTTACATGAACTGTAGTAACCCAACATGAACACTATCTACACTTCAACGAACAGCATCCCAGAGGAGTAACTCCCCAGAGCTGTATAGTTTTAAGCCATTTCCACTACAGTGGTGATGTTCCAACAGGAAATATGGAATTTTCTCTTGGAAGACAGATACATAGATCAGAAAAGAAAAAAACTATTTCAGTCGCTAATGTTAGTACAATAATATGATTATATCACTACAAAACAATATTATTAAAGTATGGTATAGTGGTATAGAATATTACAGCAACGAATATGTAATAATCCATATCTTTAAATAGTCTCTGAAATGCACTGGTTTCTCCTGTTTTGTTAACTTTTCCTTGAAATTACAGTGCAATGTAGGACAGAAAGGGATTAGGGTTGAGAACGACGGAGCAATGGATGTCCTTATCCATATCCTCAAGATCATCACCCAGACCTGCATACAGTGCTGTAGATACATAACTATACACTTATTGTAGTACTTTTATCTATAAAAACTCAGTCCAGATGTTGTCCAGAAGAGTGAAAAATGGTATTAGTTGTTGTGACACACATAATATCATTGGTTAACCTGCAAATCCTCATACAACTGTAACATCAGTGGAAAAAGTGCCTGTTATTCATCTCTGCTGCCACAATTCTATATCTGTTCAGTCAAGACCCCATTTTAAATTTCCTCTTTCTGGCACCTCTTCCATTTATGTTTGAGTTGGCTTTGTTCCTTTTTCTAAATATGTATCTGGTCCCATTCTGACAGAGCAGGAGTCTTGTGGGTGCTGCACTAGTGATATCTCAGGAAGAGTATGACTCACACTCCCAACCCTGAGACTGTGGAGCATGAGCCCCCAGGGGAGCCAGTCTGTTAGGGAGGCTGTTCCAGGGAGCTGATAGGCTCACCTTAAAGGTGTGATGCTCTCCTCAGACATGCCACCTCATCCAAAAAAAGCAACCTTTTCACTGCCTGGTAGTGCCTTTTCAGATAGAAAACAAGTGAGAAAACCCAGGGTTATTTGAGTTATTTGTTCTCTGCCTCCCCTTTGATCACACATCTCTTTCTTGTGTAGATTACAGACTGAACTCCTCATGGAATAGACCAGCAGTGGCTTCCATTTGTGAAGAAAGGATGGCGGGTGGGTTATGTGTTTACCATGACCTCATGGGCTGCATTTTTTATTTAATTGGACAAGATACTGAATACATTGGTGTGAAAGCTGATTTTAGTTCACACATAAAATCACATTTGCAGACAACATGAGACATGAGACATGAGACATCAAAACCGAGGAAACATGAAGGCATCCAGCATATGAGGTAACTCTATATTATCGCCCAACTATCCATCCATTATCTGCATCTGCTTGTCCTTTGCAGGGTCATGGTGAGGTGGAGCCTTTCCCAGCTGGCAGTGGGAAATCGTACATATGTTTAATATCTCTGAGAAGCAGAGAAGCATCTGCATTCAAAATATCATCTAGCTAAACGAAAAGCACATTACATTGGTCACTTAACACAATTAAGAGAGGATGGACATTTCTGCACTGAATGGCACAAAAATTAGGTGATTAACACAATTTCCCTGCTGAAACCTAAAAGCAACCCTTATTTACATAGTAACAATGAGCTGAAAACAAAAACAAAGTATGACGTCATCGTGGATTATGGTTAATGTTAGCGTTATTATAACACAGTCAGGTAAAAAAGGATGTATCTATCTTATTTAATGAACCGCATGCAGTATGTGGCAAGCATTCAAAGTAACCCAAATCAAACACAGTGTTGTGCACCCAACAGGTACATCACTGACTTCTATGTTCACATAAGAGCTTCTGCCTTCAGTGAGGCGTGCACTTCCTCTCTGCTGTGTTCTCTGACAATCTCTGTCACAGTTGTTACGGCGCAGCGCTCATTCAGCTCAAAATTATTGAAACAGACTAGGAGGAGAGCAGTGGGACCGGAGAGGTTGAGTGGACTGGCAGTCTTCTTATACAACCAGAACACGCAGACCAAAAAGTTGAATCTAGGGGAAACTGTGGAGGGTTCTGTGGTGCAAAAGACTAACTGGATACTTTTTGGATAGGTGAGTGCAACAACACACTCTTTGATGGTTGTAGCTCATTCTGCAGAAAAGAAAATCCAGAACCACATAGCAATAGCAACACGTTTTTTTGTAGGCTAAACTGATGTTTGGCATGGTGATGCTACTTGATTATGGAGCTTAATAGTGCTTGTTGTGTCACAATGTTTTGTGACACAACTGACATGCAAAGACAAGTTTGCTGTCCTCTGCTGAGCAACAGCGGCCCTTGTGCCTTAACGTTATACAAAGGGATTCCTCTCCCTGCACGGAAATGACCTGAAAACAGGCATCAAAGATAAACCAGGAGTGTTTGAAGTCCAAGAAACGGCAAGCAGTGCTGCCTTGGAGGCTTTCCCTCCACACTCAGACACCGGCTTTGTCTCTCACTCTCTCCCTCATATATCATGGGGTGTCATTCAGAACACACTTCAAAGATTATTGAATGCGTATTTGAAAATATGAGCAACATTTTTGAAAACGGATGTCATGTAGTTTCCCTAGAGCCATCCCATAGATCAATGCACAGAGAATTTTTTATTTTCACAATGAAATTCTGGTACATTCTGGACTTGCAGGACAAGCTACTCCATACTTGAATTCCTGCACATGGGAAGATGTCAACACAGAGGAGGTACACTTCTGTTTTCCAGCATAGTACCATGACCTTAAAAATGCTTATCATCCCTTGATGGGCCTAGCAAAACTAAATCATCATCATTTAGAAAGGTGCATAGCTATCATAATAGCTCCCACTGCTCATACTGAATTTGAGGCCAAAACCAAAGGCATGCACCTGTAGAAGTCTCTCCTGAACTCCAAGATTATTTTGATATACTGTAATATTTCTTGTCACATAGCACAGACGGCCATCTGGCCAAATTCACAACAAGAAAGGCTTTAGTCTGGGAAGTGAGAACTCAAAAACCCAATTATTAGTCAAACAGAAATTCTCCCTGTTGCAGTTGCTCTGCAGAGGTGGGGGAATCTGCAAAAAAAGACAGCCATCTCTGCAGCACATCCATCATTCAGATCTTTACAGTGAAGTGCATTAAAGCAAGTCAGATATACACAGTAAAAAGATATGACACTCAGATGTGACAAAATGGTACGCAACTCTTCTTCATCTGGTGAAAAGCAGACACGGTTCTACAAGAGTGGTGCGGAACTTTTACTTTTAAAGCTGGGCCCTATTTTTATGTTTAAGTTCAAAATGACTAAAACTTTTGGAACTGGTCCAGTAGATCAGTTCAGTCAGCAGCTGAGAATACCTGGCTAGTGGGGTTGTAGTGTCCCTACAGAGATAGACCTGTAAGATCCTGTTGCATTGCACTATTCAAACCCACCAGACTCCATCAACAAAAACATCAAAACAAAAACAACAAAAACATTTTACCTTGAAGAGCACAGGAGTGGCTAGTGTACGGCTGCCCCGATTTGTTTATCTTATTGTGTGTTACACAGATAGTGTTGGATCCAAACTAACCCTTTAAAACACCAATGCCACACAATAAAACAAATGAGCAAATGGATCAAGACAGCAGCAGACTAGCAACTCCCACGTAAAATTACTATTTTTGTCAATGGAGTCTGGTTAGTCTGGTAAGGCCTGCCGTTTTACCATTTTGCCTCACTCTTACTATGCTCATGATGTAGCAGGCCACTATTTTCAGCAAAAAAAACAACAAAACAAAATGAGACTGAGACAAATCTTATTAGGAGTTGGTAGAGGCCAAAAAAAGGGCTAGAATACAGTGAAACACATTCCCATTTGCTTACTAGTTCACCATACCAACTTAAAGAGGTGATGATATATCCATGTTTTCACAATTTACTGCTGCTACTGCCAAAGGAAAAAAAGAAATCTATCATTGTAGGTGTAAGAAAGAAATGTCAAACTCCCAAATTAACCAGAATGCAGTGCTTGTAAAATGCGTATCCATTCTTATGACCTCTGTTTGGCCTCAAAGTTGAAGTACTGTGCTTTTGTTTATTCATACTGTGCTGGATGCATGTTAGCCTGGCTTTTATCTTCTTGTCTTGCAAAAAAATTTTGTGTCTGTCACTTCCTTTCGTGAGTTACAGACGCACTGTGGCAGGAGAAGACACAAAGGCAGACATGTTGTGGATCCACAGAAGAGTGACACATCAGCGAATCCCAGACCCACTTACTGACTTGAATCAGACACATTTCATATATAGTCATGTTCAGACAAGGTACTCTGCTTTGATACCTGTCATAGCTGTGCATATCATGGAAAGCAGCGAAGTATGTAGGAACTGGAGCAGTGGGGAGAAAAAAGTAAAAAGCAAGAGGACAAGATTTGAACCAAGAACATCTGTTTTAGCATTATTGTTTCTGTAGCTAACAAGAGCTCTTGATCAAACTTGCTTCCTTTTGAGAAGGCTCAGGTGATTGGCGATGAAATAACATCTCATATTGAGTTGAGTTTTAACCATTTCTTGTATTCTGTCTCTATATTTGACTGATTTATTCATTTATTTCCACCCCCCCCTTCCATTTATAGTCTCGGTTTGACTCATTCACTAAAAGACCAATAAAAAGCGTCCTCTTACTGTTGAGTCGCCAAAATCCAGACAGGAAAACTCTGAGTTGATCAAAATGTTAAAATGCTCATCTGAGTCACCCCCAGTTATTACCGTGCGCTCACAGCATTTAAGTTTTATAGCAGCAAGTGATTAGCATTTTTTTAGCATTTTTTTCCCCTTGCTGCTGAATTTTGCTTTTAAAAAAGGCAACATTCAAGCTGCTCTACTTCCTGGTGGAGGCTGTTGAGGGCGCATGAAGCTTGCGAGGAAGACTGCACTCACTAGTCAGGGCTAAAAAAGTCCCACAAGGCTTCTGCAGTTTTGGGTGAAAATAATCATTTAGCTGTTTTTATGTAAAACAAATTGCAAACAATTATCCTAAGAAGATGATCATCAGGACAATTTGGCAAAAAAAAGTGTAGCATAGACTGAAATAAAACATTTGATTTTAAAGGGTCATTGTTGACACTGGGAAAGGTGCTGGGATGGTCTTGTTATATAAAAATGTTTTGACATGACAATATTGAACAAAAAATATAAGGTCTCCATCAAGGAAATGAAGGTTATTATTGGGTTGGTGTCATATAATGTATAATGCTATTATGGAAATCATGACAACCACTAAAACACAATTCATTATTTGCTAGATGATGTACAAGTTATATACATGAAGAAAGTAACACATTACTCACTTACATCCTGCTTAAAATGCAATGATGCACCAGTAGATAAAAGTTATGAGACAGGAGTATATTTTAATCTTTTTTTTCTTTTTGCTTAAATAAAACTTTTGCAAAGGGTAATGAAATATGAAAGATTGTGGCTACAACTTGCACGCAAGCACAAGTAAAAATGATGTTTCTGACGTCAACTATACTACTTTATTCCTCCCTCCAGCGCCGGCCACGCAGGATGAATTTTTCATAAGTTCTGACTAAAGAGCACGACAGATAGAGTAAATAAATATATAACTGGAAAATAAAAACTGTACCAATCACTTCTTACTGTAGGCCAGGACGATAACTTAAAATGGCTCAGGCAACACCGGCTTTGATGTACGAAAAGGCTTATCAGGGTAGATTTGTTTATTTGACTGAGCTGGTGTTTGTAGCTAAGCTGCAGAGAGGGTGATGAATATTAATGGTCAGGTCAGGAGGTTGAGTCCCAGACCGATGGGGAAAATATTGTCAAGTCGCAACCTTTTGACTATGTGTCAATGCTGTGAAGCCTGGCTTGCTTAGTCTTTGTTTACTGGCTGTTAAGAAAGTTTGGATGCTGATAATTAAATCTCGTCACTGCTCACACGTAAGCTCATCCGTAGGGGAGCTGTCTCACTCCATCATATTGATGGCCTTATAACCCAAGTTACTCATTTGGCTGCTCCAACTCCAATTTTGGAACTCCAGTATTTATTTATTTAACACACTTAAACCTAAAAAGCTATTAAAAGGACTGGAGAATTAAATATTTAAACACCTCAGCTGTCTTCATCTCAAGTGTTTACCCATAAGGTCTATAGCCTTTAGGTTTAATCACGCACATTATAACCCAGGTGTTGACGTGCGGTTGATCCCAGACTATGTGGTGAAATTCAGCATCCCTTTTGCTTTCTCATTTTCATGAGGCCTTTAATCAGAGTGACACAAATGTCACGTCCTCATGGCACTTCCAGACCTCATAGGTAATGTTACGAGTCAAAGTGTCATAAAATTCAGAATTCATATCAAGCATTCATCATTGTAACCCTATTTCAAAGATATGGTTTGTGTGGGGAATAATACTACGCTGGTTTCTTTATAGTAATACACTTCCTTGTAAAATGCCAGTCTATAGGCTAAATAAAATGTCTTATTTTCTCTTTATTTTTTACACTGAAGCAATATAATAGATAAACACCAGAGCTGTCTCACACTAGACATGATTGGCCATAGCAGGGAAGGCACACTGCAGTGTCTTAATAAAGCCATACCAGGAAGAAAGCTGATAGAATACCAGGATCCTGGAACTTGTAAACATTCACTGAATTGAATAAAGTTAGCCATTACACGGGTGGTTCATTTTTTACGTCATTTAAAAGCAGTCTGCTGTGGAAAAAGCTGATGAACACATCAGCTGAACCTTTTTATATGCGTGTGTTTGTGCATGTGTGTGTGTGTTTTGTCCTTCTTTCTTGTTGCTCTGCCCTCAAGTGACTCATCAGGCTGCTCTGCCATGACAACTGTGAGGGATCGAATGGAAGCAAAAAAATGAAATAAAAACATAAAAATCAAAGAAGGTAGCTTGAAACTGTTCTATCAGTGATGGGGGTGAGGGCAGAACCCAAACACAAACACCAGACTAAAGAAGATCAAGGTGTCAAACTTTCCTGAACAACACTGAGCTAAAGGTGACAAAACATCAAGTTTCTCAAGGGACGCTGGCAGGAAGAATAGATGCCGCTCAGAGGCAGAGCACACGGCCTAACAATCCTGCAGCACTAATGCGAGCGGGCAGAGTTTAAATGGTTTAAATGCACTGGCTGATAATGACATAATGAGGCACAACTGGTGTTGCAGCAGGCAGGTCAGAGGGGCTGATGAGGTGATGAGCAGCAGGTGTACAGGCCAGGGGAACACACAGGATGACTGGTGGACAGGTGAGGAACAGAAGGTACAACAGGCCATATTAGCATGTGTCAGTGAGAACAAAATAAAACTTCATAAGAAGAATTAGAGACACAATGACACTCACTGAGGCAAAATAAAAAGTCATAACATACTGTATAACCTGCAAACAAATAATTAGTGTAATCATGTGAACTACTAGTCTTTTACTACTTCTTTGATAAGATCACAGGGTTGTAAGATAAAGTTTTACTTTTTGGGATTACATGTTTTTGCTTCATTGAGTTTTATTGTCTCTCAATTTCTTTTTGTTTGATATTTAAGAAGTTTGAAGCCATTTTATATGGAGTTTGTATGCTCCCCTCGTACTTGTGTGGGTTCTGTCTGGGTAATCCGGTTTCCAGCTTCCTCCCAGAGTCCAAAGACATATAGCCACAGGACCCTTAACCCTTTATCGGGCAAGGGACCATATTTGGTAACTTAAGTGGGAGTTCAAAATGCTGCCCCTTGTCTCACCATGAGGCAGTAGAACTACGAGATTTCTCCAAGCCAATCAGCAACAATCAGGCTACATGACAGACCGGCAAGAAACCATATTTGATAACTTCACTGACCTTGATTTTCACCATAACATTAAAATTTATTTTGAAAAACTCACAAAAGTAAAAACGTCTTGTAATGACCACCAGTAATGGTCTAGAGTTGAAATTTTGAATTTCTAAGTATTTCAATGAGTGCCCTATAAAGGGTTACGGATAGATGGTATAGATAGTAAAATAATATTTGATTATATCGACACAAATCTGTCAAAATGGAGACAACTGTGTCCATTGTGATTGAACAATGTGAATTGGGTAGGGCGATGTGGGACGGTAACTTCCATCAGCAGCTTCACTAATTTGACTGAGATGATGATCTTCCCCAACCTTAAACCACCAATAGCTGATTTTTCTGGCCAAGTAGGGGCAGTGGAAACAGGTTGTGAACACAACACTTGACATATCATCATGTGTCAAGTTGACATAGCGAACTTGTTGATGCTCATTTACACATCCAACATCTGGTGAATGGAAGTCCAATGCTAACTCTCTTTTAGCTCTGTTTTGGTCTCTACTGACTCTTGTGGAGAATATCTGGCTCTTCAGCTAATAAATGTAAGCAAACAGTAGCAGATGTGTTCACCGGCTACTTGTATCTGTCTGCTGTTTGGTGGTTTTTAGAACCTTTTCATTGAAAACTTTGCCTGCTGAGTCGAACATAATGCCGTGAGAGTGAACCAGCTCAATAAGGTTTGGGCTAAACAATGAGTTAAAATTGGCTGTAAAGGTGAGAGAGCTAAATATTTCAGATTGTTACATTGTTTTCCCATTGCCATTCAATACATTTTTTATTATAAAAATATTGATTATACTTTAACCTAGTGCCTAAACATAATTAAAATGTTATTGGAATGCAAGATTGAATGTTGTTGGGAAGACAAATGAAATACATCAGTAATCGCTTAGATGGAAAATGTAATTAAAGTTGCATTATTTTTTCTTTTTCTTTTAATGTGTATTTGCTGTTAGTTACTGTTGTGTACATAAATGTAATTATCAGGAGATGGTTGATTTAAGATTAAAATAATTTTGACCAGCTGTTGCAATTCAAAACCACAACCTTGCTGTTTAGCAGGAAGTTCAGTAGGCCATAAGAATAAGAGAAATGTTATTCTCCGTGCACCATGAGAGATATTTTAATTAGTCTATTTAATTACAGAAAAATAAACATGTTTACATAGCACATTCTATTATGTGCATAAATCAACATTATAATTGCTGTAACATGTTTATTACAGTAGCAGATGATTTGACAGAACTTAATCAATCACAAATTAAACATGAATTATGTAAAAGGTTGCGTGATTAAATGTGAAAAGAGGGGCGAATGCATGCCCTGCAACACAAATCTGATTTTAATAATTCCCTATTGCAGCTTCTTGAAAGATTTTGCTAAGATTTTAGACACATGTCTAATTGCTGCTCTCTCCCTCTCGCCAACTGAGATGTGTCATTGATTTCCACCCACAGAGAGACAGAATCTCAGACACAATCACAGCATTCAATTTGTAGGGGCAAAAAGCACCAAAAGAGACAAATATTTGCCATCTAAGGTGCTGAAACATAGATGGTATTTGTCTTTCTTCTCCCCTGTTACTTGAATTGATGCATGCTGGACTGCTGGTGTGATTTCCAATTACATGAAGCTCTGTGTTGTGGGATTGCTTTCACATTACTCTGCAGGTCCTGCTGTCATAAAGAGCAGAATTCCATCCATTCAAGATGAATCGCCTGTGCTCCCTATAGTCCCCGTTTTTATTCAGTGGCATAAATTATTAGCTCAGCGGTGACATCTTCCACAACACATACATAACCTTGAGAGCAAATAACCTTAATTGTTTCATTGTGCTGGTACTATGTTGTTTAATGGACCACCACTAAGAACATGAGACAACACCAGAATATTAAACATGAAATATACACATAGGATCTACCGACACCCTGAGAACAAATAACCCTAATTATTTAAATCCTGGAGCACAGTGTTCTTTAAGTGACCAGCACTTAGAACTTGAGACAGTACCTGGATATTAAAATGAATTGCAAACCCACAGGATCTGTAATCATGCATTAATAGTTCAGGGGAGAGGTCAGAGTGTCCTGAGCTCTAGGGGTTCAGTGCCTTGCTCATAGGCTCCTTGGCTACTGGACCACATTCTGTCCCCACAGACTGAGCTACTGCCACTCTAAACCAGTAGTTCTCACACTGGGAGTCAAGCCCAGGCTGCCTGGGTGAAAACCAGGACCCCTAACCACTAAACTCAGTCTTCACTCATCTACTAATACTAATAATCCAAAGTGATAAAACTATAACTCTCTCACTATCCTTCTCCTGATGGCATGTCACGTTTCCTGATCACATACTGGTTTCAAACCACCAACAACATTCTTACACTGAAAGTAACTTACCAGTACCACCATGTACACCATTACCTGACAGCAGACTTACTCCAATTAAATCCACTGGGTCCAGTGGATCACTGCTCATGTTTACTCTGGTTAGTGTGACATAATTTTCTGGGGTACTTCTTTGGTCTTTTGAAATAAAAATTGTGGAAATAATTTAATATTATTTGTTTCAGTCACACTATTTAAAGATATCAAAGGCTAATTGTAGCTGAATTGAGGTGCAGCAGAATGGATTCCCCACTTTTAAAGCACACTAGTTGTAAAGAAGGAATAAATAATGCATGTAGTGAAGTATAAAGTAGATTACTGGCCCAAAAATATTCTAGTAAAGAGTGGAAGTGCAGTTTTGAAAAAGAAATATTAGAAGTATTCATATATTTCAAAAAAACTTTTTTTTTTTTACTCCTGTAAGTCTCTTGTAACCCATCGCTACCTATCCCTGGTATCTAGAAGGATCTGGAATAATCCGAGATGAAGAGATACACACCCCTGGTAATGAGGTTATGGAGGGCATCCAACAAAATGGCAGAGCTAGTCAAAAATGATTGTGTAAAGAATGAAAGATGATCACAAAGCTTCAGTGACGACTTGAGGCTGAGGCTCCTTTTAAAGCGTTTGTTGTTATCACATCCTCATTTCACGACCTGAGTGTGTACCATGTATTACAAAAATGGCAGAGTCAAAGCCCCAGTGGAGTCGGTTCAGCAGTTAATCCGGCTCACTTCAAGACAAACACACAAAATCTCTTACCCTCTATTTGCTCTTTTTCTTTTCTTCTCCGTCTGTCTCCTTCGCAGTGACTCATCCATCTATAGACACATATTTTCACAGCTCAGGGTGAAACTCACATTTTACACACCTCTACCAGTCACAGCTAACAGTAGAGGTGTCAGATCCCGTTTTATTTTTTCCAGTGAAGTTGCATCTTTTTCAAGTGTGAGAGTTGGCCTTGGTGTAAGTTCCCACTACTGTGCAAGGCAGAAGGAAGGAGAATACACACTGTGTGTTTCCAGAAAGTACACGCACACACACATTGTCTGTTAATGATGAAAATGAGAGCAGATGACAAAACTGACTAAGAAAACTATCTTATTTATGGTCCTATAGTATAGTATTCTGTTGTTTATGTACATATCTTTAATGTGTTTAGTTTCTGAATATAACTGTGGGTTCAAAGACCCCCCCATTTGATGCATTGCTTTCAGAAGTGTTTACTCTCTCTTCAGTTCAGCCTCTGAATAGTCTCATATCTGGCAGTCAGACAGCAATGTCTGCAGTTTGCTCATTAGTGCCTTTATCAAGAGAAAAGCCAACAGTGCTGATGACATTATACCGATAAGATAAGCAAATAACGTTTGAAAGAATGTGTTTCATTGACCAGAGACAAAATGCAAATGTGGTGCATTCACAGCACTGATGACAAGAAATGAATAAAGGATTTTAAAAACTGGCATTAATTTGGTGCTTTACAATGAAGAGTCTACTTCATGCACATTAGCTGATTGGTGTAGTGAGAGGAGACTCCATCCATCCCTCATTACAGAGGCTTTAGTGTGCTTGAAATGAAGTGCTTTTCGACCTTGACCTTGGAAGTAGCAGTTTAACGAACATTTCTATCGCATGGTCAGTTTACTTTTCCAAAGATTTCAGCTGCATCTTGTAAGTTTCCTCAGCTTTTGTAGGCTTCCTCTGCCCTACATTTCCTCCTTTGTTTGTACATTCAGATCGCTGTCCGTCCTTGTTCTTTTTACTCTTCTAAGTAAAAGGATCCTTCTTAACATAGTAACTGCAGCAAATGAGCTGAACGAAAAAGCCCCTGAAATAAAGGTGGAAGGTCAGGGAACTAAAACTAATTTGCATTAGTTTCACCCAGGCTGTTTTAATACTAAGCATAGTGGCTGTGTGAGTGCGTAGATGATACCAGATACCAGAGCAATGTTCAAGTGTGACAGAACATATATTTGGGTTTCCAGTGAGGACCAGTAGAGAGCAGAACAGACAATAAACATAAGAATGAAATAACACCGCTTCCCCTGTGCAAAGTATGTACTAATCATCTCCAGTCTTGTGTTCCCAGCAGCAATTACTAATGAGGATAAGTATTTTAGCTACTTATCCGTTTAACGTTATGCTCCAGATATTTTAGAATATCTTGGGTGTTTGTGATGACAACTCACACTAAACATTTTCTCCATTAGCACTGAAAAGAAGATGCTGATTGTTGCAACATTAAGAGCTAATGAACCGTAGTTCAGAGGCATTCTGACCACCTGGGCTACTGGGACTTCCACAGCAGGCTGTTAGACTTGTTGGCTGACACAAGAAACTGTAAAACTCCAGGCTGTTTGGTATTCATGCTGAGGAATGAAGAATTTTTGTAAATCAAAATGAAATAAAGTGAAATTCACTAAGGAAGAATCTCCGTAGACTTCTCTGGGTAAGTGTTTATCTCCAGTAATTTATGGGGGTATTATTGTAGCAATAGTATTTGCAAATGAGTTATGAGACCATATCTCAATCCATATGTGAGAACTCAGGTTTGTAAATATTTAGATGAAATCTTCAAACGTCTATTCAGATCTGCAAACGGACTGACATTTCTGAATATGTTTGTGTACAAAGATTTGAGTGTGTACACCAATCCGTAAATGTCACAGATTCCTGAATAGGTACAATAATCTGTACATGCATGCTCAGACTTGTGTAAAAGAATTAAAAACATATACTGAAAACACTACGTAAGTGACCTTTTATTAATGAGCAAAAAGTATTTAATTACAAGAACTGGAAAAGCAGACAAATCAAACTCCTCTGTCTTTTTACAAGCTTCATTTGGGCAATGAAAACACTTTGGCTAAGATTGTTGTTTCAATTATTTTGATGGAAAACAAATAAAATATGTTGTCAGTGAACAACTTACTGATACCTTCAATATCAACATATTCTGGACTTGCCAAGTACGTTAATAAACAATATTTCAACATTACTCTTCCCTCAAAACACATTTGCTGGTGCGAATGAGTTGTATATCAGCATGATTTCGCGCAGACAGGGCTGGTGTACGAATTGCAAATGTCCTGTGTATAACTTCAGGTTTTGTTTGCCCTGAGCTATGTCTCACAGGCTCATGTTGCCTAGCAGACCTCTCTCACTGAAAAACTTCTGCTGCCTCACGGGAGCTACCAAAACGATGGCGCTCTGACAGCATAGCATATGAGGTTAAAAGTGTGTGTTCCACATCACCAGCCTGTCAGTTTCCCAGTTTTTACTGTCATGTTATTAAATACGCTGAAGTACACATAAAGATTAACGGAGTGTGACAGCACTCAATAAATATTTACTGCACGACAGGTCACATTGAGCTGCGAACAGTCCAATAATGTACCCTTCATGACAGAGACGGGGAACTATGGCCGACCCCACGTCTCTCTGACCTAATACATCACATTAGACAACTGTATCGGATTACTCACTGAGTGTGTGTGTGCATATGTGCCTGCATGAGGATAACTGTGTAACTGTGTTTGTGTCTTTGACTGTCTTCTTCACTACACTGTGATAAAGACTGAAATCGGGAGGTATGGTGCGGGTAGGTCCGTGAGGAAACACACCTGTGTCTCCTATGGGGTGTTATTGAGATTAGTACAGGAGTGAATCTCTATCTTTGTCCGGCCTTGACTGGTCTCTGCACCTACTGCCACCCTCAGTCGACCTTCAGCATATCACGGGACGGCAGCAGCCTCCCTGGCACAATGGCAGAGTCTCACATGAATCCACAAGGCTGCACGTCAGGGGAAAACACAAAGGGAGTGAAAGCCGAGGCAGGAAAGAAAGATAGAGAGGAAGACAATGGTGAGATGAGACAGGATATGGAGAGGGAAGCCAGGTATTCAGGTCAAGGTAGAGCTGGCAAGTGTGTTACGTACAAAATGTTACAAAATACCTAAATGACACCAGTATTTCTTTTTAAGTAATGGATCAACATTTTGGGAAATACAATTGAGAGTTATGAGAGGATCCATGACACATCTGTTTGCTAAATATTATACTGGAGTAGGGGAAACAGCCTACTGTAAAGCTATCTAATCACACAGGCTAGCTGTTTCCTGATTCCTGTCTTTATGCTCAGTTTATCGTCATAGCACAAGATCTAGCAAGGGTAATGGTGGCATCAATTCTCGTACCTGAGTCAAGGAAGCAACGTGTATTTAACGAAATGTCGAACTGTTCCTGTAAAGCACTTATCCACATTGTCTACATTTAGAGTTACTGTAAGGCATTATTAAGCACAGAAATTGCAAAAAAGTGCAAATTCATGTCAAAGTGAAATTCATATTCCTTCAATCTGCCGCACTATAAACTCGCTCTGCAAGAAGAGTGGTAGCGAATGAGATGTGATTGGGTCATAACCATTCAACTTGTAGCCTCAAGCTAGGGTTTCAACATATCAGTGATTTCCATTTGGGATCCACCAGTCCACCAGTCAGTCACTCTGCTGCTTCTCTATGATTCTCTATGATGCTCTGATGGAGGGCTGTGTGGTCTAGGAGACAAGCTATCATGTTGCTCGGCTCCCAATGAAATGGGGTCAGATGAGTGATGACAGACACATTGAGGAAACAAGTGTGTGACAGGCTTTGATACTATCATCTCTACTGACAATTACCCTGCGACCAGACATGGCTGTCTGTGTGTGTGTGTGTGTGTGTGTGTGAGTGAGAAATATACTGCACCCTCTGTCACAAAGGTCACTGAGGTGATTCAAGTCTTTAAAGGATAATTCAAGTGTTTGAAAGCTTTTGTTTTATTTAGTAGCTTTGGCCATTATTACCATTGGTAATAATGACATTACTTTATGCTCATCTAGTTAATCGCTTATATCTGGGAAGCAGTAACATCATTAAAAAGAGAACACAGAGCAACAAACACAAGTAGTCAGACAGATGTTAGTGACGTATTTGACATGCTAACGTTAAAATACACTGGTTTGGTTAACGTGGCTACATTTAGCCTTTTTTTATTTTATAACCTGTCTGATTGCCAGACTGAACAAGTGTTTCTTCCCCGTTGGACCATTTTTCAGAAGGTCAGAGGCTCTATGATATTACTCATCTTCATGGCCAAAATATACGCTTTCTAGGCTCAAACTGTATGTTTGGATCGATCAGAAATTGATCAACATGGAGACTCACACTGAATAAAACTCCTGATCGTCCAGTTCGAGGAAGATGACTGCATTATCGAAAAGGTGAACCAAAAAGAGAAAGGCAATGCTACTTTTTGCAATTCTACCTTGAACAGAAATCAAGAAGGGGGCGGGGGGGGGGGGGGGGGAGAATATGGACCTGCAGATGGCTGGGAAGATGCAGACAATATGGTCTTTTCTGAGTTCAGTTTTATCTCTAACTCAGCACAGTCTCAGTCAAAGACTACATTAAGGCACAGCATGTAAAACACTTCTCCAAAAATATTAAAACAAGCTCACAGTTTGTAACAAATCTTTTGACAGCAGCCATGAGGGAAATCGGATTACAGAGCAGCTCAAACAGCAAGACAGCCAACAAAACTTCAACAAACATGCCAGAAATCCATCTGATCATCGAAGAACCACGCTGCTGATTGCACAGAGAATAAACCAGGCGTTACGACCCCCAAGGCTGGATTACCAACTGGGCAAAGTAAGTGAAATCGGCAAAGTTTGGTACCCTGAACCCCAGATTCTCTGCAAGTCATTTTCCTGTTTTTGGATTTGTTTGAGAATGTGCACCACTAACATACAATATCAACTAATGAGCATTAGCTAGTTTTGTGGCCATGTGTTGTAGAGGGACCCTGTGTTAAATCTAGTTTTTAGAGGTGTAGGGTCATAAAGGAATCAAACAACAACCAATCTGGTGGAAACTGACGAGCAATTCAGGGTTCAACAGGCCTTGCTTAATTCCTCCAGTGTCTGCTTGGCATTAGGGATATTGCCTGGCTCCCACACCACAGCAAACATTTTGGTTTGTACAATATTATTATGACCAAAAGAAATGATGGCCAGGACTATAAAAATAAAACCCAAGTTGAATGAACAACCGTTCTCTCTCCTGGCAGACTTCAGAGTCAGACAAGACTACTGGTCCAGGCTACTTAGCATTTGTAACCGCAGCCATGAGTTAATGTTATTACACTCAAAATTGTGTATTTCCCTGCAAGGCAATAGATGGCTGAACACAGTTCTTTGCCTTGAGCTAATGAGGTCCCACCAGAGTCGGTGTGATCAACATTAAGACATAAAGCAGCTGCATTACAATGCTCTCAGAGGAAGCATGAGCTCTCTTCTCTGCTTTCACTTTCTTCTTCTTCTCATTCCAGCTCAGCACTGATACTCCCTCCTCCCTCCCTCTGTTTTTCTTGTGTCCTCCTTATTTTTATTTTTTTTTGGTTAGCTCTTAATCAGCAAGCCTTGTTTAGCTCCACTTGTCACTGTTACACTCTGTCTTTGTCATGGGATGCATTTGATGTAGTTAGGCACAATGAGATTCCACTACATCTGGGTCAATTTTCTGTCTGAAGATTAATTTTACATGAACCTATTTCTAGGGCTTCCCAACACACTCGTACACACACGCGAGCACATGCATGCACAGACACACACACACACACATTGCACACACACCTATTCATCACCCAGCCAATCCAACCATCCCCCTATCAAGAAAAATGAAACAAGATGTATATGTGGAGAGCCACACACACACACACACACACACACAGACACACAAAGAGGACATCAGTATTTTACTGTTTTACCATGCAGGCAAGGAAAGAGGCGAAAGGCATCATGGTTATTATCCTTCAGGAGCAGAATAATCTGCTGAGAAGGGGGAAGCGGGCGATTTGGATGTGTAGATAATTAAATCCTGGCCTGTGAGAGGACTAATGATGAGATTTTCTCAAAGCTGCCCTACCTTATCGTTTTCATCTGAGGCATGAAAACAGCATTGCGAATCACGCTCACGCTTTTATTCATCACTCAGCAGTTCACTCCCTAGGAGGAACTCTTCTGGGTCCAGGCAAAGTCTAGATGTAACCCAGGATGAACCTGATGCTCTGTCCCAGAGTGAAGGATAAAGACAAACCAGCCGGAACTGCCCCAATCAAAATCAGACTCCATGTCTAATTATGTGGGCTTGTGGCTTGTGGGCATATTTGATGGATTCCTTCAGATTATGATGGGGTCGGAGGAGGGATGTTGCAAAATTTAGAGTTGGTTTAGAGTTGGGCTTTTTTTTTGTACCTTTGATACAGAGTCAAGAGGTTGCATTTGCAAGTATCTGATTTTCATCCACATACAAATGAGGTACAAAGACTTGGTCCTCTGTGCAAGGTTTACATCTAACGAGAGGAATTGATATTTTCAGTTTTTGGCCTCGAAGCAGCTTTTGTTCAAGATTTCCCATCTACCACAAAGCATCTCATATTCTTTTAATGAATGGGTTATGGATTATGCAATTTAAGTAAAGATAAAAACACCATTTTCCTTCAAACGAACTTTAATAGTGATCAGATCAAACATGCTGCCTCCACTACACTGACATTTCTTTTAAAACAAGATCCAAAGCCTCTCTGATAGACTGCTCCAAAGCAGTTGTCTTTTTGTGGCTCAGTGGAGGATTAGGTTTCTTTTTCCTTTATTTCAGCTACAGGGAATGCCCTTTCGCTATTTCCGCACAACATTTTTAGATTGTGCTTGGTTCGGCAATGTGATAGTTCGGGCTATCTTTATCTTGTTCCTCAGCGCTATTGATCTGCAGCTTTGCAGAGGTAGAGGGGTGGCGAAGTGGTAATCTTGGACAGGCTGATCGATACAACAGCATTACATGATTCTTGGGGAAATTGTTTGTGGAAATGTCTTCTGCTTCCCCTACTTTTACAGTCATTAGAGTACACAGGTGTCACACTAAGGAGCAGAAGTAATAATTTTACACAACAATTTCTTATACAGCTATAATTTCTTGGATTATAAGTCACAAAGCTACGCTGATATTTTCTGAAACAAGACAAACAGTCTACATGCATGCTAACATTTGCTTATCAGTGCTAAACACAAAGCACAGCTGAGCCATCTGGGAATATTATTAGTTTTGCAGATATTTTGTCATAAAGGCCAAAGTATCAGACAAGCTGAAATTTGACCTTGATGGTCCCAATTATTGAGATATTTCCGTCTGAACCAAGAGCCATGCCACTAATGTGGCTAAACATATTAATAATTCAAATGCATTGATTGGAGTTACATCTCTGGATAATAATATCCAAATCTCATCAATGAGTTTTGTGTCGATACATTAAATTGCATGAGTGATGGAGCTAATTAATGAGAAAAAACTCAATAACAGAGTAAATGAGAAAAATCAGAAAAGTATTTGTTCGACAGAGACATCAATGAGTGATGTGATGTTCATTAACCCCAAACCTGCAACAAATGTGGGTTTGAAAAATTATGGCATCCAAATATTACACTTCAGTTTGCACGCCACTCCATCTGTCTGCTTGATTGTTGACTAAATAACTTCACCTTGTGGTTGACCTATAAAATGGTGTTTATGATAGACCTTATAGGTTATAAAGCACCGGGTTTTTGCCTGGCGATAGATCTGTAAGGCACATATGGAATCTGGCATCTCAAAATGGGAGCTCAGAATGCAAAATGGCATGGCAGAAACTTCACAGTGGAAAAAAAAAATTATGAAATTCAAAACTCTCTGCTCTTGTCTGCATGACTATAATTTAAGTCGTTTATGGGCACTCTGCTCTCTGCTACGAGAGATGAGTCCAATGCTGCCTGGTGAAATGAGCGCAGAGGGTACACTGTTAAACCTGATGACAACTGGCCTGTCAGACGCAACTGTGAGAGGCAGTGCTCACACTAATGGCAGCGAAACCTGTATGTCTCATAATAATCACCCACCACTCCACACTGATTAACTTAAAAGACATAGGATCAGATCTCTTGTGCAGTCAGGGGTGTTATTTATACAGTGAAACTGAGGCTGTGGTGGCATTTATATTTTGTCACCTCACTCTTTGGTGAAAATAGATGGTGCAGTAAAATAACACAAAGTAGAAAGAATCTGCTTTAACAGAGAAATGGTAGAACATTCCCCCCATGCTTCATATTTCAAACAAACACAACCAGAAACAGAAAACATGAAATTATGCAAGCAGGCAAAACTCATTATCTTCCATCGGGCCTCTATGAATTGTGGTGTATTTGTACTTGGTGGCACAGTTGCAGGACTCAGCCTTGAATCCTTCTTGTTTCAAAGGAAGATTTGTTTTGCAAAACTAAGATTTATTTTCTCTTTATGTATTGTCTTTATGTCCAGATGGTCAAAACTAATTGCGTATAGTTTGATTTTAGTAAAGTCACTAAATCCAGCAGTGTTCAATATGTAGGAGACAGTTTGAATGCTTCAGATCTAATGGTACAGACTGTAGAATATATAATGTGTACTGTGTATGATTGTAAAATAGAATGAAAAAGCTAGCTTCATATTACAGTTTAAGACATACTGGTTGGTGGATTTTCTAAACTTTTGACAGGGCCAGGCTAAATGTTTGCCCCTGCCTCCAGTGTTTATGACAAATAACGCTAATCATCTCCAAGTTGTTGTTTCTTTGAGAATAAACCAAGAAATTGAGAATAAGAAGCAAACAATCACTCAAGCACATCTTTCAGAGTGAACTATTCTTTTAATATTGATCCAACCTGTATAACAAAGTTTGAATTCTTTAATTATGATTTATAATTATGTTTATGTATGTACACCGACATGCAATTTACATCAATTGAATTAGTTGCAGGAAACCATATTGCAGTTATGTCAACCAAATTAGTTTGAAACTTTGTTGATGAGGGAAAATTAAGTTTTCAGGAAATCAAGCAAAACTATTTTAATGCTCAAATTGGTAAATTGTGACCTCAGGATAAATTCTTCCCCTGCTGTGATATTCTGGCTAGTATTCACTATACTATGGCCGTTTAAAGGGTATTAATAGAAAAAGGACACACAAATGCCAGCTAGGTTTCCGATTACTAACAAATTGGCTGGTTGACATGGGCTTCAGACAAGGGAAAGGTTTGTAATTTCATGACACATATCCCTTTCAGAAATAACCTTCACAGAGGGTGAGGCTGCACTATTACGCTAATTACTGCCCAGACGCTGTCAGTCGGGATACTCATTATGTCTTCTGCAGAGAAGGGGGGTGTTGGGGGGGTGGTGTGAGGGGGAGTCAAGAGATAAACAGTGGTGCTAAGGAGGTTGCAGCATGGGAAATGAAAAACCTCACAACTCAATATCTGTAGCACTTTCATTAAGAGAAACAAATCAAATGGACTGACAAATGTTTAATATGCTCTGGTCATGTGTTACAGCTGAGGGTTGCTCTGTGGGGCTGGCTGGGACGGCCATCAGTTCATGATTAGCATGTGAAGGGCGGTGGTAGATAATGTCACCGGCGTTGGCACTATATAAGTGTGATACTGCATATTATTACAGTAACTTTATCGCAGAGGTCTCGTCCTAGATTCCATCCTCATATATATTTCTCCTTAATCTATCTTATTAAGATGAAGTGAGAATTAATTTGGAGCAGGGAGGGGAGCGCGGTAATGCATGCAGTGAATGGGCGAGGTGGGTAAAAAAAGGGCAGGTGAGTACTGCGCGTGAGATGAAGTAGAACTGCTTTAACAAGAAGAGGACACATTTTCAGGGGCAAATGACAAAAGGGAGAGAAATGAGACAGAACTTTAAATAGAGGCAGAAGAGGGTGCGAGGGAGAAAGAGAGGAGACGATTAGAGGCGATGTGATTTGCACCAGCTGCACATGATCAATCCATTCAAATAGCCAGGTGTCTGTGTGCAAGCACGCATGTTTAACCACTGCAGGGCCATCTTGCTGCTCTCTCTGCTCGCCTGCAAAATGCGAAAATGCCCAATCAGTGTGTCTCTGCTCTCACATGCCCTGGAGCCTTGGATATAGTTACTTTGAACTACCCCAAGGATCTTGTGTGCATCATCTGAAATTAATGCTTTGTGCCTGCAAGATTACATAATTAAATTAACAAGCATCAACAACATTGGCAAAAAGTTTTGAAGAGAAACTGTAACGGGGCTGCTGCTGCTCTTCTGAATGATCTCAACATTGGTCTGTCCAAGTACCCACACTGGAGATTTTTACAAGTAGTCAGAGCCTACTTGCTTCTACCCCCTAGTGGATGTATTTTTTAAAAGGGAACTGTCCAATCAGTGTTTTTGGTTAGTGTAATCATCAGTTGTGTTCAGGTTCAGAGTTCTGCTGTACTTCCTGCTCATCAGCGCTGTCATTTGAGTGATTGGTGACCAGGAAGAACTACAGGCTCTGTCATCTCGGCCAATCAGCCTGCGCTGCAGTGAATTTCAGCACGGACAGTTTCTGTTCACTCTTGTTCTTGTCATTTCTGAAATGTCTTCGGCAAAAACTTAAAAGAAAGAGTGGATTAGAGAGAATTTGGGGGTTGGGAGTCAACAAGCTAATTTGCAATGCATTGTGGTAAATGTAGATAAATCTGGTAAATGAATCTACTATTTGATGAGACACTTCTATGGGTATTTTTTAAAGGGCTTTGTCACCTGTATGTCCCATTGTTTTGGGTTACTTGCCTTGGACGGATGCTGTTGTTGAGCTGCAAATTACTGAATATGAAATATATGACAATTGACTGGTGGAGCAGGACGATGGCTTCAGTGTGGTGATTCACTGTGGTTTCCGGGTACTGCAGACCCCCTGGGGAGGGTAAGAGATTAAAGAGGGAGCAAGGGTGAGGCACAGAAACTGACAACAGGGATGCACAGCTAAAAGGTGTTTATATACATGTGACAGTAAGAGGAGTTTTTGAGATGTGGTCCTGCTCCTAAAATCAGCTAAATTATCTCTATTTAATGTGCCTTATGTCTCCCTAATGTGTCTGTGTGCATTCCAGCAAATGTGCATGTCCATGCGCACCACACAAGGTGTGCTCCTGCACAATTCTGTGCCACTCAGCCATTTTAGCAGTGCTTTTTCACTCCTTTAGTATTACGTTTTTGAGTGTGATTCATTTTCTCTCCAAATGTTATTTATCATCATTGCTTTCTGGAGCAGAATAAAACACAGTTTGACTTTCATGTATTGTAATTGACCTTACAGTAGGTCCCAGTTGGTAAGAAGTGTTGGATTGTGGCTTTGTACTTTCTTGCCAGCTTTTGAAAACACATTACTAGAGATTTTGCCCAGGAGCCAGCTCCGCAGAAATTGTTGTTTTGCTGTCTTAGAGAAGCAAATGGAGATGAGAGAACTGTACATTATGTCGGTCTATGAAAATATGTTATGTAAGCAATGTCATATTTTAAAATGAAGTATATGGAAAAGCTCAACTCATCAGAACATAGATTGTGATTTTGGACAGGTAATATAGATGAAAAGCGGTTTTCCTGCAATAGCAGCGGCTTCATAATGTGCTTGGCGTATTGCATTGAGTTTAGTATCAGCTTTTTTCATGTGTCCAGTGGCTGTTTGCAGTATTAAAACATGCCAAAAAAAACACTCAGTCTCAATAAGTAATTAAAGCCAACTCATTCATCAGCTGCATAAACAAGCAGGTATTTCTGATTGGACATTTATCATAATTACAACAAAGTAATGTGGCTGTGGCTGTCGCAGGCTGATATCTCATCACTTCTCAGTAGTCCTGAACATTTTTTCCCATCAGCACACAAATTAGGTCTGCAGAGGACCAATGTGTGTGCTGATAGCAGTGGTGTACATGTACGTGATCGTTGCTAGTGCAGAGCTCATACTTCATCTATTAAATGAGTGATTTGCACACCTACATGTTAGGAGAATATGGCTTTTGGGGAGTAACTACAAAATAGCTCAGAAGCAACGTCTGCGCTTTCATAAAAATGAGGATTTTCAGTCATTCAGAACCGAAGTTCCACATCTTCCCTTTTTCGATTCCCCACTGCCAGCAACACATCTCTCATGTACCGTATCGCTGTAGCAATAAAACAAAATGTGATGCATAGGATTTACAGCCTACTGAGGTGTTGCTGTGAGGAGGTCTTGCTGTATCAGCTTTTTTGGACCAATAAGAAGGAGAGTACAATCAGACGCACACTCATCTCCTGAGCCCAGGATTTATGTTGATCACATTCTTTGCTTATATCATAACTGCATTTCATGACTTACAATCCACTGTAGATTTATGGATAACAGCCGCTCTTAACCTCTTGACCCCTCAAACAAGCAGCCCTTTAAGGGGGGGGGCACTGAAGAGATACAGCTGGATCATTGCATTGCCCACGGCACTCTCTGCATCGATCAGAGAACAACTATAATAACCTTTCAAAAGCATGCTCTTGGCAAGGGGGAGTGTGGAAAAAAAAACACCTGCCCGATCCTGTCAATAGGCACCTAAATTATGTTGTAGCAGCTATGAATAGGCACACTCTTTAGGTTGTTTTATTGGTTTGGTTTTAGAGCATTTTTCTAGTGAGAGGAGATAAATCTCTAATCTGTGTAGGTGACACATGTATCTGCAAAATGAGTTACAGAGAAAGAAACAAACAAGAGAGGAAACAAATTGAAAACTCACATTAAAATTGATTAACAAAACCTATGTGACATCAGAACACATGGTGGGAATATGTAAAAACAACAACAAGATGTGTAAAATGACATGGGCAATAGATTCGAACATAGTTCAGACGCAGCGGCTGATTTATAAGCGCATTATGAAGGACTGTGCTTCACATCCATCTTTGTTGCTTCGATATGCACGAACTGTTGCTCGCCTCCATATGCGCTTTCGATCAGGGCTCGCTGCTCCAGCATGTGGCTCGTCAGGATATTTACAGATGGTGTCAAAGTAGGGAAGGAGAGCAGTAGAAACGGAGAGAGAGAGGAGAGGAGAGAGAAGAGATATGCTGAGGGCGATGCGAAACACAAAGATGATGTTAGAGGAACAAAGAGGATTTGAAGCAAACACAAATTCATCAAAGCAGTGCATCAAAACAGTACAAAATCAAAATGAATAGGTAATGAAGTAGTCTCTGTCCTGATATTACACAGCTCATCACCGAGATAAATAAATATAAGTAGCTTGGAAAGCTTCAATAGTAGTGTGATTTATTGAATATTAAAGAATGTAATCTCTTTTATAATCACCCTGTAGTTCTAATCATGAGCAAAAAGAAAACAAAAGAAAAGAGTCACAGTATGTAAATAGAGCATGAAGCACTGGCAGAAACTGGTCAAACGGTTGGGTAGATTCCAGGAACAACCATTATTTTCCATTTAGAGGAAACTAATGGTCAACTGCTCATTTACTAATGGACCCTGCCAGCACACAAAGACAGAGGAGGGTGGGGAAGCACATTTTCGCTTGTTTCAGTGCTTTTCCACTGGCCAACCAAACCTTTTGAAGACACACAAGAGCCGTTTGGCAGGTCTCAACTCCCACTAGAGACAAAATAACCCAGGATGTTGTTGCATGTGCAGTTTTGATTTCCAAACCGTAAAGGAAAGCTTCTCTGGGCATATATAAATATCACAGTGTGGAGAAGGCAGCATGAACATTGTGAGACTTGATGCTGTTCTTGGCCAAAGCTCACACGAGACGCAATGCACACGAGAAATAAGAAAAGAGAGAAATAAGGCAGTAAACTGCATTACAGGGAATCAATTTCTCTTACGTCAGCAGATCTCTCTTTTCTTTTTTTTTACGTCTCTCCCTTACTCACGCAGTGTCTAAACAGCCAATTTTCTAATCTAAGCAGTTTGCCGTGTGATTAAATATGAAATGCGATTAAGATGCTGCTGAGAAAATGATGTGTTTGTGAATGCATGCATACACACACACCCTGCGTGAGCATGTGCTTGCTTAGATATGCTCTCTTTTTATCAGCAGCTGTCCTCATTAAGATGATGATTTGAAAGAGATCAATAACCAATTGTAGCTACAGTATGTGTGTGTGTGTGTGTGTGTGTGTGGGCGATATGAACTGGTCAGGGTCATGGTTGAGAGCTGCAGCAGTCCACTAGTCTCCTGTCTCTGTGTGTTCAGTCCTGAGGCTGCTTGAAAAACATATTGAATTTGAATGTTTCCAATGACAGTGATGACAAACAGAAGGTGAAGCAGAGTCAATAAATTGAGTTGCTGCATGTGCCACTATGTTTCCAGGCAGGTTACTGGACTGGATACGACAGAATGCTCTTTGTTTTGCTTCTGTGTTGATGAGAGACATTGAAAGAGGCTAAATTCTATCATGTCTGGACAGTCCCCCACTTCAGTGGTACAACATTTGAATAGATTTTCAAAGACACAGACAGAGAAGATGCAGAGTTGGCGGCTGTGGCCCCGGCTGTGTTCCGCCTCTCCTCTAAACATGAGTTGTCTCGTTGGCCAGCAGGTGGTCTGATGGTATGGCAGGGTCTACTGAGGACTAATGAACACTGACAGGCTGGCACCTCCAGATGGAAGTGACATCTAACAGTCCTTGGTTGATTTGCTTTCATCTTCTGAACTCATCTATCTTTTCTTTTGCACCCAGTGTCTCTCCATTTACTCTAGGTGATCTCCTGGCTTCAGCTTCATATCCGTAGTGTGATGCCCATTATGGATATGAGAGCAGCACCCACCTTCTCAGCCTATACAATAAAGTAACTTGGTAACTTGGGGCAGCATAATAACCTGTAAACACAACACATGTTAACATATGTTACTTAATGTTTTTAAGCTTTTAAGTTGACAAAATAGTTGGCAAACAGTTGCCTGTAAAACATCTAGCAGACACAAAACAACACTAGCATTCACTGGCGTTTGTTACCATCTGCTGAATATAAATCAAATGTTAACATTCTTTTTAGCTCTGTTTTTGGTCTCCACTGGCTCCTTTACCAGCCACATCCTGCATTAGGTTAACCAGTTTTCTGCTAACTTCGTTGTTTGGTACTGGGATAGTGGTATGCAATGGGTTTATTTGAGTTTTTGTCATGCTAACAACTGCAGCCTAATATAGCTGGAAGCAAGGTCACGATAGATGCGGGCCATGAAAACCAAAACAGTCAGATGAAAGATGCAGAAACTCACTATGAGTGCCTTTTTCACAATACACAGTCATCCACCCATTCATCCGTCCATCCATCCATCCATCCCACATATCTCAAGGACAGGTCGACAACTGATTTTTCCATTGTTTATGTAAAACTATTCATTACTGCAGCTTTAAAGCTATTGTCTTTTTACTTAGTCAGGATAACAGTGAATGTAACAGATATCCAAAACACATCTGTCTATTCAGGGCTGACCAAGCACATCAGTGACAAAGGGAAGCTTATCGTGCCCCACCCCCCTCATACCATAGTCATTATTATGGGATCATTTTTCACATATGTTTGAGTTTTTTATGTCAAAATCCAAATAATAATTTTTTTTTTTTTTTCTGAACACAATTCTGGTGCTGCTTTCTGCGTGGCAGCATAGACAGCCGTCCATGCTGCCTGTTGGGAGTGGCCCCAGGTGTCTCTATAAGAGACAGAAAGACAAAATCACACTTAAGGCAAGCTACAGATTGCTTTTTGTTTTCTGTTTGTTTTGTAAGGCAATCTTGAAGAAACATGTTGGCGAATATAAAGCAGTGTGGTAAATTTGCATAGTATGTCTTCCTCACCACCTCGCCACTATTATGGAAATCCCACAACATTTGTTCAAATGTTACACCTCCATACCCATCCCCTCTTCTTCTTTAGGTTTGAGCATTTTCACTCTCTTCTTTCCATTCCTCCTCCTTCTCTCATCTCTCTCCCTCTGTTTCTCCAAAACAAAATCAGTATTTTTATTCTCCTCCAGTGGCGTTACTGCACTCCTCAAGGGACTGCATATTAAACCTCGCCTCACGATCGATCTCAGATAAACACATTATGTTCCAACTCCAGCCCAAAATGCATTACTGATCCCACTATAATGACATGGTACACAAGCACAAAGCAAAATAAGCACAGCTAACAAACCGTGTGTCTGTTATACTCAAAAGGTTTACCATTCAGGTCATAGCTGTTAACATACTGTAGCTGGTGTTTTGCTTCAAAGAGCAGAACACACTGAAATAACGATGCTCATGTAGATGCCAGTCCTAGTTTCACGTATTTTATTTTCTATTTTTCCCGCATCTAAGGTGACGTGATCTAGAAGGTGCTTCATGTTAATTACTGAGCATGTGGCTTTAAAGGTTGGCCAAGAAGAGGGAGACCTCCATCCTCAAAGCCAGCTGGAACCTTGGAGCCAGATCAAACGCTTACTGGTTGCAGACGGTGGAAACATGGTCTTAGCTTGCCAACATTAAGTCATTCCCAAATACATACAAATATCCATTATGAGCTTGTGTGTATAGTGCACATGCATTTTTATGTACACTCTCAGCCAAATGTGATCATTGGACAGCTCAGTGAATATCCCATTTTGATAAAATTCACTTCCATCGGAGAGACAGTGTGGCGCCTGGGGTGTTGGAGACGTGTGTATATGCACAGTATTTCGACATCATGCCTGTTTGTTTGCAGACATGCGTACATGTTGTTTTGGTGGGCTTGTGAGCTTGAGGGCTGCAGCCATGTTCCATAGCCTGCCTGCAAGTGTTTGATCTGAGTCCAAGGTTGTGGGCTTCACTAGTGGCCGTGAGGATGAAAGCCCATGACAATCAATATATCTTGCCCTTACTGAAGGAGCTAAAACAGAAATGGAAAAATAGATATGGGGTGTGTTTGTGGCATCAGGGGGACAAGTTTAGAAAGACAGAGATGTTGAAATTCGAGGTGGGCTGAGACTTCTGGAAAGCCAATGTCTTCTGTTAGTCACCTTCTCCCTCCTCCTCTCGGTGATGCTGAACTGGATGGAGTTGATGTGCACATGCTGATGATGAAGTACATCCATGTAGAGCATATCCATAATCTGTTTACCCCGTGGACATTTATGGATTACAGCACTGATATTACAATACAGGGCTGCAGAACACTCACAATAGAAACATGGTAATGCCATAATAATGATGTGATGCTGAATACAAGGGATTCAACAACATGTCATATATTTCAGGAGAGCCATCAGTGATGCATTGCAATTTCTATTTCAAGAATATGTATTCATTTTAAGTTAATTCAACTTAAAGTTTCTTTTTTTAAATTTCAGAACTCATAAAACCAAGTTCTTCTGCCTCTATCTAGGACTGTTGACTTGAAATGAGAAGTTAAATGAATGTCCTGCTCAAACTTATCTGCACGCATCAAATTAGATTTTCTAAATAAATATGATTAGCATATCAGCAGACCCTCCAGCATGCATTGTTTAAATGGTTCAGCTCTCCAGAGACGCTTCATTTTTGTAGTTATGTATTTTGTAGTTATATTTATGATAAAAACATGCTGCCTGTCTCCAGTTGTAAGTTATTTGTCAAACCGAGAAAATGTAGAAATGTTAAGTTATATCTGACTGTAATGAGTGTCAATGTAACTAAACAGTTAAGTTGATTCAACTTAATATCTTATTATCAATTAACTTGCTTTCCCAGACTGAGTGAAATTAAATCAGCTAGTTTCATACTTCCACAGTAAATAGGATGAATTTTAACTAAATTCCATAGTTGAACCATCTGCGAATATTTCACAGTGTATTCATTGTGCATATTAATCATGAAAATAGTCTCCTCCAGACAAACTGTTTACTCCAGTTTGACCAGCGTTTGCTAATAAACTACAGCTGTTTAGGGAAATGACATAGCCAATTTTAAAACTGAAACCATAAATTGTCTTTTTTAAGAAAATGAGTTTGGGGCTGGGCGCCACAGACAGGGTAGAGAAGTATGGATGTGATCAGCCCATTAAATGACCCATTATCAGACATCAGTACCATCAGAATGCTATAAATGGGGTCAGCTGGACTTACCAGTGGGCCAAAAGGTCGATATCATCGAATATTATAAACATGTCGTCATGGTAACAATAATAAACATATGGTTAATGTTGGTTAACTTTAAACACCAAAACTACTTGGGTAGGTGTAGAGAATAAGACTTTTGGTACTTTTTGTTGATAATATTTCAATACTTTCTTCCATAGAAAGATTTTGCCACCTCCTAATTGCAGCCTGGCCTCTTCGCATACAGTAACATGGCTTGCTGAACACCAGCAGATACAAAGCGACCACAAGGTGACCCTGCTGAGACTGCTCTTTACCTCCCACTCCCGTCCTCAGGGACTTCATGGTTCTAATGCCACGGAGCAGGCTTAATGTATAGACCACAGTGAGAGAGAGTGAAAGATGGCGTTACCCCACAATTTCCTGCTGCTCTTATTTGTTGAGGATTGAACCAAGGCCAGCTGCGAGAGGAGGGAGGTAATTTAAGCACCTGTGGTGGATTGAGGACCTTTTGTTTCTCCTCCATCATCCTCTCTTCTCTTGTGTTATTGCTCTCTCTCTCTCTCTCTCTCTCTCTCTGTTCTATTTCCTCTGCAGTGGTTATTCCTGTCTGCCTCTCTTGCAACAATCCCCATCTCATGAGCTGAAATGATATGTACCATCATATATATATAGCAGAGCAGAAGTAAATAGAAGCTCAGTCCCATTGTGGAGAAATGCTTCAGCGTGCGGCAGACAGATCTTCTGCTGTTGTCCGTGGGGAGGAGGGGAATATGAAATGTTTGAGATAAGATCCTTAGCTTTTTGCTGACTGGATTTCATTTCTCGCCCAAATTTCTGCTTCACTGTCTGTGTGTCAGACGATGGAGAGGAAAGTGTGAACGTCTGTGAGAGGCTTAAGTGACTGACACGGGGAGAGTGCTGCAGAGTGCTAACACTTTGAGGGTGATATTGAGAATGTGGGAGTATGAAAGATAGATTAAAGGCGACTGGAGTAATAGAGAGGGAAACTGACAGAGGAAGAAAGAGCAAGAAATAATTAGGAGAGAACTGTCTCTTTTTAAATTAGCCCTCTCTGTATTTTCATGTGTGTGTGCTTGAGCATGTACTGTATGTGTGTGTTAATGTGCCTGTATGCACATGCATGCCTAAGTAAGCCTGTACATGATTAATGATGAATGCAATATGCATTTACAGGGCAACTTCTTTTAAATATAATATTCCAGAAGATAAATGAGGTATTCTCTTCTATTGTGCACAAATCCTCTCAAGAAAGGAAGCTTAAAGTATGGATTAAGGCTTTTAAAGGAATATAAAGAAAAAATAGGCTTTCTGGTTGATACACAAAAGAAAAGGAGGTAATACCGATTATATTGTATGTGCCTGAAATAAGAGTTTTATCGCATTTCATAAGCGTGCGCTGTATTTTAGTCCCCTTTATACATTCATAATTCATATTCAGCCCAGAAGTTAGAGAAATAAATGATTAGGTCTATGCGTCATCTCTGCCAGACAGCACCCATCTGTGCTTCGCTGGGTAACATTACATTAGTGAGTGTGTGTTAGTGTGGGCTGGTGTGTCTGTATTTGTGCAAGAGGAAGAAAGAAAGAGCAAAAGGAAAGGAAAGCAAGAGGGAACATACTGCCAGTGAGCATGCACAGCTTGAGTATATTTTTACAGGCTTCCTGTAACAGGGAAGAGAGTCTGGATGCTGCCGGGTGTAAGGCGTGTTATTAAAAGTTTCACAGGCACACTGGATAGCTGTCAGAGCCCATGCCAATTAGTGCCACTTTAGGTGTCAGTCTGGTAGGCAGGAGAGACGAAAGGCGTGGAGGCTGAGAGGAGCGCTAGGAGAACCCTGCTGACTGAGCCTTCCTGCTCAGCTGAGCATCCTACAAAACATCGGCTCAGCTTGATACAAATAGAAGCAGAAGCCTTTGTTTCATCTACATGGCGTATTCCATTTTCATCTACATGGGCTATATCTATACGTCTGAGAGGAGAGGACACCCCATTACGTCAACTCTAAACAAATTTTCTGCTCTACAGCTCTGAATTGTTGCCATTTTCTCTCCGGCATGCATTCAGTTTAATTGAAATGGGGCAAAAGCATTACTGACAACATCCAAGAGTCAAAGAAGATACAGAAGTGTTGTGCTTCTGATTTATTGGCTCATATTACCTTTGCCAACTTTTTTCAATTTTCTTGGTCTGGTAAAGTCACCCTGTGGAGTTTTTGACCTCTAGTTGTGCCGCTCAGAGATGCTTTGATCAGCAGGTGCCTTTAGTGTTTGTACTGTGCTTTACGATTATGTGCACAAGGCCGCACATGCACATCACCTGAATGGGGGTGAAACCCATTTCCACAGTAAGCTGTCACTGGTAATGTGCTGTAAAAGATAGTAATAATAATAAAGGCGGAGAGTCAGAGTAAACAATGTGGGCTTTTAAATATTCAGGAAAAGGCTTTGAAAATATTTTATTATGCCTTCCGGGCAAACTAAACGTGTTTTGGTAAGAAACAAGAGTAATATAAAGCTTTGTTTGTTTACAATGAAAACTCCGCATGGTACCTTTAAATCTGTCTTAATCTGTTAAAAGGACAGATCACAGACAGGATTATAAGAGTAATAAAAGCAAGAGAAAAATGTGAGTGACTAGTATGTGCCAATAAAATCAAATACCATTGGCTACCATTGATCTAAAAACTAATGCTTCTGCTTTTTGGTCAGAACGCAACAAAACGTTAAAAAGAAATAAGAGCAGGATGAGTAATGGCAAGGATAACAAACACGTTGGAGCAGACTGTGGGGTCAAGCACGGTTTGGTAATGAGGGTGGACAGACAGCAGAATGCACAGCTGCAAGTAGCAAAATGTTGTTTCACAGTATTTTAATCCCTGTTGACATTGTACTGAAGAAAAGCACTGCCAGGGTCATGAGACTTTAGGGGCAAACATTCTTCAACAGTGCAGCCCGACAAGAGCACCAGCTGGAGGGCAATTCAGAGCAAGGCCACAATATTGTCTAGTCTAAATGCTATGTTGAAACCTAACTCTGCACTGACATCCATTATGTATACCTTACCTATTCATATTAAGGGCAATGGGAGAGGGGAATCGCACATATCCCACCATGCGCTGGGCTAAAGCTAAGACAGTGTGACTATAGGGAGCGTAATGTGGATCGGTCAGTTGGTGCAGCCACTTCTTTGGCGTAGACTGAAATATGAATGGATTGCCATGGAAATTTGTGAATGGTTTTGAGTGAAATATGTCAACAACTATTGGATGGTTGCCATTAAATTAGGTACAGACAGTCATGTCCCTGACAGGATGAATTGCAATAACTTTGATACTCTGACTTTTTATCTCGTTCTATCGTCAGGTCCACCTACATAAGGACATTCCTACGAGCCTGTGCTGTACTTTGTGTAGCTAACATGCCAAACTTAGATGAGTTACATGCTAAAGATGGTGCCGACTACACATCAGGATGTTTCCACTGTCACCGTCAGCATATTAGCACAATTTTTGCATTTAAGTATTGTAGTTAAGAATTTTCACACAATTTCAGAAAACATGAACAATTCATGAAAAGTGCATTTAAATTACACAACAACAACCTGTAAGAGAATCTTTAAAAAGTGTAGATGGTGTGTGCATGTGTGTGTTTTTAAGTTCAGGTTTGCATCATTTCACCCATATTTTGAAAACAGAAAACTTTTGAAGGGATTTTTTTGTATCTACAGTATTAATAATTTGGGTTTGGGAGCTTTTACAGAAATATTTGGGAAAAGCAAATTCACTGAAACTCACAGATAACTTTCACAGAGCATCATCAATTATAAACAGGTTTCTCCCAGAGTATTGATGGAGAGATCGTCTTCAACTGATGAAAGGTTATGAGACAGAGACACTACTGGAATCAATTCAGCGTTGTGTTTGCTCCAATTATGCCAAGCCTTCTGGAGGTGTCGCACAGATTTGTCTGCAGGCTGTGTTAGTTATTTTGTGCGTTACAGTTTGTAATACAATAAGAGACAAACTGAAACTGTGAGAGGTCTCATTAACTAAACTTTCCAGCTGTCAATGTCCCTAAGAAAAGTTTCTTTGTTTGATGTGTTGCAAGAGTACAGCAATTTCACTCAAAATCCAAGGACACAACAAGATGAATCCTTCTGAGATTACCAATTTTCTGATTGTTCCCTTAGCACCACCATGAGGTTTGCATTTGTGGATTTTAGTGAAATATCTTGACAGTTATCATATGGAATGCTATGAAATTAGCTTTGGTTATCCCCTTACTTTTCCTCTACAGTTCCACATCCATCAAGTTTTCACTTATCCTGTAAAATATCTCAACATCTACTGAAAGGACTGGCACCAAATTCAGCTATAGTGCTAATTATCGAATGTTAGCATGCTAACATTTGAAAGGTGAACACAGTAAACAGAGTGCCTGCAGGACATCAGCATGCTAGTGTTGGCACTGTCACTATTTGAACGATCTTCTGCAGCTACTGCAAGTTTAGATAGAAATATTCAGAGAGTTTTGAATTTTTCAACAGTGAGGTCATATTGCCTGAGGCAAAACCATCATCATCTCAGTCACTCATTTTAGTTTCACCTGTTCTTTTGGACATATTGGCCAACAGCTGCATCTCACTGTTTGACAAACTGTAGCATGCAAGCAGGCAGAGTATTGATTTCGAATATTAATGAATATGAGGACCATAAAACATATTGGACAGTTGATTTGCTGTGTGTGATTTTCACATTGAGCAGCAATCAGATACCTCTGCAGCTACATTTCATATTTGGATACATGCAAGTAGCAGACTGTGATGGTAATAGTGAATTTCTTTATTTAACATCATCATTCCATGCTTTTTTTTTGTCTTCTTTTTTTTTCAAATAAAGCAATTATTATATGTCAGTTCAGTCACTCACAGGACCCTGGACCTCTATTAAAAAACTAAATGACACTGAATTATACATAACCACAAGTTCATTACCATAAATATTGCTGAAAGTAATTATCTCCAGGCCGCTCAAGATGGAATTTAGTTTTTTTTTTCTTGTGTCCAATGCCATGTTCATTATTTGTACATTTGAAAATTACAAGGGTGTAAACATGACATAGAAATTGACAACATCCCTCATCCAACCATAGTGAAGTAACTTCTTACAGTGTGTTTATCCTCACATTTCCGACATCAGTACACAGACTCTCATATGTGTATCCCCTGTGAATCCTCTTATGGCAATCCATCTTGCATTTTAGATGGAACAAAAGGGAAAATGAAAGCAGTTATTTTAAGTTTAAAAGTAAGAACGATGCATTGTATGCACCAAACATGCTGTACATTAATGCAGACGTGCATGCTTGCAAATGGCACTGGCTTACTGAGCATTATACATCAATAAAGAAAACTACGCCTATGACTATGACTCTGACTCCGATGATCTGAAGATTGTTCAATGCCTTTGAAGTTGGCATTTTATTTGAATAATTTTTTCCTACTGTACCCTTGTCATTATCTATACCTTAAAAATGCTATGCTCTTGTTGGCTGCAGGGTCTTAACTGTAGACTTTATATAAAAAGAGGATGTTGCCATGGTGACATCAACCATTTGTTTGAGGACTGATGTTCTGAAGCCGGGAGTTTGCCAATAAGTACATTCATTCCGCGGCGACCCTACTTCTGATTGGTTAGTCACAAGGTAATCCCACCCTAAAGCATATCCTGCTTTGTTGTCACTTTTACTCTAAACAGGACTATAATACTAACTATAATATAACAATTTACAAAATGAACATCATTCTGTATTCAAGAAGACTCAAAACTGACTCAATAGTAAACCTAAACCGTGGCCATTAGATGCCAGGAGGCCCCTCTTTCCAACCAAGAAATAGTCAAAAAGCTATGCTAAGTTAAGATGGCAGTCTCCTGGCTATAACTTCATATTTACAGAATAGACATGGGTGGTATAGATGAACATTTTGAATCATTGATTTAAATCCAGGCTTAAACAGTTTCCAGTCAGTACAGGCTGCCTTTTTTGCGGTAGAAGTAAAATTCTTTGCCAGGGTCTTGAGATTGTGCAGCAATGTACAGATATTTTGGCACTAGAGACATATAAACCAATTATATCAAAACCAGTTCACAATGTTATTGAGGTAGTTTGCTGAGGGCTATGATAGTCAAGGGTATCACTCTCCTGCTGAGGTTATCTCTGTAAGATCAGATATATCTACAGCTGGAGGAGAGAATGGGGAAACAAGGGCTGAGGGGGCGTTCAGGTTCGAGCTTTACATGTTTCATGCTTACTGAAGCATTGATTTCTGCCATTGATCTAAGTTTTAAGTGGAAAATAATTTTTTTTTAGTTTAGGTTCATTCTCATTATTTGGGATTTACTTCTGAATATATTACAACAGAGCAGAGTGTGTGCTTATTTATTTTATTTTTATTTGTCTTTGAGATTTATTTCAGGATTGACATTACAACCCACAAACTCTCTCTTTTAAGTCCACAGTACATAATCGCTGTGAAACCTATGTTAAATCGCCTTAGTTTATTTATTGCTATCTTTTAAATTGTGCTGTTGACCTGGCAGAGATGGAGACAAACTCTGCAGACAAACATGTTCTTAGACATGATTTGCGCCATCTATTGTTGGATAAAGAAAACTAATGTATTTGATTCACTGTGACAGAATGAAATGCACACTAGGAGGAGGGATTAGGCTGATCCCCACCAACAAGAAAATGTAATGATCACAGGCATGGAAATCAAATACAGAACAGAAATCCCTTTTTTTCCAAAGGCAAATCCCACACACATACCACAAAACTTCTGGCTTATTGGATACAACTATTATGGACCTCAATGCACCTGGAGCTAGATTTGCTGTACTCTGAGAGCAACAGCGCCCTGTCAAAAGAGGCCATTTTCCTGCTGCCTCCTGGTCATCTTTGCAGTTTCAGCTCATCCTCCCCCAGACACAGTAGCCCTAATAACCTCTTAGATGCTATGTAACAGCTCCTCCCATGAGAAATGGCTGCCAGTTCGACTCGTGTGTGTGGGGGAGAGGGGAAAGGCCAGGGAATGTGTACCGAGCAGAGAAGCACATATCGCTATTACAGAAGCACACTCCTTTTCAAGGCATTTGACATTAACTTTTATTTTACTCTATGTATCTAGGTATTTATCTTTCTATCTATCGCTGTAATTTGCAAATTATAGTTATTAGAAGTCATTCCCATCTTTAGATGCACATTGATCATAATGATACAGAGATGCCATACTCCACCTAATGCATATACTTCACCACCACTTCATACTTCAAAGAGAACAGCTTCACACCCCATACAACCTCTCAATAATGGACCGGGGCCCCTTAAGTGATCTCTAATGGATGCTCTTAGGGGAGGAGGCACTCATTCATATTCCATATTTCATCCTGCAATACCACCACCACTGCTGCAAATGGGTCAAAGAAAATGCCATTGCACACAGGCTTTTGACTCTCCAGGGAATTGCCATGGCCAGAGGGGATGAGGCTGCTGGTAATCCAGATTATATTGGGATTTTTTTTCCCCCCTTTCCTAATCTGTATTAATCCAAAACAAGCAGTGTGTGGCGTAAGAACATGCCAGGGCATATGTGATAGTGTTGACAAATATAGTTTATGCATCATGCTCAGGCAGGCTGGGAAAATCTGAATAGTTTGACATTTGGAAATATGTTTCAATCGTATCTCATGTTCATTCATAGCCACTTGCACTGCCAACTTGAATCCATTCATCTGGGTGACTCAAAAAGCGCTCTACAATTTGTGTATTATGCAAATGCTTTCCTCGCAACCTCCACTGTAATTTCTGATGAAATTAATCAACACTGTTAGGGTGTAGTTAAAAGGAACTCATTGAGAATTATGACACGCTGGAACGAGGGATCGGGGAAAAAAACGAGCAAGCCTTGCTAATTAGCCACCTGCAAACCGACACACTGATCTTCCTGCTATCGTTAGCACAATGTTGTGATTTGTTTTCTCCATTAACCAGCACGTAGAACACGGCTCAAACCTAATGCTTCATAATAGACAAAACCACAGTGGCTGTTAAGCCAACATGAATGCCGTCGCCAATGTCACCGGAATACAAAATATCAGAAAGGGAGACAGAGAGTGCATCAAATATTGATGCGCTTTACAACAACATCTGCTGTGTGGCATTTATGAAATATTCAGGGGTACACACAGAGAGAGGGAGATACATGGTGGTTTGTCATGATCTGGGTGCTCCATATTTTACAGTATATGTGCTGAGCTGTGGTGCAGAGCATGAACACAGAGCTGCTGGAGCATGAGAAAAAGAGGAGGAGTTGGGGGGGGTGGGGTCCTCTTATGACACACTAAACGCCTTTTGTGAGAGTAGAGCAGCAACAAACACATCAACAGTAAACTCTCAGAGGTAATTTAGGCCAAGAGTGTTCATCTGCACTTTTATGTTGACTAATGACAGTGCCATAACAGTATCTATCTATCTATCTATCTATCTATGTTCTACCATTTCTCTTAATCACCTTTCAATCCCTTGTGCCCACTCCCTGCCCACCCCACATCTCCCCCCCCTTCCCCCCCGAGTGTATTCTGGGACCCGTTAATTCAAAGACCTAGCGCCACCTCATATCTGCGATCAGTCGGGTTTAACCAAACTCCCTTAGCCTGTCGACACATCCCGAGTTCAAAGAAGACAAAAGGAAGAGTGGCTGTGGGAAGAGTCAGCCCCCCTCCCCCTCAACTCCCATAAATCTTTTAATCATGACACTGACAGAAACTATTTTTTTCCCTTCCATCTCCCTTGATATGCCAGTATTTTCTGTTCTCCTTCTCTTTCTTCTCATGTATTTAACATCCCCCTTGCTCTCTCTCCTTCCATCTCCTCACGGCAGTCTCACCAAATAGCCGATCCTCCTTCGTCTCTCCCTCTCCATTTGACAGCACGCTACCTTCCCCTCTTCTCCCCTCCCCCTCCCCTCCTCGTTGTCTGCCTACTGTAGAGCCTTAATGAGTACACTGGCAAGGTCTGTAAATTATTCAATAACTGGGAGAAGAATCTCTGATTCTTTCCCCCCTCCCCTTTGTTAGTCCAAAAATAGACCTTCTTATGTTGGGAGTGAATCATTCACAGCTATCAGAAATTGAGATTCTGATTGTGCCCTTCTGGTGGAGAGGTGAGCAGCAGCTTTAACACCACGTTATGAAATATTGGGACAATTATGATTTTATTACTTTGCATTGCTGACATTGCTATGCAGTATGAAAATATTTTGTGGCATTAGATTAGGTAAACCCTAATACGTCATGTTATGTTGTTCAGTTTGCATGTTACAATATAAACCAACAGTCAGTCCTGACTCAAATCTTAACAGTCATTGGATAGACTGGAATTACGTTTTGCACGGACAGTCATGATCCCCTCAGGATGACCTCTATTAACTTTGGTAATCACCTGACTTTTCCTGTTACACCGCCTGCAGGTTTTTTGTAGTTTTTTAGTGAATTGCCTCAAAAACTATTGGATGGATTGCCACAAAACAATCAAAATGAATGACTCTGATGATCCCTGGACCATTAGGTTCACATTTGTGGTTTTGATTGACTCTCATCAACTTTTGGATTGATTGCTACGAAATTTGGTGGACATCCGTGTCCCCCTCAAGGTAAATTGCATTCACTTCGGTGAATCCTTAACTTTTCATCCATTGCCATCAATGGCAAACTTGTCCATTACTTCAGTTCATTATCAAATTCTAGAAAAACTATTTTCATCGGCCTCAGCTGTACTAATTAGCAAATGTTAGCATGCTAACATCTCAAACTCAGATGGTGAACATGGAACATTATACTTGCTAAACATCAACACGTTAGCATTGTCAGTGTGAACATGTTTGCATGCTCACATTAGCATTAAATGCTAATGTGCTGTATCTAACTACAACCTGAATCTTCTTTGAACAGGAAGCCATAGAGACATATTTACCCGGGTCATATTTATTCATGCATGCAAATACGATTGCTGTTGACAGGGGTCACATTTTTAGCTTCAAAGCTTAACACATGATTCCTTAACCCAACCCAACAATGATAATAATAATATGAAATAACACTGTATTTTTCTATTAAATGCTTGATAAATTGCACCAATTTCAAAAGGTAATGTTTTTAATGGTCAGTGTTTGTAATGTTGACTTTGTGGGAATACATAATCAGTTATAAGCTCTGCTAAAATCTCTGTAATAAAAGCTGGGCTAAAGCTATTACTTTAAAATCAATCAATAAAACCCTCTAAACATAATGGGTAGACGGTGTAAGGCAGTCTAAGTGGGAGATATCTGATCCCTTCATTTAGTTATAGATAAAAGCCTCGTTGATACAAAAGTTGAAAAGAGCTTCAGGGTCTAAGCAAAAGTCAAAGTAGTGTAGTTAACACCGTATGCAGGAAACATGTGAATAACTTTTCCATAGTTTACAGGTTCTACTTCATCGTGCCAAGGAACCATGTAAAGTGCAACACCATTCTTGACTCCCCAAGCTTTTTTTTAAACAATAAACTTAGATATTTTCTCTTTACCAGCATCAAAACATCTTCAACAACAACATGTTTGGGAAAAAATTATCTACAACTACACATTTGAGCTTTTCTGGGAGTAGGGAAAAGGAGAGTGACTTGCATTTAATTTGAATGACATTTGCTTACAGAAAATGGTGCACAGTGCTTGAACAACATTGCTCATAAAAAGCCACAGTGCAGGCATTGACTCTTATCAGTAAACATGACTCTGCACCTACGCGCTGATTTTTGGCAGATAACATAGAATTCAAAAAAGAGAGTGAATTACATTTACATGTAAGTTGCGCTGTAGCTGCTGTCCTGCATAGGTAATAGAGGTCAGGCACAAAGGCCTAATCCTCATCTGTGCAGCACAAGTACACCAGTCTACTTCCACATTCAAAAACACCTGCAATTTGGACACTTATAATTGGCCTCTTTGGAGAATTCCTGTCTCATTTTCTTTGAAAACTGACATAACAAAGCTCCCATTTCCAGATCTCTTTTGTGGCTCCCCAATTCTGCTAATTGGGATTCAACCTGTAGATTCAAGATTCAAGATGTTTATTTGTCATGTGCACAGTAAAAAACACGGTGGTAACACTGAGCAATGAAAATCTTACTTTGCTGTAGTCATTCAGTATGTCCCAATCTAGTTTCATTTGTCTACATTCTATCTATCTATATAAGTGGTTATCTATTCAATAACAGAATTTTAAACCACAGGTATTTAAAGTTATACTCCTTCAGATTTCCCTCCTGGTTGAAGTGGTGACTCCTGTGGTTGCTGGTAACAGTAAGTGCAGGTTAATATTACAGGTCCCACAATGCTATGGGCAGCAAAACATTCCTCAAACCACTACTTTGTTGGAATTACGACCTTTTCCATCATTCTGTGAGCAATTGTGATCTGATTTTATGTGGCACATTGAAAAGAGTTGGTTGCTTTGGAGAGAAGTTGGCGGTGAGCAGTCTGTCGCCTGCAGCTCTGCATCTGCAGCTCACTGTGGCTGCTCCTTCTTGTTCCATTATTGCCTGCAATTTTTCAAACTGATCTGCTGTCAAAAAATGCCAAAAATGGTCATTATCTTGTTTTTTAGATGCATTTTTGATAAATGAAAGTGGACAGTGCTACTACCCACTGACAAACACACTGCATTTCCTGTGAAAAGGTAAAAGTTAAGTTATGTTTTGCCAGTTGAGTGCTTTTAATTTGAAGCTGCATTACTAGTAAATATTCGGTTTGATTTAACAGTAACTTAATGAGGTTGATATTACACTGTAACTGAACTGTAATGCTGAATTACATACATGCATCATTCCCTGGAAATTGCTTGTGCATTCAAAGGCAATTTGATTTTAGCGAGGCAATGGTGGACTCTGCCACTATAATTACTGTAGATACATTGAATTGCTGTTGCAGAAAAATGCTGCTGTTAAAGAGTATCAAATGGAGTAGGATTTCATGCATATTTTAAGGATTATAATTATCACTTGACTATAACTTTTGTTGTATTCTAACATTATGTCACCTGGTGTAAAACTGCAGTTATAGGAAACAAATCATTGCACTGCCATCAGACAGAAATGCCTCCCAGAAATCAAGCTATCAAAGATCACCAAAGGAATTGACATTTGTATGGGCTCAGCGTTATCATCTCAACCATCCACCAATCATTGTACATACACACACACACACACACACACACACACATATTCACCTCCCCCACAGCCAAACACTCCATCATATGAGGTGTCAGAAGAGGATCAAGAGATGATGAAACATCTTCATGTGCTTCATAAGACACCATGCTTTTGATCAGATCCCCAACCCCCACCTCCTCTTTCTCTCCTGCTGCTTCTCTCCTATTTCCCAGTTGATGTGGGGAGGAAATGTGCCTCCTTGAAAATGAAACAGAACAAACAAATGAGATTGGGTGTGTTGACCTCACTTTGTAATCCCCCATGAAACATGACTTCTGATGCAGGCATCAGGGTGAAGTAAATATACGATGTTTTTGCTTTGTGAAAAGGCATATTTTGTTGAAAGAGAGGACAGAAAGAAATTCATAATTCATGATTGTGGGATAAAATGTATGACCTGATTAATTAGTGGAAATGGTGAGACCTCAGAGGGGAGGAGATGAAGACAGAGAAGTAGTAGGAGGGAGCCAGAATGTGATAACAAAGAAGATGGATGATACCTGGATGTGTGCAGAAGGTGAAAGATTTATTGTCTGTTCTTTTCTCTTCATTTTACACGTATATTTGCACATTTTCTAGCTCAAGTATACATCACCAGCTTTATGCATCAAAGCCTTCCCAGAAAACATCAATCACTCTATATAAACACTGTGATAACTAGGTCTACTTTTCTACTTCTCTACTTTCCTAAAACAAATCTCCGTGTACTATCTCAAATGATCTCAAATAACATCTGATATTCTTATATGTTTAATGTCTCAACATAATGTACGTCTCTTACATATAAAACTAAAAACTATATCTGCATATTGACATACCACTAGAGGCACAGAGCATGAAAACTTATTTTCCAAATCATTTGACGGCATCTGATGCAAAAATAAAATTTTTGCCAAGGTTCTGTAACATTTGAGATTTGTTTTCTGGTTTGAAGTGGAAAAAGTAAACCCTTTAGTGCAGCAAGCAGAATTAAGTTAAATTCTAATCAAAGTGATGAGAGTTCAGTATGGTCAAACCATAGTAACATCGTTCTGATGGAGTAGATACATGAGTTTTCCACCGTTAACAAATGACTCTTAAATCAATAACTTTTTACTTTTACTGTTGTATATTAAATCAAGATTAAAAAAATTGTTTGACTGCTCGTGAAGACATGAATATTTAATACTTAAAAGCCAAGTTTGCAGGGGGTTTGCAGGTCAGACAGCAGGGAATGAATGTAATCAGTGGTGGGTTCCTGTAAAGATAAAAGTTGTTGCTTTATGGATTCACTCTCAGTTTCAGTGGTATTAGTTCTTTTCTGTGACCACTCACTTTGATCACCTTCACTCTTCTAACTGCCATGAATTTGACATTTATTACTTACCCACCGTTGATTAATATCACTGTAAAATAAAGTGCAAAACTCTGCTCTGCTCCAAGCCACAGTGTCCCAGATGAGACAGACAATCAGTATAACCGACCATGTCCTGGACACCTTTTCTTTGTGTAAAGAGACAGAGACGTTCTATTTCCAGACAGAAAACATGACCTTGCCTCACCATCACTCTTTATTTGTCAGCTGCTTTGTGTATATATCATTCTGTCGTTCCAGGTCCCTGACTCAGAAATCCATACCCTGATGCTGCAGCAATATGACTCCACAGAGTATAAAATAGTAGTGAGGCCTGATTTCTGTCACTGTGAAGATTTTCTACTACCTGTTATAAAATCTCACAAAACACGTTTTTTCCAAGAAGCAGGGCAGAGATAGTTGGGAAGTGAAGCGAGAACCTTTTGCATCTGCTGCTCTGTTTGTGAATTTCAACAACTCGCCCCTTTCATGCGAGAAATCTCATAATAAATGGGCAATTTAGATTATCCAAAGCTCTTTATGAATTAGCATACTAGAGCGGTGTTGCCATCTATTAATGGCAAGATGAAATGTAGATTCCAGGATTTCTGTGCTGCTGATAAAAGAGGACGAAATGAAAGGATGAAATGAGGTAAAAACGAGGAAATTATGATTGTTCCCCTTTGCATAAGCCTGATTCTGGCAAAAAATTGCCTATTGTGCTCATTTTGCTTTGTTCATCTTTGAATGGTGCTTAGAAGAAAAAAAACAGATGCTACAAAAATAATGCATGCATATCTGTGGAGGCAACAAAGTCACTGAGCTTGCACCTGTGTTTTTAAAACTCTAGCACATATAGCAAAGCTGTCTTTTTAAACAGTCTGTACTGCATTTGCAGGTATTTGGCTGTGAGCTACATTATCTTGACTTGTGGGAGAAACCTATTTCAATTAAATTCAGTGGCTGTTTTTTTTTTTTTTTTTTGAGAGAGAATGTTTAGAGTATATTGCCATTGGTTTAAAGCCTGATCTAGGCCATAAAAAGCTGCTGCCAATTTCCTGCCAAGGGTCATTGGTTTCAGTTTCAGTGGAGACCTTGGCTCCAAGCTATATCGCACATTAATGTGTTTCTTTCTTTGAGATTAGACGAGTTTCTGGCCCCGGGTCTCTAAAGACCGTAAGAGAAGGGCAAATGTAGATCACTGATTACAGATGCTGGGATGAAATTGGAAAATACAGAGCCACCAAATAACACCCATGGTCTGGTGCCCATGAAAACCTAAACCCATCGCTCTTCTAGGATTAAATTTGCACCATAGCATTCATGGATAGTGGGAGCTAATCGAAAAGCAGCCAAATGTTATAGTTACAGAAGATCTCATCAGCTCATTTCCTGTGTGAGTTCTCTGAGTGTTGTCTCAGTTTTCACACATCAGTCTGCAGCTCTTCACGCTCACTAGTGCTTCTCTTTCTTTCCACTGTTCCTGTGGCACATTGTAAATTTTAAATTTGAGGTGTCTGAACAGATGAATCCTTAAATATCTTCTATTAGAAACAGTAAAAATATATCAAAAATATATTGTATTCATTTATTTCCACTCAGAATTGCAGAGAACTAATTCTGTGGATGAAGATAAAGAAAAATCTACACACACACACACAAATACAGTATGATATACCCTTTACATCACACTGATGTCAGTCAACTGTTGTTTTATTCATTCATCTAAAAGTGTTAGATTTTCCCATAACATCTATGTAGCTTTCAGTGATGTCAGTGTTCAGTGTGTATGCAACATCTTCAGTGGTAGCACACTGTACCTCCTGTACATTTGCTGTTTTCTCAACATATGTGACTGTAAAGTAGTTGCTTCCAACTTGACGCTTGATAATAGAAGTGTGTAAAAAAGCAAACTAAAGAAGATGGACCACAATGTTATGGATGCAAAGTGTGATATCGTTAATGCACACCATATTAACACACACAGCCATCTCTGGGGTCACACAGTTGTCCATTCTGTGAACATGAACATGTTGTAAATATGGGATTCTTTCCCACCTCCAGCATCCTCCTACAACTTGAACTGTCTGTACCAAGAGCAGCCAGTGGCTATCTGAGAGTATACTGTTGTGTGGGTGATATGGAGTCAAGTCCTGCAGCTCTGGTTGGGTACTGTTCCAAAGTTAGGGAAACAGAATGCACTCACAAGGGACAAGCAGGAACATGTGGCAAACTGCATGGTGAAGTGAAAACATTTCTGTCCATTTTAAGTGCAAACATTGAGTCTGTTTGTGCTGCTTAAGTATAGCAGCTGGTGGCACTGACTGCTTAGTTTCATTGAACATTGTCGTTTTGAAAGAGGCACCCCAGGTACACCAGGACAGAGGGGTTCCAACCTTGAGTTTGATCTTTTTTTTATTTTCTGAAAAACATCGATTCCCTCTGCTACCCATCTAATTAAAAGCAACCTACTACCCGGTTGCCATCCTTTCCCTCCTTATACAGAGAGGTCAGCCACAGTGGCAGCTCTCAGCCCAGGGAGCCGTGGGGGGTGTCCCTTAACTTGCCTTAATTAAACAAGGATAAAAGTGCACCAACTGCGAGGGAATGTGGAACAGGAAGTTAAAAAGCAGCGTATATATTCATGTCATGGTGAACAGAAAGAAATGGTTGTTCTGTTTTGATTCTTAGGCTGCGAGAGGTTGCTGTGACTAAAAGTAAAAACACCATTGTCTGATAAATGTATCATGTGGATGTAATTACCAACATTACATCACAAAGGGTGATTGTGTTGTAGTGTTTGTAAAGCTGGTGGCATCTGCATCGCTTCTTCCCATAGAGGACATGAGCAATCAGATGGCGAGGGAGCTGGAAATCCTCCTCTCGTAATCTCAAGCCAAGAACCACAAGCTGAAATCATTTCAGACCAATGGGACATTTGGGATTAACGAAACACAAAGGACTGTTTTTCTTCTCCTGTCTTCCAGCCATATTTAGTTTGCGTGTGCCAGCCATTGAGGGGCTGCATGCCAGATCAGTCTGCACAGGCCAATGGAGGCACAACTCAACAGCTCACCCCAGTGAATTTTGGGGCAAGACAAGTCCCTCCTGGTGTTTTCTGGGAGTTCTGTCTTACAAAAGAGAAGTCCCAGGAGGTCACACCGGGTGATGTTCATTGTTCCTTAGCTGCAATAAAGCCATGTTCTGTCTTTTACAGTTGGCTACATTTACAGCACTGTCACACATTTGAATCCTGCTGACACTTGCTATAAATGTTTATATTCTATTTGGGATTCCAACAACTGATCACCCTGTGTGACTTATTTTCTCCTGCATTCCCTTTTATGCCATTGTGTTTACAGACACTCACAAAACAGAGTCAAGGTTCATTTATAGGCCAGTTTTTATATTTGGCTGCTATCACTGTTAGCACCACTGGACAGCTAGGAAATGACTATTCAATTGTGTTCAGTCATTCAGGAAATTAATTAAAGGCAAAGCCTTTTCTCTCTGGGAGAGTACCTGGCACTCAACAGAAGACCAGCATGCAGTAGCTGCTGTTCAAAACACAAAAGGACGGGTTTGTCATGAGAATTACACGTTCAAATGCTGCTTTAAGCCTGCCTATTAGTTGTAAGTCATCCGGTGAATTATGAAACCAAGCTCTTGGTCCAAAAGAAAAAAGAAAACTACCCAGCAAACTGTTCAACAGCTTTTAATGTAGTAGGTTTAATAAAAACAATCTAGGCTAAGAACACTGAGGTAAAACCTGTTTGTGTATGCCAGTCCTGCCGTCATTACTGGGAGCAAAAGGTGCTTTTTTACTGTTGTTGCTCACCTTGACACTGATTTGGGTGTAGCAGCTTGGATTTGACATGAAGATACATCCTATACAAATAACTTGATGTTTACTGTAATCCTGGCACGAAGAAGATAGCGAAGTTGTTGTTCATTTTCAGCAAGATAGCACATCAGGTCCTGGGTCATGAAAGAAACAAGAAGGCAGTGAAATGGGGGAAACGCCCTTAAATCCAAGCCTTAATGATTTAAAGAAAATGCTTTACAAGAAGCAAATGCAATTGGATTTGTTTGTTATTACTAAATTGGCACATTCTTGGCAATTGCTTTTTTGTGACTACTCAAGTAACTTCTTCAATAAGGGTCTATCTGATCATATCAAGTCTCCCTCTCTTTTCAACAAGCCAGAAACATGAATAATGCAGATTGCTTTTACACCTGTTTTGTGCCTTTTATTTGCATGCTGACTTGATGAACTATCACAACATTCTCAGTGCTCTCTTCTGTAGCTGGCAGAGTTCTCCCTGCAGCCCTGGGGCTAATGAAGCCTTTGCTTGCCTTCCCACATTTTGCACATCTTTCAATTTGGGAGACTGATCATTCCAACTGGGCTACTATCTCTGGCCAACCCTAATTCTCTTTTTCTTATTTGTATGCTTATGCACCTTTCCCTAAGTGGTTTCCATCCCCTATTTTGTAGCTTTTCTTGAACAAATAAAGCCTTAACAAATTTAAATGGCTCTTTGTAGAACACGTTGTGCAACAAAATAAGCTTAAACCGTAAGGTGCCATAACTACAGCTGAAGCGGATGATAGCTCACCTACGAATTGGAGTGTTGAAGTGTTTATGGAAGGCTACTATCTTACAAAAATAAAAACACTCAGTGGCATCTCTGCTTAAGAAAACACTTACAGCTTTAATTAAAACAGCCCCTGTGTTATGGTATGTATACAGCACAAACAAAATTGATGAAATGCCAAAAGAAAAATCTAATTAATACCAAGAAAAAAACTTCAGTCAACAATCTAACATTAATAACACTTTTTTCATTTGCAGATATGTTTCGCTCTAAACAGTCAGAATGATTAGTGAACACTGAGTTTTATACTAAAGTCAAAAGTAGGATTACGTGATACTTTCAGGTTAATCTGTACCAGCTGTTCAAGTGTGCTCAGCACTTCAGAGACAGTATTTGACACCCTCAGAACTGGGGGACACCACATTTAGTGTACAGTTACACTTTTTCCTTCTGCTCCGATTCATTCACCATCACACTCTTGGTCTCCCTCTCACGTTCAACAGCACACTCGTAAAGGGGTTTCACTGCTTTTATAACAATAGTTATGTTTTTATTGCTTGTTAGTCATCAAATCACTTGTGATAACACCGGCAAGGCAACCGCCTCGTTAATTTTCTGTTTTTGGCTGAAACAAAATGATCCCTACTGTTTGATTTATTGATATAGTGACAAGTGTAATGACAGCACATTATGCCTCTTTCTGGCTAACTTTTGTGCTTAAAATTTCTCATGCATCCGTGACTGCTGAGTTATTGGCAGTATATGCCAGATTTTCAGGCTGTGCCAAGAGAGGAAATAGAAGGGATGGGTGAAATGGGTGCCGGTTTGGGGGAGATAATGGCAAGTCAAAACAGTGGTTCTGGATGAAATGCAGGGGGCTATTAGAGTGTCAAGCCAAGCCAGGAAAGAGTTAGACCTGCTCAGATAGTTACTCTGTACAAGTCTGAGGTCATCTGATGCAAATGTAAAATGCTGATGGCTGGTAGTACTGGTATTATTGCTTAATTTCTGAAACCATTAAAAAGGTTGTAAAATGAAGAAAAGGGGAACAGAGTTTAAAAAGATAACTCTTATAGTCAGACCTTTGTAAGTTCTGTGAAAGAAACTGTTTTCCTAAATCAGGTGTCCTTTAAATTGTATAATTGGAGTGCTTTTACACTTCTTTTACAAAACTCTAATAAGCTATTCAATTACTATAAATCCTAGAAGTAGATGTCCTTTAAAAGGGCAGCAGGTCACCTTATTAGCTGCCTGGGAATTGTACCGCTGAATTAGAATGAGGGATACTATGACTAGCCTGTCACAGAGGCCACCGAGGAGCATGGGGAGTGGTGGTGGGGCAGAACAGGGCATAGAGATGCAGAAGAAGGCGGCACGATGATGAGAGACAGCGACACAGTTGCTGTGTAGTGGTAATATGTGTGGGAAAAGTGGGAATGGGAGGGTGAGAGAACAGGTGAGATAGATGGTGAAAAAGTAAGAGACAGAGCGTGGGATGAAGAGAGAGAGAGAGAGAGAGAGGAGACACATCCTGGAGTAAACGATTGGAGCTGTGCTCCCCTGTTGTATGCACCAGATGGTGTTCATTGATTATTCATTGCATGCGATGGATGTCACTGTCACAAGCACACGGCTCTGGTCCATTCTGCTCTCTGCCTCAGTGCACCTGGGGGCAGAGATGGGGGTGGGAAGAGCTGTACAGGACTGCGCAGTTGCAGGGTTTTGAGACAGCATCACAGTATTTCTAAATGCAGCACACATACACACATTAGTGCATGCGGATGTCCCAAGCTCCACATTTGCATTTGCACAGATGTATGAACAGGGATCAGTGGGATTTAGACTGGAATGTGATATTGGTTTAGGATTAGTCCATCGGTCAATGCTCATTGGTGTTCCGGCATCAGTAGATAAGTCTTACCCTGCACTGCTCTATATCTAATTTTACATTGATTTACTATGTGCGTCATGTATCATAATGTTAGAATAAGGATTGGCGTTTGTCATGATTTGGAGGCTAATCTGAGATTTGTACTTTTAGAGATTTATAGATGCGCCCATCACCAAACAAACAAAAAAAAAAAAAGACACACAGCCACGCATACCAAAGAGTTCAATCACCCAGCACTCGACTCTTTCCCATGCACCTTGGCCAAGCTTGTTTCACTCCATCTCTCAGCAATGGAACTCACAATTGCTCTGTCACTCCCAATTTGCATTCTTGATGACTGAGGCAGAGACGGCGAGAGATAAAATGTGGAGCAAAAGGAGACAAGTTTCTATGAGAGATGTGAAAAAGCGTGCGATGCAACCTTAAAAGTGCAGGTCAGAGACTGTGCATGTGATAGAGGTGGAGGGTTTGAGCACATAATTATGCGTTGATGGTACAAAAGGGGAAAATTGCCTCGAGGTATCGATCCAGTTACATCTAAGGCTGTTCTCTTCACTGCTTCTGGCGAGACTTGAGGTGTCAGGTGAAACAGAGTAATCAGGCTGCGCTGACAGGACTCCTGCAGAACAGCAGCTGAGTGAAATGGATGGACACAGCGCTGAATTAGTTTCCAAATTGAAGATATTCGACGATAGGTAGGCTTTCCATTTGAGCAGGCCCGCACGGGGTTGAAGTAATTGTGATATCGACATCTTATGGTGGAGTCAGTCACAAATCAGGGAAGACAGAAAGTACTGCACTGCTGTAATGAGTCTTTCCACAGGTGAGGAATCTGTGTGGCTCCATTTAAGTCCCTTATCAGAAGCGGGTAGTGATTTTGAAAATATGTGAGTCTGTGATAGGCTCTGACACAAGTGGGGACGGGAGATTGTTCTTTGTCAGCGGCACTGTCTAATTACAACACAAACATCATTTTGAATTCCTCCCTTGGTTTCATTCCAGGTGAACAGCCGATACTGAATAATTCATCCGTGCCTGCCCTCAAATCATCTGGAAGCAGGGATTAGAAATGCCTGTACGGAATCAGGACCCATGAGTCACCCCTCAAAGGCTACTCTAGTGGATCACACCTCACCGAGGACTAATTTAAAGTCATTGAAGATCCTAATCTCAAACCTTTAGTCGCAGCTCACAGATTTTGATACAAAGGACGCGCCTGAATGACACATCTTATCTACCTCCACAAGACGCTGATACACTTTACTTTCATGCCAAAAAAAGAGAAACTACATTTCCGAAGATGAAAAAGCACCTATTGTTTTGCTGATAGAACATTTTCAAGCTGTGAAAAAAAAAAAATCAATATGTCCTGTAGACTTTTAGAAAATCAACACAAACAAGTATTAAGCCTAACAAACAACTTTCAACAACTTTCTTCCTATGTGGAGACCATGTCTTATTATCAGTGTGACTGCTTAACAGGCTGGAGCTTGTTGCTCTTTGCTTCCCTGTGATGATTGGCTAGTGTCCCTGATGAGAATACTGGCACAACTCAAATACGAACAAGAGTGTGAAATCTCCCGTGTGCACAGATGGCACACATTTTGTCACCACAGCTTGTTGGTAATACATACCCACACACAAATACACATGCATGTGCAAGTACACATGAACATGCACACGCGCATAAGGCTTGACCCCTGGCAAAAGACCACCCATATTGCCCGGGCAAAATGCTGTACGCGGCACAACTGTCATCGCTACATGTGGCCACTTAAGTGTGAAAGAAAGTGTACTGTATGCTTGATGGAGCACAGTCATGGTTGGTTACACACCAGAATATACCAGCATAAGACAAGGTTCACATACACGCAAATTATGCACCCATGAATACATAAACACAAATTGCCATAAGCCTTTTGACCGAGGTATGAAAATGGTGGGAAATCTGAACAGTGCTTTGCTCATAGTCCTCAGTAAGCCCACAGGCAGTCAGGGGTTTAAAAGGTTCAAAGCAGACTCTTCTCTAGGTCTCCAAGATTTGGATCCAAAAAAACCTAATGTGTAATAGAGTAGTTTCTATTCATGTGCTGAGAATTTTAGTGAGTGCAGTTTTAACAGGTCAGACCTGATGGAGCTCATCAGGTCTCAGCTATACTTTTTTTTAAAAAAGGATCATCAACCTTCCTTCCTGTAAAAAAAAAAAAAAAAAAAAAATCTAATTTGCATCAGCAAATCCATTTACGATGCTGAAAATATTCATGCTGAACATATTTACAAAATATTCACTGAATCCATTTATTTCCCTACAAACAGCTCCAGGAAGCTGTAGCATAATTTACATTGAGGCAACTCAAAGCACTTGATTAAAGCTGCTATAATCTTTTTTTTTATTAACAACAGATCACATAATTACTTGGACGTATAAAGGGCCACTTGTAGTAACAACCCCACAAATTATCACTTGACTCTACAGTTCTCCTCAGTTCTGTGGAGTGTTGTAGCATTTTTCAGCTCATGGTTTGGGTTTTCCACAACTTTATTGCTTTATTGTATTCTCACTGCTCTCAGCAGTCACTTTTAGTTGCAGCAGAAGATCTAAAAACCCACTGTGCTCTACTTGCGCGGCATCAAACTGCAGCTAGTTAGCAACTGCTAACTGTGAAGCATTTAGCAGTTTAAGAGATATTTCCCTCATGAGTTGGTAGAGACCAAGAAAGAACGATAATTAAATATTAAATGTATATTCGTCATGTGGCACAAAGACAACACCAAAAAAGAATATTCATTTTGCCATGTGTCTGCTGAATGTGTAGATTAACATGTTGACATTTTCACTGTTTAAATTAAAGCACAATCTTTTCCTGAACAACTGCTGCAGTAGTCTAAATTCAACAATATAGAGATGCAAACCTCAGCCTCCAGTTTTAAAGTATGCGCTTTGCATGCCCAACCATCCATCCTATGACGTCTGTGCAGTATGAGAATGTCACACTTCTTGTATCGGACAAACACGTTGCAACTGAATGTAACTGATTTATGCTTCTGACAAAGCAAACTAGTGAATGTATTTTGCAGAACTGTGGTATGTACACAGCACAGAGACTGATTTTGGAATTGGTGTGGTGATGTAGAGTCTAAGTGGTACACACAGCTGTGCATGTTTGCTCGCACCTTTCTGTGAACAGCGCATTAGCGGAAATGCTAATTAAGGAGACATTTTGTTACAGAGCAGGTGTTTGAATTGCTGACAAGGACACAATTGTAAATGAAACCAGTGCACTGAGAATTGCAAAAGGGACATCTGAGTTCTTTTTACTTTTCCTTTTTATTGCACCATAATTAAAATGAATTGTCTTTATTGCTGTTGGTTTTCTCTCTCAGTCCTATTCTTTATGGGTCTATTGATTTATTATTGGCTGTTATTCCAACCCACACTGGGCTTGTAATAGTTTTAGCTTGGAGATTGCTCCCAGCTACAATGAAAATGCAAGACCTAGGTTTTATTTCTGTTTTGTTCCCCTGCTCGTGTGATGAATCTGAATGGAAAATTTTGTAATGAAATACCAAAAGAAAAGGAAAGTGTTTGAGAAACTGTCTGGATATGTCACCTTGCATTAAATTTGAAAGGGCTCACAGTAATTGCTTCAGTGCAGAGCAGGTCCTGGGCTGTGGAAATATTACTGCTTTGGTTCTCTTGACAGTTATGTATTAATCAGGTTTTTATATCTTAAATGAAACATTTTGACCATTTTGTTGGATTGCAGAACTTAAGGGGGGAATCAAACCAAGTGTGTATCCAACTTTTGGTTCGATATGACAGAAATGAAATGAAACTGCAATTTGTATTAGAATAACAAGCATGAAGTACAACAAAATATAAATGCAGGTCTCTGAATATAAAATGTATGTCACAGACACAGTGAATTAAATTGCACTGCTATCAAAAACATGTGGATATCTGCATGCATGCACAATCAGAGACAGAAGTAACTAATCTGGGAAACCTCATAGTGGTCAGTGCTCTCTGAGAACATCAGAGGTGTTGATTCAGTATAACACAATGGCAACAATTCAGTTGGAGACAGTGGTATAAAAGGTTCTGCTAGGGAGCTCTCACACAATCTGAGCAGCAGCAAGGTTTCTGCTGATAACTCACCTTACCTCCCCTTATTTATACAGGCTGTACACTACTAGTCCTCTGAGAGCCACACAGCTGATGAATGAGCCACTGATGGGGAAGCAGGAATGATGCAGCTGATGCCAATCAATCAGCTAACGCCAGCAACTTCAATGCTCTGCTTGAAGTGAAGCTCTGCTTCATATGTCGCTGTTGCATATATGTATTTATATATGTATATGTATTTATGATCCTCGTTCTTCTTGCTGTTTTTGGTGTGCGGTGTCATGATTTTTTACATATTTCCCCTTACCGTGTTACATAATTTTACTTATACCAACTTGTCTCGCTTCTTAAGTGCAAGGCGCTGCACAAATGAGTCATGTTATGTTCAACATAAATTAGCAGTTTGTGTCGGCTTCAATAGCCATCTGACAGTTCTCGGGGCTACATAACTCAACCTTCAAATGCACAAAGAGGCCGTAGAGACGCTGCTTGAGAGTCAGCTGCAAAGGTACATTATGTAATGGTGGGGGCGGGGGTCTACAATCGTGACAACGTGTTGTCAAATTTTTTCCAGCAAAGCAAAGTGTTAACTGTGGTGCTATGCAACATTTTTGCAAGCTTCTCGCTGGCACGTATGCACCAGCTTTCTAACACTGATAAGTGGTTTTGTCCTTGGGGGGAATGATGCACCTTACAGCTGGCCCAAGCAAGGTCAAACCTCTCACTGTGTCCGTCCTTTGCTCCCAAAAGTGCTGCTGCGGTAGTCATGGCATTTAGAGGACGAGGTATGCATATGATAATTACCCTGCCACTACCCTCCTATTTAAATCTGGAGTAAACAAGACATTGCTGCAGAAATGAAAAGAGAGTCAACGTGCAGAATGATGAAATGAAATGCAACTGTCAGGTTCACAGGCGTATGTGTTGGGGGTGGGAGAACTGGGACTAGAGAGAGTGCTGCTATGTCTCTTGATGCGCCAATCACCGCTTAAAGATGCAAATATATTCAGCTCCTGACTGACAGCTCACAGTGTCATACGCTGCGAGACCTTCCGCCGAACATGTTTGTCTCTCTATGTTTTTTCTGTCTGTCTCCTAAAATTCTATCTCGAACTCTTTTTGGGGAGCGAAGCAGCTTGTGTTGGCCAAGCACTCAGAGTGAAAATAGAAGCAATCATTTATTCATCGATTGAAACATCAGAGGACTAAGAGGCAGTGAGGGAACGGGAGCAACAAAGAGCGGGAAAGATAGACTGGCTGGAGGATAAGGGAGAGAAAAAAGAGCAGCGGTGAGGGGTAATTGAAAAGGAGTGCAGAACAAAGACGGAGATAAAATTGTTGAGTGAACAAAAAGTGGACAGTTTTGCCTCACTAAGAAGACATCACAACGTGCAAATAAAAGAAATGTCAAGTCATGGGAAGGAGACACAAATAGGGGTTAGTCAGGTCCAGTTAAAACACTGCTAAGACAAAGACAGTGACAGATAAAATCACTGTAAAAGAAATGTTTAGCTGCTAACAAAACCTTTAAGCATTTGATATCAAGTGAAGAGTATCAAATGCTGCCACAGTTATTATCAGTGACAGAAGCAAATGGTAAAAATAAAAACTGTAATAGCTCCTAAACTGTACAAAGGTCATCATTGTAATGTATTTTTAAACCTTAAAGCGAGCCTGTCTTCTACAAAAGCTACACGTGGCTAACATTAGCCACTCTAAGCTACTGGTCATACCAAACCAAGTGAGGCTATAGCAGCAAAAGCCCTGCACAATGCATTCAGAAATTCAGCTTTTCATTTGCGAGAGGAAGGAGAGGTACAAAGCCTCGCTTTAAGGCTCTAAATGCTAAATACTCTTTTCCAGCAGCTCAACAAAAGAACAGCATAATCTAAAAGGCAAGAAATAAGAGCATTACTTTTGATGTGATGAAGTGTGCCGTCACATGGCAGCTTGTAGCTTTTTAAGGCAACAATCCGAGCATCAGATTTCTCTGTTTTATTGACACGAATCATTAACTATCTCATCTCAGATACAACACATGTCCAGCAAAGCGCAAAAAGAGTGAAAAGCTTTTGTCCTCAGCAAGGGTATACATTTAAACAGCATCATCCCGCACTAGCAGTGGGGGAAAACATGACATGAGACAGGATTATCCTCTGAAAGAAAACTCTCCCTACTACAGGCGCATGATGTGAATTGAAGATAGGAGGACCAGGTTCCCAGGATATAATACTTGATACATTCTGCTTTTCTTTTTTTTTTTTCCAGAGAAATGTGAGCTAGATAGATTCCTCCCACGCAGTCCAAATAAACAAATACAGAAAGGCAAAACCAGTTACAGTGATACAAGAACATTTGAAAAGTAAAATGATTGCAAAGAAATAGAAATAAACAAAACAAGAACTAAATACAAAGAAGCAGGGGAAAAAAGTAAATATCTTTGTAAATCCTCAAATCCCAATGGTATTCTACCACCCCCCCACCCCACCCCCCCCCCCTTTTTTTTTTTATAGTATCATACAGCAAAAGACATTCAGAAGAGCAGACCAGAGTGATAGAAAACACTCATGCAAAGAAAGCCTTTTCACACATAGTCACTAACACAGGAAAATCATCTCAAACAACAGCGCTGTAAACAGTCAGTGCCTTCAGGTCTTTTAGTGGATGTTGTTATTGTTGTTTGCTGTTTCTCTACAGACTTTTGATTTGCTACTTTACTTGATAAAAACAACATGACAGACGGCACCCGACGGGCTATCAAGTCTTCTGACTAGACTGACCTCCCACCTTTCTGTCTGTCCATGGGACCTGGGGATCCAACAGTTTATGACCAGGAGTCTTTGCTTCAGGACCCCCATTGACCAAAAGAAAAGTTCGGCTGGGAGGATTTCTGCAGAAGAACCGGAGCCACGGGAATGAGCTTAGGTTGATATTCCATTATATAAAAAAAAGGCGTGATGTTTTATTTTTTTTTTTGGCATCTGTTCTTATTCTTTTAATTTTTATATATTAGTCTACTTTTACAATCATTTTCTATGCGGCAAACAATTAAAGAGTTTCATTCCAAAATAAAATCTCAAATAAAATGATGGCAGCTATTAAAATAAAGTCTACTATGGATAACTATTAAAATTAGAGGTCATATTAAAACTTTTATTTACAAAACAGTTCAGTTTCTCTAATATTCACCTTTGATTTTGTGGTACTGATGAAGCATTTTTTCAATAACAAATATATCACATTTTGGAATGAAACCCTTCAACTTTAGATTTTTTTTTCAGTCTCATGTATATGCACATTCAATCCACTTTGCATTCACTGTTGGCGCAGTCTCTCGGTAAAAGTTATTTGATATTATAAATAGAATGGTCTTGCCATAGAGTCTTTTTCTTTCGCAGATATATTTTCGGATATAGTGAGATCTCTACACAGACAATATGTATTTATGTATGTAATCCATTTTCCCTGGTTACAGTTCCTCGGAACGGATAACGTGGAACAGTGTGACATTGTAGAGGACCTGGTGGCCATTGTTCCAGGCATAGAGGGCGCGGTCACGTGGGTTGTAGTCCAGCATGGAGATATGTGAGTACTTATTCTGGAAGGCAATGTCGATGTACTCATAAGTAGAGGAGTTGGTGGAGTAGGCGTAGTAGACCTTGGTACCACCTGAGTAGCCATTGGTGACATAGAGCGTGCCGCAGATCATAAAAGACTCTCCAGCACTCCTTTTAGGGTGGTTGGTGGTCCAGCTCTTGATGATCTGCAGCGTGTTGGGGTTCAGCTTGCTGATGACGATATTGCCGGCATTCTGGTTGGTGGCGTAGACAGCCCACAGGCCTCCCTCGTCCACCATCAGGTCAATGTCGGAATGGCCGCCCCAGGCGTAGTGGTACGCGTTGTTGAAGCCGGCGTAGTCGAGCTGCCGAGACTTGCTGATGGAAGAGGTACGGAAGTCGAACTTGATGATTACGTGGCTCTGGAACTTGTTGAAGTAGATGGAGCCGTTGTAGACCACCTGACCTGTTCCTGACCACGGGTGAGGCAGCCGGTGGGACGTGAAGTTGTCTGACGTCATGAAGTCCTGCATCGACCTGTACTCCCGCACGAATCGGTTGTTATGGTAACCATCCATGTACCAGACCTAAACATCATGACAAGAGGGAGGAAGGAGAATTAGAGTCAAAGACATCCTTTGTCAGTGTGCCTTGAGTATCAAAATCTTCTGCGCTGATCACACACAGAATAAATCAAATCACACCGTCACCAAGCATCCCAATTAAGTTAGCGCTGAGACTTCCATCGGACGAAGCTGAGATCCGCCAGCTTCAGAATACAAACAGTCAGGATGACAGCCAGAGGGTGGCATGAGCCAGGCCCCGCAGGGATGATGCCCATCATTCCAGATAAAAGGCCCGTCTCAGCTGCTTGGGCCCAGCTTCCTGCTGGCCCCTGCGGTGGTGGGCAGAGAGCTCTTATTCCGGAGCTGCTAGAGGCTCAAACACTTCCTTAGTCTCAGTGGGATTGAGACACCTGAAGCCCTTCGCCTATCTGCTTCCACGCACTGCTGTGATTGACTTAAAAAATGATTCACATCAAGGAGGCAGGTCTCCATGGGCCCAGAGAAAAAACAAAGTAGGGAAACCAAGAGATAAAAAGAAATAGAACAGACCTGCTCCTGTCAATTACACTCATTCGTCTTTTTCTGCCCTTTGATAACACAGCACGTCTTTCATGTGTTCTCTTCAAAATGTATTAGTTTCTACAAAAAAGGTGCCTTTACAGTATGCTAAATATAATCTTAGTCAGCAGCAAGCTTCACCCTTGCTGCTGAAAATCATTTAAAATATACGCATAATACAGCCTGTGTTGTCACGACAATTAGCCTTGAGGAGGCCAACTGCAAATTCACACAGCTGCTGAACTGTACGCTAAGTTTTTGTCCCCTTTCTTGCCATGTGACATTGAGAATTCTGTCTCTCGTTATTGTGTCGCAAGCCAGAGCACAAAGAGCATGTTCATGCTTAGCTGTCTTTATTTGCAGCTCCCTCCCTTCCTTGTCCGCTGGGCAGCTTCCTATTAATACCATATAGATATACCCCTGGCATTTAATTTTAATGTGTTTTAGTAATGAAAACAGGCTCATTTATTGAGCCAACCGAAGACCCACTCAGGCGCTTTAATCAGCTGATTAAAGGACAGTGACCAATTAACACAGACTGTTAGAGTTGACTTTCACCTACGATCAAGGTCAACTCATAGGTACTTGTCTGTCAGCTAACAGATATTTTCATTAACAATCGGCCACTGATTACTATTTCCCAACCCTCAGCTGACATGTTCAAATTGCTCATGTTGTTTGAACTCACTTAAAACTCACTGATATTCAGTTTGCTGTCAAACTGGAGAAGACTAAGAAAATCTACAAGTTAAGTTTAAGTTATTTTCGGTCATGATGACCATTTTCACATTACACATAAAAAAAAAAAGGCTTCAATAATAGGACTGGGTGTCGTTTATAATTTTGTGCAGCTAGTACTGACACGATGCCTAAAGTTCAGGTCACAATTACTTTAGTCTGAGAAAATGGTTTTCTATAAGACCTTTATTCATTCAGCAAAAGAAGCCAAACCTGCAGCCATAACAGACCTTCGCCTGAATAAAACACAAGACTCAAACTGGCAAATTTAGGATTTAAATCACAAACTGTCTGATCAAAAACAGTACAAATCTGAGAAATGAAACTGAGCCATAATTCGATGTGAGTACAGGTACTGTGGGTTTGTGCTATGGACATAGTTTGATTCGACACTCGACCGTACATTCAGTATCATATTAGGACATGACTCCCATCCATACTGTGTGACTGTGTGCAGCTGTACATACCCGTGTATCTCCTTCAGGCGCCAGAGGGTCAGTCATCCAGGAGCCGAACCTGGATCCAGACGTCTTGATGGTGATGGGATCACTGATACCTGTCAGCTTGCCACATGCTGCAAGGACAGAAGCCAGATAGGAACATCTAGACTAGAGTGACATCCATTTGGACATTTAGACTAATTCAAAATCTATCATGGGGGATTCACTTTAATTTACTTTAAATCCAAATGAATTTGCCTGAAGGATGAGGGAGTGGATGCTTGCTGCTACGTGTCTGCCTTTCTCTTTGCGTGATGTACTGTGCAAGAGGTGCTTATTATTCAGTTCACACATGCTAATGTCTGTTTTACTCTCTCTGCGTGGATGTGTGAGAAAGTGAGAGGAAGAGGGAATAGGAGAGGGAGAGCCTCTCTGCTCTACTCTGCTCCTGTGTGCTGCCTGTAAGCTGCTGTAGTGTTAATTAGCGTTGACTGAGGTGTTAATCCGAATTTGACAAACCTAGCACGGAGCTCTGTGGCCCTCGTGACTGAGAGCTGGTCAGACTAATGTACCCTTTCTAATGAGCACGGGCAGAAATGAGTGATTTTACCAAATAACAATAGTTCTCGACACCACTGCAGCAAATCCATTCATTTAAACACAGGTCACTTTTCAGAGGATATTTCACCAAGACAAAGGTCAATTGGATGATTTTGCTGAGTTAATTTTATTCTGTGAATGTAATGAGTCGTTGTGATATGCTAATTTAAAAAGTGAGACTGTGACAATGGCTCATTTCACGTTTTCATCAGCATCTTTCTCTGTGCATCCATTCACCCCTTAATACAACACTCATAGTCTCTCTTCCTTCACAACATCTATCATCCCTCTTGCTCTTCATTGTTCTGTCATTTTACTTTGAAGTAATACAATCCACATTTGATTTACGTTGTCTCATTCAGCTGTCACTCAAATCTCTTTCACTTACATCCTAAAAACGGTTGGTTTGCATATGTGTTTGCGTGTCTCTGTGTGAAACATATGTCGTGTCGGTGACTATGTGTGGGCATCACACCTCCGCGACAGCTGAGAGACAAACACATGGTCACACGAGCAGCATCTACTATTTCCAGTGGGGGTTGAGTCCCTTACGTAACCCACAGTGGGATTAAAGGCTGCAGTAATACATTGGCCATTGATTTATTTATTTCTTTTCTCTAATCATGCCTCTATCTTTAGATGACACTACTATTGCAGCCTGCTGGGGAGCACGCTGATGGATCTGCATTCTGGAGATGCACACAGGGTCTAATCCCCTTTTGGCCTGAATTCGCCGGGGCTGAAGCAGAGGGCAGAGCAAATGGAAAACCTAATGGGAACTGGAGCTGATATAACAAAAACACCATCAGCTTTTACCCCAAAATGTCAGGATTTAGATATAGAATGAAGACTCCTTACCTCAAAAGGAGGAATATTTGTTTTTTTTAAGGATATTGTTAGATTTATTTCAATGTGGGTCTAATTTTGGCTGAAATTTTATCACAGTCATGATAACAGTGTACTCACCAAAGTAACTGGTGAGATTTGGGAACAACAACAGCAATGTCAAGAAACATGAGTGGTCAGGTGATCAGAGAATCTAATAAACTAAAGCACACCCGAAATGTCAAAAGTAGGGTTGCAAAATTGATTTTTCAATTGATGAATCTGTCAATTATTCTCTTGATTCATCAATTGCATTATGAAATGTCAGAAATCCTGTTACAATTTCCCACAGTCCAAGGTGACGTGCTCAAATGTCAAAAAAGATGTTCAGTTCACTCTTAGGTGTGACAAAGAAAAGCATCGATACCTCACATCTGAGAAGCTGGAACCTGCAAACGTTTGTCATTTTTGCTAAAACAACATTTTTGTTAAAATAACTGACAATTGATTTTCCAAAAATGTACTTATTGTTGCAGCTCAGCTCTAATCAATAGTAATCACTCATTTCAGGAAAACTGTGTACACAACTGGGGCAAATATGATAAAGGCTGAAGTACGAAGTCAGTCTGATGTTTCCAGCTGACAGTTTGTGCAATGATTTTACCATTAGTCTTCCTTTTTCTCCTCCAAATAAGTTTGCATAAACTGCAGTTTTGTGTCAAAAGCCGTGAAAACTTATTTTGTCAATCAGCTTCTAACTGTGAGTGATACGGTCCTATAGGGACACACTATTCTCTAACTCTGAACAGCTTTGGTTGTTTCACATGAGATATTTCTCTGTTAGGAAAAGGTTATGTTGCATATGACTTTGCACCAATCAGAATGTAGCAACATATGAATTCAACTCTGATGGCTCTTTCAGGGGTTGTCTGGTCAGCACACCCCCACAGTCCTGATGAAGTATAAAGATATATTGTTTAAAACATATTATTGGCTTATTTAGTCACTGAAATGTATTGTTATCGAGACATATTCAAATTTTGAAACTAGGAACTTTAAAACCTGTCTGACTGCTTGTGTCTAGCATCATCTACATGCTGTCAGATAATAACAATTAAGCTAGTACTAAAAGTAATAACCCAATTATCTTTAAGATAAGAGAGAGAAAATGGCAATTAAAATACAGAGACAAGTTGTTTGGAAAGAGAGAAATATTGAGCCTGTGGCATGTGAGTCTTGCTATAACATTATGTCTGGTAATATTATTCTCTACAGAGGAGATGGAAAGCGAGAACAACGGCTGCAGAGCAGGTAGCAGAGGTCTATGTGCTGGTATGACATTCCTGCTCCATTCATCAGTATTTCATTGCAAAGGAGCTGGATTTGCCTGAAGCTCTCTGTGCCTCCACATTGCTGAGGCACGACACAGGGTGATTTATTTATTTGATTATTGCCCAGCAAGCTGGCACGTCCCCTTGATCGATGGCTATTGTGTCCCAGCAGCCGCCGGGCTGTTAGTCTCTCCGGCACAAAACAGCTTGAAGGACAGCTCTGTGGGGACCCTAGTTACTCTCCTTCACTTTTCCTGCTCGCCTTCACTTTATCACTCTCTCTGTTCCCCCCTTCCCACCACCTATCCATTTCTCTTGTCACTCCATCTATTACTCTAAACTCAAATTTCTCCTGCCCTCTCTATTTTTCCCTTTTTTTTTTCGCCTGTTGTTGATCTGCCAATGCAAATTTGGCAGGTGACCTTCGCAGGTTTAATCTCAATAACGCCAGTGTACTGGAGTGTTTATGTGAGCACTTTGCACGAGTGCCTCTGCAGTCGTGTGTAGATGAAAGGAAGAGCCACCCTCTGTTCTGCCTGAGCCAGTCCATCGCTGTGTGACCTCGCCTTTATCTCATCTGATCTCGCAAACACACACACCCTAGAGTGACTCCCGCAGTTCCCCCACTCTCCTCCCATCTTTGGCAGTCTGACCGCAGATGTGAGGAGTGGCATGTGCACTGAACTGAGAGTGAAAACACAGACAACACTCCTGCTCCAGTCCTGTAGGTAGTGAGAGCAAAGGTGGCTGGCGAAAAATAACGACTGAGGAGCTGAGATTAGGTGTCTGCTTTCTATACTCACTTTATATACTCAGTTCAAATAAAAGAACAGTGGCCATTGCAACCAAAAGCTTTTCTTTCTGTCATCTTGCACTGTGAATAATTTGAAACAGGGACACAATATACCCGAGATGGTGCAGCGTGTAAGTGTCTCTGCTCTTGTAATAAATCTTAGTCACTGCGGTGTGGGTGTGCATCTATTAGCACCGTGGGCTGTGACAGAGGTGTGAAGAGACTGAGACAGGGGCTAAAAGCAAAGATAAGACTGTGATGGGAACTTGCAAGCTGAGAACACTTGTCTGCGGCCCTCTTCTTCTGTGTGCTACCCATTCGTTTATGTACCACAGTTTTCCAGAGCTCGGAGTGGCATCATCAACTTGTTTGTTTTGACAGATAGATGGTCCAAAACCCAAAACAGTACAAATTTACAATTCAAAAAATAGAGAAAACAGCACATCCTCAAGTTTGAGGGGCTGAATCACCTGAATGATTTAATCACTTATGGAACTGGTGTTTTCTTTTCTGCTATCAACCAATGGTTTCTGCACTAGTGCCCTCTGCGTTTGCAAGAAAAAGTTAAGAAACCACAGAAGTTATCAGGATGTAACTCCAGTTCTGTGAGTAAGTGCACGGCCCTCTAATGGACTTAGAGTAGCAATGGAATAGCAATGCCCATTACAAAGCGAGCGTGTTCAAAACCATAAAGTCTAAATGAGTGTGCTATAAGACTGTAATATGCATTTCGGTGGTAGACACTCGCAGCCACACATAATGTTCCTGTGATGTTCTGAGTGATGTGAATATGCCTGAGGATCTCTCTTTGGTTGGTCACAACATACTCTACGTCAGTGGGAGTGTTTGTGCATGCACGCGTTTGAAGCAAAGTGTGTGCCAACAACTTTCTGTGCCTACCTAATTTTTGCATGCATGCTCGGAGTCTCTCCTCAAGATTTGACACTCTGTTGTGGAGCTCCTCGTAGTCATAGGCCCCCATCTCCTCCTGAAGTTCGCTTAGAACTGACGTCAGATTCTGGACCTCCTCCTTAAACTGCAATACCAATTTGGCATCGGCTTTGTACTCCTCCAACACTGGTATCAACGGTCTAAGATCCTCCATTTTCGCTTTTATGGCCTGAAAGGATTAGAATAAGCTCGGTTGAGTGTCATGCGCGACAAAAGGAGACTGTCCATAAAAGAAAAAGAAAAGAAAAAAAAACAACCTGTCTGAACCTGACTACTCTGACTCTATCCTGCCTCTCCACTGACATGAAGACCCCCTGTTTGTGTCCATGTTCAGTGTTTGTGTGAGAACAGCTGTGTTTTGTCTGTGCAGGTGTGTGTCTGAGCAAACAAACCCGGAAAATATTCTCCACCCGCTGGACGAGCAGAGCAGGTGGCTCCGTCCCGGCAGTGACCAGCCGTTAAAAAGCAAGCCCTCGGTACACCGACAACAATTGGGAAAGCTCTTTATTGGTCATCATCGTTTAAAATGCAACATCGTATTAAGGGTTACATGCTTTTACATGTCACACACAACAAAGTGTCTCGAATTGTACGTCTATAGTTTTACGTATAGATTTGTTGAGTAACCAAATATGCATAGACAAAAGCCAAAGGAAATAAAATGAATAACAGCAATAATAATAAGAATAATAAGAATAAGAATAAGAATAAGAATAAAATGTATTTACGTTTGAAAAAAGCTTTTAGATGGAAAACTTTGACAGCAGTAACATGCAGGAAGAGATCAGTGGTGGGTTGGTTTGGGAGAGGGGTGGGGTTTCTTAGTCTTAATGGTGCTAAAGGTAAATTAACTGTTTGACGCCCAAATGCTCTCAGTACTGTGGCCCAGTTCAGGGGAATCTGGAATTGACCTGCCTCTTCTTCCCTGTGGCTCTCTTTACATGTCTTAAAGTTAGCCCTGCAAGCAAGAAAACGACAAACTGTTGACAGGGGCTAGAGCTTGCTAACCTATCTAACAGACACACAAACAAACGCACACACATACTTAGTATATGCACTTGACACACTTTACAGAACAACTCCATGCATGCAGTGAATGTGGCGTTGGATGCATGAGGTATTTGAGCATGCACAGGTGCCAGGATCACACAAATGAATCGGTGCGGGTAAGATGATACAATCACTGAGGCTGCTTTTGGTTCAAAGAGCTGGATGCAGGTAAACTGAGGAAATGCTTTGTGTGTGCAACTGCAAATAGGGCTGGGTATCAATGTGTGTTCGTAGCAAAAACTTTGAAGTACACAAAGGTGGCATCGAATGTCGTATTTAATTCGTAATCTTGTTTGCGTATTCTATGATCATGACAGCTCTTGTATGGCTGCCTGTGTTTGGACAACATTTAGCATATCAGAACGTCTTTAGTTATGGAGAGCTGAAGCGATTAGTCAGTTAATCAATAGTCAATCTGCAGCAAAATAATCGTCAAACGATTGATAATTTGTTAATTGTGCAAGGAAACTTTCAAGCAAAAGTGCACTTGAGATTTTCTCAGTCTTGGATTGTTGGTTGGACAAACCAAGTGATTTGCTGATGCCACCTTTAGCTTTCAGAAATTGTGATACCATAGGTATTTTTCACTGTTTTGTGGCAGTTCATCAATTAACTTAGACAATAACCTTCATATTGATTGATAATAAAAGTAATTATTTGCAGTCCAATTTGGATGAAAAAAAAAAGATAGGACTCGTTTGGAAACATTTCACATAACGCCTCTCATTACCGGCAAAATACTTATTAACCAAAGTTTTATTTTATTTTGATTGTACAAAAAGCAGTTTAGTGTCTACTCCTTTAATCGGATTATAGTAAGGATGTGTGTCCCATGTACAGACATCTTCATTGTGTTCCCTGTACAAATTGCCAGTGTGAGCAACATTTCACTGTTATGTTGAGACAAACATCATCTCCTTATTTCCAAGTTGAATGAGATTCTATCATGGTTTTATTAAGTGAGCTGGTTTGAAATAAAGATATGAAGTCCTGCAGCTCTCTGCAGAGTTTACATATCCAATTATTTAACTTCTTTGAATATGCATGCATTATGGATTTCTTGGTATGTGGTATGGTGGTTTAAGGGATTCTCCACAGTGGGAACACACAAACACAAAATGGGTAAGGCTGTGCATAATGGGCTACAGAGCAGCTGTGACAGAATGACGGTTGGGTCAATGGCTCGAGATGTAGCTCCATACCTTGTATTGCTTGGCGATGTTCTGCTTGTGGTTCTCCTCCACCTGCCTGAACTTTGTCTCCAGACCACGGAGCTGGACCTCCATCTTCTCCACATACTGCAGGTCCCTCTGGGTTCGCTGGTCCAGCACCTGGATGGACTGGGTCATGTTCTGGACCTGAGGTGCCATATAACAGGCTGGAGTGAGCATTTAAATAAATCTCCATTTCTAACTGACTAATTAGAGCGACGAGCACGAGATGTAGAGACACCGCAACAGATTTTCAATATGTTGTTTTGGCTTGGCTTTCTTCTTTCAGTGATTCACAAACTCTGACATCAGGCCAACTAGTCAGGGGCCTCAGACACATGGTGCAAGTGTAGAACGCATACTGTTAAGACATTTGGTTTCTCCAACACTGTTGTGGTTCAGAAACTCCACAAACTTGGCAAATCTTCTGTTTATTCGGAGGAGATCTGCTGTGTCTGTATCTTTTGGCATATGTTGTGAATCAGCGAGCTATTCTTCATGATTTGTTGCATCTCCATCTTTCGTAAATGTGCGTAAATGGGGTTGTCTTAGCTCCCAGTCTATGGGTATTGAGCCGGGTTGCGTCATTAGATATGTTGCTTTGGATGTGTACTGTACAATAGAGACTCACACAGAGTGAGCGTATAGCTGCCTCCCATGATGCCTTTTGGGTTTCCAGGGAGCTCATTAGAGCATGATTCCTATTCTTGTCCAACGGGCAGAGAGGTGATTGGAAGACCACAAACACGGGTAAGCCTCTGTGTGTTTGTGTGCACGTGTTGTTGTTGTCTTTGTGTGTGAGGAACTACAGGTAAAAGAGGAAAAAGTGGGCACTGGTATGACTTTGTTTGCCAGGGGGTACGTGTTGCTGTGGAGTTAAGCGGCAATTACCTTCTCTAACAGCTGCCTCAGTTGTTTGGTGCGGGCATCCCGTGAACACATGGACTGCTGGGGCGCCACCACAGTGCAGACACACCTTCCCTCACTATCCTGGGCTGAACTGTACACCTGCCACGATTCCTCTGGGTTTGCTGGCAACACCTGAGGACAAAGGAGTGGATAAATAGAGAAAAAGGGGGCAGTTGAATGCAGATGCTAAAAAAGAGGAGAGGAAAAAACAGCTCAGACGAACACCAAAATACACAACAGGGAATAATTGACCACAGAATCCTTGAGTTTGACATGACAGAAGAGGGCACTTTGCAGCTGTGTGCCCATTAAGTGTATTGTGTCAGTTTTATGCTAAAGCTGTGTTGCATTCATCACCATCTGGACACCACAGACCACCAGGCTCCACCTGTTTTGCTCCATCATACAGCACATTTTAAAGCCACACACAGACATCATGCCGAGACAGCAGAGGCGCCTCACTGTATTCAATGGGTTTGGGAGTGCGTGAACGCTCTGAGTGTAAAGTGTGACATGTCTAACATCAAATAGAGTTTTTTTTTTTTTTTCTCAAGAGGGAGGCAACTCCAGTTACCAACCTGCTGATCGGACAAGACTGAGCGAGTGACTTTGAAAAAGATATTCATCACCGCATCAGCACAAAAGAAAAAATCACTGCTGATTTATTCAATTAGTGAGAAGGAGTGACTTCACAAAACGCAAAAGGAGCCATTGCAGCGATTGTCAGTCAGCTGCACTGCTTTCTACCAAATGATGTGCTGACAAGACAAAGAAAACCACTATCAAGCACCTGCCTTGGTACCTCACAACTCCTCCACTGATCACCGACACAGAGAATTATATCATGTCATGTCATCTCATGTAAAAATGCTTGAATCATCTCAAAACACAGCACAGTAAACACTTCTTTTACTATTCATTGTACTATTTATTTGCTTTCAACATCCATTGTTCTTTCAGTGCAAGAATTCACTTGACTGAGCGCTCACAGCGTTGTCCTGGCACGGGAAGAGCTCCCAGTCTGCCAGCAGCCTGACAGAGAAACAAAGAAAACGCTTCATCTTGACTATAACAGCATCTTGGCTTTGAGCGCCTCTCTCATTCACACAGACTGTGAAAGGGATGAGCGAGCACCCCCTCCTGATTCAGACGGAAAAATTTGAAATTTGTCATGTCAATCCCCACATTTTTCCACCGTGGGTCTCTTATTTCTATCAATATCATTAAAAAGAAAAGAACCAAAGGACAACTTTCCACTTAGTGCTTGTGTCGACAGAGGCAGCAGCCCAGTGGCAGCTGGAGCAACATCAAACACAGGAGGAAGAGATCTGTGATGCCTCTCCAAGCCTGTTTTTTTTTTTTTTTTTTCCACTTTTGCATGCGCCTGCAAGCGCGTCACGCTGACTTAATTTCTCCTCTTAATAACGAAGCGTGAAGTGAAAGCGCATACATACATGTTGTCTGTCTTTGGACTGTCATTTAACTGCACCAGTCAACACTCATTCAAAACAAAAAAAAAAATAGCCCAGCCAGTCGCAGGAAATATGCGAAACTTGCGCACTTACTCCAGTACTCCGGTCTGGGTACCCTCCCTGTGCCGCCGTGAGCTTGGTGGTATTGAGCCCCACCAGAGAGGGGAGGGTCTGCGACATCCAGTTGGTGATCATCGCCATGGTGCTGAGCACGACGCCGATCTTGAGCAAAGGCACAGACATCTTTTGCGCTCTGCTTGGACTTTAATTAAGCCGTCTTCATTCTACGGACTCCGGAGAGAAACAAGGGAGGCGAGTCATGGTGCCCAGAGCAGCTTGCTGTTTCACCCGGGACTCCGGCTCGGCTGGTCTTTTTTTGGACATCTCCAACGAAGAGGGCGAACGAGTCCGGACGCGGTAGGAGACGACCGAAGCTGGAGGATCAGGACGGTGATAAAACTGCAACACTTGATGCAGATCGAGATAAAAGGGGGGAAAAGAGCGAGAGCGGCCGCTGGAAAACGTCCTCTGGATAGCTCCTCTGCCTGCGTTGTCCCGCACACTGCTGCCTCTCCGGTGCACCGTTACTATTTCGTTCACGCCCGACGGTCCGCCTCCTGCCTTGGTGCGCTCTGTGATTAAGTGCCACCGACTATACACACGGGCTGTTCCAAATGGATGAGAGGAGGAGAAAGGAGGAGGTACTACGGATCTATCTATATCACCAGACGCAATGATGTCAGCCAGGTTGGGGTCCGCTCATGGTAAAATGTGGGATTGCGCCTGATTCGCCTATGACTGGCCGACACTGGCTGTCCCCAGAGGGAATGTCAATGAGCGGTGCGGGCTGAGGTCGGCCGACACTGAGGCTGACAGATTATTTCTAACGGTCAGTGACATTTCCTCCTCCACTGCCCCAAAAGGACAGGAGGCTCCCTGTCCAAGAGTCGAACCCACGGATCGCGCATGGTAACGCTTCATTTGAGCCATAAAACCCGGTGCAGTGTGTGACTGCACAGCCCACATGTCCAAAACGTAGCCGAAACACTTGTGCAGAATGTCGCATTTCAATGACAGCGGCGCGTTAGGAGTCGGTGTGTGTGTGTTATGGATGGGTGACTGGCTGCCTTGAGCTCAGGATGAGGGGGAGCTTTTAATTCGTGTGACTCTGGCGCCATCGTGTAGCCGATTTTGGCGTTGCCGAAATCCAAAGGGAAGGGCTTTTAAAGGAGGAAGCAGCACAAAATATGCAAAAATATACCTATTAACGATGTTTTAAAAAGCAGCTCGGTATTAAAAAGACAGCTTGTCTTAACATCACACAAGTGGCATCTTTATGCAGTGCATAAATGATCATTAGGCTTAAAAACACTATAGGTGCTTTGGCAAGTGCAGTTAAATTGTGCATATTTTTGTTTAGAATTGCTCTTAGAAATAGTCCATTTGTTCAGAGCCTAACAGGCTTGCAGGCTACTGCTCCAGACTATGGGAGAATTGCAGCGCTGCATGATACATGAGGGCCTGCATGAGTGTCCACAGCTATTTCTGTCATCTCCATAATGCATTTTTCTGGTAAACTGAAAGATGGAAAGACGAACGAAGGTTTGCACTCACTCCGCCTCCATATGTCTCCCCCCTTCTCACTCCCTCTCTTGTATCTCTCATCTTTCCCGCTTCTTCGTGACCTTTGAGGTGAGAGCACACAGTAGTGATGCTCCACAGATGACTGCAAAGTATCTGCAGGGGTCAGCTCACCGCTGGGCACTGCTCTCAGAGTCCAGTCTGCCCTTGTGGTGTTATAGTCCAGTTCAGTACAGCACAGAGGCCTCTAATGACATCGCTCTCAAAAAGATACAGCAGGTTTTCTGTGCCTCGCGGGTGTGGATCTAATTGGGTTTCAATAGAGGTGAAACACATGATCAAAAGTTGAAGTCCCACCTCTGGTATCAAGCCTTGAGTTTTAAACACAGCAGCCTCAGGAGGAACACCACAGGTGCACTGATAAGAGACGACTGACTCACTGGAAAAATCAATTAGTTATCAGACAGTCAGTCAGACTATTCATCAAAAATGGTTTCTGGAGAGATTTGAAAATTAAAACCACAATCTTTCCTTTGAATTGCCCTACAAACATTTACTGTGGGAGGACTGATTTAGAATTCTGTTTACAAGATCTCACATGAAGAAACATAGCAAAAAAAAACCCACTTGCGCAATAATCAGTTATGTACTCTGGAATAATAGTCCTGCATTAATAAGATTGTGATTTTGAGGTTTTTGATCAAATTTATATGCTCACTTTTTGAACGTGTAAGTTGTATTCACGTAACAGTATAGGACACAAATTATGATCTGAGGCAGGTGAAAGGTGTAAATGTGCCTGGAAGATCAAACTAGCTTCAACATCACACAATATAATACAATATAATAATTTGAAAAACACCCACAGCAAACAGCAGCTCCAGAAGTAAATAATAACAAATGTAGTATTTCTGACTGGGCTATTACATTGTGTTGCATTATACAAAAGACGTGTTTAGATTGTGTTCATAGCATATGAGAACCACACTGACACTCGATATCCCGTGTAATTACTGTCCAAAATGTAGCAAAAAAAACACATTTCCAACCTGAAAGTGAACTATAAAATGCACCATATCTCCACCTACTCCTCTTCTGCTTGCTTTCTCCCCCTCCCTCGCTCGCTTCGTCGCTCAACCAACCATACTGAATAATAAATAGCTTCAACCCCAGCTGCCAATCACACCACGCATATTGCAATTCAGCTCAACTCCAGCTCAGTTTCTCACATAAAACCGGATTGATATTTTTTTGGGTTTCATACATTAATAATAATTGCCTGTTTCAAAATGTTAGTAGTTTAATAGCTTAGGCTTGATGTAAAACTTGACACACGTAATCATTTAAAGCGCGCTGTTAATTGTGCATGTATAAGAATGTAAAACCTTTACGTGTGCAGGTGTTTGTCATTCTTTGCATAATGGGTGTTTGCAGGATGAGCTTTGGTAAGTAGGTTGCATGGTGTCAAAGGGCCGGCTGTGGCGGTGCCATCTGTTTTGTCAGGTGTCTGGGAGATGCTTTAGGATGTGGGCCTGAAGCCATGGGGGAGCCACTAGGTGAGGAACAGATGCCGCTCTGGCTGCTTACTATTCTTCTCCATGTGAACACCAAGCTGTAGCCAAATCCTTCAGCGGAGGGGTATAGAGGTGAATAAATGAGGGCGGAATTGAAGAGGAGAGTGCGCTACTAATCAGGTGTCTCCCTGCTCCCTGCTCCCTCTGCCAGATGTTATGAAAAGAGCCGCACTGTCTGACACTATGCGAGACTTTTGAAGCAACGTGGTTAACGTGGTCATTATGAGAGTGTCATTGTTCAGCATCAAAAGGTCGAGGCAGTGCTGCCTGGATGGCTTTTCTTTTCATGAGAAATCTGGCAATAAAAGGCTCTCCGTCTCTCTGATTCTCAGAACACCTCTCACTTTTTATACGCCGTCAATCAGAGATGAGATGAAGAGAGGCCTGGCCTTCCCTCAGTGAAATGTACTGTGGGTTTCTATAGCAGGGCAGTATAAATAGAGCCTGTCAGTGTATCTTGTGTTTCTGTTCTCCTGGAAGGGAGCAGACAGGCAGGGCTGTAGACTAATATCGACTTACCTTCAAACAGATGACACACACTTCAAGGCCATCAGAGAAAGACTGTCACTGTAACGCAGGCCCTGACCTGCACCACGCAGGACCCCGAACCGACTGTCATGAAACCCGAAGTGAAACACGGCTCTACTTTCCTCCCCCCTCTGACTGATGGCTTCCATCAATCAGTGCAAATAGCCCCATTGTTCGATTGTGTCAGCATTTTTGTGCACTCTGCAGCTGCACCGTGTGTCCAGTTCAGATTATAGGCTGCACATTTTCTGCCTCGGTGTAGGGAGATAAAAATCCAACCAGCAATAACTGTACGGGGTTACAGCTTTGATTAAATTACAAATTAAATTCCACGTGAACGTCAAAAGCAAGCTGTTGCTCCATGAATAAAAAATGTTCCACTCACAGCACCCTGACATTTCTCATAAATTTGTGGAAATCAGTTGCTGGCCTATTTTTGCTAAAGCAATATAACATCAATATTGTTCTAACACATTGGTTTTCAGGGCCAGTAGTGTTTGTAGCAGCCTACCTCCAACACATTTTATTGAGTTTGTCACTTGGAGTAGAGTATATCACCTATATGCTGGGAACAGAGATGAATTTATTGATAGTACCTCAGTGGTACTTTGATTTTTTTTTAGTCTCCAATTACCAACCCACAATTGGATTCACACAACAGCGAAGCCCATAAAATATGACTCCTCTCTGCTCATGCAAGGCCAATTAAATCATCAACTTCTTCAATCCAGTGGTGGCAGGGCCTGGCAGTAAAAAAAAGATCACTCCCCCGCTCTCTTTCCCCACCATGATGCTGTTTGTGAACATTTATACAAGCAACAGTTTAATGCCACAGTAACTGTTATATGCATTGCTGCAAATGGCCTTTTTGGAGAGCAGGAAGTAATTACTAGTTCCAGTAAGGCATCACTCGGATGCTTTTTATTGACCAGACATTTTGTTTACTACTCCTGAGCTGGGTGGCTTTACATTTGTTGGACTAAATGTTCTTTCCCCCTCGCAGAGGCAACGGTAAGTCACACTGTGGTCATTGAGCATGCTCAAAACACATTCTCAGAGACACTGCATTTGATTGTGGAGCCGTGATTTCAGAGCAGCAGTACACAAATCAACAATGGCCCCCTTTTTGTTGTTTTTTTTTTTAAGAGAAAGCTACAGGCAGCATATTGCATTGTTCCAGCCCTGCCCTGCAGCTCATTAATCTCACCATTTGCTGATGAGGAAATTGACAGATCATGCAACACATCCCCTTATATCTGGTGTGTCAGCCCCGGCGGTGGAGACAGTGAATGGGGGCTCTGCTGGATCTATCCTCGCCCGTTAAGCACAATGTATTCACATCATGTAATCCCACCCGTTAATCTGTTTAAACGGGGTAGAGGGCTAATTCAGCGGGGCTCTTTAGACGAGGTAACGGGGTAATCTCTCCGCGGATCTTAAAAACCAATTAGCTTTTAATACACGAGGTGGAAAATGGCGTTAAAAGAAACACCTACTTGGGTGAGTTCTGTGCCCATGAAGATGAGGAGAATCAGAGTCAGGAGCTTGCTCGCAGGCTGCATCTCTTGCCTCCGGTGTGTGTGGACCAGCGGTCTCACATGCAGATCGAGTCCCTTTGCGTCCCCCCGCACAACAGTCCTTTCCTCCCGGCTCTCTTTTGCGTTGATTCTTTTCTTTTTCTTTTCTAATTATCACTGTTATTCTTTTATCCCTCAGTACCCCAGTAGCAGAAAGCGACGGCTCTGTTTCACGGAATCGTCTCTGTGCATATTCATCTCATATCGGGAGCCTATCTTCGGTGCCTCTCCCCGCGGTTTCTTCGTGGCCGCACTTAATTATCGCTGCGACGCACTGGGATGACCATCGGGCTAAAGACGCGCAAACACACCGTCGTATACAGCAGCTGTAAAGCTTCACTCCGATATTGCCAAAAGTTTACCTCCCCGCCTCAAGCTGCCGTATAAGCTCTCGATGAAAAAATGAGAGTGACGGCGCTGTACATGGTGGTGAAAACGGAAGTGGCATCGAAGCGAGAGGGAGATTTAAAATTGGCAGGCAGACAAGGAGGGAGAATCCTTGCCAAGATGATGTGCTGTTAGTTAGTCCATCACGGAAAGTGTTGCCAAATCAGCATTTACTCTCTGCATTTGGTTTGGGTTTTTTTTTTATTATTATTATTGAGAATAACAGATTCAACGAAACAATTTCATGATGAAAGTTCCAGACTGAATTACAATCTTGGCTGCATAAAAATACTAGATAGATCCTGCATACACTTGGCCTAAGACTGCAAAATGATATCATCTTGAAAAAATAAATATACCTGAAAAAGACTTGATTCTTATTTGTTACAATCCTGCAAAAGACATGTTCAGGGTTTGATGTTATTTTTAGAGCTCGGTTATAGTTCTAGTTAGTTTGATTAAAAAAAAAAAAGTCAGCAGTGGTGGTAGAAGACCTGAGATCTTCTCCTTGAGAAAAGTAGAAACATTAAAAACACAGGTAAACTATATTTAAGTACAAATGCAAAACTATTACACAGCAAAGTGTACTTGAAGAATCACAAGTAAAGTTCATGCCTGATATTGGATGTAAAACCTATGCGACCATTATTAGTTATGCATTAAGCATTTTTTTCATCAGGTTCGGTTGAAGCTCATTTGAACTAGTTTACATGTTGGAGAGTTCAGTGTATGTTGTGCTTTTGTTTAGTATGTAGCAACTTGATTTTCAAAGTAAGAAAATAAAAAGTGCATCACTCCTATTTGAAATGTAGTGAGTATTAAGTAGCATAAAATGGACATTAGGCATCGGGCATTAGAATCAGGCCCAGGGTATAGAGTCACTAGGTTGATGATTTTAATTATGTTGCCTGATTAGTGCTCTTCAGGACTGTGTGGGCATGTGCAGAGTTTGACTGACATCTCATCATCCTGACCAGTTACCTTTGCTGCACCTGTAAGGGCCGGACAAATGACATCTTCATCCTTATAGATCATCCTTTTCACAGCAGACATTTTGACCTGTCAAATCAGGAAAAGCAGGTGTAAATAATCACATTAACAGTGGCTCCATTCCTTTAAATGTCCCTGTATGACACATGAGCGAGCGAGCGAGCCCCTGGAACGGGCTCACTTAGAGGGAATTCAGCCATCATTAATCATTAATTCGGCCTGTGCTTTTCTGTTTTAACAAGTCAAAATGTCTGCTGTGAAAAGGGTCTATTATTAGAGTCCGGTGACCTCATGTAGTTCACAATATACAGTTGGCTAGCTCCCCCTCCACACCCTCAACATGAGCAAAGGTCTCATCAGCCAGAATGAGTAAAAACACATGAGGGGGCTTTTATTTTAGGTTTTAGTGTTAAATGACAATAACGTCCATTTTTGGTCCCTCAAAGATCCAGTGTGTGTGTGTGTGTGTGTGTGTGTGTGTGTCACTTTATCAGTATGCTTTCTGCCTAAAGCTATGCAGAGTGCTACTTTGATACTACGGTATTCTGAGTCTGTGTGGGCAGTACAGCGCGTATGCCATTTTCAATGTTAACAATAGCCTCTTAATTGGGTGGTCATGTGGTTCTGAAGCTGTTCTGCTTCTGCCTGCCTGTGAGTGTCTGAACCGCATTATACTCTAATAGCTCAGTGGCCTGTAGATAGACTCTGAGCTGAAATGAATTCTCTTTTAGTGGCGCTGAGGTGCATAAATCACCTCGGTAATGGCACCAGGGCAAGTTCATATCTGTATTCTTGAATGCGGACTCGTGTTTGCCGATTTTGGCTGTCCTGTGCACCCAAATGAAGCAATACAAGGTCAGACTGAGCAGGTGGGATAAAGGTTTCCAGATAATGAGTTAAAAGTGCGCAACACTTGATTCTTGTGCCTCTGATTGTGTTTGCAGCTTCCATGATTGATGATCAGCTTTGAAAGCATGCATGCACTATTACATGTGTTTTCCCGTGCTACTTGCAGTCCTAGTAACTGGGTTTCAACTCACTCAATGAGGATTTGATTATGGGGCAGGGGGAATGAGATTGGTGAGAAATGAATGTGGAATGCTCCAGACACAAAGAAGAACATTTGTTTGGCGGCAGGATCCCTTCCCTGCGTGGTGGTGCACAGCCCACACACTGGACAGCAGGAGACACATCTCACTGGTACTTTGGCCAATATTTAAGACTGTCTTGGAAGCATGAAGCACACAGTGGATACCAGTAAGCACAGCAGACACTTTAATCAAGGCTGATGAAATGTTCTGCTATTAAGAGTTGCAAATGAGAACAGGAAAGGCACAGTGCATGTGTTTGTTTGTCTTTGGATGTTTTTTGTAAGCCTTGTGTGTGAGAGAAGACACCCGGCTCCAGTTAGATTAATTAATACACAGCGGTTATTTTTACCTTGCAGTTTTTGCAAAAATAAGAATCCAATTACAGCGACAGGTTTGATTATACTGTGCATGCTAGTTAGTGTGAATTAAGGACAAGATAATGTGTCTCCTCACTGATGCTAGTAGAAAGAGGATTTGGATGAGGCCAGTGGTGAATGAATGATGAATGGAAAAACAATCAAACTCTCTGGATGTCAACACAGGAAATGGGAGATGATGGAGCACCACTGAGATGTGGAAGAATTTGGTGAGAAAAAAAACAAAAACTGTTCAAATAGAGCAAAGCTGAACGGTGGATGTTGATTTAATGTGGCTGCTCATATGGATATTTCTCCTCAAGATTTATTTCCTGCCCATTGAGCTCAAAATGCAAATTGCTGAATTGTTGTGTTTGCACGCAGACATACAGTATGTAAAATGAAATGAAAAAGAATTGACTAAAAAACTGAGATTTGGCACAGTTATCCAAGTTTGATAGAGAATTAAATAACCTTCCAAAATGTGTCTTCATTTGAGAAAGGCCCAGTTCTTTCACGAGTTGATTTTATTTTCTTCCTCCCAGTAAGATTTTGCGAGTATGTGTGTGTGAAGCAGAGTGGAAGCAGGAGACAGAGAGAAAGTGAGTAAAAGAGCTCCAGTTTAAATTTAGGTCCTAATAGAATTTGTGTCTTTCCTCTCAGGCACGCAGCCATTACTTCCCCCTTTCATCACTTTCTCTCCCCGTGCTCTCTGCAGGGTAGCTGCTACAGATGTTTCACGCCTCTATTAGGTCTCAGTAATGCTCCCTTCATTTAGTGCACCATGGACCTGGTCTGGATGGGTCCAGGACCTTGATCTGTTTTGCGCTTACAGGGAGAGCTCCATAAAAGTGGAATTTAACAGCCCCCTGTGTGTTGATCCCCAAGTCAGTTTTAATGCATTGGATAATCACTCAGCAATCAGCATTCAGCCTTCAGAGCTTGGGAGGATAAAGGAAAAGAGGTTGAGTGCTGTTCGAAGAATCTGTCTATACAACTGATAAGTAGTAGTGTTTGTCATTTTAAGAAGAGATCTGACAAATATGACTTTAAAGATTACCTCTGAATAGAACCAACATCTCTTTACAACAAATTGAGTTTTATGTAGCTGCCATCTATAGCATGGCTGCCTTTCATAAAGTGGCAATATCTGAGGCCATTGGACAAAGTTAAAGATTCAGCCATAAGGAGCATAAATTCCAGATTGCTGCAATTAAAAAAGTGTAGTCTCATGAATCATTTAACAGTCATTCATCTCCATCCGGACAGATTTGCGTGAAATCCAGAAGAAAAAGGCCTCTGACGCACACTGTCAGATGCCAGATGTTAAACATGGGTCCAGAGTGATACTGACAGCCTGTGAAACATGAGATCCAGTGTTTGTTTTACATGAGCAGCTGAGGGATATTAGACTGTATTTACAGCATCAGGTGCACACAGCGAGGCAAATACCTTTCCCTCCCTCTTGCTCCTGTACTGCAGGATGATAATGTCACCAGACACACTGCTAGAGCAATTCCAGAGTGATTTCATCGACGTCGGGATGAAGTCAAACACTTTATATGGCCTCTCCAATCACCACTTGCAAAAATCATTAAAGCTTTATGGGTGGTTCGGTATCACAAAGATGAATTAGATCATTAACATCTAACCTCCATGACCTAACCTCGTTCATCAAAGAACTCGAGACTTTCCTTCCTTTAAGGATGGATTAATATCTCTCTAAGTAGCAGCTGAGGACCTTTATAGAACACTGATGCATTTTTAGATATTTCTGCCAATGACGATTTGCTAAACTGCTCCCCTAAACAGCATCTGACCAATCAAAGCTTAGCTTAGAGCTCGTCAAAGAGTTCTTTCACAGAGTTTGAACAATAATGTCTTTTTCAAAGCCTTTCCAAAACCAAAAATACAGATGGGATGGATTAAACAGTGAGTTTGTCTGCTCTAATGTAAGCCACAATTTGTGAATTCCCCCCTATGGAGGATCAATAAAGAAAAGTCTAATTGTTAGTTAAGTTAACTACCTACAGTAATAACTCTCAGGTTACAACCCAAACCAAGCAGCATATCATCAGCTAACTGCATTATTTCTCTGAGGATAAAAAGTAATTCTAACACCATCTCTGTCCTGATTTGGACTGTTGACACTGCAGCAATCACAGCCCAGTCATTAGCTGAGATAGCACTGCGTTAGCTAAATATACGAGTTAGTTCTACGGCGACCAGACATCCACGTTTGTCCTGACAAAAACCTGTAAAACACTAAAATGTCCTGGTTTTCAACATTCACTGCTCAAAGGTGTGCTCGAAAGATGGTAATAAAGGTTCCAGTTTGGGCATTTGTAAATATGGCCACCCTGGTAAGTCCTCATTCTCAAAGCCTTTCACTTGTACCAATAATGCAATTTGAAAATACAAACAATAAAACCTAAATCTTATAATTATCATAACCTCTGTTTTGGCTGTCCAAGTGTGTTTTTCTGTGGGCCAACCATCCAATAGGGTGCAGAGTAAAATAACTTAAATGTCACTCATCATACTGTGCTGATGTAATGCCAGGGCCAACTGGCTTTACCCTGCTGTACAAAAACATTGCAGCTCTTTTATTTCCACGCCTCCTACATGGATCTTCAGCTGAATGTTTGCCTGGGACTTAAAGCTCTAGCCTCAGGCCTTTACCGTGATATCATGTATGTAGCCATCAAGGACCTTTTAGTTGGATTCTCATCTCAAAATGCTGCTTTCATCTATCTCAGCGTGAAATCATGGATCCATTGTTTCAAAAAGTATGAACAATTTCCAGTGGCAAATCTGCCACTTTTATAATTGTATACTGCATATGTGATGATTGTTTTGTTGGTGATGTAACGTGAGGCTGCTGTGAGTGTTGCTGAACCCACACAGTTTGCTTCGGTAAACACAGGCAACTCGAGGCCCCGGGGTTGAGAAGCCCTCAGGCCAGCCCTCAGGCCCTGCCTTTGATGCACTGTGATTTGACTAATGCAGACATTTACAGCAACGGCACAAAATCCTAAATTGACAAATATTATGCACAAACCTGCAACCATCAACGCACCCGCTCCAAAAAGATCCAGACGAGTTCACTGTGGCGGCACGCTTACTGTAGATGCTCTTTTATCTTTTGATTCCAGTCTGATAAACTCATGGTACGTGCTGCTCACAACCATACTGTCAAACATCTTTACAGTTGAGTGACTGTATTGGTTTTGAAGGTTTCGGTGTGTCTATATTAGCCTATTTGTTTTCTAGTGTATTCATTCAGTGAGCTGCTTCAATCCACTATTGAAACTGAAGTCTGTATATTTCTCTTTTCATCTCTAAATTACCCATTCCATTTATTTCTTTATTCACTACATCCACTGTCTGTGCCGAGATATTATTGTCCCCACTCAGACTGTGCACTCAGTTCTCTATGTTTCTCTGCCCTGAATAGGCTGCTGTGCTGTTCGTGTGTGTTGTTGCTGGGGGGCTTGTGTCAGCGAACGACTGCTAGGGCACTGATTTATGTGTGTGTGTGTGTGTGTGTGTGTGTGTGTGTGTGTGTGTGTGTTTGAGTGACATGACGCTGCTCTCGGCCCCTGGAGGGACCGCTCTGTCATAGAGGTCCATGCATCATAATGCATCAGATATATACAAAATTGATGACCAGAGGTTATGTAGGTCAGACCAGAATGATGCAGCAGACATACACAGAGGGACGCTGACAGACAATGGGAGACGGGGAGAGGCTGACAGACTGGAGGCCATCATGGATAAACAGAAAACACAAAAAACAGTGAGGAGAAATGCAGCAGGAGACTGACGAATGGACAAGCAAAACAAAGGCACCGTCCATTTTTGCTCGTCCACTCGAATAGAATAGAGAGAGTAGAGTAGGACAGAGAGAGAGTTCACAGTCATTCTTGATGTTAGTATTTCTGTCATAAGGTACCATCCTTTGTTTGCTCATCACACACAGCATCTCGGCATGGTTCTTGTATTCATGTCAGAGCTAATTACAGGATGATGCTGCCAGTTGCCAGATCAGTAGTTAGAAGATGGAGCTGCATCTCAGCAATGTGCTTTCCACCCTACTGGGTTGCCAGATTTGCGAATGTCTTAATTACGCTATATACCCTTGCAGCAATGCCTGAGTACCTTTTACATGTCCTCAAATAATAGCGTTGCTAGGCTCCAGATTCCTTCACTATGTTTGCCTTGAAGGTCAACGCAGTGTATTTTAGTATTCATTATTGCTTGGTACTGTAGTAGTTGTGTGGAATAAAGCTGTGCACTGTTTAGTTGAACCATTTTCCAAATAAAAACTGTGCTCCAAAATGAAGCAAAGAGGAATAATCAACACTTTCTGTCACTGATTTTTCAGTGTACTTTCCAGGTGCTTTAAATGTCATTACTCATTATGTGGAGGTAAAAACGTTGTAATGAATATTTCAAGATTAACAATAGACCAAATGATTAGATATATGTGAAAGGTGTCACTTGTAATAATTGGATATACACTACTCACAAAAAGTTAGGGATATTCGACTTTCAGGTGAAATATATGGAAAATGTAAAAAGTGAATGCTACAGTGATATTATATCATGAAAGTAGGGCATTTAAGTAGAAGCATGCAATGGTAATTTTATTCATCTTAAACAATTTATTGAAAGAAAATCTAACAACAGTGGTAGGTATACCACAACAAAACATTTTCAGTGTCTCAATAAATTGGGATGTGGCCAAAGGACGTCCACTCCTCTCCTTTCTGTGACTCTTCCAGTCTCTGTATCACTGTTCCAACCTCCTGATGACACTCTGTGACCCTCTAAGCTCAGTGAACACCTCCGTCTGAGGACTTCCTGTTTGAAGCCTCCAGTGTTGAGGTGCTGCTGATCAACTGTTAGGTGTCGTCTTGGTCTCATGATGTCAGAATGTGAACAGCATGATGAGGAGGACTGTTTAAATACCAATTCTAACTGAAGCAGGAAATGTATTGGTGGATTCATGGATCAAACCTGTTGTGAATGTTGCTGTTAAGCTTCTTGTTAGAGAACAGCAACTTGTGCAAAAATTACTGAAACACTGAACCGTTGGACATGTGCATTCAAAAGTTTAGAGAAGGTCACATTAAGTTCACCTGGAAAGGTTAGAATGCATTTTAGGTTCATCCTGAAATTTCACCTGAAAGCCGAATATCCCTAACTTTTTGTGAGTAGTGTATATTGTGAATATTGGGCATATATTTATTGAAAGGCCAGAAAAATTACTCCAAGTGAGTGTGCTCTGCATCTGCTGAATGTGTCAGTACGCTGTTTTCTAGCATGTTAGCTAAAGTGTAAGATGGTAGTGGGTTTCTACTGATCCCTATTGTCCAATAAATCAGGTAACACAGCTTGTTAACTCTAAATTCATTCATGACAGATACTGTAATATACAGCATAGGATACATGAGGTGTGTGTGTGTGTGTGTGTGTGTCAGAACCCCTAGCAGTACACAATGTTTGGTGTTGATCTCACAGCAAATTATATCTCATGAGTTATTATTGGATGGAAATTGGATTTGTAAGTCTGACACTATGTAACTGTTTCATACATAAATTGTTCAATTATATATCACAAGTAAAATAGGCTGAGCAGAACACACACACACACACACACACACACACACACACACACACAAGTGAAAGTGAAAATGAACGCTGAGATGAATAGACAAGAAAAGTGACTTAGTATTCAAAGTTGGTCCAGGGAAACTTTGCTAAAGCTGCTTGCAGTGATTTATGAGGGTGAATATGTGTGATTTGTTCTTGAGAGCAAAAAACTGCCCTCTCAGTTTATCAGTGATTTGAATGCGGCTCAGGACTCCTGCATGAACATTATACACTAGCACTGTGGAGCTCACTTAAACAGTATTTCAAAGCCCATCAAAGAGAGCATTCGGATTATAGTGATGTATTTGCTACTCTGAGACATCACAGTGTGAGTGTTACAACTTCAAAGTGGCGACTGCAAGTTCCATCGGCTTGAACACTGGGGTGCCATAGAAACCAAAAGAAAAAAAAATCCCTCTCTGTTGAAATGAAGACAGCCCATACATCAGAAGGAGCTGAACATCCTCCGTGTGTTACACGAGGATAATCTTTCTAACATCTGAAAGAGGCCTGGCATCCATCTGCATGCTTTTTACTATTTACAAGCTATTTTTTACAGTTGGTGTCAGTGGAACCTGCAGGGGGTGATTACAATTTCATGAGCACCTGTACAATCCTAATGCACCTCTGTGAAGTTTATGATGTGTGGCTATTGTTGAGAGACTTTGTAGAGATGTTGATGTGACTATTGTAGTTTCTGAGGCTGTTTGTAGTGTTACAAAGGATTGCAGTGTATTATAAACAGCACCTAATATTTTGTCCTCCTCTCCTGACAGTGCATCTTTAATCATGTTCAGACACTGTGCAGAATCCCAGGTATTTCCCTCCTTTTTCATATCAATGTATTCCCTCTCTCTCTTTCTCTGTGTGTGACATAGTTTTCATCTTTTTGCGCTGTATCTGGAGGGTGCCCAGGCAGGGGAATTCATCATCCTAATACACCGTGTATAAGCACTTGTTAAAAACCCCACACTGCATTTTTTCGATATTCATCATGGTTGTAATATTTCTGCTTTGGTTCCCTGAGGCAACTTCTGCAGCCGGTCAAAGAGCATCATTGAAAAGAGTGAAATCAAGCAGTATCTGGTGGAACTCCCAGATATGAAAGAGATGGCTGTTCAGGAATACTATTTTGGTCCAACACACACTCACTGTTTGATTTGATTCATGTTTTACTATTTTGTGAGCTTTTAAGAAATTAATAAATCACATAAATAATACATAAATATAAATAAATAAATTACACGTAAATCATCATTCAGGAAAATGACTCCAGTATTGTTGAGCTTCTATCAGCAGAATGTGCACAAATGATGTGTATGCACACGCAGGCATGTACATGTAGCTACTGTCACAGAATTTTACGATAACGATAATGTTTTCAGTATACCATGACAAGTGCTTCACACACATACATTCAAATGTTCATGTTAATTCCATGTGGACCAAAATTACACTTACTACATTTCATTCATTTTACCGCATACATACACACATGTGGACTAAGGTCACACACTCACAATGTCACACAGAAAGCCAGCAGCTTGCTGATCTAAATGTAATTTCCTTTGACTTGTTTATCGCCTTTGTGCCACACACAAACAGAGACACACGGTTATGCATTAAAAATGAAATGAGTTTGCCAGCTCTTTGGATGATAATGATGCTGTTCAACTGTTTGCTTTGTCGATGCCCCCCAGGCACTGCGGTCCCCTGGGTTTGTTTGAATGCCATTAAAGCCAAATAAATGTCACCTAGGGGGACCAATCACCCTTGGTTCCAAATAGCTGCCAGACTGTGTGTTTTTCCTTTATAAATGTATGAGAAATATAACCATGAAACAGATGTCAAAATGTGCAAGATTCTGTTGGTTCTGATGTAACATCAATATTTAAATCCTTGGCAGTGACCTTATTTTCCTACATATTGTTTGTAGTTTGTCTTATTTTGGAACAAAATTAGATAAAATAGATATACAATAGGGTATGCTATAATTCTTGCACTTGCATAGGGATAATTTAGTTTGAGTTAGTGCAGCTACTCATTCATTACATCAAATGATATATATATTCTGGATTTGTGCAATACAGGAGTGTAAGTATAGTGCGGCTGTCAAGTAATGTTTTGCTGACTGCCTTCTCTCAGCACACATTATTTTGAATGTGAGACAGTCTAAGCACGGAGTCACCGCACACTCAGCAGTCAAATGATGGAGAGTGACATTTTGAATTGCTGGCACTTTAATGAATTCTGAATTTAATGTAAATAAACTGTGGTTTGGTGCCTCTCAAAACACCCTCCCCGCAATCTCCTCCCAGACAAGAATAGCATTTTTTTCATCATAATTCATCCAAGGTTGAGACCAAAAAACTCTTCATGCTTCTAGGCCATATTCAGCCTCATTCGGGTTTCTCTCTCTTTGTGCTGCATCATCGATCATCAGCCCCGACATGTCAATACGTAGCTACACTAATAAAGTAAAATGTCAACATACAATTTTATTGATTTCATATGAACAGTGGAGCAGCTTAACTGCTGTTATGAACATCTCATTTAGGGTTGTATCTGCACTAAGTGAAGACCTATTGAAAAGAATGGCTTAGCCCTTGTTATCCAGTCCATCATGCAGCGCCACAGATTAATGTTGATCACATGTGTCCAAAGAGTCATGATTAGTTTGAGAGTAAAATCAATAAGAACTCAGTCTCCCAGCTCCCCTTCCTTAAATATTGGGCCCATGGGGGAAGAGATCAATGACCACACCAGAGGCAGGTGCATGATCCAATTATACCTGTGTAGCAGTGAGCATCCATCTTGCTGGTTGGAATGCACACAAGAGCATTAACCCACACACAAAATCTCACACAAACACAGTGATGGAGAGAGAGAGAGAGAGAGAGAGAGAGAGAGAGAGAGACCTCATTGCTCCAGTATAGTTGAGACACAATCAGTCTCATCCACCCCTCCCCCATTACTGTAGGCTACCAGAGACAGGCAGCTGCCCTCTCTACACAGTTACAAAGATGCTAGCCAGCAAATGTTGCTGTTCGCCAGTGTTGTACATTACAACAAGAGCACAATAGTACAATGTTTTCATTTACAGTACGTACGCATGCAGCAAGCTGGGACATGATTCAGTGTCGGTGTGTCTGTGAATAATTTATTTTTCTCTCACAAATATCGTTGATACCATTGTGCAGGCAATCTTGTGCAATTTTCAGTTATTGGATGTAAAGGCACTGACAGAGTTATTAGGTAATCAAAGGAGCAATGGAAAATTACAGCAGTATTTTGCCACATAAAGAGAGTCCAAATAAATTTTTGCATGTTTTTGAGCAAAGAAATGAGCATTGATTGATTTCTTATCACATTTTTATGCTTTTTGTGCAGCTTCTTCTCATAACCTACTCACCAGGCACTAGTTGATTAACTCAATCAGTTGATTGTACAATGCTTTCTCAATAAGCCCTCTTTAGACAAGTAAAGGTACTTAAACCACTGTAACTTTTGTAAATTGGTATTTTATTCAGCATTAATCAGCATTTCCAAGAGATATACTGCTGTGATACTCTATAAAGATACTGCCTTTCTATTATTTCAGGAGGCAGCACAGCGAACAGAGTAAATCAACATAACCCCACAGCGCTGCCATATTTCTTTTCCCCGATTTTACAGGAGGAAGTTGTGGGTCTCTTACTGACATCTTCATTTATCGCCGCTGCCTGTGAACTGAGTGCCTGCCTGAGTCAGATTTGTGTTGACAGATCCACATCTTGTAAGAGTGCGCTCGTGTGCAGCTGACAGGGAACAGATAGATGTTTTTAATATCTATTGCACCAACTGGACACTGAGTGAATGAATCCTACATTATATCGCCAGAAAAATTTCACTATTCTCTTTTTTGCGTGTAGTTGTTTATTTGATGTGTGTGAGAACAAGGCATTGCAGAATTGATTTTGATAGCACAGTTCTGATGTGCGTATACAGGCCAACCCTAACTTGATGCCCAAAGCATGTAATATTAAACTACGCCAGCACTTCTCTGAATGAATCTGACACCATACGTTCAGCTTCTTCAGCTCCTTCAAAAAGGCAGGGGAGGTGAATTATCAGTGTGATGATGAGCAGGCTGGGCACTGTAGACTGCTCATTTTGAAATAGAATTTTTAATGTAATTTGAACAAGCATCTGCAGGCTTTGACGGGATTTTTTTCTGTGTTTGATTTAGTAGCAATGGCGTACGAAAAGATATTGTGTTTGCAAATGAATTTGAGCCCTAACGCAGAACAGAGATTTCATCCAAACATCATTAGGTCTGAGCTTTCCCCTCATCTTTTATAGGCGAAGCCAGGCAGCAGCCATGAATGAGTAATTTGCATCACATTGGGCATCATTAGCAGCCTTTACGGGTCTTTAGACAGCGAGTGTTGCTCCTTTTTTTCTGATGAGACAAAAAGTGTGTTTCCCTTCAAAAATCTGCAGGCAGGGGACGATGCAATAACTTCTATGACAACCAAGATGGCTTTTGTTTTCCTCTGAGATCTAATTTCTGTCTGTGAATAATTCATTATAGTAAGTACAGTTAATACTAATGCTAAAGTGGCTCAGCCCCATCCCGCTTAGTTATTGTTGCTGTCGCCTGTTGAGTTTTCCACTCTAGCATGACATCTATGTAGTTTACGGCGGCAGATTAACCACTCAAAATCCATTACCATTTTTATACAGTGTTTCCCTAATTGCAAACAGAGATGGAGAAAATCGCTGAACAGGTCGTAAATATGCTATTGATTGCTACATACAAGACTAAAGCTACATGTTGCAGACAAAAAGACAGCATGCTAACAACCTATGTAGAAGACATGGGAATAGAGCAGCAGTATGTTCTTGTACTGCAGGATAGCTAGTTACCCCTCATATTATGATATAGGAAAATGTGTTTTGTTCTAACATGATCCTGGTTTGGGACATAAATCATCCTGAGTTTATCAGGTAGACATGTTACATTTTTGTTGTCTTCACATGTATAATTAATATCAGTCTACTGTATCCTGTGCCCATGTATTTTCTGGAGGTTGTTACCATGAAGTTGGCAGCAGGAGACCTAATATTATTCAGTTCTTGCCAGAATAAACAACTGGTTGGAGCCAAACATAAGGGTATGTGCCTGATTCATTTCACAATGCAAGAGAGAGCGTACACAGCTGGTACATACTGTAAATACACCTGTTTCACACTTGGCCCTTCCTCACAATTGCATGCGTACGTTTTTGGTTTATGAAAAGCTGAACTAAATAAAAAAAAAAAAAACTCCAATATCTTAAGTGTGCACACCACTGCATCATGTCAAGACATCCACAGCTTGACAGGCCCGCTGTACCCAGGGTTGTGAAGCTGTGATTGGACAGTCGATGTGCAATCGAAGGGTTTTGGGAAATAGTCAGTGCATGTGATTAATATGCATTGTAGAAACACAGAAATCCAGATGTATCTCCCATTCACCGCCCTGGTTTACAACTGACATTCACTGACAGAGAGAGAAAAGACATGTTCAAAGACAGCTCCTCAACACTTTTCTTGAGCCAGGCAATTGGGCGCTTGGTGAGGGGTGGAGAGGAGAGAGAAGATGTGAATTTGCCTGGAGTGAGAGTGGACAGGTTCCTTGGAGTAACTTGAGATTTTCCTCTGCTGTGAAAGGGAAGCTACATCTCCCCATGGGAGGATACGCTGTCTTCATTAAGCTATATTGTCTGCTAATGCTGCTCTCAGCTGGCTGATATAAGGACATTACATTACATTGGCAAGGAATTCACACAGAATGCTACCTGGGAGGGATATAACTTTAATATAGAAGATACATGATATATAAGAACAACACGGGCAGTCAGTATAGTTGTATAGTTGTAGTGCTGTGCATCAGTAGAGGATAAGAGATTAGAAATCACCACCCCTTGGGCCGGCCGGGCTTCCACACTCTCGACTCCATCAACAGAAAACAAAATAATAGACAAATGGTGAGCTGTCTCAGTCTTGGGGGGCAGGTGGGGTGACAGCCAGGATATGGGAAAGGAGATAAACAATGATGATAGAAAAATACCAATTTTGGTTTATTGGATACAGCCTTGAGAGCACCTCCTCACCTGCCATACCTTTTACCTTTTGACATCCCTGATCTGTGTTTCCTATTACTGTCCATAAGTCATAAAAGTCACTTGGAGTGCTTTTACTGCAAAAGATGCTGTGCCAATTAGAGATCTCTCTCTCTTCATAGCTCTCTAAAAGTTTCATAACTCTCGACACTGGGCATCAGCCAGGGATTGAGAGGGATTTGTCCAAGTAAATGTGCTTCAATTTGCCCGTACGTGGAGAGAGAGAGGACACATGCTCAGAGGGAGAGAGAGATGCTGAAGTAACACCTCAAAAAGCTTTCACTAGGCCATCTACTATCCCCAATCTATTCTCCGGGCTCAGCAAAGTATCTTCACAACATCAGCAGCTTGGGCAAGTTAACTTCTGAAACTCACAAAGTAGTCTCTTTTTTTTTTTTAAAATGTACCTGCCATGCTTTTCCAGGTCGAAAAACTGTATTTTTAAGGAACTCAGCTGTCTTTCTGTTTATTGAAAAATGTCTACATTTTGTCCACTCAGTTCATGTGGTATTTTGCATCCTAATACAAAAGGTTATAAATCTCAAATGTTCAGGAAAAGCTAAAACCAGATTTAACATAATGTTTTTCCCCTGCAGTGCATCTTTCTCTTCTACCTCTATTACTCTAACCTTGTATAGTAAGGACCCATTAGCATCATTAACATCTCGGTCTCCTGAGACATTAAAAAAAAAAAAAAACACTTCCTCAGCTCGCTTGCCTATACAAAGAGAGAGGAAAGGACAACAATGATGTCCAACCACACACAGAGGCAGCAGACAATCACAGTGAGTGATGCAAGAGGAGGGAGAGTGGTGAAGAAAATATAATAGGGAAAGTAAACAAAGAGGCAGAGGGAAGTGGAGAATAGGCAGTGCAATAGGAAAGAGGGGGATTTAAATTCAGCAGAGCAATAAATGTTCACTGAAAGACAAAATAGGAAGGTGCCAGAGAATGAGGAGAGGCGGAGGAGTGGTGTGTGCAAAGATAATGGGGAAAAGAGGTGAATGACAGGGAATAGATGGTGTCACAGGGAGCATCTCTCTATCTCTCCCTCCTCTTTCACAAAAAGTGACAGATATAGCACACACACACAAATACACAGATGATGCCACCTTCATGCCGAAGTCAATATAGAGACAGTGATGAAATCAATAGGGAACTGGTGAGAATAAAAACAAAAACAACCTTCTCTTTATTACTTGCTCTATAGAATAATAATAAAAGGTGACTGAAGCTGTTCTCCCTGTCTGTTTCGTTTCATTCTTTTCTGCTTTTGTTCATTTTTTCCCTAAATTCCCATGACTGAAGGGGCCATACCAGTAGTATATTATATATAGTAGTCCACGCTATATTCCAGGTAACCACTGTTTTTTTCTTATGCTGTCGTGAGCAGGATTCCTAAACCTATGATAAACCTCTTCCTGGTGATGCATCCAAGGAAGCTCAGGCATTCGATATTGAAATAAAAAAACTTCTCTTGTGACATTCTAGTTAAAGTTAATAAAAACTCAAATGTTGATCTCAGGCTAAAAAGCTACGGGGGGTTTAGCAGAAGAAGGTGATAACATAAAATCTGACATATCATTACTTTAATATGTTTAAGTAAAGTAATAATTTTTTCATGAGTAGTCGATTATCATTGTCAAGTAACTTGCCTAACACTGTCCAGAAATTGTGGAGCAACGTCATGTTTTGTCGCAATCTGACAAAAGTAAATCTAACATTGATTTCCCTCTTAATTCTATTCACTCTATTCATGAGAAAAATATCCAAAATTCAGCAGCTAGATGCTAACTATATCTGTCTGCTGTTTGGTGCTAGGCAGTTAGCGCGGAAACAGGGTTGATGAGAGCTTGAGTTTGTGTGCCACAATACCAAAACAGCGAGCTAAAAGAGGCTAAATGGCTAAATGTAGAGCTGTGGAGTTGGGTAATAATTTGTGGGTCTGCCATTGGAAAAAAAAAAAAAAAAATTGACAATTGCAACTTTAAAAGTCAGCTGTTTGCAGCGTTAAGCCTCACATGTCAGTGTTCATGAATGCTCCAACAAGGATACCTTTCAAAGCTGTCCTTAGTTATAACATGCAGTGCCTCTTACCAAAAAAGGATTAAAATCTAAATTCACTGTGATGGATTGCCTATTGCAAGCTTTAATTTTCTCTACAAGTCAATGAAGTATCATGAAGCACTGAAATGAAACCAATGCCTGAGAATAAATGGCTGCCTTGAAGGAATGAAATGAATCTAGAAACTTCTGGTATTCTTTGGAAAAAAACAGTAATGTTAAGCCTGTGATGTGTAATTAATGGTCTTAAAACATAAATCTGCAGGTATGCTCATTTAATTGACTAGTTCATACAACAAAAAAACCCAGTGGGTATGTAGCACTGCCTTTTCATTTTTCCTTGTTTTGTTGTGTATTCTTGGTCTAAGTCAGCATCTCTAATTAGGGGATTAGATGGCGGGGATAATGTGTTATCACCAGCTTCTGTCTGTCCATGCTTTTCTTAGCTCTGTTCATCATCTCAGCTCATGGAAGAGTGGAGAAGCAGACCTGAGTATTGACGGATTAACACTGCCCCCGAGACAGCAGGGAACATAGGCAGGGTACGGCTTATACTGCCGTGAACATTTGGGCGTGATGTGATGATACTGAAACCACTGTATCCAGCTCTTGGACGTCAGCTTCATGACATCAGCACAGGAAGTCCAACACCTCAGAGGTCTATGACATGTTGGTGGAGGAGGATTTGGAACATGGTGGGCTAAGCGTGATGGTCGCTGAATTGAAAATCTCTTTCACATCAACATATCATTACAAAATACACGGCCCATGGACAAGAACTGTGACTCACTCCCAGTAGCGTGACTAGACCCCGACAGTTGTTTATGTCTCAAGATCCAATGTCTCATGTTCAGGCACAGGTTTCACACAGAGACTTTAATCCTGATGAAACATTGAGTTTGTTGGCCACACGCCTAAGGGAACACTGAAACACGGCTGTGTGTGTGTGTGTGTGTGGTGTTCTGCCTCTCCCTCTTCCTCTCCGTCTTTGTGCATGTTTGTGCCATCGTGCTGCAATCCTGCCATCTGTCCTAGCTGAGAATCAGGTGCGGAATGCTTTGTGACTTGGCTTCCAGCTAATTCCATGTTCCCCAGTCTCTTACTCTCTCTGAGGCCAGTTTATGCCTAAATGAGCGCAATTGAAATGACATGGATACTGGCACTGAGCTGTTCAGGTCCAATTTGCATCCTGGAGCTAAAGAGTGTGTCAGAATGATAATACTGCAAACGTCTACTGTTACTACTGAACTAAATGTATTAAATATTATTTTGTATTCCATTTGCTGCCTTTTGTAAGATGCAATTCCCTCCTGGAATGAGAAAATGAATTGAAGCTCAAGAAATGAATGGTGCTTAGTGGGAACTCAAACAGTTGTTCAGCAATTAAATTATTAACACAACATTATCTGTATAAAGCTGAAATCATAAAGCCTGATTATCTGAGCATCATGGTGCTAGATATAGTATTTTTCTCTTTGCTACCCAGCCCATCATGTACTGGACACTTGCAGTGTTATCGCAGCACAACATCATTAATAATGCATTGACTGAGAGAACCATGTGGGCCTCAGTACAAAAGCTATTTTTGTGTCAAAGCAAATACACTGATTGTCTTTTATTTACAGCAAAAACAGAGACCACACAGTTGTTATCAGCCTACACTGTTTTTTTTTTTTGTTTGCCTACCATTGCCACTCTCACAGGGATACACGAGATGATAAATAACCTAAACTAAAAGACAAAAGCAGAAATAATATAGTTACAAATAACAATATGAAGGCTGCCCTACCTTTTTATAAGCTTATCTTCAACGCAGATTTATAGTTCTGGCAGTGAATCACACCCACACTGTATACTGCCCAGTTAGCTACTGCCACCTACATATAAGACCCAGCTGGAGTTTTTATGGCTCCTGCAGCCAGTTGTCATGTTCCACAGCATCTCAGTGTGTTCACTGCTCTCTGTAATGAGTGATAACCTACCCCTCTCCCCTGATGTATTGTAATATATGACATCACACGCCCACTCTCATTCCCTCTAGATCCAATTTCCTTCCTATGTAACCCCAGGGTATCTGACTGCCGTGCAACTTACAGTCCACAGCTCTGTGCAAATCATTTCGCCCCTTTCATTTTCCCATTGACTTTGGCGTTAATGTTTGGGTGCCACGACACTGCATCAGGCACTCTGGATGTCATTGAGGAGACATAGTGAAAAATAGAGAGGGAAAGTCTGAGGTGGATGTATGGGAGAAATGAAATGAGTCAACAAAGACAGATGGCCGGAAGACATGCCTATAACCATAGTCATGCATGAATTGCAGAACAGACTTGTTCTGCAATTTATTATTGCTGTGCAGTCCAAGCACAGTAGTGAATTAATCACCTATGACATCTTTTACACATTTGTTTTCCAAGTGATTGTACACAAGCTATTCCACATACTGAAAAGGCATGTACATGCATGTTCTAATACTGTTACGTTCACATAGAAATGGTCTAAAACAAAAATGTGGTCGTCAGACATAATTTGATCACATATCATATTTTGTGTACAATGTAAAACTCTCTGACTCACTGGAAAATGCCTTTATTGCTGTCCCCCAGCACCTTTAAAGATTACCAAGTAATATTATACATCTTGTTTGTTTAATCCATACTAAACCCAAAGTGTGAAAAGGGAAAAATGTGGTTTTTACAGGATTATGTGCTGAATTATTTCATGGCCTGACGTAGTGAGTCTTGTTGTCACTGTGAAGTTGCACATCTTAAAACACAAGACATGTACGTAATGTAATAATGTAATAGCATATATTTAGCAAAAAAGTGCCTCTCCACTCCTAAATGTCCTCACAAGACAGGCTGTCATACTAGTTCTCACAGGTATTGCGAAACTCACCTCACACATGCAAAAAGGCATTACATATTCTCAGTTATTGAGCACATTTTTACACTGCATGTTCTGCAATTCCCCCCCAATTCTTGCAAGTCTCATACTCCTTTGATAGTTTATGCTATGCAGGACGCTTTGCTGAGGACAGACCTCATGATGGACCACTGTGATGTCTGAGAGCCCACCGTAAAAATTTCTCACGGTCACGGCCTTCACTCTCAGAGCTCGAACTGGGTTTAATTCCATCCTGTCAGCAGTTGCACCACAGCGAGGGCCGTAGCTACCAGCTACTGCAGGAGACGTGGCTCCCATAATGATCCTCCCTGACTGCTGCAGGGTTCTGCTCTCAAACCTAATACAGAATTCCCTTGCTGAAGATGGACGCGGGGTGTAGAGGAGAGCTGACAGCTGTGAATGAACATGATGCCAAGCTACATATCCAGACTGTTTGTGAACCCTAAAAAGAAATTCTCAGACAGGTGGAATCCTGCAAATCAGTATTAGAAGCTTGTATAGTGAAGCAGAGCATTGTCATTCTTTTCCAGGCATCTGGATGTAGGTTAACATTTTGTCCCCAAGTTTTCCTCCAAACTGGGCCACAATGTAATTAGTATTCACAGTGGACAATCAGCTTTGTTTTTTTGGCCCTCAGGGCCATAATCACATTTCACTTGTTCTAGAAACTCCAAATTCACACTGTATCCTCAACAAAATTGCCTTCTCCCTTTTAGCTCACATAATGGCCCTTTATGTTTTCTCCACTTTATATCATTGCTATTAAAATGAAGGAGAATGATGTTTGTGTTTTGAAGTGCTTAGTAAGATATCACACAGTTTTCAGCTGTCAGAGCTGTTTCTGTGTGAGCCTCCATTTGCCAGCTGCACACCTGTTCAGGCACTCAGTAGCATCTACATGTCAGACAGGCACGGCTGCACCCTTCTCTGAAAAGCGCCTGAAATGAACAGTTAGTGACAACAACAATTGGCAAACAGGAGTAGAGAGATGCATGGAGAAGTGTCTGGGTTTTGGTGACAGTCTGCCATTTTGACAAATGAGTGGTCGACTGAATTCCTAATTTAATGTTTACCGCTGTAATCAGTGAAGGAGAAGCATATGCTCATGAGACTTTCCCTCTTTCATTTTATAAAGAAGTTGCACTCCGAAAAGTGAATAGTTATGTTTGTGTGTGTGTGTCTGCAGCAGGTATTACTCATATTGTGGGGAATGTGTTTACACACTCACGTTGTGAGAGGAACATACCTTTTGGGGACAAAATGCAGGTTCCCCAAAAGAAAAAGAAAAAAGAGGAAAAAAACAAGAAGGAAAGGAAGGGAGAGAAATCTATCTTCTTGATTTATCGTTTATGGAATAAATGCATTCACTGAGACTGGAAATTGTGGAAGCGCATGTGTGTGAGTCGGAGAGAGGAAAAAGTATAGAACATAGAAAAGTAATCATTTGTAAGAGAGTTGTACCTTAATTAATAAAGCCAGATTAAGAAGGTTGCATCTACTGGTAGATTTACCATGAGAGCAGGAGATTGAACTGAAAAAGGAATGAAAATGGAACTAAATCACTTTAGTGCAAAGAAATGAATTGAAGAATCTGACTTTTTTGAGGCGCTTTTATCTTATTTCCCTCTAAACTCAATACATCTGACATCTAAACGAAGAATTAACTTAAATCAACTCAAATTATATCACAGGCGTTTCTTATCATTTTTGATAGCTGTAAAAATGTTAAACCCATACTTTATTTACCACAATGAAACGCTATTGTGTGTTGCAGGTGGGCCTTACCTGCTGTCATAGGCTCATATTGTTTTAAAAAGTACATGGAACAGCTTGTCACAACATACCGTTGCCTTGATGAACATAACAAATCATGTTAAACGGCACGTGTGCTGTTGTTGACTACGTGCCTTGTATATCTGGGCCCATGTTGTCGTTTGACACCAGATTTGTCATATTCCCGTTGATGACTGAGTGAATGTACAAAACATGGCATCACATCATGACACACAACGAGCTAACCTGCTAGAGGGCCTGGTGTAAAATTGAGACGCCGGTGAACACCTAATAATCCCCGTTCTGTCTTCTCTCTGTCTAGTGTGTACATGCACAACCTTTACCACCTTTAGAAATATAGCATAAAAGCATAAAACCAAGATGATAAAGGTGTTAAATTAAGATTTTTCGAGAAAACGTTTGAATGCTCATGATTTAGCCTCTACAATAATCAACAGTTGTGTGTGTATCCTCAAGCATGTTCTTAGTGGGTGTTGAGCTTGACGAGGGTTGTTCCTTGTCACCTATTCCACCTAGCTGTAATTTTTATGGACAGAATGTCAAAGGACATTGGGGGGCGGGACTGTCTGGCATGGGATCAGAGGAGATTGCGTCATCCTCTCCAGGTAATGTGGTTCTTCTGGCTTCATCGACCTGTGACCTCCAGCACTTTGGGAGAGCTTGTGACGCATTTGGGATGAGAGTCAACAACTCCAAGTCTGACGCTGTAAATACTCCGGAAAATACTGAAAATCTGAACTGCTAACTCTTGGTTAGCAGTAGGCTGCTCCTGGGGGAGGTGTTCAAATATCTCAGGGTCTTATTTACAAGAGAGCATGAGATCAATAGGCAGAGCTTTGGGTAGGGAACAAAAGGATGCGATTGTGGATACAAGTGACTGAAATGAGCTTCCTCAGCAGAGTGTCTTGTCGAAGTAGGAGTGCAACTCTTTCACATCAAAAGAGTGAAGTTGAGGTGGTTCAGACAACTGATGAGGATGCTTCCTGGATGCCTTCCTTTAGAGGAGGTTTCCCAGACTTGGTAACATCTGATGCCACCCTCCAGGGGAATTGGAGGATGGCGCCAGGGAGAAAGACGTCTGGGTTGTGCTTCGTTGCCTGCTCCCACTGTGACATGGACTCTGGTAAGCATTTGAAAATGGATGGGTGCAATACTCAATAACCATATGTCACAGCCTGGCTCAGGGGATGTGACAAGTAGGAAGCCCACGCAAGAGGTTTTACATAAAAAGAGGAGTAATTTATTAAAACAAGTCAAACAAAACCAAAAAACAGTGATTCAGGGTGGATGGCAGCTGTAGGAAGGGAGAGACGACTGATCACATCAGCCAGTTTGCCTGCTGAAGTTGCCAGGACAGCCTCCAGCACAGTGGGAGGAACGTCACACCATACAAGAAGAAGTGGGAAATATACTATTTCTTCACTCGCAGTAGCCACAATAGACCATAATGTAATAGGAATATGTGCAGGACAGGAATGACATCATTGATAGAGAAGCACCAATGAGCATGTGCTAATTGGCAAGCTTTCTATAGTTTTATGCTCTTATTCCCACCTTTTTCTTCTCTGGAGTTTGTTGAAAGCCTTTCAGGGGTACAGGAAATCACAAACTAAAACAGAAGTCAAAGGAGGTAAGTAAGTAGGTGCACCATCGAAGCACCCGACAAACACTCATCACAGGGGTATCACAGATTGATGATAACTAACAGTGTAAGAGTACCTGAGGGTGGATTATTCCTTAAAAAGTTAATGCTTCCTGATGCCTGCCTAGGCGCCATTAAAGATGTATTACCCAAGTTTATTTGATCCAGATGGGTTTTGATGATGAAACATCTTTGTTGTACTTCTAACGGCATGTGCTTGGCATTTCCTAATCCAGCTGTCATTTTAGGTAACAGTTAAGGGCACCTGGCACAGACAAAAGTAATGTGAAGTCAGCCCTTAAACTGTATCTTTGACAGAATCAAGGGTGATCAGAGCTGTGCTGCTGTGGCACAACAGGTAGAGACGTTCTCAGGCTCCAACACACAACAGTTTGAGACTAAAACGAGGTTGTCTTTATTTTGAGGACCATTTATGCCTTATTCTCTTATTTGCCACATCGTTTAGATGCTTACTCTCTTACTTGCAAAATAATATGAAACCAAATGTGTTCAATAAATTCACTCTTTTGCAGACATTTTGAGATTTTGTAGGCACTGTAGGACAGAGTGAGGGTAAGTGAGAGAAAGAGGGAAACCAGTTGGGAGATGCAGGACAGTTGAGGGGAAGAAATTCATACAGTTGTCCTCCTTTGTGAAGAAATACTGTATATATGTGCTTCATGGATGATGGACTGTGTGTGTAATTATGGAGAGAACCAGCGGTCTGGGCTTCAGCTGGTACCAGGGGAGAAGAGTGATGACAGCAGCGAGCAGTGTCATCTTAATATCATTAGATGAATTATTCTCCCAAGTAGTCTGGCTCTGGAAGGCAAATAGCACAAGCCTGACGTGGTTCAGTCTCACCAATCAGCCCAGTGGCTCACTGATATTATTTAAGATAAAATAAGATATTCCTTTATTAGTCCCACGATGGGGAAATTTAGAATTTCCATACATGGATCACAAGAACAGAGATTGCATGTTGAAAATCTATTTCACTTAAGAATAACTAGTGCAGCACCCGATCGAGACCTCCTCATCAGCTTATGCCTAAACCTAACCAACCTAACCAACACTGCAGGTCTGATGGGTCACCAAATATGGTGTTTCTCCAGTATTGCAGCAACCAACTTCACACTTGAAACAGCTCTCCCTTGTGCCCTCAATACGCTTGCTTTAAAAAACAAACAAACAATACATCCATTATTAAAGTTACAAAGTCAAAGCCAAAATGTCTGCCATAACATATCTGTCCATTGCAGGGCAATGGAATTCTGTCACATTGAATGGAAACACACATGTTGCAAAACTTTATATTCCATTCAAAATTATTGTGGTGGGAAAAAAATAACATGACATGCCTTCATTTAGCCCTGCTAGTCTTGGTGTACATTCACAGGAACTAATCTTTTTCCTGCTTATTATCATTATTATTATTATTATTATTATTCAAACTGTGTCATCAAATGCATGGATGGATGGATGGATTAAAATGGATTTAAAAAAACGTTAATTTACTGTGCTTAGAATTTGGATTTTGTAATGTTATACACTGAACTCAATTTGCATGTTATGGCATTGACACAGTTATCAAATACACTTCAATGTAATAGCCCTGGCCACAATAAGTATTAGCTTTGCAAAGCATAATGATCCATTTTTGTTGAGACAGAGGTGCTCATTCAACTTAACTGTCACAGTTGAGTCCACTGTTTGTGGCGTTTTTGTATTGAACTGTATCATATTATAAAAGGTAAACAATGACAAAAACACATCTGTCTCTTGAGGTTACACTATTGTATTATTGATGAAAAAAAACACTCAGATAAATGATGTTGCAATGTTGTGAGCAGCATAACCTCATTATAATTAAATGTTTCTCATAGGATTAGCCGGAGATCTGTCTCCTGCAGGCCAAAGATGCTTCACTGGTTTGATTCTCCTTGGCATCACTGTCTCCACTTGATGTTTAATCAGAGGAAGCTTTTTGACCTGCTGGAAAGGTGTTGATGTTGAAATGACAGTGATGAATTACCTCAGTGCGCTGTGACCTCAGGTGGTACATTCACACTTTCATAATTTAATTTTCCCTTTTTTCAACTTGGCAGGATGCAGTTGAGGTGGATGATTCCAGGCAACTCTAATCAATACAAAATCAAGTTTGGGCAAGATGGTTCCCTGACATTTTTCAAAATTTAAACACCTAAAAAAGAGGAGGATATCACACTCAGTTTGGAGGTACAAACTGCAAGAATTGGTGCAAAAATAACACCTTGAGGTGATTTTTAACATAGGAACTTCAACTGCCACATACACACACACAAGTGCAATGACAAATCCCATGCTGTCGTGATGGGATTACAAATCATGTAAATGGCCATTTGTATGACACAGACTGAAATATCACACACACTGAACGTGGTCAAGGCTAGTCCAAGGAACCAACCAGTTACTATTTTAGTGGCTATTAGGGTCAGCGTCTCAGACTGCAGAGAGCCACAGAGCAGGGCCTTGGTCTGCTTCCTGTATTCTGATATATAGGACACATCAATGGTATTATGACATATAAAGCCAGTGTTTGTAATGAGTGTGTACATATATGCATCTCTATGCTAATTCATGCATATGTTATTGTGGCTGAATTTGCATCTGAAAATGACCAAGCCTGGATTCTATCTTGTCATTTCACAAGTGATTTAATAGCAAATAAAAGCACAGGAGAGGAATGTGAGATTTTGCTGTCGATAGCTTTTGCCAGCATCATGAAATATTCAGCTGAGTGCCCTGCACTCAAATTTTATCACCTGATTCATTTGAATCTGTTAGACATATGCGGATGGGGAACTGAGAAAGGTGGTCTCCCACCCAAGGAAATTAGGAAAAACTGATGACTGAATCAGACTGATATATTCCTAACAATATCTTTCCTCACATTGTTGAAAATGGCTAATAAATGGCATGCACTAGATGCTACTTAGACATTTATCTACCTACAGAATGTCTAGACCTTTGAGGAAACTGAACAAGTAGCATGCATATTGTAAATATTTTCGAATAATGGTTACTTAGTCATGCATATTCTTAACAATATAAAAATTCCTTTTATATCCGCATTTGAAAATATCATCCATTGCATGTCATTCTATACAATTATGAGCTAAAATAATGGACCTCTAAAAGAAAGAATGACTCTAAAATGTTTGTTCAAACGGTGTCTACAACAGGCTGAATCCTTGAGCTACTAACACAACCTCACATCCCAGCGCACACTTGCAGGTTAGACAACTCCACAATGTCAACACTGTCCAGGTCTGCTTTGCACCTCTCCTAAATCCATTAACAACTCCCCCTTTCTTCCCCACCTGTGATTAATCAGTGCATTCATCAGCAAAGATTTACTCCACCTGTGATGAGAGGAGAGGAAGACGCAACAGTCTCCATGAGAACTTGTTTTTTTTTTTTACAGCTAGCAGAGCCACATGTAAAAAATCCCTATTGAATCTGACAGAAAACAATATTGGTTTCTGTGTTCATCAGCCTTGTAAGCCTTCTTCAGTATATGAAGTTTGCTTTTGTTCTTTTTTTTACCTCCAAATGTCAAACCATGAAAGACCTGCATGTTTTCCTGCCACTTCACCATCAAGCATTTCTGTCTGTGCACTAAAGAGTGGATCCCGGCGAAGAATCTGCCATAAATACACATTAAGCTTTGCTGGTGTAAAAGCTTGAGTGAAGTTTTATAGTAGTTTTATTGGATGAGGGAAACTTAAAGATCCTGAAAACCAATTTTCCAAATTATCTTACTATGAGCAATGGAGTCCTCTGTGAATTCTTTTCTTTTTATAATTTTTATAATTGTGGCTTTGCTCTTGTTTTTCTGGTTAAAAGTGGGTGGGACTCAGCAGGAAAAAGTTGGTATGGTTTTCCCCAAACTTTAACTTCAACTGTTGCTTATTTATTCCTAAATAAATGTTGAGAGAAAGACAAAAGACTTGAAGCCGACTTTTTCACAGGCTTCAAATTAAAGCAAAAGCCTGCTGGCAGATGATCACATGAGACTGTATCATGCACTCTCATGTAGTCAGAAGACAGAATTTTAGTATTTGGGCACAATTGTTCTCAATGTTTTTATACCGAGAAATGCAACACAATGCTCACGCAAATGGAAAAATAACAGTTTTAGGGCAGAGGTGTTTAAGGCTGCAAAATAATTTTAGCACACAATAGCAGAGCCGACAAGTGAATAATTTACTTCGTCCTTGTTTGTCTCTCTTGAATGACATCAAAGGAAAAAGCTGCACTCACACTGCGTCTAGGAGAAGTAATTAATGCTGTTAATTTGGGCCCGTCCTTGGCTGCTGAATGGGTCCTGTACCACACAGGTCTCTTTGACCCTGTCTCTCTACAGGAGACCACCAAAGTGTGGAGGAGAGGCCCGCAGCTTCAAAGCTGATACTCTGGGATCCTGAAAATAGAACAGAGCTACTGTATGACTGAAGTGGGGGAGAAAAAAAGTGCAGGACCATATGCTCTTCCTTCTGGCCGTGAAACAAGATGATCTAATTAAATCAAGCACTAAGTTTTACATGAGTGGGACAAAGCTTCCCCTGCTGAGAGAAGGTTCAAAGTCATATTGCCAGCTATTCCTTTTTGGCACAGAATTCATCACGTAAATTAAGAGCCACGAATTATTCCTTAAAGCACATTTTAAGTTCTCATCCACCTACACTGACACAGTCTAATCTAAAATATGCTGTTTATGTTCATTCTGGCAAACTTTAATGTTTTTAATTTTTTACTTTATTTTTATTCTTTTATTTTAATTTTGGAGACATCTGAGCAATGAAAACCTCACATCTTGTGAGGAATTGAATATAACGGCATCCCAGATGTTTGCATCCCACATGACAATAGCTGAGAGGAACAAAGGAGATGCGCAGGACGACGGGACTAATTCATTCACCGGATGCTAATGATATCTGCTGACACTTATTTGAATATCATTCTAAATATGGACCAAACTCATGCGTTATTTACCTGCATTTCTGCAGGGAAAACATCACCGGCTGTGTGTGGTGTATTTACACATCAAACATCTCCCTCACTTCCCCATCATTGCTCTCCTTTTTTGTCTTCCAGTTTCCCTCCAATCCTCTCCCGTCTGCTCTTATCTCTGCTTTTACCGCCTCTCAAAGGACGGGCTTATCTTATGATCATTATCTTATTAATCATAGTGTTAAAATCAGACCATAGCATGCAATTTATTTCATTTGTTCAACATGTCCCGCTGCTTAAAGCTGAATAAATGCATGGTTGTAGAACGACAGAACAGACTTAACAGACACAGAAACTCAGTGATGTTTGAGGGAAGCTAATGAGTAAGCATTTACAAAAACAACTAAAATTCTGAAGACGGTGGCGGCTCATTTGAAGCCTCTGCTCACCCACACAGGTGTTGTCACTGAGCCGATTAGACCTCTCTGCAGTGTGTGAGCATGCGCTTGATTGAAATCTGACCAAATCTCCTGGCAGTTTAGTTGCACCTTAATTTAATAACAGTAAAATGTGTTTATCTTTAACTCCTTGGAGTTTTCTGTCCTCAATCAACACCAGGCATGTGTTCACCCAGTGTCAGTCTGAATAAGGGTCTAATCAGCCACATTAACTGAAACGCTTGTGTGGGTGTGCAGCCTTTGACAAAACTTACTATGCTTTTGAGGACATACCTATAATAATAAAAGCCGTCCCTAATCCAGTGCTGCAAAAAGCATTTCCTTTGACTCCACAGATTCTCACCTTAATTCCTGGTACAAGTATACTATTGACTTTGGAGTAGTTGCAATTAATATGGCTGAAATCTGATGTATGCACCAATACATACTACTACATCAACCATACATCTGCTACACATACAGTATATACCTTTTTATAATTGACCGGATTAAGGTTTAGACAGTGTCATGCTAAATAACTTAGCTGACGTAGAGTTGGGGTTCTGGCAAAACTTAGAGAAGGTCTGAGAGAAGCATCAATGCTCTAAAGACCGCCGACCACATAGCAATATAATTCACGACCGTCACAGTTATTTAGCACACTGAGGTCATGTCATTCGTTTTTTGGAAGTTTCAGCAAAAAAGAATAAACTGACTTTATACGTAACAATAAGGGAAATTCCCCAGGGAGATGGTTCTAGGATGGCAACAACTGTTATTAATCACCAGGAACTTTGGTTGCCAAAGAATCAATCGTAAAGGCTTTGGTGAACCTCTGACTTTTCCTTTGGCACCACCAGGAGGCTGACAATTTTCATATTTGGTGACTGCAGCTTTGGAGTCTCAACAACTTTTAGAATGATTCCCATGAAATGTGGCATCAGCAAAGCAAATGGCATTCCCATCATCCTCAGTTGTGCTTTGTGTGTAGTGCTAAACAGCAAATGTAAGGATGCCAACATGCTAAACTAAGACGATGAACTTAAATTGGACTTAGATTTTGGTTGTGGTGGAGGTGTTGACTTGGACTCTGGATTTTGTCTGAGGTTGCGGATCGGATCAGCTAATCACTGACGGCCTGCAGCTGTACTGTGAGATGGTGAGTGGAGTCAATCATACAAATACAACTGCTAAGATAGTACAGCACACTAAAGATGGCTTGAGGCTGAAACGTTTTTGCTGATTTCATTTGGTCTTTGCTAATAAAAAATATCAAAAGGAGCTGCTTGGCTCTTGGACCAAACGCATTTGTCCTCGGTCGGTGTGATTAGATGCATCCCGGCCAATTATAGCTGACAAAAGGAGATGGCTGACATCCTTACATCCGTCATCTGTGTGAAATTACAATCAGCTTCACGAGGTGCATTGTCACTCCTTCCTTGATCCAAATTAAAATGGAAGCCAGACATGATAGCTGCTTACCATCAAATGCCATTTTTGTCTGGGTCAAAGAATGGAGACAAAAGTGTGCTGTGTTTTGTTAAAAGTCTTTGGTTTTGATCTATAGTTTAAAGCGATGATGATGAGGCTATAAAACTAAGCTTAACACAGCTGTGCACCAACACAACAGTGATACTGGAGAGATGCAGCCATGTGTAATGCTTGGGTGGTCAGCCTTAATCACATTAGAAAACCAACATCTTGAACTATAGCCACTCCAAGCAAGTCCATTAGAGCGGAAAAGCCTGTTAATTAATATCCCAATATGACAGTCCCTGTGTTGTAACACTATCTCGTTCTCTGTCCGCTATCTGATTCATATGTAAGTAGGTCAGTGGTGCCGGGGCCTGGCTATGAATGGGCTCTGTTAGCCGAAGATCCACAGGCTCAAAGCAATTACACATTAACATGGGGCTCTGTCCCAAATTTCCTTTTTAGCTTCTGCCGCTTGACCCCTCAGCCCTCCCCTATCCAGCCTAGAGCACACATTAACAGCACTCTCTAACATTTATGAGTTAGACGTTTGTGCACTGTATGAACAGTTTAAATGTATATAATATAATGCTTAGCGTCTGACTTTACAAGCAGTCAGAGAATGGAGGAGGCAAAGAGAAGATATCAAATAGAAATACACGATAGCAGCTGTGAGCAGCTTGCTGCCATAGCACTGACATCCAGAGAGATATTTACAGTTTATTTGGATCTAAATTGGTGTCCTGTTCTTCTGGGGTGTTCCAGAAAAGAAATCCCAGACAGTGACTCCCTTAGTCCCCGAATGAGCCAGTGGCAACATTAACCCCACTGTTCCAGCCCAACGCCTCAGATTTAATTGTTTTTTTTAGTTTATCCCAGTCACCTTATTATATTGTTCATTCATCATTTCTTTAAAAAGTCACTGTCCTCCACAAAGTTTACTGCTGACTGACGGAGAATGTATGTGCTCTAAATCTCTCAATTTGCTGCTCTGTCTGCATTTTCTTTGTCCATGTCTGTCCTGGAGTGAGTCTTCACAAAGCTGCTGTGAAAGACAAAACTGCAAACAAGCACAGCCATCAAACTTCAGACCTTCAGCGGCTGAGTATTTGACACCTGACAGGGAAGACACAATTTTAATGGAGTGTTATTTGAAACCGAACAACTGTTTGGTCAGTCAACGAACTCTGAGTTTGCATTTCAAGAAAATGCAAATTAAAATTTAACATAAAAAAGCCCAAGTTTGTTACATACCATCAATTATTAAAGATTAAACCAGTGGCTCCCAACCTTTTTTTTTTTTTGCTTCAAACTGATTAAAAGGTCCTACTTGGGGCCCCATGTCATATTTTCAGATGTTTACGAGTTGTTAGCAGTTCCACCAAAGACTGATTTTCCCCTCTAAACCTCTCGGATGGTTTCATTTAATGAGCTGTTTGAAGCCCCCAAAAAGCACAATTATCCAAAATATTTAATAAGCAAATATTCGCATCTAAATATGAATACACATTTGTGTAGCAGAGGATTGTCTTCTTATCTTTTCCCTCCAGTTAATCATCTCATGGCCCCACGAGTTTATGTTGTGACCCTTTGGTGACCCTGTTCATCAAGTAATTAAAACTAGCTGCATTTGAACAGGGTACAACAGTAAGTAATACATCAGTCACAAGTTTTTGCAGAACGCATACTTTTAATGCTGATAATACTTTTGTACTGCTACCTTAATAAGATTTTGAATGCAGGAATTGTACTTATAAAGGAGCGCTTTTACATCTTAGTGTTACTACTGTTCGATTTGAGCAGCTCAGTCTTAGCTGGCACACGTCAGAGTTTGTGATACATTTGCTCCATGAAATTCCTAAAATACTGCTTTGCTCCAAGCACATTTGCATATCCCAAAGTGACCTCTTCACACATCCTGAATCTGATGTTTCACATGCGTATTACGCTTGGGTCCTGTTGTAGTCTTTTGACTCATCACCTGTTGCCATAATTGGAGGGAGCTAAATCCCTACCTGCAATTTTTTTTCTTCCTCCCCATCCTCAACCCACTTTGATGCCCCAGTTATCACGCCTGCATTGTAAGTAGTTCTGTGCCGAGGAATTAGCTTTTTTCGCTTTGACTTCTGCTTTACTCACCCAGGATGCTGCCTCAGTAGAATCTACGCTTTTGGATCGTCCTAAATCCATCCTGTAAACACTGCATTAAATATTGATCATATCATCATGCACAACAACTTTTTTTTTATTTTTTTGTTTTGCTGTGCTAGGCGTAATGTGAACCGTGCAAGGTTTTCTGCTAATGAGGTTCTTCAAGCGCAGCAAATCATCTTCACCACCATTGATTTGATCAAAGATTGGAGGTTACAAATTATTGAAATTAGTGGTGCATGGGAGAGTTAAAAATAATTTCATTTTAATAATCATCAAGGACTGTTTGCATGAAATACATACAGTGGACGAGTTATCGTACATATGGTACATATACTTTCTGGCTTATCAGAATGCACCACAGGCAGTGTAGGAAAATGAGCTTGAAGCTTACATTAGCTGTCCACAAATGCCTAGCCAGGAAGATTCTTTAAGCAGTCTTTGTTGGAGGCCTCAGCAGTGAACAATCAGTGTTTGCTTGAATGTCAGATCACGAGATGCAGCCTGAGAACTTCTTTCTTGTGGAGTATCTGTGGAGCAAGAATTGTTTGACACCATTACAACACACACTGTATTGCAATTAATAGTAGCCTTACCTGTTATGCAGCTTAGACAGACATCCAGTCATGATTTAGCATTTAAAAAGTCTAAATGCAACCTTTAGCTCACATCCTCACACACACAAACACAGCCCAGAGGTTGTTAACATGAAGACAGAATAATCTATTTAAATGGATGTGGCCAAATGCATTAAAAGGAGTTATTTCCAGCTCATATGTTGTGTAAAATAGCATGTGGTAAATTAATAACCTTTCGACAATAATTTTTGTTTACCTGTGTGCATGTAAAGAGGGGGCCTCTTACACTTACACTATGGTATCATTTAACATTTATTTTTTTATTTTAAATAATACAATAAATATACTACAAACGAACATTGGCTTTGGTAGAGTTACAAGTTCATCATTTTCTCTCCACTTCACAATTGTGGACATGACCATTGAAAAACTGATGTATCCTGATGAATAAAACGTGGACCGGAGATCATGTCACTCTACAAAATTATAACAAGAGAAAAAACTTTACAATTTCATGCATACAGATAAGTTTTAATGCTTCAAAAGACATACAAGAGTGGATGGCCACAGTAAACTTGAATTTATTGACATAAAAACCAATATAACTTCTATCCTCTTATCCTTACACAGGTTTGACAAGACTGTGAAAACAAACAAACAGACAGACAAATGGAAATCTACAAAATAAAACAAAAAAAAACAAAAAAACAAAACAATGGCAGCATCACTGCTGGTTCTGGAAATTTACAAAAATTAGCTTGTCCTTTTTATTGAGAGCAAGGTATTAAATTTGGGTGTACTGCATCACAATGAAAAATAAAGCCATAGATCTACAAGCATATTGAGTTATCTTAACAGAAATGGTTCAAGTCACATATTTGAAGATTTAAAAAAAAAAGGGAACAAAACAAACCTACGTAGGAAGGGCTGTAAAAATTCTGTGGTAGATACTAGTGGTCATAAGCATAGAGAGTGCATAGTTTGAACAAAGAGCATAATTACAATAAGGGCAAAAAAGTAGACCAACAAGCAATTTTTGACGCTGCATGAGCAAGGTTTTTCATCTGCTAATTTGGTGACCTGCCTCTACTGGGGTTAAATCAAGAAAAAATACTTTTCAAGTTGTTTCCCATAAAAAAAAAAAAAAATTAATTTTAAGCCACCGTGGCGCTTAAAGCTAAATATATACGTGAAAACCTTTGGTGGAAGGGCTTAAGATTTCATACACCAAACAAAACTTTGGACCACATCCCTTTGGCCCAATCACAACATGTCCACGTCTCAACTCCATCAGTTTGACGTGGCACAGATGATCCAACAGCAAGAGCCATAATGCAGCACCTTTAGAGCAATGATATGCAAAGCCAACAGCACCATCTTAGTTTCCGCTCGTTATTCCAACATTTGGTACAAGTTTCTTATCTGTGCGGTCCGCTGAAGCAGGAGATAACATACGCCGCCATGCTGCTCTGATCTGTGAGTGAATATGTAGAGAAATGGCATGCAAACACCACCGCTGAACATTGAAGAAAATAATAAAAAATGGATGCAGCAAAAGGTCCACCTGTGTCAGACGTGGTGGGTAAGAGAGTCAAGGGGCTGCTGGTGATGGAATATTATCACCAAGAATTTCCTTTCATTCAAACAACAAACACTAGAAAAATACATAGCACCACAGAAGAGAGAAAATAGCACCTAGGATTTGATTTCTTTGTGTTTTCATTAAAAATCTCCCATTGCATAGTCAGATAGAGGAGTATTTGAGGAAAAAAAATAGAAACCGTTTATTAAGTTAATGATTTTGCTACCAAGGTAGGTGTTCTGTTCAGAGGGAACAAAAGGAGGAATGTATTATTTTTTTGTTCTGCAAATCAAACTGTCACATAATATCACAGAGCTTGTTTTCGTCTTTTATTTCCATTCTGTTCTTAAATTACAACAAGGTGTGCTCCACAACTGCAACAAGACAGGACTTCCCAATCTTTCTTTTTGTTTCTCAATTTACAAGTCTAATTTCCTCACTTTCGATATTTTTCTACAATTTAGATGTTATCCCCATATCCATTGTCTCCTACCTCACAATTAATAGTCACATGCATGTTTTGAAGCCAGAAGCAATAAACATTACCAGGAAAAATATACAGAATGTACTTACAAACATAAAAATTATTTATATATATTTATATATATAAGATCCATTCCAAGAGAATGGGGAGACAATTATGCACAAACAAAGCTCCCGTAGTGAATGAGCAAACAAACCAACAAAAGACAAGTGGAAAAAGCCAGGGAGATGAAGGAAAACATGAAAACTAAAGAAAAGAAAAGAGCCGAATCAGATGGAGTCCATGGCAAACGCTGCAACCGCCTGGAACGGCTGCAGCTCTCAGGGTCGCCTTCGTTGTTTGGGTCACAAAAGACTAAATCAAGTGTGATGACGTAGGGCTAGGGTTGTGTGTGCGCGTGTGTGTGTGTGTGTGTGTGTGTTTGTGTGTGTGTGTGTGAGTGTGAGTGTGTTGTGTGTGTGTGAGGCAGGACCTGACATCCAGTTTCAAAACTTGCATGTGATGGAGAAGGCACACTGAGGTTTCAAGGTTATTTCGTTTTCCTCTATTCCTATAGAATTTCACTGTATTCTCAACTTGATTTCATTTTACTCATACTTGTTGCTTTATGGAAAAAAAAGTTACTTTTTTTACAAATAGAATTGTCCTATTCTTTTTCAAATGTTTTTTTTTCTGAGAAAACAAATATATGCTTTTTTTTTCTCCATTTGCTCAGTAAACAGTCTTAGCCGATGAAACAGACAGGGCCCACTTCAAATCCAAACTTCTGCGTGGAACCGCCAAAGTCGTTGAACATGATGTCCACAAATGGCACCTGTTCCACCTTTGGTGTGTTGATCTCAAGTACTGTCTTTTCATAGCCCTTTTTCAACTGTCAGAGAGAAAAGACACAGCAGGAGGGAGCGTTAGTGTGTGAAGAATTATTCGTCAGAAATAAAAAACATCACACACTTCTGGAAGGCTCTTATCGACTGAGCCACTACAAAGACAAAAGAACATAATTCTCTGACAGTGCTCATCAAAGGAAGCCCGCCGACCGCCTACACAAACACACATCTCTGACTTACCGCACAGCCATCGGCCAGGGTGCGAATGTAGGGGTTGTTATCATAAGACATCTCCTCATCGTTGGAGCCCAGGAAGCGGATGGCCTTGTCATAGTTGTCCTGATCCTGGTTGTACCAGGCCACCGAATGGTAGCAGTTGTACGTCATGTTCTGTCTGGCTGCTGCGCTCAGCAACCTCATGAAAGTCATCTGGACCACACCGATGGGGTTGCCCTCTGCATCCACGTAGGAGAGCTGCAAAAAGGAACACAAATGGAGTTGAGCATCAACAACATCACACCAGGAGAAGGGACCAGTGTCAAGAATGATTAGATTGAGAGGAGGAATATCCTGGAGATCCTGAAAAAGACTGAACAAACTGCCATCGTCTATACTGTGCAGAGTTATTGCCTCTTGAGCCATTTTGGTTTAATTTATGACTAGTATTTTGTATTCCTGTTGTCCTGCTGTGCTTGGTTTTCTAGGACGTCTTTGTTATCTGTTTTGTTAACAGTGTTAGAAAAAGGAGGTGTCACACAAGGATTCAGAGTTAATACACTCCCATGCTCTGTGAGAGCACACAGTTCTGGTCATGAAAGGATTGGGGCTGTTGAGTTCTATATTTTTCTTCTTGTCAACAAATCCCATGACAAGACCAAAACAATGTGTGGGTTTGTCTCTAAATACTTCCTTACTTACCTGCTCTTTGTTACACTCAGACACAAGCGAATTCATTCCTACGGTAGATATTAAAATACATGCTTTTCTTTTCTTTTTAAGACAAATGACCTTAAAGAGCTGGGCACTGTAGTTTTGAGCAAATGTTACTTAAACAGGAGGAAAATACACATTTGCTGGGGACTATTTTCACCTGTGGATTGATACGCATTTAGGACACTACTGAGTATTTACTACAGTGTTTACTGTAATGACAGAACATCTCAGCCACTGCCACAGTCTAGCTTGTGTAGCAAGTGTTGGTTTTGGTCTTTTCATTGGGGATTCCTTGAGGAAAAAAAAAAAATGGAATATTAACCCGCAGTATAAAGTCCACGTGTTAAAAAGTGGATCAGGTGATGATACTATATAGATGGAAAGGAAGTAATGAGAAGGAAAGATTATTTCCAAGGTTTAATGCCTGGAAGCTGTAATGATATGAAAGGCTTAATGTGGAAAAATCTGCCTTCAAAGTACAAAAAAATAGGCATAACTAAACACCTAATTTGAATCTTGATTATGTAATTATGTAAAATATATATCCAATCTGAGCAAATTATGGTAAGTACATGAAAATGTAATTATCCTAATAGGAAAAATGTTGCAGTAATGATATGTTAATTGCCTGGTAATTAACCCAAAATTAACCTAGAATTCTGCTTTTTCTGCTCATGTTACAGCAGACTGAGATACATTCCATAAGCTGATTATAGCATCTTGTAATCCTGACTGATAAGACAGCCGTTTTTTTTTTCCCCAACCAGTCGTGGTTCAGTTTAATGTCCATAAGTGACGATCTGCATACCAACCATCAGGAATCCATTAGATCCACATGGTCGCTTCGTCTTTCAGACAAACAAGACTTTCTGAGAGTAGAGCGCATGCAGCATTTGTGCCATGGAGCCAGAGCAGGAACCCGTCTGTGAGTCTGGATGTGTTCTTTCTCGACTTGCTCTTGCACTCAAGCGAATGCTCACACATGCAGGCACACATGCATATACAAACCCAGAGCACCGACACTCAAACTTGACGTTAATAGAGAGAGCCAATCATCTTCTCCATCTATTTGTGCAACAATTTAGTGCCAGTGATTGTTTTTAATCACATCCCACGGTATAAATAGCGAACTCTCTGTTTTGCACTGCGTCTATGAGTGTTGGCGCTGTGGCCCAAAGTGATGCTCTGATGTTTTCATCCTCAGAGTGGCTGGGTAGTTCCACGTTTTTTTCCATTTACCCCACCGCTCTACATCCCCTTCATCCCTGCCCCGCGCAGCGTGTGGCTTCAGCCCAACATCGGCAGAGAAACATTACCTCTTTATCATCACAGCCGCAAGTCAACAGTGACTGAGTACCCAGAAGCCCCTGGGTGGTGACTGAGTGCCTGACCTGTCTGACTCAGAGCTAATCTGCCAGATCTAAGTAGTGTTTAAGGGAGACACTGAGAATGTGAGTGCAGCTGAATGGCTGCAGCAGAGACACTTATTTACCCCCCCCTTGTAAAGGATGGGTGATCTGCTGAGGGAACTTGTTGAGATCTACAACAAAAAAAAGCAGCGTAAAGTGATGTATTCACTCTCAGGTGGTTTTCTCCACACTATTAAATCAGCTATGTATGGGTATGCTGTTGCTTCTTGAGTCAGGCACACAGTCACTCTTAGGAGATGCTCTCTTAATGGAGAAGGAGCAGATATACAGTCGAGAATTTAAACTGTGAAAAAGCACTATATTGTTTTCGATTATTTGAGTTCCATTAGATACCAAATCTATTGCTTCACTGTAGACAATTCTAGCCTGTATGGTCCACAAATCTCTCCTCCATTGACTTGTGAGAGCATCACCAATTTTCTTGGACTGAAGGTGAGTGCAGCTCGTGCTGAATCATGCACCACAATAATGAAACAACCAACAAGCAAGTTGCCCATGCATATACATACTCTGTAGGGCAGAACCAGAACCATGCAGAGCCTCAGGCACGCAGAGTCCAGGCTGTAGCCAGGACTCTGGGGCCGCAGGCAGGGCCACTTACCAGAGAACCTCTCTTGTAGTGACTATACCATGTGCCTGGCGAGTCTTTGGGCCATTTTGCCATTTTGCTCTGTAAAATATAAGAGGCATTCAGGGAGGGAAAAGGACTTGGGAAAGTCGGGAGTCTGGCTTACCAGTTTACCACGTTTGAATTCACTGAACCAGGAGCCGGGATTCTCCTTTACCCAGGATGTGAGCCTAGCCTGGGGGCATGGATTGACAGAGAGGCAGAGGAGGAGGAGGAGGACGAAAAAACAGCAGGGTTAAAGAAAGGAAACAGATCTGACAGAAACACATCTCCTCTCAGATTTGTCTTTGTCCCTTTTTTTCCGCTTCTGTTTGCCCCCTCCGAGGAGTCTTCCAGACCTGAAACAGTATTCAGTGAGATCGACCAGACCAACCAGTCAAGGGCAGAAAAATTTAGTAAGCCATTTTGCCATTTTGTACAGTATAAACTGTAGCTGGCAGCTAATTGCTGCTGAAAAATTCATGAGTACACAGTGATTAATTAAGAAATGATCGCCTGCAAGGAGCTCGTATACCACGGCCTCTATCCCTGCTGTTCAGTGTTAGTGCTGTGCAGCCATGGTGCACTGACTTTGTTATGCCATTAAAAGCTGTGAATTAGCCAACAGGGCACAACTCTAATGGTCTCAGCTATGACAATGATGAATTTCTCTATAATTAGATAGTAGGGTTTGATATGGAACTGTCATCAATAGCTTAATGTGTTAATGAATGATGAGCCGGTGATCACTTATCGCTGGGAGATGGCATACATTAAACCCACGCTGCCTTGAAGGTGACCTTCAGTTGTTTTCATTGGAGTTGACTGAGCAGAGGAGGAAATATACACTCTTGCTGTGACTTTCTCTTCATCTAGCATCCAAGATAGCATGTCCAGCTTTTTGACTGTGATTATGTACAGTACATGGACAGTATAACTATGTGCTCCTTTATTAACTGTGCCAATCTGAACACGTGGGACCGTTTGCAGTCTCTGTGCTAGACTGACAGCGCAGGATTTTCTTTTCGCCTCAGACACAAATGAGAGCAGCCCATCACCACAGCGCTATAAAAAGTCTACTTCATTATTCTAAGCTTAAGCAAACTCCTGCTCCTCTGAGGCTTGGTGAGTGGGATCATTAAAATGGCTGTAGCACTGTGCTATTACACAACCCCTGACTTGTCAAAGACAGTGTTCCCAATGTTTCACCACTCTGCTACTCTCCTCTCCTCTGCACACTCATGCATAATGAACCAAAAACCTTCTCAGTGTGCCTGTCACCTGCCAAAGGCTTTACAGGTGATAAACTCCTTAATGGCGCTCCATCTAAAAATGGCACTGAAACGATAAGGTATGGACAAGTTAAAGCGAATGCGTGTGTTTGAATAACTTGCCTCCCTGTAGTTGCCGACTGTCAAAACTAAACTTAAATTTAGCATGTTTGTAAAATAACTTTTGCCCTCATGGGCCAATGCAGGCAGTCCTCTTGAGTCATCTCCCACACTTTATTGGTAGCGACACCCCAGCTAATCTCATGGAGGCTAATTATGTGGCTACATGTGTTGGTACAATAGAGTTACTGTTGCAGCTAGCACTGTCTTGAGATGCTTGGGTTATTTATACAGCATGTTCTGCACTTGGTCCCAGACGTGAGAAAAAAAAACAAAACCCCACAATCATTCACTTATCTGGAGTATTCTGCGCATCTTACAATACTGTCAATCAAAGCACAAACTGCAGGCTTAAAATAGTTTGTTTTCTCTTGTTCATACCACAGTGTCTTGCTAGCACTAGCAACTAACACTTTTGCTTAATTTGTCTTCAACCTGACTGTCGATTGTGTGTGTGTGTGTGTGTGTGTGTGTGTGTGTACACGCGGACAGACTTACCCCTTCAGACTTCTTATCTGGGAAGATGCAGCTCTCTCCACCTGCTGTGAAGTTGCAGTAAACCTTGAAGGAGTCCCGAGAGCAGCCCTGGTTTGGATCAATCCAGTACTCACCTGGAGAAATGGAGAGAGGGAGAAAATAGGGAGCGAGAGAGAGCAATTATAGAGCGGCATGCATGATTTGAAGCCTATACTTGAGTCCTTCAGGTCAAGGCCGTGTCTAACATATTGCATGTACTAAGAGCATCTCTATGTCCGCACTATCGGTCTGTGTTGTTGCTATATCATGTGGAGATGTTGTCCAGGAAAAAGTTATCAAACTTTCAATATTTCCTTGGTTTGAGCACATTTTTTTTTTTTGATCATTGATGAACATTATACAGAAATACTTCTGTTAAACTAGTCCATATGTCAACAGTTCCAAGTGTCATGTGACTATGACAGATGAACCACTGACACATCCAAAAATGCAGCATGTAGTAATGATTGATGGTTGATTCTAGGGCTGCAACTAATGATTATTTCATTATAGATAAATTGGATGATTATTGTCTCAATTAATCATTCAGTCTATAAAAATGCCAGAAAGGATTACCTAATGCCCAAAACGATGTCTACCAACACATTATCACTCTCATTATCACATAAGTGATAGAAGAACAGCAAATCCTCACAAACGACTGAATGTGTGTCACATGGGCGTGGATGGGAAGGGAGGCGGTTCGTGGCTCTCAGTGAGGCTGGCAGCTACACAGCAGAGCTTAAACTCTCACAGCACGCCGACAGGACTGTAGTGTCCAGTGGCATTTTGTTTACTTCAACATTTCTAGAAAGCTGCTGTGTGATAACTGCCAGAAATTAAAATCTGTGGAGAGGTAGGATTATACAATATGCCTCATTTTTGATGGAGTGTAATACAAACCATCGGGGAAATCAGGGTGGCAGAGCTGCAGATCTTTGCAGGTACGTGCAGGGTTACTCTGTGTGCCCAGCGGGTGCTTCATCTGCTCGATCTCCAGCTTAAGGGAGTTGAGCGAGCCAAAGATTTCCTCCATGCCGTCGTCGTAGTCCTTGTAGTTGGCGTCCATGGCTGCGTCATCCACCACCTGGCTGGCATCGATGTTCCTACGACTTCTGCCTTTAATGGGGGCCTGGATGGGGAGTGGGTGGATTACATCGCCGGGTGGACCCTGTTATGGAGAGACAAATGCCAGTCAGAGAGAAGAATGAAGATGATGTAAATGTGTATAAAACTAGGGAGATAACGACTTACACTAAGGATAAGACAGAAAAAGATTCAAAAGTCTGGTGCATTGACTTACAGGAGGGCCAGGAGGGCCAGGTACTCCACTCTCTCCCTTTGGTCCAGTTTGACCCTGAACAGGACAAATTAAAGCAATGCTTGATCTTAAATGACAAATGCTCTCATATGTCTCATAATAAACGCTTGCTACCGTTTCTGATAGAATGACGCTTTAGCAAAACACTTACCGATGACCCTTTAGCTCCTTTGGGACCAGGAGGACCCTAAAGATGCAAGGATGAACAAATAATCAATATTGGCTCAGACATTAAACACTATTGAGTTACACACAAGCTGTAGTACAACACATATAATGAGTGTAGTCTTACAGGTAATCCAGGAGGACCGATGGGGCCAAGTGGACCTGAGGGACCAGAAATACCCTAAAGAAGGAAAAAGGAGAGAGTGTGAATCCTTAACTGTTGTGTGACAACTGAGGAAGTATGTTTGTTTATACTAAATGCAAACGCTCTGACTAGCATAAGGGATATTATTGGTGACTACATTTTGCCTGTGCTAAATTAAGAAAAAGACCATAAAGACGAAGATTATCAATAAATATGAGTGGGTTGACTCACATTTATTGATAATCTTCATTAATTAATGGCTGCTCTTGAATGTCTGAGCTTTTTACTACGACTCCAGTGAAGGTTTGTTTACTTACAGTATCTCCTTTGGAACCGTGTGTTCCTGCAGGACCTGGAAGACCTCTGTCACCCTTTTCTCCCTGTTCACCTGGGGGTCCGATAAGTCCAATAAGACCCGGATGGCCCTGAGGGTAGAGAACAACACGTATATTATCAATTCAATAGTCACTAATACACCATCAACAACATTAGCTATGTAAAATGTATATCCATCACACCCTCTAATCATTAGGGTAATGATTTGATAGCTGGAGGCAAACAACAGGTCTAATCAATCTGTTAGTTAACAGATGGAACTGTTAGTTCCATTAGTCTTATTTAAAGCTTATGCTCTGAATCAAAACAGCTCACCTTTTCCCCTTTGACACCAGAGTCTCCTTTCAAGCCAGGTAAACCAGGGGGACCCTGCAAGAGGGATGACACATTGGAGGGAAATCACGATTGAAAGAGAATTCAAATCAGTGGCACACATGTGAGATAACTTAGCTCAAAGGCTAGGAGTCACTGCTACTCACCATAGGTCCAGGGGGTCCATCTGGGCCTGGAGCACCAGGCAGACCTTGCTCTCCCTGCATAGAAATACCAGTTACACAGTTATTTTAACAATTCTATAAATAGTGTGTCTTCTTTATGTTCAGCTGTTTGACAACCATTTATGGATACCTCTCCTCTATTTGCTGTTTGTACAACACTACACAACATCCAGGTATGACTCAGATAAATTGGTGTGACAGTAAGAAACATTACTTACAACTGGGCCAGGGATACCCCTGAGGCCTTCAGAACCAGGCTTGCCAGGTGATCCTTGAGGACCAACAGGACCTGTCTTTCCTTGGGGACCTTCCAAGCCAGACTCTCCCTGTCACACAAAAACAGCATGCCGACAAACCATTTGATTCTTGATCGTTTGTTGTCTTTTGATGTGGTTGGTGTACGAAGTGAACAGAAAAACTGTACTGTTGGGTGTGTTACCTTGGCTCCTTTCTCTCCTTGTCTTCCCTCAGGTCCTGCAGCTCCAGGGGGACCCTATTTAAAAAAGAACAGATGACAGAGATTAATACTGAATGGAATACAAACACAGAATGCTTTAGCATTTTGACATTGATAGTATTTTGCAATGACAAGGACAAGATAGGACAGGATAATGCTTACTCTCTTTCCTGGCGGTCCAGAGGGACCTGACTCTCCAGTGGGTCCAGGAGAACCCTAGTTTGAATTTTAATTAAATGAAAAGGAAAAGGTCTTCATATATTTGACTGAAATGGCAATTTTCATAAAATATTCTTCTAAGGAAATGACACAGAGTAACTTATTTGGTACGCAATACTCACAGGCTGACCGGGTTCTCCATCATCTCCCTTGTCACCAGATGGACCATCTAACCCCTACATAAGAATTGAAAAGAGACTCGGTCATGTTACATTGCAGCAAAAACACATGGAAAAGAACAGAGTTTGCACAAAACATTCATAGCTTAGCTGAGGATTCGTGTTATACGTACAGCTGGACCGGGCTCTCCAGGGGGACCAGGGTCGCCAGGGAAACCACTTGGACCCTGAAATTCAATAAAATTTACATTACTTTTTTTGAGACATTTAGTTGAAGGTCATGCTGGTCATCCTTTGCATGAGGTAAAATCAGTGGTGAGAGGACACTGATCAATAAAATAAAATGTATTTTCTAAGCAACTTACTGGGCTGCCTTTGGGACCATCATCTCCAGGGGGACCCTTAGGGCCTGGAGGTCCAGCTGCACCAGCTGGACCGGACTCTCCCTTTTCTCCTCGCTCTCCTCTTGGACCCTGGAATAATATACAATATGTTAATAATCATAGTAGTAGTACTAGTAGAAAATGGCATGTATGTAGCATTGTGGTCACTATGGACAAACCCATAGCTACAAATGGTAAATTTATTGTTGGTCCTTTCATGTCTCATTGGTACTTTTCATGCAGAAATTGAGACAAAAGAGAAAAAGACTCCGATAACTCACTGGTGGGCCAACTTCTCCTTGAAGACCTGGCTCTCCTGTTTCACCAGCATCTCCCTGATGAGAGAGCGAGAAGGGGAGGGGGGGTGATATTAGAGGGCGAGAGAGACATATACATTATCAGAAAGGTGATTTGTTGATCCAACGTCGTTCTAAAAATCCCATCATTTACTGCAGCCCTCGCTGCCCCGCTGCCCTTGTCACCCAAATGGGGATAGAAAGAGATGACACAAGAGGTTTCAATCCATCAAGTGTGGGCAGATTGGGTGGCTGGAGCACAGGTTGGCTGCTGACCTCACTGTTCTCCCTGGGCCCTGCCTATATATCTTGTCCTCTTGCTCCTGCCTTATTGGATAGTTGCCCTGTTGACTCACCTATACAATGGGCACTATCGTTACTCACTGTCACATAAGGCTACCAGCCCTCCCTGCTGGGGTTTACTGCAGATGCAGTCTGCCACACCTGTATCAGGGGGGAAAAAATTGGCCCATGTCACGCTTGGGAGACAGGGAGCCAATCGATAGCACAGCTCTGCAGAACCAATGACAAGCTGTGAGGTGATGTGGCATGATAAGCATATCCAGATTCTCTCTAGCATGAACAAAAGCTCTGAATGGTGAACATCAACTGATACTCTAAATTAGCATCTGGCTGTCTTCCAAAGCCTCTCTTGTTGCTGTCAAGAAATCCACTCTAAGCAGTTGGTACGCCTGTTTAAAAGCATGACTGATCCTCCTGTATTAGCAGCGTGCTCAGGTCTTTATGCAATGTTGCGTCTGAGGAGCCCTGAGGTTGCCCTCCATCCTTACAGCAACCTGTTCACCACAGGGCTTCTGGTAAAATCTGCTGAGTACAGAGAAACCGGGAGCATGAAAGGCAGCTGCTCATCACAGATATAAGAGGGATGCATTTACAGAAAAAAGCCTGACCTCAGTTGCTTGCCAGCTCCCTGGGCTAATAAAATGCCAGATCAGCTAAAGAGAGATTAGGCCAAATGAGCGCCGTGTTTGTTTGCACAAGAGAAGGACAGGCAAACCTCAGGGAGATTATAAAGGAGCAAAAGGTGATTCTATTGACTGAAACAGATAAAACAAATCACACCATCACTGTAGACAGGAAGTGATGAGAAGCTGCACAGCACTGCAACGGCTGCCAAAGTGGGCCCTTCATAATGAAACAGCAGCAACAAATAAGAGCGGGAGCTGCTTTTATGAGAGCTGCTTTTAATAATGCATTTATGATTCAAGAATTGCACGTACAGCGCCTTTGAGTATCTATTCATACTCCCTCCAACCAACAACAGTACTGTAGGGGAAGACAGCCTGTCCGTTAGATTTGCTGTGCATCTGTCACTCTGCAGCAGTAAGAAACGATCATGTCCCATTTAAAAGGGTATCATATAAAAAGGCATGGGAAATATTAATGGCTGCAAAAGCCTTGTAAAGAGGTATCATTCAGAGTCTTTACCACAGAGCACTCAAACTGCAAACTGCTGGCACACTGAATACATCTCTTCTAAAGTGGTACACAAACCAGTCATCTGAAAACCAAATCTCATAGTCAGGTTACAATGAAAATTGTGCACACATTCAGATGCCATAGTGGTTTATGATACATAACATTATGCCAACTCAGGGTCCTTTGTTTTGTTGTCTACCTCTCTGGAAATACTGCATGATCTTCAAAATTTCACACTTAGACAGACATTGCAATGATATTTTCTAGAATGGGGCCAGAGTTGGACAAAAAGGCTGTAGGACAATGACTACAATGTCATTTAAAGGAATGCATTTCAGCAGATGGAGTGGGCTTTCATTATGGACAGTCAGAACAGCTCCAATCACACATTTTAACAGCAGTCCAAATACAGTATTTAAAAAGGTAGCTGATATGGTTACCTTTTTCAGATGAATTAATGGTTCAGGAGACAATTAAATAACTGTGTAAATTCAGTGAGTAATTATGTGCAGAAGATTATTTTGGTAGACAATGTCTGTGTGGTTAGGGTGCAGACTGGGAATACAATGAAATGTGTTTTATTTTTAGTTTACTACAGTGGATGTACATTAATTCACTGCAGGATGCGTGATTACTATCAAATGAACAGGCACAAAACAGCATAAATGAAAGGAGTTTGTGACTTGGTAGATGTCTGCATTTACTATTACACCAATAAAAGAAGCGCTTCCTGCACCATCCTGCCGAAAAAATGCCATCAAAACAGCCATATGGTATCTGAAGTGCTTAGACACAACCTGAGCTGCAGCACAGTTTGGCTGCAAACTGGTCCATAGAAATAGAAGACAGGTTTACCTTTTCTCCAACAGCACCAGGGTTTCCAATACCGCCAGGAGGTCCCTGAGGGCCATCAGCCCCGGGCGGTCCTGAAGGGCCTCTGGGACCAGGGGGACCGGGTGGACCCTATATGGAGGAGAGGATACAGTCAAAAGAGTAAAGACACTTCTCTTGCAAGCTTGTAATTTAATGCATACACTTGTTTCTCAATCCAAATCTTACCATTTGACCAACGTCTCCAGTTTCACCTTTCTCACCAGGTGGCCCAGGCAAGCCCTGAGGAGTGAGCAAAGGATTCAATCACACTGTCTCAGTGTTCTTTATTATAGCATTTGACCAAAGTTGGTATTTTTCATAGCAATCCACACCTGCAGCCCAACTGGGCCTGGAGGTCCAGGGAATCCTCGTGATCCTTCATCTCCCTTCTGGCCAAACAGACCCTGCTGACCTCTGGGACCAGGCTCACCATCGGCACCCTACGTAATGTAACAGATGAAGGGGTCACAGTCAGGACATACAAGAGTTGGCCTAACAGATACAGTAGATGAGGTGGTGAATGATCTGGACGCCCAATGCAAACTAGACACTTACAGCAGGTCCGGGTGCTCCAACAGGTCCTTGAGGGCCAGTAGGACCAGGTGGACCCTGCAGAGGAGAAGGAACACATCAAAAGGACAATCAACAATCACATCCTTTACTTCTCAACATTTTCAAAACCCATGAAATACAGTAAAAAGGCATTAGCCTTACAATCTCTGGCAGTAAAATGATAAATAACTCATGTATTCACAAAAACGCTGCAAATAAAAAAACTTACATGTTCTCCTTTGTCACCCTTACTTCCTTTCTGGCCCGGCTCTCCAATCTCTCCCTGTGGAACGAAATGATCACAGTGTGAAAAGAAGACAGATAAAACCCTCAATTCAAAGTAATACATGAGCGAGCAGGAGAGAAAATGTGACAAAGAATAATGTTAAATTATTATCAAACACTCCGCAGACGGAAACTGACATATCAAAGAACAACAAACCCTACATTGAACTATATCCCATTTTTAAAAGGCTTTTTTTTTTTAGATTTGTCTCTAGATATTTCAATCACATCTCTCCTTTGCTGACAAACGGTGACAAATATAGTTCACATCTGAGGGGGGGCTTATCTTGATGACTCACTGGCACTACTAGCAGCCAAAACAGAATAGCTAATAAGTCCCATCTCAAACTGTTTGCACCAGCGTTCCCGGAGTGAAGAACCTTGCACCATTATTTCAAAGCCTCCACATGCTGTGGGTGTTTCGAGAAATAATGTTAATAACTGCCAAAGCCAAAGGCATTCACTTTTGGGTTGGAGTCAGACAATGCTCCTTCTGAGGCGGTATTAGTCTCTTAAAATTAAGGCCTTGGAGTTGTCCGTTCCCCGTGGACAGGACTTAATAATGAGAAAGTGTCTGAATATGTGTAAACATTAGCTTGCGAGATCCTTTTTATCTGCATAGCAAATACCCTCTGTATTCTCTGAGTCCATTTACACCGCAGGGACCATCGTAAGGCCAGTTAAGAACTAAGGCATTCTTCAAAGGATAAGAGATTATCCTCTGAGTATCACCATGGCTCATCTCCCTGCAAATGTTTTTAGAGGGGATGAAGAGTTGTTCTCGCTTGTGAATACAAAAGGGTCACTTTCACACATTCTGTCACTGCCACAAAATTCCTTCCTCGTGTCTGTCTGTTTGCACAGAAGGGGACAAAGCTGAAAGAAGGCAGGTTTGCCTTTTAAATATCCGTTAATCGATGCAAACTCTGTCAGACAAATTCCCCGTAGAGCGTTTAAGGTCACAGGGAGAGAGACAAGATGATATCTGGGTTAGATCTCATCTAATTCATCAAAGTCTAATGTCTTTGTAAGTGTGCATATACTGTATATTAGAGGAGTGTGTGTGATGCAGCGCCCGAAAAGCTTCATTGCAGCTTTACTGAATTTCATTATATTTCTCTTTACTTGGACAGGAAAACAACATTGACTCACCTTGTCTCCATCCTCTCCAGGTGGTCCAGGAGGTCCTCCAGGTCCTGGCAGACCCACAGGTCCCTGAATACCGTCTCTTCCAGCTGGGCCTTGAGGTCCTTTCTCTCCCTAGAGTGTTTTTTTTTTGTCATAGTCCAACACTACGTTGTCAGCCCAGCCTGTGAAATGTTCTATTGTTCTGTATGAAACAACAATCTGTATAATGTGATGTTCTTACCGGTCCACCTTTCTCTCCGGCAGGGCCTGGAGGCCCCTGGGGTCCAGGACGTCCAGGGAGACCAGTAGGTCCGGCTGGCCCGGCAGGACCACGCTCACCAGGAGAACCCTACAGCACCATGGTGCACCAATGGAAGTGATCAGAGTAATTGAGTGAAAATATCAAAGACATCAAAGTTGGAAGACTAGAACAAAATCATAGCATCAGGCGCATCTACCCAAATAGGTCAGACCTCTCTTATGTAAGTAACAAACTGTGCATATCATTATATTATGTAAGAGTATGGAACAACTGAGGGTGGGAACTTTGCTATGAAGACAATTCCCAGACACAGAATACAGGAGGTAGGAGCAAGAGTGAGAGAATAAGAGTGACAAACTAGGATGCGGATGCAGTAAATTTTACTCACAGCAGGACCAGGTGGCCCGTGAGGACCCTCATTCCCTTTCAGGCCGTGAGCCCCCTGCAGAACAGAATAAAATGATGGCTTCAGAAAACAAACACATCTGTTGAGGAAGCACACTTCCTGCCTTACACTGGACTCCCTATCTTCAAACAGGCTCAGCATGAGATGGAAAACCTCCTACAGCCCCAAAAGAGGAGGCTGAGAGCAGACGGGGAGAACAGTTATTTTCTAAAACTGCTATGAGCATTCTTTACATTACAAATGAACATGTGTCAGCATCCTAGAATTAAACAAAAAGCTGTTTCTGCCATTGATCTGTCTAGCAAGTAAGAAAAAAAAGTGAATTGCATAACTACCAGGACATGACTTTGTCAAGTTAGAATAAAAAATGAAAAAAGTTAACAGCCCTGAGCACAGTGTTCCTCTCTGAAGCCCACTCAGGGTTCTGATATCATGTCTGATTCCTGAAGTTCACCACAGTCTTACAGCGATTTAATAGCCCAGAACTATTATGTAATAACCAAGCTGTGAGAGATATTGAATTTGTGTAATGTATTGTACTGAGTAGAAGGCAATACTAACCACAGGGCCAGGCAGACCTCGATCTCCGGGGAAACCTCTTGGCCCAGGAGGGCCATCCTTACCTGCTGGGCCAGCAGGGCCAGGGTCACCCTGTAGGCCAAAGCATAATACCATTAATCCTGTGAATGCAGTGTTAGGGACTTGTGCTATAAGACAAATATAGTTAAATCGTTCTATAAAACAGAAACCTCAGATGGGATGGGAAACAAATAACAGTATTATTACAGACATGTATTATCATGAGAGGATGCTAATAAATATAAATAACATTGATGTGAATATATAAATATTGAATAGAGCTTCAGGATTCACCTTGGCTCCCTCTTTCCCTGCAGCTCCAGGTAGACCCTGCTCACCAGGTGGACCTGGGGGTCCAGGGTGGCCCCGATCTCCCATTGGTCCAGTTTCACCTGTTGGTCCCTACAAGTGAGAACCCCCCCACACACACACACAAAATTAAATCGTGCACACTACAGAGTAAAACTGCGTTGCAGAGGCGGTGTGAAGAAGAGAAAGTACATTAAGAGGAACACTGTGAGCAAAATCAGCGATTTAAAACAAAGATGTTACAATTTGTCCATGTATTACAAAACACGGCATGGAGAAGCTGAGCATTTGCTGTGTGGGAGGCCTACTAGTCATTAAGGCCACATACAGCTCCGCTATCATCAATGTTCTCAGCTGGCATTAGCAGAGCGGCTGGGAGGGAAAGTCTGTTAAACGTTTATGCATAATGGATGAAGAGCCCATTGCTAATATGAAAGAGGATAAACAGCACCTAAGTCATGACTCGTGAGGTATAGGTATGAGGATAAATAAATGTTTCTGCTAGACAAAATGCTCTTCTGGTAACTCTTATGTGCACCAATAAACTTTGAGAGGTTAATGCAAATACATATTAGTTATTTTCAGCACAAATGAATATAACCAATGCAAGTTGTGCAACCAATTCAACGAGTCAGTCAGCAAGTGATAATGCACATAAGGGAGAAACACAGCAAGATGGTCATAGTGACAGTGTGATGGACTGTGACTCACCTGAGGTCCAACCACGCCTGGAGGACCAGGAGGGCCAGTCTTGCCTTGGAATCCCTGTGAAGAAGAAACGGCCACGTCATACTACTGACTCTGTGAGGTACAGGTGAAGAGCTGAGGAATCAGACTTGTTTACTCACAGTCTCTCCTCTCTGTCCAGGATGTCCAGGCAGTCCGTCTTTCCCTGAAGGTCCCTGAGAAATACAAACGTGTCTATGAATGTAAGTGTATAGAGTGACAAAGGACAAGGCGTAATAGGTTTATTTGCACAAAGAGTCATGTGTGGTGTATGAGTTTGGACTCACAGGGGGCCCCTTTGGTCCTGGGAAACCTGTTGGTCCCTGAGGCCCTGGCAGACCCTGAAACAAACAACAAAACATTGCTGGTCAGCAATCAGTTGTCTCTTATAGAAACTGATGCATGCTATGAGGATACAACAAGGACAGTGTGAAGGTACGTACCCTTTCACCGGGAGGTCCTGGTGGGCCATCATTTCCTGAGTTACCCTGAAGGACAAAATGAGGAGTAAGTGGTGGACTTGTGGTTCACACAATATATGCAAGAAAGCGGCAATGAGATATTTTATGCACCTTTGGTCCAGCTTTTCCTGTTGGTCCTCTTGGCCCTCTCTCTCCTCGAGGGCCCTTGACAAACAAGACAAAATTATTAAAATCCTAGAAAGCGTCATGAGACACACATGTGACCTGACAATGTTATGTGTCGTGGTTCAGTGGGTGTGGGCTCCCCTTAAGCATGCCCAGGTTTGAACATGCATTTTCACTCAGGTGCCAAGCTCGCCATCTGTATGTAAGCATGGGTCTGCTGAGTAAGACTAACCGTTGGTCCTCTCTGTCCGCGTGGGCCAGACTTTCCTGCTGTTCCCTGTGGACACGAAGGAACACACAATGATCAAAGGAGTGACGTTCACATCATTAAGAGGCTGCATCCTCTAGAAGAATGAGTTTGATGCCGGCAGACAGTAACATTTGCAAACACGTTTCAACAGAATTGGGCCATTTAGGAGCTCTGAGATCATCCTTTATCATTAATTAGGAATTAGTTGTTTTCAAAATTACCATCAATATTTATCATAACTTACATTAGATTCATTACCACCACAGAATTGGACATCTTAATGAATAATATAATATTTTTAAAGGAATATCACAATTACAGCGGCTGCATACAACTTTAATGAGAAAAACAATTATGCCTTTCAAGTGGCTTTTAAGTTTGAAACTATGTTAATGGCACTGCTATTACTTTTGGTCTGGGAGCTTGGTCATAAACTTCACCAATGCTTTGGGAAGATGAAAAGCTTTATGTGCCTTGCTCCACTCGTGGTGAAAAAAAACCATCACTCATGCAGGCAAGCTAATGGCCCATTCCTTAAACAAAGAAAATGAAACATTGCTCGGGCACCAGGAAGTGATAAACCATGCTTTTGGTGCTTCGAAATGAGTTGTGTAAGTGCTAATAAAGAAGGAATGCAATTGTCTCTCTGTCCTTAGTAAAAATCTCTACTTTAGAGCCATGCGGGTTCCGCTTGGTTGATAAATCTGGAGCAGGGATAGGAGCTTGTCTCCAAAGCTGCGCCCGTATTGATCAAACCCTTGTAGGAATGAGAAGAATAATAAGAAGTCTATCTGCCGTACCCGAGTTCCTTTCTCTCCATTGGCGCCAGGGAAACCTTGGAAACCCTGAGATCCCTGTGATAGAGAAAGAGAGCAATTAATTAATTTGAGAGATAAACCTTAAATATTATATCCCTTGTTATATTCTCTAAGATATCCCTTACATATTAAATGCAATAGAGGATTTAGTGTACCATAAATAAAAACAGTGTTTCATTGTTGTCATATTAGGAGCTGAGGGCTGACACCAAAAGGCATATTCAAATCCTCAGCTCTTTGATCAGGGAGCTTCAAGCATGTCCAGTTGTCAGACTGTGGCTTTGCCTCGGAGAGGCTAAAGGATGAGCCATCAAAAGTTCAGCAAAGAAGCCTTCACTTACACATGTATGCATTTTTCATTCTCTTACAAATACACACGCTTGTGTAGTGACGGTTTACAGTTTTAAGTTTCTCTATACTGAAATCAGTGAACTAGTGGCAATGGTGTTTAGCAATACATGTATCAGTATAATTACCTTCGGTCCTTGTCTTCCTGGGTATCCTGGCAATCCAGGTACTCCAAGTTTACCCTGTAAATGAGAAAAGACAAATTTGTCTTTAGATTCATCTTGATCAAAAAGGTTCATGAACAACTTTTTGTTTTAAGTTTTCTGTGGACAGGTGCATAGGAGAAAATGTCCAAAAGCAACAGAAGAAAAACAGGTATCAGGTTACCTGATGTCTAGGGACGGAAACATTGTACTTACAATAAAGCTTTTTGCAAGTAAGAGGAAAATGTGTGGGAGTTTTCCTTTTTTCTTGTTGTCTTTAGATTTATCTGAAAGGCTATTCCAGCAGTTTAAATTGGGAGACTCATTAGAGAAATTAAAGAACACAATTGTCAAAGTTAATTCAGAGGAGACAGAGGTGTCCTACCTATTACTTATGGGCCAAGCTCCAAAAACACTGGATCTTACAATTCCCATAATGCAACTCAACAGCGTACATTAAATATGAGACATTAAGTCTTAATGTGACTTTTTACATAAAATGTGTTTTTGTGGATTATCAGTAAAACAATGGGCCTATATTATACTACATTTGTACAGCTGTGAATGTAAACAAATAGAAGAGCAGTCTTACTCTAGTTGTAAAAAAAGTAAAATACGGACATGGACCTGCTAAACACAGCAGCATTTATTAGACCCTGCTCAGCACCTGAGCGTTGGCTCATCTGGAGGCTCTAATTAAATATGAAAATGACTCGGCTGTTAACTCGTGTTATCCAGAGACAGACAGACATCTATAATGCAGTGTTAACGCCATAATGCAAATATATGTACCATTCAGATTTAGAGCAAACATGTCACTACAAGGAGAAAGCTTTAAGGATAATAAGCACATGCAATGTTGATGCTGTGGAACACAGCCAGTCTCTCCAACTCTGGCTAAAGACTTGCCAAATCAGATTGCGCAAGAGTTTGTTGCCAAAGTGTCAATGACACTCAACATCTGTTCAAGCCGTTCAAGACCATTAAAAGGCTGTTTTTTTTACCAGAAAAATTACTATACTACTATTACTATTATTATTCTAAGCAACTGTTTATGCAGCGTTCAGTTTTACAGTGAAGAATGTGAAGAACTGAATCCATTTTAGCCTCCCAGCTGGCTCAAAAGTAGCAGCAATGAAAAATCTGTTGCTGTTCAGAAGAGATCGATCGGAAAAACTATTTGCCTTGTTAAACCCCGCTGAGCTATCATCCTAGATCAAACAGGACTGATACGAAACAACAAGTTGGTTTTTCAACACGTTTTATCAGTCGGTGTAAAATTTGGGCAGAGGATACAGTCCCTGAGGGATATCAGTGTTTTGGTTGTAGAAGCCAAAGTGGAAAAAAAACATCATACCTTCTCACCAGTCGGGCCAAGGGGACCAGCATCTCCTGGGAGACCTGAGCGACCCTTTGGTCCCTCAGGACCATCTTCTCCTCTGGGTCCGGCTGGTCCAAGCTCTCCCTGGAAAGCACAGGAAACACAAATCACAAATAGCACATTCTTTACATCCATATAATGTCATTTTCCTTCAACTACCGTGTGAAATTTTCTCACTAACATTGTACACTCTGTTATGTCTGTTATTCATAAAAAATAAAACATAGAAAACAAACCATAGAACACAATACATTTGCATATGTTTTGTTTGCGTAATATATAAACCAGCCTTTTGCGGGTGCATTGCTTAGCTTCTGTGCACATTACTGCCACCAACTGTTGATTACTTGAATAGCATGAAACAATAAATTTCTTATTTTCAATACTGCCCTCTACAGTCACCAGGAATGTTCATCACAACACCCACATGCTCATGAGTGTCCTAAACCAAAGTGGGAGCACTCATCAGAGCAGTCCTCCATAACGCCACTACTGATTAAAAATTCCACAAGGCACTCCACAAGGCCCCCAAAACCTCTCATTACGAGAAATGGGGTCCTACATGGGCACAACAGTTTTTGCCAAAGTTATAGCCACAGTTATTTCATATCATGTAATAAATTCCTTTGCATCACCTTAATATTCTTATACTTTGTCATTTATGTCACAAGTGCAACTAAATGACACTTCTCTTGTTCAGCAAATAAGTCTGTCCATTTTGGGTGATTAGGTTTGCACTTTTAAAACTATTGTGAGTGTAACGTTGCTTAAAAAGAATCAAGTAAAGCTATTTTTCCTTGCTGCCTGCCCCTCAAAGCAGTTAGCGATCCTATTATTGCCTCTCTGTGTGCGCGTGCTCCGCTTCTAGCATGACACACATTAAATGACAGACTACAAACTCACTCTGACAACCAGTCGTTGCCGCGGAGACCCAGTGGTGTGTGAAAGGTATCTAGTTAAAGGCTTGTGCAGAGCTGCAGAAGCGGGCGAGGGCGCGCACACGCCCACACTCAAGTACACATAAAACGGCATCAAGCAAACTGTACTTGACTCCCACTAGCAAGCTCATCAAAGTGAACACTTTAAATTGAGCACTCACACACACACACACACACGCTATTCGTGGGCATGCTTAAAAATGAGTGATTTAGATTCTAGCCCATGTGTGTCTCCTCCAGAGCAGAGGGCCTCCTCAAATCCTTGCTTTCATCTGGATCTGCTACATCTCCAGAGGAAAACAGGCTGGAGCCCCATGCCTCTCTCTCTGGTTTGAAGGGGTTTAAAGTGCCATTGATTTCTCCTTTCTTTCTGTACTCAGTTATAGACAGCCTGGTCAGGGATTGGAGGCTTGATGTTTGACGTACAGGCTAGGGCGAGTAATGTTTCTCAATGTAAAAAGCTTGCTGCTATCCTACTACTTGACATTGTAAATCCCTAATGCAGTTTGGAGAAGGAAGCTGTTCCCTGGTGCATCTGTCAAACTTGTACTTTTCTCCTAAAGTTGTCATGGTTCAGACTGACTGCCAAGTGGCAAAAGTGGTAGAAAAGGAATTGGAAACTTCTCTTGTAAAAACATACACATGCACACACACTAACAGCTGGCAACAGGAACAACACCTTATGTTTGCTCATTACCCACAATTCTAAAGTAGTCACAGAGACTTAGGCCATAAGGGGCAAACATGTCTGGAGCGGTTGGTACTTTGGCTTAGTGCACATAAAGGTCACACCCAACAAAACTAAGCCCTGAAACCAACTTTGAGGCCAGATGTGCAATTGGTTTTATTCGCTGGAATGAAACATCCAGCACTCGAAATGTGATTCACAAACTGTTGAGTACAATACAAGCAAAGGAGCCTTACCCTGTCGCCCTTGATACCCATATCTCCCTTGAAGCCTGGGAAGCCATCTTCTCCCTAGGAAGAGCACAAAGGAGGCAAGACAGAGAGTTGAGGATGTAGCGAAGTTCGAAAGAAAGAGCTGGATATACAGATGTTGAAACCATTTCCATACACAGACTCAAAAGACAAGCACACACATACACACACAGAGTCTAGGCAAAGTCTCCTGTTGCCATAGAAACTCTTGATTGCTCTTTTTTCCTTCTCTACCAGCAAATTCAGATCAGTTTTGCAGGATTTCATTGAGATTATCATTAAGATGAAACAGTTCTTGCGAGACCACCACCACCATCATCATCACTGTTAATGTTCTGCATATTTCATACAAATACTTTAATCTCTCTCAAGTTCTTAGACTCTCTCAGCCAATAGTCTGAGCTCTCTTACCTTTTCGCCCTTGTGTCCTTTAAGACCGCGCACGCCGTCGGCTCCCTGGGATGCAAGAACAGACAAACGTTACAGGCCGACAGGGTACACCATGAGCCAGGAGGCTTGTCACCACCGATGTGATGATTACAGTTTCTGTCTGCGGCGGATTGTCGATGCCCCCCCCCCAAAATATGTCAAACGAGATATGGAGGATACACCTGTAGCTTAGAATGTAGCTGTAAAAGTATTTGAAATCTTCTCTGCTACTTTTCCTGGCCACTCATCTCATCTACCCAGAGAGCAGACACTTCAGACTTCAGCCATGTAAGTGTTACATAGAAGTCAAGCCACTTGTGACAGAGGAAGCTTTAATGATTAGATCAATCAGACCCTCTTGCTAAGATTATATTTGATGGGGTTTCTTTCCTCTTGGTTTTATCAGCTACTGTTGACAGCAGACGAGAGGGGCTCTGCCATGACTAACCTTATGTGATGTAAGATCTGAGACGATGACTTTCCTGTCTTAATCTTTGCATTATTATGATTTTTTTCATGTCTCTGGGATAAAACCAGATGCAACTGAACCAATTGAGACAGTTCCTCTTTCAAGGGAAGGTAATTTAGCAGGAAACTAGGTCGTTTGAACCTTAAAACGACAGCTTTTTACAACATCACACTCAGTTATAGGACAAACCGTGGAAATAATAACACAGCTCTTTTGCAGAATAGTTTTAATAAGATAATTGGCAACTATTAACCTATAACAGTTGTAAATTGTAGGGTATCACTAGCTGCTGATATTGCAAATTAAATTCATATTGGTTAATAATGATCTCACCTTCACGCCTCGGGGCCCAGGATAACCAATGGGTCCTTGAGGGCCAGCAGGGCCCTGGGGAGACAAATGTTTGGTGAGAGCTTGTCGCATACATATAATTACAGCACATACATGCACCCCCAGTACTAATGTTATCTACATCGATGCAAAACATTTTATGCAAATGTATCCTATGTAGGACAAAGGGAGGGGACAGTAACTTAGAAAAGTGTGCAAAGATTCAGAAAAGAACAAATGCAAGCTCCAAAAGTAAGAGAAATGAAATGTACCATGTGTCCTTTCTCTCCAGGAGGCCCTTCCTTTCCAGGGTGACCCTGTGAATTATCAAAAGAAATATTATTGCATCTCATTTTGGGATAATTACCACCATAAATACTACAACAACCACTATAAATGAGGGATTAAGTTGTAAAAGTATGGAAGCACGTATCAAACTGGAAAATTATAACAAGGGCCTTTAGAGTTCAATCTCATTTGGGGATTTTTATCCTTAATGCACAGTATTATGGAGGCACTACCGGCTATTACAGCGCTCTAAAAGCCAAGACTGCCGTTGTGGGAGTTCACAATACATTAAACACACACACACTGCACATGCAACTGCACGAACACACAACGCAGGACACACAAAAACACACAACTAATATGGATGTAGAGGATAAAAAAAGAAGGAAATTGATTGCATTCTCGTGAGACGAAGGAGCTCTGAAAAGCCTCTGATGTTTTTTTAGTGACGCGAGAGAGGGTGGATGTAGATACTAGAGGACAGAAATGAGGTTCAGGGAGGGAGTATTGAGACTGAGAGAGAGAATACTGCAGTTGAGGGAAGGTGCAACAAATGGATGAATAAAAAAAAGCTGAGTGTGTAAGTGGCAGAGAGCTATTTCTACCCCAAAATACTCTGAAAGCTACTAAAGGACCAGAGGACATTGTACGGTGTTCGCTCTCCTCTCTCTCTTTCACCATATCCCTCATTTTCCCCACCATCTCCCCGTGTCTTCTTCTTTCACTACAGTTATTCATATCTCACAGCCTCTCTCTCTCTGCCACTCTTAGGGGCCACCTGGTGCCTTCTAAGACACATCTGCCATCAACACAGGTTTCTTCTGCGCTGCCTGTGCAAAGATGGGAAAGAGAGTGTTTGCATGTATATGTCTGCATGTGGGTGGGCTCTTCTGCTGTTACACAGCTGCGGTGATGTGTTGAATCATACATATGCTTCAGCCAAACAATTATCTCTGTGTGTATTGAATGTGTTAAGTGGTTTTTGAACATTAAAATTTCATGTATAGCTTTGAAAAACTTGCTTCTCACTGTTATAACAATTATACTTGGGAAATTATTAAAAGCAGACAGTGAGAGTGATGGGGAAATGCTGTTTTACTTGCACAAGTTTCTTTGAATGTGCGGTATACTGCATGAACTCACCGGTGGACCATCAGCTCCTGGCATTCCTGGCAAGCCTGGCTTTCCAGTGGGACCCTAGTTAGAAGACAAGATAAGATGTTAGAGCAAATAAGACATCACAAAACATTGCAATCGAAGGTTATAGACATCATAAAAGTCTGTAAAAGCAAAACTAAGATTGCAAATGCAATGCTACCATGCTGATGTTTAGCAGGTATGTTAACCATGATCAACATTTTTGTTTAATGTGCGAGCATGCTGTATTTGCTAGTTAGCAATAAATACAAAGTAAAGATGAAGCTGATAATGATGCTAAATGAAAAGTCACTGGATCATCATATCACGACCCCGAGGAGGACATGAACGTTCAATGTACCAAAGTTAACGGTCCATCTAACAGATTTACTGACCCCCTCCATTGGAACACTGCCAAGGACCTTTTTTTTTTTTTAAATCACTATATCATCTAGTAAATCTGTTTTTATGATTCATGAACTGACTGCATCTTTGAACCAACATTTTCAAATAAATGATTCCATTCTGTTTTGCTTCCTCAAACAATGAGGAGAAACTTAAGACCTCCATTATTCATCCATTCCAGCTGTTCAATAATGAAGTGAATACCCTCCATATGGGCTGGCAAATGTGATTTAGCTGAAATTGGATTAAAATGTATCAGGATTAAAATCTGTCTGTACTGTCTACTAGGCACTATTTGGGCATGCGTTGCGGATGGGGATGCGTTTGCATAATAGTGTGATAAGCACTTGGAACTGAATAAGATAGCAACTTGGCTTTCTGCGCATGCAAATGAATAAGACAATTTCTTGCAGTTTTATAGATTTGGGGTCTGTGTTTATTCACATTTTATCAGGCTGGCAGTTTTTTCCTGTGGAGTTGCAGAAATGGCATGTTTCACAATATATTATGCAATGATCATGTGATGTGTTACCTTCTCTCCTGGAGGTCCGATGGCTCCTTGGGGCCCTGGAAGTCCCTGTGGAGGCAATACAAAATGCTTTAGAACCTTTCATTTGATGGATGGCATAAAAATCTAATGTCATACCACCTGTTCATCACTGACCTGGGCACCTGGGTTGCCTTGCTGACCAGGAGGTCCTGGCTCTCCTTGAGGTCCCTGAAGAAAAATGAAGAAAATTTTAGAAATTTGATCATACATACAAAGATTGATTACTTTATTTACTTGAGTAAAATGTCTTGTGTGTAGGTAAAAGTGATTTGTTGCTCCACATGGTCCATTAAAAGCAAAATGTTGCTCTGAACAGCTCCATTATTAACTTCTTATATCTAAATGGGCCATAACTGTTAGACAGGTAGCAAAACATCTTGCTCTGGCTAAAAGCAGAAGACACAAACACACAGCACACAGTCTCACAATTGCTTTCCAATTGAAAGAAACTGCTGAACCACAAACACAAAACACCATCCCTCTCAGATAACTGGCAATCAATTTGTTGCCCTGGTCCAAAAGTCCGGGAAAGCTGTTGATCTTCCATCTTTGCCTACTTGGATCATTCCCAGCAGAACAGACAAGCTGCTCCAGCCAGGTATTCTCTCATTATGGCCAGGTGCTACCAGAAATTGACCTGGAATGATACAACTGGCCATGTTGGACTGTTTGAATGGATCTAAACAGAGCCAGTCTATTTTTCATTATCTGCTAAGTATCCTCAGATTGTGCTGATATATGTGTGTGTGTGAGAGAGGGGGGTGGGGGGGGTGGCGTTTATGCGGCAATGGCGCAGATTTGAGGATAAAATACAGAGAAAGAGATGAAAATGGAGCATTGTTATGTTGTGCGCATTGTGGTTCTTGGTTTTATCTTGGAAATGGAGAATGTCTGATACTAAAAATCAACTCCAGCTTCACTCACTATGTTTCCTTTGGGTCCAGGGTGGCCATCCATTCCAGTAACGCCCTACAGCAGATCAGAAGAACACAACATTTAACTCATATACAGTAAAGGCAGGCCAGCACATCTGTAATACACTGTAAAACATTGTATTTTGGGTGAAATTTTAGCTGTTAAATCTCATTCTCAGCAGGAGACAAATTTAAAAAAGGTTGTCCGTAAAGCATATCTTGCCTACTGCGTCTTTACCATATGAATTTGAGTGCATGATTTATTCTATTTGGGATCTCTGTTCAAAATAATCTACTTGATTGATGGCCACTGTCCATGTTAAATTAAATCTGTCGAAACAATATAAACATTAGGTTAAAGCTTGGCTCCGCTGTAGACATTTGTCTGAAATGCTGAAGTTAAACTCAATAACATATGCTACTCTTTGTGTATGCTGTCTGAAATATATTGAGTTTTGGATTTCCCTATGGGTGTTATTTGCAGTGTCTTTTGTTCTTGTTGCCTATGAGGTGGCAAAAAATGAGTTCTGCTCTCTGAACAGTAAATCTATTGCATCAGCAGGGATATGAAGAGGTGAGGGGAGGGTTTGGGCACTCACAGGGGGTCCAGGAGGTCCCTGAGGTCCTTTTGGTCCCAGCAAACCACGAGGCCCCTAGGAAAAAGAAAAGGAAATGAGATTTAGAATAATATCACACCTGCGAAAGGACTGATGAATTATTAAACATGTTCAGCTAAATCAAGTTTCAAAATTATACTTCTGGAAACAACCCAACTTGCAAAATGTCCTTGAGGACATTCTACAGAGTCAGATAGTGAGGGGAAGCTGAAACCCCTTCTTTTTTTTCCTTTACTACACATTCATTCCCTACAGCTATGCCTATCAAACCTTGCTTTGAATTTCTGTGCATTGCCTTACAGCTACAGTTACCTAACGAGACTCATTGTTCGAGCAGTGTGGATTAAAACCAAAGTAGCACACCCTGGTGGACAAAATAAGCCATAACTACAGATATCAGGGGCTTTCTGATGGTTTCTCCTTCCCTGTCTTTCTCTCCCTCTGTGGGGAATATCCCGCCTGAGAGAACAGGAGTCTATTACAACAAGCTTGATGTGAGCCGTCTGCATTTCTCACCGCCAAAGACAGATTCTCATGTGCAGATGAGGCACTAGCAAAGCCTGATCACCAGCAGTGTAATTCAGAAAAAAATCCTCATTCATATGAATGTTAACAGTGGTCGCAGTCTGCAGATGATATATGATATTATCATCGGACCGCAGTGATATGATAAGAGCGGGCTCTCAGCTTTCAGCTCAGATCATGCAATCTCTCAGTGTGAGGCCTGAATGCTATTACATGTGATCACTCACTGGTTCACCAGGAAGTCCCCTAGGTCCGATCTCTCCATCATCTCCCTGGGAAAGAGAGAGAGAGCGGGTCAGAATGTAAGATAGACAGTGAATGTTAATGAAGGGAAAGTGAGGATGTGTGTGTGTGTGTGTGTGTGTGTGTTAAGTGGATCGAGCGATAACGGGAAAGCACAAAGAAAAAGCAGGGGACGAGGGGATCAGGTTGCATCAGCGGTGGGTAATGAGGATGGAGAGGGAGATTAGAAGCAGATAAAGGTGTGCAGAGATCAAAAAATATTAAGGGGAGTATTGAGTGAGAAAGGGGAGACGGGGAGAGCAGGTGGAAGTTAAAATTCAAGTGCTTGTCACAAAGGTGAGGAGAGGAAGTTCAACTCAGAGTAATCTAAATCTTTCTGCAGCACAACAACAGCAGTTAAATGATGAGATATATCAGACACAAGCGTACACCTTTACTTAGGCTGATAACAAAAAAAATGAAGGCAACAGAAAAAAAGAGAAACAAAAAACAGAAGAGGAAAACAGTAAAATCATGTGTTACCCTCTCTCCATCCTCTCCAGAACCACCAGGAGGTCCAGAGGGGCCAGGTTCACCCTAAAACAACAAAGCTTTAGATTTAACAGCAGCACACTTCAAATACAGCAAATACACACACTCGCTGCACCATACAAAGACACACTTTCCATAGCACCACAAAACAACTTACTCTGTGTCCTTTTTCACCAGGGAGTCCAGCCAGACCATCAAACCCTCTCTCTCCCTGAAAAGCAAAGAGATAAAGAAGTCACATACCTCTTGTACAGTCTGCAAAGAAACACTTTTAAACTGGCATTGTAAAATACAGTATATTGGAGTTCATCATGAATATGGTACCTTGGGTCCAGACTGTCCTGGCATGCCCCTGGCACCGTCAGATCCAGAGCGACCCTGTACAAACAGCGACAGTTCCATAACATGTCGGCTAACAGATCAGCAGGATCACTGCAAATACACAAGACTAAAATATGCCTAGAATATCTATATACACTATTCCGTATGAGTATATAAAATAATATGTTGTATGCTTTGCTGTTCTCATCTTGGTTTGTCTCATGCTTACCCTTCTGCCAGGCTTTCCAGTGGGTCCAGAGGATCCCAAAGGTCCACGTGGTCCCTGACGAAGAAAAATGGCACTTAAATTATACTCAGAGGCATTTCTTTATTTACTTTATATTTTCATCTTGGAAATAACAAAAACAAAGAGAGTTCCACTTTACTGTACTTAACTTTTGATCGTTAAAAAAATTATTTGCTTACTTTAATATGTATTCAGATGAAGTTTGCTCACATTTAGTTTTTTCTGCTTTTTGGAAATTTAAAAACACCATTTTGAATGTTTCTGTCTCATACCTGAGGACCTGCCTCTCCAGACTCTCCCTTCAGACCTGCTACACCAGGAGGACCCTGAGAAGGAAATGAATTGTCAGAGCAAGTTTTCAACTCAGCTACAAACTGTTGTATATTAATTTTGTATACTGTGCACTGCAATAACTGCCGATCACATTTTTTACATAAAATTTCAGTTGATCTTGACTGTACGTTTGGTGTAAGGCGATTTGAAATACATACCAAGGGGCCGGGTCTGCCAGTCAAACCCATTGGACCTGAAGGGCCGCGCATAGCCAGCTGGCCACAGAAAGGAAAACATTGGCAAAATGACAAAAAAATAACATAAAATGAAAATATTTCAAGGATTGAGAGATACTGTACATTTAGCTGCTGTATGATTAGTGTATTAGTGTATAGTGATAAAGTGTATTCATGTATGTTCATGTGTTTGTACATGATGTTTGTACAATTTGTACATGAATTGTGCATTCATGTGAGCAACTTGCTGGGTAATCAAATGTAACAATGATAATAGTAAAGGAGTATCAGTGATAGACAGACAGGTTCAAAACCATTCTGACATACTATATCACAATATTCCTGCAGCAAAGACTGGCAATGGAGAAGAAAACGTACCTAACTATATACACGTGATACACATATGATGTTGACTGCAGTCTGATGCGTTTATGTGTGAATTGTTACCCTAGCCTGCTGCATGATGGCTTGCATCTGGGCCTCCTGTGCTGATACAGCAGGTCCCTTCTGTCCAGAATCACCTCCAGCGCTGAATCTGAACTATGGAGAGAATCACAGATTGATGAGTCTTTGCTCCAGTGAAGATGATACCAGCACACAGTAGGCGCTGGCAAAAAGTAGTAATAGCTGAGAAAAATCAGGAATGACTAATGTACTTGCAGCAAAATAAATATTTTATTTAAAATACTGACTTCTATTCTCAACAATTTCTTCATTATTTCTATAATAGTGTCCACATCTTAAATCTATGCAACAGATGTTGAACTAAGCATCAGCTTCCAGCTGCGAAACCAGCACCATCAAAGGCAGCAACTGCAGGCTATGAGCTTTGAATTTTACTGGCATCTGGTGGGGATAAACCGGCATTGCACCATAGGTGAATATCCACCCTTGTGGTGCACCAAGGGTTTGTTCGGGCCAGGCATCCTGGGTCGGGTTATATTGCACAGTCCTTGTGAGGCAGACTGTCGGCTGGTTTACAGATGTGCAGCAACCCAGTGAAATACTGTGCAGGATTTCACCATCGCACAGTCACAGATGCTGTGTTACCAAGAAGCAAAACACAAACAGTTGATTCAGGGCTGAGTAAAATCTACTGCAGCTCACCTGCCATAAACCAAATGTATCCCAACACAACGATTGTGCAAATGCTGCAATTTCTTCTTCTGTCTACATTTCTGCTAAGTTTGATTGAATATTGGCCCTTCCCTCTGCTATCTCAGTAACAATCAAATATATGCAGCTATTTCTTTTTTTCTGCCTGCCAATCTGTGAGCCTTCGGGTCTGTCTTTGATTCTTTCTCTCTTCATCTTTTATGTGCCTTTTGTCATTCCTTCTCCAATATTCATTTCTTTACTGACATTCCTCTGCAACATCATGCCTTGAACAAAATGTTCTGCTACAGTAAACTGTGGACTAGCAAGACCATAGGAAGAGAAAAACAGTGGAGTTGGATTCTTTTTTCACTCAACATTAACCCACAGAGGATAAAAGGAAGATGCATCTCTAGTGAATGAATTTAAGTGGGCCATTTAGACAAAAACATAGAGTTAAGAAGCAAATTAACCCTGTCATATTGATTCCATAATTTCCACTGGTGAAAGAAGGGTGAAACAACAATGCATGTTTCTCATTAGGCCTGGAGCTTAAGGATCAGATTTCAAGTCATACTTTCTGCCAGTCGATACACCAGATCGACTGAAGTTCCTGTCCAGACAGAGCTTGCCACATGGCTCACCCAGACAGCTCTGTGGACCCCTGAAACCACAACTTCACATCTGTACAACTAATCAGATCTAACAGCAGCGGTTTCAGACATCTTCCAAGTACAAGGAAAAGAAAGTAAAAAAGGTAGACAGCGCAGGAAGCCATTAGCATGGCTGCGTAACTGTCGCAATCGAATCATTGGATGCAGCTGAAGCTACAGAGAGATCTGACTTCTGTCTAAAGCTAGATGGCTTAGCTTAGATTTTGACGAAAGAATGTGAAAGAGCTATGTGGGAAGAGAAAGTAATATAATGTAGATTTGAGTTCAGGGGTCAAAACAAGTGAGAGTGAGCACCCCAGGTAACAAAAGAGGGAGCATCATTGACTAAACATACCACAAGGGGCTGCTAAAGCACAGATTTATATTGCAAAATATTGTAATGTGAAAGACAGGTCGATTAAAAATGGTTTCAAAAGAAACCCCCTGTCATGACACTGTGGAAACCATGTTTGAGTTATTGATAAAACAGAAAGTCAAACAGATGCATCATATTCTGCTTTAAACAAAGCTAAACACGAATATAAAGCCACATGAAAAATGTTTTTGCGTGGGATTAACATGAAACCAGATGGCATTTCCAATTTTGCCATTTTTAACTCTTTTTTTAACAACTGTAATTTACTTACAGGCAGCATCAGGACAGTTCCAGGGGGTCCTGGCAGACCATCAGCACCAGGGAGACCAGGACGACCAGGAGGACCCTTAAACAGAAACAGACAACCATGAGTGAACAAATGCAGGCAGAAATGTGGATAATTTCTGTATTTTTAAAGCTTGTGAGTGTGACATCTAAAAACCCATATTTACCCTCTCTCCAGAATCGCCAGCACTGCCTGGTGGGCCAGAAGAGCCTGGAGGTCCAGGGAGACCCTGTTTTCAGCAAAAGATCTCATTTTACACATCTTGTACATACATAATGCAACACAAAGACTATTTGCTCCACTTAAGTTCTCGCCTTTATCTCGCGAAAGTGGTCACATATGGGAGGAAGGAATGCATGAGGCAATATGGGACAGCTTGTTGAGTTGTAAATCCTTTGTGAGGCGCTCTTTATTTGTCTATAGCTCAACGCTTGAATGGCTGGCCTCTGTGGGACTCCATCTGCAGGGTGTCAAGAGCAACTGTCCCTGAAAAACCTTCCTATATAAATAATTAAGTTCTTCAACATCTGGGTAAGTCCATATCTCCTGAGGGGAACTGTTTTGGCCACTCCCTTTGCGATAGGCAGCCAGGGATTTTCACAGCAAAGCACTAAAACATTTTCCTACAGCATTTTCCTATCCAGAGGACATAGTATAAACAGACAAGCAGAATGGGTGACATAAACCGTTATCAGATTTTATTTATCAACAGAGATTACAAAGAATAATGATCGAGAGGCGCAGAGAGAAAGAAAGGACAAGAAAAAGAGCAAAAACAAAATAGGAAGTTAAGAGGGAGAGACCCAGAGTGACACAAATTGAGACAGATTGACTTACCATTGGCCCTTCAGGCCCAGGAGGACCCTCCACTAACATTCCCTGTAACACACAAGCACAGAAATCATCAGATACCACAAGAGTCCCCACAACTATCTCATAGCCTCATTCACATGTACATGTACATACACTCACAAGCATATTCGACATCTGTTAACACAGAGTTAAGCATATCAGCTTTCCATCTCTAAGTCTTTGTTGAATTAATGTACATTCCTGCCTGTCATTTCAGTTATTCACGCAATGAATCCATTGAGAACAGGAAGGTGAACGCCTGCAGAGACACCGAGGCAAAGCCGCCCTCAGGTGATCTCATCTATCTGGACAAGCTGAAGGAAATACTAATCAAACTGAAGTGATCATTCACTTGTTCACACCTGATCTCTGATCATGCATGCAGCATACAACCAGTTTATGCATGTGTCTGTGCTTTGAAATATATGCAACGATGGCATCTTTTGGAATCATACTCATCCAAGAATGTTTCTAACACACACTGCACAGGCAGAAACAGCAAGCTATCTCAGCTCGGTGTGGACTCACGAGCATGCCACCTACAGATGCATTGTTGCAGCTCTGCGGCTACAGAGATATTGCTTTGTTAGTTTGCTCTTTTGGTAACGTTCTGGCATCCTGGTTTGATATGAGGACAGAAACGCAGACATTATCCAAACTGAATCTGAATTATGTGATCTCAGCATTTCTTACATCAGCCCCCGAGCTGTACCCACTGAGCATTTCCACCATAAAATTACTGCAATTGATCTTTGACACTCCCCAGGTTATGCCTTTGTTTTGCCTGCAGTTTGTGTGGTGTGAATGGGGCTAAACCTTGGGGAAAAGAGTGTGCATGTTCGAGTGTGATAATGTCTGTCTCATCTTTCTGCGTGTTTACGAGAGACACTGGCGTACTCAAACTGGTTCTCGATCATGCGTGCACACACACATGCAAACGGTCATTTAGGAAACACCCCTTTCTCCGCTCACATATAAACATGAAGACACTCAGTCACAGAGGCATGTATACTTAGTGGAGTTCAGTGACATTTGTTTGAAACAAAACAGCTGTAACTGAATTAGACAGATAAATTCTTTCTGTGTCTGCAAACATGCAAAAGGAGTTGTTTCATGTTACCTGTATAGTGTATATGAGTGTCTGAATTAGGGTTGGAGGTATTCAACCTGTTTATATTTTTAAAAAGTTTAGGTTTTTGGCAGAGAGGCAGGAAAAGTCTGCCTTACTCCCTTTTGTTCTCCTTGTATTCCTTCCCTGCCTCCATCTCCCCCATGTTTACACACTACCCACACTGTGTTTAGAGATTATTGACAATCCCTGCATGGCTGTTCTCCAAATGTTTATGCTGTAGTCCAGTCCAGGGATACTATGAGAGAGGAATGGTAAGCCCAAATGAGCGTGTTTGGCCTCGGGATTCTCATTCAGAGGGGAGGGGTAGATTGTGTTTACATGTGGATCATTCATATGTACTCGCAAATATAAACACCCTCGCATACACCTATGTGCACACAAGCACATGCCGCTTACATCTGTTGCTCAAGTATGTTGTTCAAATAGTGATACTCACAGGCTCAATAACAGCAGGCTCTCCCTTCTGTCCCTTTTCGCCACGAGCACCGTCGACCTACACACCAAACACAGAAACAAATAATCAGCCCCCCTCTTCTCCATCACCCTCATCATGCTATCCTCCTCAAGATCATGTCTTTGCCATGTATGTCCTTCCATTATTTTTCACCTGTTCATAATATTCATCGGTCGCAGCAGGCAGCACTTTGCCCTCCTTGTCGCGATAGTCCAGGTTTCCGTAGGTGTCATAAACGTCTAAATCGTCATAATCGGTGATGTGCTCCTCCTTGAACCCATCAAGATCCGTGTAGTCACCCTCGCCTTCCACGCCCAGGCCCGTTCCCGTGGCGATGGACCCCCCTGCTCCGGTGCCAGCGCTGGCCGATCCACCTCCAGTGGTGGAAGATCCTCCCACAGACGCAGAACCGCCTCCCACGGAGACAGAACCACCTCCGGCAGAACCACCCCCGATGGTGATGGTAGAACTGCTGCTGCTGCCTCCTCCACCACTGACATGATCTGTGGTGCTGCTGCTACCACCACCACCACTAATGTGGACTGTACTGCTGCCATCACCGCCTCCACCGATGTGAACTGTACTGCTGCTGCCGCCACCTCCACCAGTGGTGTAATGGCTGTCCACACCATAATCATATCCATCGCCATAATCATAGGAACCTCCTACCTATAGAAACACAAATACAATTATGAATGTATGTGGTTATAGTTAGCATTACTTGTTAGATGGTAAGATGAGAATTAATCATTCAAAGGGTTGTTAAAATGTTAGAACATGCACAACAACACAAAGGGCAAACCAAGGGGTGCTCCTTGCATTCCTCAAAAACAAGAACTGTTTAAGTGTTAAAATTATCCTTGTTTCACAATGAAAAAGTTAGTTACCATCCAAGTGCGATGGCGAAAAACCAAAGATGTTGAGTTTAAATGATGGAATTTGAACTGAACTACTTAACTTATAAATCGATACTAAAAGAAGTTGGAGATTTCTTTCTGTCAATTTTTTTTTTTTTTTTCCCCAAAGATGCAATGTTGGAAATTTCTATAAAAGTATTTACACCTTCATGGTAGCATTTTAAAAAATATCTAATTTGGCTTTGCTGCCCCCATGTGGATTGGTGGATTACAACATGAGGAAGCCCCTGCTGATGTATCCCACACGCGAGGGCAGGCAAGCCTCGCACGGTGTGTGACAAAGTAAAAAATTGGATTCAAAATGTTTTTAACAGCTTGTCAATAAATCTATTACACCTACAGGTCACACCAACGGCAATTAAGTGAGGATGTCAGAGCAATTAATGTCAACCTACTGATGTCTTATTGCTGGAGATGATTATTGATGTTCCTCCTCCACCAGCGATGACACTCCTTTCGGTTCCGGTCCCAGCACCCAAATCAATTTTTCCCCCTGCTCCCAGATCCAGCTCACCCCCGGTGCCGATGCTGCTGCTGGTGATAGTGACACGTCGAGAGATGTCCCCGTCAGGTGAGGCTGTTGCCTCGTCGTAGTAGGTCTCGTAGTTACCGTAGCCGTCGTAGTTGTCGTAAGGGCTGGTCTCCTCTCCGTAGGCGTCTCCTCCAGTGGCAGTGGCAGTTCCTGAAGAGCTTGCTGAGGAGCTGCTGGATGAGCTGCTGGTTGAGCTGCCGGTGGCATCAGAACTGCCCCTCGAAACCTCCTCCACCGTGGTCACCACAGTGTCTCCATCTCCCTGTAGGTCATAGGGGATATTGTTAATGGTTACTTTGGTAGATCTTGAACAACATGATTGTATTTACATCAATAATCCATCTGTGGCCAAACATTGTAGTATTATTAGACAACCTTGACTTCTTTTGTGGTTTTCTCAGTTTCACTTGTTGAGTCATAAGGCTTGGCACCCATGTCCTCATAGAAAGGGTATTCATAATAGTAGTTGTCCTCCTCTGTGTTCTGAAGGAGAAAAATGTGACATTGAAACAGAGGGAAAGAACAACTGTCAACTGTTTTAAATATGATCCTCTGCTCCGTTGCTGCTGGGTCTGGCTGATCTGTGATCGACAGACTGGCCATCGATCAGAAGCACACAGGTATGCCTTTTACGTGCGGAAACCTCACGCTGCATCTCCCTGTTGCAGCTTGTTACGACTGGATGACAAATTACTTTTCCACTGCTTTCTTAATGAATCTGTCACCCGTCTTCAGAAACAAAACAGGTTAAGTTTTTGTGCACCCTGCAGGCATACTGACAGGCCGCGGGGTTAAGGAAAAGGGCAAGAAGAGGGGCTTTGTGTCTGTCTTTTAACACTTCTCCGACACACCTTTTACTAAGCATGCTCGCAGTGTATTGGTATTCAAAGCGGAAAGCGGCTCGGTGCGGGGATGCAGGCTTAGGCAGGCACCACATCATTCCTGAACATTATTAACTAACTGCATAGCCTGATAACCCCATTCTTCCCAGTCAGCACTTTCCTCTGGCAGAGTGCAGTTCTCTTGCATAAGCCAAGAGGCTCTTTTCAGCACAGGATCCAACTGCGATCTGATTTGAGTATTAGAGACAATTATGGATTAACGGAAATGAACTTCCTTGAGTAAGGTCATCCATGAGAACACTTGGTGGTTCTCTTGTCTCTAGTAATGGGCAATGTAATGGCCTTGAGTTTACAAAGCTGCACTGTGAGCTGTGAGGAACATATTAGAATAATAAAAACCTAAAGCTGAAGAGACGGAAGGTCTCATTACTCACATATTCATCTGTGTTGGGTTCCTGGTTCTGAGGCTGGTCGGGCACTGGCACTTCACAATCAGGGCTGTAGTGCTCACAGTAGTCATAGGCAGCACGATGGTCTGCTACAATCATTAGCTGCTGGATGTCTCCCTGGAAACCACAAGAAACAGGAAGCCATGAGATCCACTGAACAAGACAGGTATGTAAATAAACAAGCAAACAATCAATAGTGACAGAGACGGCGGTCTCACACTCTGTGACCTGTGGAGAAAAATGAAAGCATATAAACAAAAGACGAACATCTGTGTGCAGCATTACCACATGCAGAACAGGCGGTCCTGAAACTAGGTCAAGCTAGGGGAATCTCAGGGTGACTAAATGATGAAGAACTTTGTCCGGGCTCCAAGATTGTCGTTTTGCATCAGTGTCGAGCAGCAGTGTGTGAGACAAAAAGCTCACAGCAAACAGAGTGGAGTTACAAGAGAACATGGAACAACTGACTTCATGTAGCTGCGGACGATGACACAAACAAACACACACAACCACAGGCTCTCTCACTCACACACACACACACACACACACACACACACACACACACAGTGCGTCTTTAACCAGATGAAAGATTTTAACAGCATAAGCCCCTGCTCTTGATCTGAATGGGGCATGAGTGATTTTGCCTTTGAGCTGATTGTGTAAGACAAATGGATCAACTTAGCATGTGTGACATGGAGAACAAGAGCAGACCTGCAGTTCCCGATAGCTGACCCGAGCCATTTGACTTAAAGGAGCGTGTGTGCATATACAGTAGAGGTAAAAGGGGTGGAACAGTAGCAGAGGTGAGAGATTTACAGAAAGAGAAAACTCAAAAAAGGAACAGAGGAGACAGCAAGCGAGAACAAGAGGGGAAAAGAAAAGGCTCAGAAGGATCCCCGGGCTGCATAGGGAGCTGGGTGTGTGTGTTTGCCACATGTTTTTGAACAGAATGCATACAGCACCAAAAGGCTGTATTATATCTGTCCAAACATGTCCTAATCATGCTTCCAAATCCAGTGATGTCATTCCAAATCAATTTAATGCAACGTCAATTTAGCTGAAACAAATACATTTTCGTGGAGTATGAGAATCATGAAGCGACGCAACTATGGGAATGAACCATCACAGAAGATGCAGTGTTTTTAATTACTTCCATTGCCAAAAATCTGAAATCCTTCAACATGGCTTTCCAGCTTAAATTCTCCATGGATAGCTCTCTTTTCTGACAAACATAAATGGATTTCATTTGTGGTCTAACCAGTGACAGTTCACTGAGAAGCATCAGTTCCACTGCTACACTCGAACATACCACACAGAACTCCCTGTCTCGAATCCTTTAATAACCCTTGCAAAACACCCCACAAGATGATGTTTCCTGCTCCGTCCTTGGCTTATGATAGCAAAGGGGTTTATGGTGGATACAAGAAAACAAATCCTAGTACTTCCTCTAAGACGGGAGGAGTGGAGTAGCCATTACACATATCTCCCAGCAATGCACTTGGAGCTCCCAGGAAACTTTCTAATGGCTACCTCTGAGCCATTTGTCTGAAGTCGGGATCTGTAAGGAGCCTTGACTTGGTATCAGTTTGACAGTCTGTCTCTCCTTTATCCTGGCAAGACCGTGTGTCGCAGCTGCACTGAAGGGGGATGATGGGAATTCAGTATTTGAAATGAGGTCACATTCAATAAGGAATAAGCCCTCTGTACAACAAAACAGCCCTGCCATCTGGAGGACTGCAACTGCTTTCCTATTCACATGCCTTTCTCCTGCTTTCCTTTTTCTTTAACCCCACACTCTTTACCTCTATCTCCCACAGCAGCCAAAGGAATGTCAGGGTAGATCCTGTCTACAAGTGGTGTGATCCTAATTGTACCAAGATGAGATAATTAATCATACACCTAAGCAACGATGAGAACATCCTCGCAACACAGAGAGCAACATGGCAGAATGTGTTTAATGATGTGTGACATGTGCGCAGAGAAAGAAAGAGCCGTGTGCAAGCCTCGAAAGAAAAGTGTGCTGTTGTAAGGATCTTATTGAGGCTGGAAAAGCTGATGGGAGCATTTGCTTGTACTAACTCTACAGCCAAAGGCATACGAGATGGGAAAAAAAAAGGGTGAGAAGTGGCTGAGTAGGGAATGTGGACCTGAGTTGAGCTATGCACAGTCGCGTTGCACCATTCAGCACACACAGTTCCAGCCATCTGAAGTTTTATTCTGCTAAAAGTTCTGGGCCATAAAAAGTCAAGCCAGACACTGCAGTAAACCAAAAGCAGATGGATAGACTAAGAAGAGTTAGAAAGATTTTTCACTTAAAGGGGCAGTTTTGCAACTTAAAACTACAGTTACATCTCACTTTTAGGCCTTGGCATGGGTGAAGCTCCAAAAGCACTTTCCCATAATGCAACATCATGGCTTCTCTGCATTAGACCTGTCTGGTGAATGCTGATTTGTATCAACCTTTACACCAGTTTGTCAAACTTTGTGATATAGAATTGTAGACTCTAAGCGGAGCCCAAGATGACATCATTATGACTTCATCAGGCTTCATTTTCTTTGACTTAGACTTCTCCAGAGCTACAGAAGACATTTTTTTTGTAAAGCCTTTGTAGTGCTCTCTGTGACAAGCAAATTGACTGATATGTAAAATCTGTGGACATTCAATTTTTCACTCATGACATGACATGATCATATATAATAATAATAAAAATAATAATAATAATAAACTATGATGGGACTGCGTCTATAACCAAAAGGTCTCTATCATCACAACACATCACAAATAGATGCATGCCTGTTTGCTTTCAACCTCTATCTTTGCACATAAATTATTTCTGCATTGATATAAAAGGCATACAGTGCACCAGATCCAGTGAAAGCTGTACACCTTCACAGTAACACTATTGTCAAAGTCTTGATCCACCGTGACAACCACTAAAGCTGGTTCTGATTTCCTTTCTTTGAGCCAGAGCTGCTCTTTTCACCACACGTCGCTTGACAGATTCTGGTGCCAAACGTTACATAAGCTGCTGTTTTACAGATGTAGGAAAGCAGTAAATATTCCTATACTGTACTCCAGCTGTATGCTAATGCAAAATTTCTCATTTGCTATTCTGGCGCTGAATGGTCAACTCAGTCCAGCAGCACATTTAAGCATGAGATATTTTCTCCATTACTGTATACAGGCGCTATCTCTCTATTTTTTGATGACAGGAAGCTGCACTGCAACTACTGTATGTGCAGAGTCAGGGATTCTGAATTCAATAAATCTGATAGGCTAACCAAACACTTAAAAAGAACAGGAAATTATAGCTTATTCCTCACCTCAAAAGTCAACAGAGGCTGATGCATGACAAAAAAGCAGACTAAAATGTTCCATATATATATAAAATGATTAAAAAACAGTAACTCTTGCAAACACAGACACACAAGCACCACCAATTCCACACAAAAACAGAGCACACTAAAGCGAAAAAACCCTGGAATTATGCAATCACACCCAAACCCCTGGGGAAACCATAAAAGACATGCAATCATCCTTCGTATTTGAGAGAGGACGGTGACATTTTTCACCATGGAGCATCACGTGGCACATCAGAGTGGTGCTTAAGGCAGAATTTTCAGACAATAGCAGGGCTGCTGCTGTCAGCATCTCCCTGGACTAAGCTGAAATATGACTCTCCTCCTGACCGATGCTCTCCTCATGTTGAGCTCTGGTGGAAAAGCCATTGCCTGTGGCTGTGAGCACCGGTCGTGTACAGTCACACATACTTCGTGTTAAAGAAACTCTTGATTACTGGGCTTAAGCAGAACAAATCTAGACTGATGCAATGCCACGTAAAAACGTTCAGATTCATCTATTCTCTCTGTATTTCATTTACTAAAATGTCAACTTCAACAATCAACTTTTTGGCGTTCATTACTGAACCTCACCCTGTTTTGCCCCCACACATGAATCCCTGCTGGATGTTCTGGTTGCATCCAGGTGGGGGCAGGAGAGTGCTCTAGTGAGCAAGGAGCCAAACATTTGTCTCCATCTGAACCTGACCCACAATCGAGCAGAGTGGACCAAGTTCATCGTGTTCCCTCTTCTGAATAAAAGTATATGATGCATGGGATGGAAAGCAATATTGGTGCAACCCAACGGACAGCTAATGAGTAGGGTAAATTATTGCTACACGAGTGGCTGAAATGTAACTGTGTTCATATATCCTCTCTTTCTCTTTCTTAAACACACACATACTTGAGGCATGAGGTGAAGGGAGCCCTACAAAGTCTTATTTTGATTAGACTAAGGTGATGTCAGGAAACCCCCTGCTGATCAGTTTAGGTGGGATGAATTTGTATTTTCTTGGCTTAGAGCAAAATAGCATGAAATAAACAGCACAAACTGAAGCTCATTATTTCTAGGGATGCCTGATAATGGATCTGTTTACCTTTTGTGTTGCACACAACACTAAGGCAGCAGATTAAAGTAGAAAAACTCAAGTCTGGTTTCTCATCGTTTTACTGGTCATATGTCAGCAAAGGAAAATGGGTAGGAGGGCCCCACGGAGCAGGATAAGACTCTGGGAGGTCCGAAGCTCTGGCTGTATTTTAAGGCGAGCTACTTTCACAACATATTTACACAGTCACCCCCGAGCTCTGATCCAGGCCTTGGTCCCACTGCCAGCCCACACCGGCACACTCACAGTCCCAGCGCCTGGGCATACTCCAACCTGACCACGAAAACCAAACAACACATTGCAGAGGTCAGCTAACCGCTTAGAGGCCATAAATCAGCATGGACACACACACGTGGACACACAGACAAACTACATACACATGGTCTACATAGCATATACATGCATGTTTATAAACACATATATGTATGCCAACAGAGAAATTCCACGCCGACACCACTTTACCAGACAGCAAGCGCATTTTCACCCACATACACTTTCCCCTCCAGACTGTAGCTCAATCCTAATGCTCAGAGCAGCTGCCAAGAGCAACAGGCCCGTCTGCCACCCCACTTATCCACTACACAGCACCTTAACCATTCCCTCACCTCTCTGCCGTTGTCCTGTTTTTGGACCCCATCTAGGCCCCTCCATCGTTTTAACCCTCAGCTTCCCAGCCTTCTGTGTAAGATTTTAATTCCACATCTCTAAGGACTATGGGCAGCCATATTCCCATTTCCCGTTCATTTGGGGGAGTGGAAACCAGAGCGGCTCGCCTCATCTAACAGACGTAGCATCTGAGTGTTTGGCTTGGCCATTTGCTGAAATCTACATAAAAAAAGTGCTGAGGGCACACTTCAGGGCTTGCTGACACAGTAAAGGAATAACAGAGGGAATAAAGAGGTGAAAGACAAACATCTGACATGAGTTAGGGAAATTCTCTTAATTATCCATGGTGGAAATTCTATCTTCCCTGGGGCTACTGAAGTCTACGTCCCATTCCTCAGCCTGAATTGTATAGCAGTAGTGTGCTCTGACAGTGAAGCATGACATATACCTTGGACAGATGTGACTATAGCAATCCACAAGAGTGTACAGGAAAGATGTACATTAGGATTTAATATTGTATGCTTTGGAAAAGCAACACTACACCACAATACACCGTTCAAAAGTGACATTAAAGTTAACAGTGAAATACACAGTGGAAAGTCCTCTACTCAAATCTGTGATAATCCATTTTCAATGATGATGAGTAACACTTCAAAAAAGATTTATCTGGATTACTGTCTGTCTAAATCCAGCTGGGACCAAATGCAGTTCGCACATGGAGTCAGAGTGCCTCTTTCTCAAATCAATCTCAAGTGCATTTCTTCCCCACTGACCCGATTTGATTTCTGAATGGGGCTTTAGTGATGTAATATCAATGCATCCTCAACAATTTGCAGCTCCATTTAAAAGACCACTTACAACACTTTTCAGAACTCTCCACTTGAGATCAGATCTACTGTACCAAGATACATTTTAGTGTTTTGTGGGAATCAGGGCCTAAATACCCCCTGATATTCCTGCAACGGATCAGTCATAAAGACCCAAGCAGGGCATCAAATTTCCATGTATTCTCAGATTGGGCTCCATGAGAGAAGCCATTATCCATCCATTTGCCATCCAAGGCCGACCTGTTACTGCCTTTTGTGCAGGTACATTTGTTCCAAGCGTTCAACAGTGAATCCAACGATTCAAAAGCTTTACTAGCAATACTGAGTGTAGCGAATAACAAATAATAAAACAGAAGCCCAGTCGAGGCCTGGCAATGTCAGTCAAACCAATTTTACTACTACCTCAGTAACTGCGCCAAAATGGGCTTAAATCACATTCTGAGACTTGGAAAATCTACTGCATATACGGAAAGTGGTGTCAGCTTCTCTGCAGTACATACTCATTGTTGTAAATCAGGATAACCTCTACAGGTGAATACATCTTTACTTCTGATGACTGAAACATGTGAGCTGTAAATAAGGAGCGCTGAGTGAATGGAAGGATAACTGAGGAAAAGTCCTGAGGTAAAGATGAGGAAACAGGATGTGTAAAACTCATCATGGCATCACAATATTAAAAGCTCTTAACGAGCATCAAGCTCATGTGTTGCATGTTTTTTTACTACTTTTTCCTGGCTCTGGTTGCACCGTGGGAGCCCCACAACATGCTTCATCCCAGCCCTATTAAAGGCCTCCCAACCCTTCGCACTGCTCCTCTTCTCTCTTCTCTTATCATATTGCCTTTACCTCCTCCACTCCTCTTTCTCTCAAACCCATCATGCTTTCTTACCTATCCTCCCCAGCTTATGACCCCCCCACCCCCACCCACACCCACACATATAAACCCCCGCCACCAACACCCTCCCTGCACCCGTGTTCAGACCATCAGCCTGGGACAGCCTATCAGCGGATACTGAGGAAACCTCTGGATGATGTCATGTGGTATTGCTGCTTTTCCAACACTGACATCACTGGGGAGAGAGCTCCTCATTCTTTCCAGAGTATTGACCCAAACGTTTTGGCTCCCCTACCCGAACCTACTGCTCCAGCTTCCCCGGCTCCTCCACACTTTTGTCATTCTTGAACATCTTGTTTTCTCAACACCAAAACCTCTTTCTGATCTACTCTGCACCAATATGCCAAATTTATGTCTTTCAGTGACAAAAACTACACTATATGAGGATGCTTTGGGCTGCAACAACGAAGGCTAGACAGATGAACTGCTGTGTTTGCACAGCTCGGCCTCGGCTACGTCGACTCGATCGAGGTCCCCTGCGCATTACCGCTGAGTGAGGCCAAGTGGTGCATCTGTCCTGTTTGTGTTCCCTCAAATCGCAGTCATTTATTCTACTGTAAGCTACTTAGAACCAAGGGATGGGCATTAAATTATCTTTGGCTTTTCTTGGCGCACTCACTGGGAGACAACAGTGAAAGGGGAAATCAGAGAACACATTGTGCAGATGGACTATGTCAGACTAAAATACACTGAAAGTACACGCATGCTCTTCCACATCCATAAACCTACAGCCATGAAAAAAACACCATCACAAAAAGTCATTAGCTGGACTTTGCTAAAGATAATGGCTCCAAATGACTGATTTTAACATGTACATAACAGTCATTACGAAGGGGTAATTACTATTTCATTTACAATAGATGAGAGTTGATTGCCAGGTAAAATACCCATCTTTTTGTATAATCATCACCGTAATTACCTTCACAGTCTTTACTGGCACACTCTACAGTGCTCTTGTGCAAGCTACTAAAAAAAAAAAAATAACATTATGGTACTTATAGCGGGGTAGACGCGCTCGCTGTGACCACAATATCCATGTCAGAAACCAAACCACAAACCACCTCAGTATACAATAAGTGCTACTTGCCTTCTGACTGCTGTATGTAAAGAAATGGCTCGAGCTCCTGTGAAGAAACACACTATTCACTGTATGGTAACTCCACCTCAGCTCTGTAGTAAAAAGTGTTTTTTTTAATCAAAAGCTTCTCAACATTGATAATTTCTTTTTGTATGGAATTCTTTCTTCTGATTCATGGGAATCTACTGTGACTCTTACAGAAATCTTTGGAGAAATCAAATCACTGCTGTCAAAAAAAGCTCTCTCAAATTGAGAGCTCAATAGTGCTTTTGCTCTTTCTTGTCATTTCATCTTTTACATGCTGTTTTTCTAAAGAGATTGACTGGAAATTGCAGGCTCTTGAGTCAACCTAATTAATTGGCCTGCCGGTAAAATCAAATACGTTTTTTTGTGTTTTCATGCTCAACACCTCTTGGTGGTAACTGACTCTGGCAAAAGTCAACACAGGATCAGACTAAACTACAGAGGGGAAAAGGGAGTAAGAGGAGGAAAGGAGCGCGGCCCGAGCATAATTTGGAAACTATGTGGCATATTTTCCATTTTCTGCACGCACTGGAGCCTGTCCTGTCTCCCAACTGGCAGACACACAGCAGGAGGGCTTTTAACATCTCTCACAAAATATCTGTCTGTTCCCACGGTAACCATTGGACTGTTACCGCGGCTCTGATAGCTGGGTAGGACTGAAACTGTTCCTGTATCACTTCAGTTTAATGAAGAGTATGCTATGGGCAATAATAGAATTACAGCAGAGTTACAACTGTACCGGATAAATTCAGTCATCATGTTGGCAACTGGAGGAATTTACTAGTGGCCATTAGGCTTAGAGGAAATACATGAACATATACCAAAAACATCTGTATTTATGCCTCATTAGATAGTGAAAGTCAACAACTTCACTAGAAATGTGACTATAATCCATGTAATATAAAACAACCTTTCCTACTTCATTCACAGACTTGAAATACAGAAATCTGGCTTTGTTTTGTGAGGCTATGATTAATGGTTTTGAATAAGGGCAAAAACTGAGGTTTTAGTTTAAGTTTTATAGCCCATCATATATCTATCTCCCTTATGGCTTTAGGGACTATGGGGGGGTGGGGGGGTGATGTCATATTTCATTCTTTTTGTCTGCTCTCATTGAGCAGCAGTGAGGTTAAAGGTCAGCTGGCTCAGCATCAGTCACATCAGTCAGCCTCTGTTACTAATTATTATTGAGGGCCTCAGCCTCACAGACTAATCCCCCTTTAAACAAGCACAACTCTGACGGGACAAAGACAACACTATTCCTTGTGCCTCTCTGTGTGCGTTTTGGTGTGTGTGTGTGTGTGTGTCCTCAAAAGGTTCATGTCTAAGAGACACAACTATCCACACAAGAGTCTGTTTTAGGCACTTTCCTAACTAATTCTATTTTTCACACAAGGAAAAAAGCAAAAAAGTGTTTAAAATATGATGCACATCAGGAATCTCTGGATATTTAAACTCCAAAAGGGTTCTTGTCACTGCTCAGATTGACATTCATCTTTCATCTCCAGCCACAAAGCCTTGATACACAGACAATGCTGTAAAAAAAAGAGGAAGGAAGAAGGAAAGCCCTAATTCTAATAATGATAACCTGTTGCCACTTGTTAAAAACCTGCAAACACAACTGTTGCAGCCAGTTCAGACATAGAACACAGACATGAAACCACAAACAGAAATAAATCAGTTTGATTTATAACTGCTTTAGTGGCCACAGTGAAGCAAAAGTTCTAAAACAGCAACAACAGATGTGACACACTTGGAAAGAGAGCAAAATTAAGGAACATTATGTCTTTTGTGTGGAAGATGTGGAATATATGGCACCTTAAATTAAATATGATTTGCAATTATGTGTACATGTGTACAGCCCAGCTGGCTGGAGGTTCAGATGTTGGAGGCTCTACAAGCTGTGTCCAAACATCTATAGAGGAAGTGGCTGCTACCAGATTGGGGACTGGGGAGGACCGTCGTTTGCACCACAGCTGCATGCGTCTGTACTGTAGTTATGATGAAGAATCTAATGTTCTTTTCTCACAGTTTCTTACGGACTTTAAATCAAAGTCAAGTTGGCCTGAGTATCATCCACAATAAGGGCTGGTGTGCAGACTTGTTTAGTACAGCCTTGAAAATAGCATATAATGGTAGATGCAAGACTGCATCAGTTGTCAAACCTATAAATCAGTCACAGGCATACCAAATGAGCACAGCTGAGTGGAAAACTAGCGTGCATCTGGTAAAAATGACACTTAGCAAACACATGAATGGTCCAAAATGGTGAAATAAGTCAATGAACTAGAATAATGCCCTGAAAAAGTATCGAAAGTATAATGCCTACCTCAAAGACTTCTTCATCAAGTATTCTAGTTCCAAACACTATAATTCCCTTGGTATCGACGATGGGGTGGGGGCTTCGGAGGAGCTTCTGGGTGGTCTTCTTTTTACAGTCCAGAATGAGGGTGATGGTCTGCTTGTGCACACTGATGGCCACTCGATGCCACCTAAAAGAGGAGGTGAAGTTAATTCACACACTTACTGGGTTACATGCTGCCCACTTGCACACTACTGACGCGCCTAAGAGCCCCTTTTGTGTTTGGCCTCTCGTTCAAATTCAAATATATCCCTTTCTGTTTTCTGGAGTGAAACAGAATCTCATTTTGCTCTTTCTTGAATCCCATTTTTTTCCAGTTCTGCACTGTGCATGCGTGCAGATGATCTGTGTTTGGCCACTGCAATCCACTTTAAGTGTAAGAGATTAAATGTACAGTATCACAAACGAACACTGACATGGTTGCATGTCGCTAACAAATCCGCTGCAAAGGGGACACCTGGGCCAGGTGCCTCTACACAAACTAAACCACCATCAAAGTCTAACACGTCCACCTTGGCTTTAATTAGAGGGGAAGATACATAAACAATAATATATAAGTGTACAGTGCAATTGTGCTCATCAAGCAGACGAGTGCACCTACTTTCCATCAGCAATGTTGACTCCTCTGAAGAGGGGGTAGTCCTCAGGGCTGGGTTTGCCTGTGTGGTCCTCGTACAGGAACACGGGAGATCGGCCCACTTCCAGTCCGAGCTGCTGGATGCCCTGTTCATTGTACACAGACAACAGGAAGGACTGGCTGCCCTTCTTAGGCTTCACTGTGGCCAAGATGGAAAAGTCCTCAGGGAACACATCACCTGGCAGGACGGAGAACAGAGAGAGAGGGAGAGATTTGTTTTGGAGTCATAAGTAGCAGTAGCCATTCATCATCATAAGAGGAATGAAATACTATGTCTGTGTTCAGGATGTTGTAATCGTATTATTATTTTAGGAGACAGACTTTGGTGTCATGAGTATAAAAGTTATTACTTCTGTTACTCCTAATAGACAGAAATAGTACAAAAACAGACAATGATCATTTAGATTGGAAGAAATTGGAAAGATGGGCTTTGAGCACCGAAAGGAAACATCATTTGTGGAGTGCCCAAAATGTAACAGGATAGCATTAATCTGAAAAGAATGGCTGGCAGACCAGAGGCCGGTCAGAGGAAAAAACAAAAGTTAGAGGCGGAGGTGCAAAGTAGAGCATTTCCAGCGCAGCACAGGATGAGAAGAATAATGACAAAAGCATGTGATCCTGGGAGACTGTCGAACTATCCTTCAAACCCCTTCTCTCCCCTTCTCTCTTCTCCCACCGCTGATTGATCCAACAGACACTGAGACGCTCCAGCAGATAGTTGGAGATGAGCAGATAGCAGTAAAAAAGTGCACAGGAGCAAAAGTTAAAGACACATGAGCATGTGAATGGAAATACCATAATACATAGGTACACATAAAAGGTGCAGAGAAGACATAAAAAATATGTGTTTGCCTCCATCTGCCTGGTGCGACTGCGTAGCCTCAACTATTTCCTCCATTTTGGTGGAGTGTGAAACACATCTGCCAGACAGATTCCCTTAAAGGGGTGTTCTCAGGACCCAAGGAAGAGGGCTGCCTTTCCAACCACCTGAGAAGACTGTTGCTCCCTACTGTAGAGGTCAGACTACACTTGAGGCAAATGTAGCTTTCTGATCTTTTAGTTTGGAAAAAGACAGGGGCATTCTGACTATATTGAAGCCTCCATTGTTATTAGAAACCAGCTATCTGGATTAAGTTTAACAAACCACTTGGATTCCAGTAGCAGATCTGTGCTGTTCAGTATGTGCAGAGCAGAAATTTCCAGACGACCGGAAAAGAGAGGCAGGGTTTGTGGCTGCAGTGGTTTTGTAGCACCTCATGCAGCCATCAAACCCCCTTACTCTGCCACCATTTTCAGAATAATAGGGAACGGGCTGGAAAATGCTAAACTGGAGTGACTACGGTTTGAATAGCCAATCAGAGGCTGTGGAGAAAAAGACGCCTCAGAGGGAATGCGGTGTGGAAAGCTGAGGTTAGGAGGAGATAGTGGAGAAGGAGAAGAGAAGAGAAGAAAGAAAAGACAAAAGAAGATCCAGACAGTACCAAAGTTTGCCACCATACTCCATTCACTTTATTCTTTATTTTTCACACTGTCTTTTACCCAGTCAGCATCTGAGTGTCTGCCTTCCTGTCTTGCCCTCCAGCCTTTTTCTATGATTCCTTCATTAATGCCAGACATCAAATCACATCATGCGGAGAGCACATGCCTTGGCAGTGTGCTCCCTCAGGAATCCAGCTTGGCATCATATGAGAAACATTGCTTTAATTGACTGATGCCTGGACAGGATGGTGTAAGGCAGACAGCAGGAGAGAGAGCATTAGACAGAAGGAGAAGAGGCAAACAACCCTTCAGAAACTTCACATGGACAGGTTTGGTGACAGATACAAAAAGACTTCAGAGTGCAGACTTTTATGAGATGAAAGTGTTACGACGCAAAAAAAGCAGCTGGGGAAAAAAACAGTAAAGAAAAATGATGAAGGAAAGTTTGTCACTGCATCCTGTTGCATGAGCCATGTCTGTCACAGAGACAATGACTCAGCGCTGGCTCAGGACAGGCTGTTTGTGTGAGGGCCAAGGGTCAACTGAGGGGTGAAAGGGACACCATGGCGCAGAACAAGAGGGAGTGGGGGGGGCAGAAAAGTGATGAGAATGACTTTTCAAATTCAAGGTGCTCTTTTTGGACGGCAGAAATTGGAACTAGAATTAAATTGTCCCTGAAGAGAATTCAAGCAGCATTTACACAGCAAGGTTTCTCATTTGTGGATTCATGTTTATGTTCCCTCTCCTCCCTGTCATCACTGCAAGGACTGAGATGCCCTGAGAGAATATCCATCTAACTAAGGATCAGAGGAGGGAAAAGAGCAAATGAGCACTCTTTTGTGATGGTGTCCCTTCGTCCTCACTCTCTCCTCAGGACCTTGTAGCTAAGGGGGGGGTCGTTCAGAAAAGCTCGGGTTTCTCTGGAATGTGTCTCTCAAACCGCTACTTCAGGCGACCAGATGAGAGATACCTCATTCCTCATTTAGTGTGCTTGTGTGTGAGTGAACACGGTGGGAATGGAAAGGCTGTGGTGCCAGACGTCCTGGGAGTTTACCCTGGCAGCACCGCCTTCAGTGTTACACTAAAAGTGTTTGGGAAACTCAAAGACGACCCCAGACGTCTCAACCTGCCATTCAGGCACAACCCAGGAATTTCCTCCAGATTAAATAACCGAGTAAATTCACCTTCTATTTTGATAAAGTATGATACAGCTTTCCTTGTCTTTCCTTGGACAATTCTGGTGGAGAGCCACATCATTAGATTTAATGAAAGCAGGTGTTTACAAGTTAAAAAAGACAAAGTGAGTGGTTTGCCACCATCTCCAATTTCACAGTGGTGGCATTTGACATATACACCTCAATTATTCTTTGAGAATCTCTAAGAATGCCTAAAAAGTCAGGGAGGGGCAGGAGTTATGCCAGGCAGCACTTTGACCGATCCTCTCTACCATCTGTCACGTGCATACAAGCAGGTAAATGAGGTAGAAAGTCTTGCGTCCTGTAATTGGTCATTCAGTCATCACTGTGTTCAAATCCCTCCTTCGCTATGAGACAAGCAGCATTCCAGTGGTATTGCACATTGCTGCAGAGACAACAAGTGTACCTGTCTGGTTGGTGTGCAAAAAAAGGGAGAAGCCTGGACAAAGAAATACACACAGGGAAAGAGAAGAAGATGGATGTGTGTGTCATGCATGCAGGTAAGTGACCTTGGATGCACAGGGGTCTAATGGAAAGGTGTGGCTCAGGATAGGTGGGGTGGGGCTCAGGAGTGTCAGTACAATGTCCAAATATCACATGACCACACTCAGGAATTTAAGACACCTACAGTAGAGAGATAAGGCTACATGTAATTACGTGCCTTTAGGATTGGGAACAGCTCACTTAGATTCTGTACAAAAACTAATAATTAGATGAGCAGTTTATTCTCTATGATCCACCTCTGATTAGTTCTGTGTCGGGTAATGCTCTCGCCTCGCATTGCTGGAGGCCAAGGATATGATTCAAAGGCAATAAGCCTAAAGAAATGAGAGGACGGCACTCAGAAGTGCAGACTCTAATCTTTTCATTGATGTAACTGGGATATTAGGATCAAACTACAGGTAGTAATATGAAACAGCTATAATGTAATTATGATATATATTATCATTGTTAATGATCCTTCATTAGAAATGGATCTCTTATTACACCTATTTCATTTTACTGAATTTTTCGGGGCTGTGCATATATAAATCTCTTAATTGATTACTAAGAGGCCATAAGTACTGGCAAAATGAAATGATGCTATACATGTTGGACAGGCTTAACAGTCAAAATTGCCCATGGCTTTAAGACGCTATTAGAGTATGTCCCTCCTGAGCCATCTTAGCTACAGCAGCACCATTACTGCTTTTAAAGCTTGGGATCGTAGCTTAATGCTGGCTGGTGTCCAACTGCACAAACTTCCCAAATTGTTAAAACAGAGATTCAGGGTAATTTTAATTTGTTTATATATGTAGTCATACACGCTTTTCCTCATGTGTTTATCTTGACACCTAAAGAGTTACTAGACAAGGACAGACTATTAAGACATGGGAAGTGTGGTATAAAAGTCAAAGAGGGCTGACGGCTTCATTACCCTGTTTCTTCACTTCATACTCAGATAATAAAGGTAAGAAAGGACTCTTCTGTTTTCAGTGCCTCTGTAGTTTCAAATGAATCATCCCTTCCACATGTTTGCCTAATGATTGCATGTCTGCACTTGCTCTTTTCCAACACATCATCACAGACTGTCTGTGGCTATGGGGTCACGGGCCAGTGTGCTCTCATTCAGAGCTACTGTCGCATTTATTACCGACATTATAGTCATAACAAAACAGGCACGTCGGCATACCTTTGTTTTTGTTTTTTTTATGTGTGACACTGTTCTACTTTTGGAAAGCAGAAAACTGTGTTGATTATTTAGAAAAAATGTACCTCCAGGCTTTGGGCCAAAGTCATAACTCAGTAACAAACTTAGTTAAAGGGAAAAAAGAGATGGATAAAATGATCTCACAACTTTAGCTGCTTTCTGGAACAAATTAGCTGTACATTCTCTTAAAGTCAAGGCAACAGGGCACCACATTACAGACACTTCTGCTAGATTTTAAGCCACAGACAGTTAGTTAGTTCTGTTTGCACCTTAAAGACTGTGTGGTGCCTGTTATGAACTCCTCTAAGCTGGTTTGTTTTATGTGGACTGTTATTTTGGATGATCCACAGTAGCATGCATGTAATTAAAGCATGTGTATCTAAATAGAGACTATGGGTTCTGCTGCCATAGAGCTTCAAAGTGAACAGTATTTGTTTGATTGGAGAGCGTGATAGGGCATGCAGGCCATAGGAGCCCTGTGGCTCTACGTTAAGCTCCAAAGAAGAGCCACGATATGGATCAAAGGTCCTCTAAGGCCAGTGCAACTTCTCAGAGGACTATGAATGGGGCTGTCATCCAATCTAAGCTTTGTGGGAGCTTTGCTCACAGGAAGGGTTATTATTTCTCCTTCTATTCTGCATCTAAACCACATCACTGCTATTTTTTTTTGCTTTTTTATATCTTTAAGCTGCAGGGAAACCAATCACAATAATTCAGAACTGTGGTTTTGAATTTCTGTGTTGTAAAAAAAAAATGTATACAGAAAATGGAGCCTTGCATGTCTCACCAGACAGAGTTTAGATGAAACACAAGGCAGCAGCAGTCTAGGAGGAATGATAGAGGGGAAAATTATGGCGCTTGAGGGAAAATAAAGAGAGAAGGAGGGAGAGAAAAGCACGGAAAGACTGCCAGAGAGGGAGGAGAGAGAGTAAAGTACTACTGCAGCGCACCATAGAGCAGCAACCCAAAGCCACGTCAGCACAATAGAACAAGGCAAAAGTGGAACCTCAGACTTCCCTCCCCTTTACCACCCTCATTTTCACTGCTTTTCCATCGTCCAGCTCCTCCTACAACATCAAATACTACAGGGCTGGATTTCTCATGCATCTGGAGTGTGTTTTCAAGAGGGGGAATAAGCATGCATTATCTTTATTCATCCCTAAATTTCAATGTGTGTGACTAAGCAACATGACTAATTTAATTACCAGAAGTGTCCAGATGTCCAGACATCTGTCATTTCTTTACAAGAACAAGGCTTACAGTAAAAGCTGTAGAAATGTGGGCATAGGCTGTGCAAAATCACATGAGCCAAAGATTGAGCTGAATAATTAAATTACAGGAACCAATAAAACTGCTACCTCGAGGGACAAAAAGGAGCAGACTTTGGGTGGGAGCAAACACATATTGCTTTCCAGCTAGGTCTAAATGTTGAAATCCCAGTTTACTGTGGCGTGGGGTAAAAGGTCATAAAGCTGACCAGATGTCAAGACTCTGTAGCAGAGACAGCTTCTAAGATACGTAAAAGATCTTCGAAGCCACAACATCTGTGGTGATGTTTTAAATGGCATTAAAGTTTGTTTGATGTCTGGAGAGTAAAATTAAAAAGAGAGAGAGTTGTTCTTAGAGGTAGGGAGATACTGTGCGTGTCCAGTCAGATACTCACCTGGATACAGCTGTTTGGTGGGGGCGCTGAGCTGGGCGTCTTTGGATACTCTGTAAGCCACATCGGGTCCTTGTGTTGACCTTCTATGTGAGCAGAAACCCGTTGTTTTCGTAACACCGTCAGGTAAACTGTGAAAATCTAAAATCTTCAAGAGGTCTTCTGGTTCCGCTACAGAGAGGAAGAAGGAAGACAAAGAAAAAAGTTAGAAATTGTCTCAATATTTGTCCAAACTCCATAGTACAGATTTGTAAATGTACAACCCATATATCATATTGTCTATACAAAGTATATATAGATACAAACTTTTTTGACCAATCCCTTTATTTTCAATCTTTTGCTGACTCAGAAACTCTAGTTACTCAGCAGGAGAGTTCACTGTTGTGGTTCAGAGAGGATTTCTGTCATCCATTTAGGCGCTAAACAGAGATGTGCCCATTTATAGATCACCATGATCATGGGTTACATCTGCAGCAAAACCCATCCTGCTATTCATTTCCCTGCGATGCTAACTCTACAGCTGCCTCCCTTTGGCCACAACCATGCAATTAGCACACTTTCAGGCCAGTCGTCCGGGCTGTAACCAAGGCCACCGCAGAAGTACACTGGGTCAGAACAATATGACATGGGGTTTGACCCTGGACCGCACCCTTGCATGCCAAAACCACCCAGGACAAACAGCTGTTCCTGCAGCCAGATGCACACACAACAAGATACACAATGACGCCCTATTAGCCTTGTCCTAGCAAAGATCTGGACAGAAAAGGACACTGGGTCATGTCTATAGGGACAGTCGCATGAGAACGGGGGCTGTCAGGGTGTTTTAGAAGACTGCAAACACTAAAATGAGGAAGCAAACTAAACAGAGGAAACAGGGATTTTTATGGCACACGAGTTCAAGAAATTAAACAAAGAGGAAAGCAAGCACACTGTGGTATTCTGCTAGATGCATTTTTGTCTTGTTCAGTGAAGGTGGAGCGTCAAAGGCAACCCACACACAGGTACAGCAGTCCTACTGTCAGGCTGCAAAGACCACACACACCGTTTCAAAGAAAAAAAAAAATTCAATAGCCCCATCCATCTGAGAGTGAAAGGGAGGCTGGGAAAAGTGGACAGGCGAATGGGCAGAGCGAGAGTGTTTGTACATTCTGTGTTACCCTGCAACAACCTCCAGCTGGATGTCATTACACATGACTCATGGCGCAGATCAATTAAAACAAAAAAAGAAGACTTGACATTCTTAAACAGAGGTCTCCATTTAAGAGCACTTTGGCTGCACGTGTTCGTGCACAGCTGTATAGTGACTGTAAAAAAACCTCCTCATCAGCTGAAGCCTGATTGCACATTGCCTCACATTATCTTATAATCCACAAGACAACGACACAACTAAAGAAAGCTCACTGAGAGTATTCAGGACCAAGAGTTAGACAAAATCTAAACAAGTTCTTTGATTTACAAACCATCCGCCTGACAACAAACACAAAACACGATCACAAAAACATTGGTTTGTTTCCGATTACTCAACAAATGAAATATGACATAAACCCACTTTATAACAGTTTATACTGTTTACACACAAACATGCACACAACAACTCTGTGTACACTATTGTGAGGAAAAGATACAGGATTTAAGTCAGCTGAATTTGATGTGCAGTGATTTGTTAATCCGCATGTTCTCATCTCATCTCACCTCTCTCCTAAGCCAGCCCACTCGGTCTCAAAGTCCCAAACTCTGTGATTGTATTTCTGCATGTCAATAACGTAGAGTAACATTGCTTTGGGGGACATATTAGGCAGAAGCACACAGTTCTGTAATAGCTCATCTGAAAGAAATATAGAAATCCCAGCACCACACCCATCTGTTCGAACATCTAGGCCAGCATTCACTTGTGTCAAAAAGAAAACTACATTCATATTCTGATAGCGCAGGTTGACAGAGCCTTTAAGCAGGTGAGGGGTCTAAACAAAATGACAGCTCTGTCTGTCATCAGCTCATAATGAAGAGACAGAGAGAAACCTACCCACCAGCCAGAAGATGTATATCATTCAACATGATGACAGAGGTTCATTTAATGAGCTTGTCTCTGAGCTCTCTGCAGCAGCGTAATAAATATGTCAGAATGTCAAAGTGATGGGAAATGTAGTTCTGTTGCAAATGCTCTGATTGATCTGCCATTAATCAAAAGCTGTGTTCTACATCGTTATCACTTATTGGTCTGTAAGAGGGAGATGATACAACTCTCTCTGCCTTTAGAGAGCGTGTTACAGTGGTCGCTTAGCAACTGAGACGTTCAGGGACCTGAATGCCTACAGTAAACTGATAAAGTTGAGTAAAGGTTTCAGCTTGGTGTCTGAAGAAATGTTTTGGCAGTGGGAAACTGCCAAAGAAAGCGTGAAGATTTTGCATCTGCTTAATCACAGCATCTACATTTTGGCACTGTAAATGTTTAACGCACACGTAAAACGTCAGAATAAACATATTAAATAATGATAAACGCTACTAGACTTTTCTGAAGTTTATTGTAGAAAATCAATAACAATTTATAAAACTGTTTATATTTGGTCTAGTGGCTGATGCTGAGAGACAATTATTAGAAAACATTCCATGCATTTTTTTGCTTTGCAGCTTAGGATTTGCATAAATGTTGCATCTATCAGATAAACTTGATGCAGAATGTTTTTAAAATTCAAAACCACCTTCAGTGAGACAGACACGGGGATCTGCGGCTTCTCAGCCACTAATATAAGTGAGGTAAGTGACATATAGCACTTTTATTTAATATCGTTTTTAACAAGGGCCTTGGTTGACCAAAGGCAAAGCTCACAATTTTGCCCTTTTGTCAGACAGCTACAAATGTTCCCTGTAAAAGCCACAACAGTCTGCTTTGGCACCACAGTAATTCCCTCCAACGTGCCAACATCCAACAGCACATTATCCCTTGGGAGATGAATCAATCGATCACTGACGGTTGCACAGACAGAGTCCATAAAAGGCATGGAAATAACCCAACTCTTCTATGGTTCAACACAGCGACAAGCTACAGTGTCAAGATCCACGACCGGTTCTACATGTGGGCTTAGACTGTGATCCTCAGACTGTTAGAACCAGAAGGCCCTAGCCTCCCCTTTCCATCTCCATCTGAGTCATCTTCCTGTAGCCTCTTCCTACCATGCAGTCTCCCCATTTCCTTATATGGACACGACCTTGGGTACACCCAGAGACTGGTGACAGGTACAAACACTCACTTCATGACTCACCTCATATGATCATCATGCTAAATGATTTTCCTCCTCGTAATACTCATGTAGGCGTTAGAGTACTCAAAGATTATTGTCAACATGGCAAAACAGCTGCAGCCATATAGCTATCATTTCAGTGTCACTGTGAAACAGTGCTCATGATGCTTTTGTTGCTTTTAAGCATATTTGTAGTCTGTCTAAACACAGACGGATAAACACCAGAAGTGGGTGGCAAACTACCTCTATTTATCTGATGTTTCCAACAAGCCACAGCCACAGCCACACAGATGACAGCAACATGCAGTGATAAATGATTCAGTGAATTAGCTTTAGGCAGCAGCGGACTCCACTCAGTGCATTACAACAACATGGCTGTCATAATAAAAATAACAACATCAATATACCAGCCAGCTCAGCACCACAGGAAAGGAAGAAAGTGGGGGAAGTCTGTGAGGAGCATCCAGTCGATGCTAACTGTGTCACGACCCCTGCTGAGGAGTGTTGCTTTTGCTAATCCACACTGACACAAGATAATCCCATGAAGATCAACGGCTTTTGGGAAGGAAACAATCGTCATTGGGATGGCCCCTGTTCCATACCTGGGAACCACACTTTCCTTCCATCAGTCCGTTGTTTATCAAACTGCTTCTCATTACCATTTTCCAATATACTTTTCCTCATGCAAAATATGTTGCATTGGTTTGTTTGGATCTAAAAGCGACCACAACGCCACTGCTGGGTCACCTGGAGGTGAGCCAGGTGGAGAAGGAAGAGGAAGGTGGAAGGGTAGCATAGCAATATATCCCTGTACAGACAACAGTTGCAGCATAGTAGACGTATCAAAAACCTATCCGAGAGGCAGCAAATGTCTCTTCCAGTAAAACGTTGACTCACCTCATGTGAAATATCTGATCCATTCTCTCACTAAGAAAAGGCAGTCAGATCAGCACCTCAGAGGGTTCCAACAAACAGTACCAGCTCCATTTCCCTCCCTCTTTCACATATTCTCACACACCCTCATTCATGGATTTCTGTCACCGGCAGTCGACCTTCCAGCGGAAGCAGTCCTGACCACATCCTAAGCCGCAGGTACGGGTCTCAGTCCCACCTTGTTAAGCTGAGATGTTTACCCACTTAGCATGGCAGATCCCTCAAGAGACCAACACCTCTGGCACTTGATGCTAAAAATATTTTTCCCTCTGACCACAGCCCCTCACATCCAAGGGGCAGGTTTTCCGCACATACACAGGAACTGTTTATATGACACACATACGTCTTGTGTACATTTGCTCTTTGGCAGCCTGCTGTCTCTCTTCTGCTGCTTTGACTACTTTCATGCAACGGAGCACGGCACAAAAAAGCAATACTACAAATACAGTGCATCCTTTAAGTCTTAGCGCTCCTTGGAGGCTTCTTCATGCATAAGCATAAGCAGCTTCTTATTTTGCTTCTCGTGTCGTCTGTGCATTGCCTCCACAGACACACTGGGGCACTTTTCCAGGCGTCTGTTATGCTCCTTTCAGCCACAAAGCATCTGCTATCTACAAGAAAATGCATTTACAACATAAATCCAAGAGAGTGCAACCAAGGACGTGACATGTTAAAAGTCCAACCTGTCTTCCTAAAACTCTGCACAAATCAAACTTGTGTCTAGTTATGAGGCCCTCGTGTTCTTGTTCTTTTGGGGTTTTTTTCTGAAAGATAAACTTTTAGATGGATGGGGTATTACGTATCCACTTTTACTCCCACAGTTGGGTCTTTCCAAACCATGTGTTCAGTGGAAACTTGTAAGTGTAACATACAAATTGGTAAGCAAAGCGCTGTATCTTTGATGTGACGTGCTATAAGAGGAGCGGTTAACTTTGTTTTACTCTTTTTATGGGTTTGTTTGTCAGACATGGTTTGGATGAGGTTGCAGCATAGTAAAGGATAATGAATTCATAAAAGTATATGGTTTAAGTGTGAATTATTTTAAAATGTGTGGTAAAACTTAATACAGTACCACCAACTGTTACATTGAAAAGTGGGTATGATGTCGTTTTGTAGTCACTTAACGTTCTTTCTACCTTTTTTCTCTCTTTCTCTGAACGGTAGCTTGAGTGCCAGATTCATGATCCTGCTCTCGGCTCAATGCCAAGACTGCAGTGGATCCCATTCCCCTAAACTATCCATCTATCCTTGATTTCCACAAATGCATACATACACACACACACACACACACACATTCTGTAACAACATTTAGTGACTCCAGACGGCACCATTTCATTTGACAGTAGAAGGGGTGCTGGACCAGTGAATTAGGAGTTTTTCACGGGGGGGAGATTAACATTCTTCATTCTTTCCCTGCCCCCTATCCTCCTCCTCCAGCCCTTCCTGAAGTGAGGCCTGAATCTCCAGGCACATGCTTGACCTGGCGCTGAGGACAAGGAGTAATTAGCAGCCATAAAGAGGACCCTGCTTTTCTTGGAGAACAGCACAGCTGAAAACAAGAACGCCCAATAAGAAACTTCCCCCTCCTAGAGCGCATCACAGACAGGGAGGGTGTAAGAGGTTTTTCTTTTTTTTTTTTTTCTAATTTCACCTGATTCTGTTATAAAACTTAACTGAAGCCAACTGTTGTGAAGCTGGAGCCTCACTGTGAATACAGCAGGTTACAATTAAGGCCCTGGCTTTAATTACTTTAAGAGAGACTATGTAACTTTTTAAAAGACGAGCTAAGACATTCTTCCTCTTATAAATTAAAAGTGGGATTCACAAGCAATAAAACACACTCTTGCTCAATTAAAAACATTCAGGCGTTTTGCAGCTACAGCCTCACTTGGTCTAAGATAACCGGTTAACCAGTCATTCAACATTGTCCCAGCATTTGTGAACACAGTAGTCGCTATTGAGCAAAATTTCCAAAAGCTTGCTTAACAGTCTAAAAAAAAAATCAGGAGGGGTTCCCCTAGGAGACTATTTAGCTGAGATGGTACGCCACCTGGATCCTGACACAGGATCAATACAAACACTCATTAAATACTGTATAGCACGTGCATTGAGAAATAGTGCCTCTGATCTTTTTTCCCTTAAAGATTAACCTTGATCTCTTTATCTCACAAAAGTTTATTGGCATTTATTTAGTTTGTAGAAGTAGTCTTTGTTTCAGCCTTAGAGGCAGCCTGTCTGCTATAAAACACAGTATGAGACCTTGATTTAAGCGCAGTTCCTGACACACTTTCATCAGCACTGACCACAAGTTGTTGCTTCTGGGTTTCATGTGACCAGAGCTGGTAATCAAACTGCCGACATTACACTCACTAGATTGAGTGCAATACATACACTGCATGGACACAAGTAAACTAGGGAGAAACACACAAACCTGAATGGAATGTCAGTTACCGAGATGGCAAGCAATCACACACACCTCTGCTCCTCGGCTTAATTAAACCTACCAAACTGCTGTCTGACAGATTTCTTGGCAATCACTACTCTTTTACACAAAAGCTCTGCGGCGAGGTTCAAACTAAAGTTCAAGTAGCTCCAGCATGTACAAAAGACTGTGCTCACACATACACGATTGTGAGGACAAGATCGCAGCTAGAATGTACAAATGTCAACGTGACATGCTGGTGCCTGTTTATGTTATACTTGGCTACAGTAAAATCCCAACGAGGTCGAGTTTATATGACAAAAATCTGTTGTTACTATAATTGAGAAATATATACATTTATGTGCAGAAGCTGAGAACGACCGTGCTCAAGAATACAAGATTTGTTATCTTGTGTTAAAGAGATATTCCATCTTTTATCATGCGGAAACAAGACATCTCTTCATAATGTTGATCAGAGACCAGGAGTGCCATGCCTGCATGCATACGTTTTAGGTCCCCGATCAGAGAGAAGCATTAGTTACTGTTCCGACAGATGGCTCTTGGCAGAAGGACAAGAAGCTAGCAGTCTGTGGGTAAAGGTTTTTCCTGAGGCACAAACTCTCTGTTACTGCCCCCCCCTGGCTTGGACAGGATCCACTGCTCATGCTTCCAAAATGGACAAACAGAGCATTAGTCGAAAAACAGTTCATTTTAATAATGTTAATAAGAATGAAAAGGGAATATTTTCTGGTGGGCCACACATGGCCTCTTAACAACTATAGCAACTGACTTAAACTGAAAATGTCAGATGTAGGAGTACACATTATTGATCAGAGCATCGGCTTGTACTTCAACATGGCAGAAAGTGCATTGTGACAGTCATGACAGTGATCTTGAAGGCTGGTTAAATGAGCCCAACACTCATGTGGAAGTTCTCCATAATAACCCTGTGATCTCGAAGACACAAGTTGTTTTCTCGTGATAAATTACCTCATTATCTTGAGAAATCAGTTTCGTAGAGATAACCAGATAAATTACCCAATAATTCAATTGTCACACGAAAACAAGCTATGTTATCTCCAGGTAAATAATTGTCAAGATTCTCAAGATAAAATTATTGCAAGCACAGCTGTTCCGTTTTGGTGTTAACCAACAATAAAATCAAAAAGAAGTCCAAAAGTAGTGGTGAGAGTGTGTAAAGTGAGATTATGTGATTACCTCCACTTAAAAAAGAAAAGTTGAGTTTATAAGCAATAAAACTGCTAGTACTGCCTTACTTGGTCTGGTATGACCACTAGTTTGTGTTGGCTAATGTTAGCTAATGTTAGAAAACTCTAGATCAACATATCAGTCGACTGATATCGTGTCTACTTTTGCCACAGTGGATGCTGTTCAGTAAAAGTTACGACTCTGATGCTGAAGTATTAGCATTAGCAACAGCAATCGCCATGTTGTCAGCCGCTTTGTTTTGGCTAAAGATGAATGTCAGCATGCATTTACGGCATTTTTTGTTGATTAACAAGTCTCAAAGTCATCTGAGGACAGTGTCTGAGCAAAACATGATCAAAATGAAGCCTGTGTAAGATCTCACATGCCCATCTCAGTTAAGTTTGATTTTATCTGCCAGCTTTAGTCCAGACTTTTCAGGACACTGACCCAGTGACCTGGGCCGAGGGCTGCACGTGAAAACAGCAGCGGGGAGGAAGAGGCGGAAGAGGAAATGAGAAGAGTGAGATCTTTCTGTTTATACACCTAATGGCTTCATTCCGCCGGTCACGATCAGCTCATCGGATGTTCATCGTGAGATATCCAAAGACTAAGCCCAGCCTAAAAACGACAGGAAACACACATACATAGACAGACTCACACAGAATCTGCAAACATAGTCTTGCATATTCACACTTACACCCACAGACATACTGACTTACACACCCACACAAACACGAGCACACGGACCTGAAAGATGATCCAGAGAACAGAGAGTTTTTCTGGCCAGAGCTTCTCTTGTGTACTCTGAGGCTCACTGCTTCAGCCGGACTCTTATTGCTTTAACAGGGGGAATACCAGATGGTTTACTTCACTGTCTCCATGCTGCAGCTCACAGCGGTGGAGATAAATCACTGTCTGCCGTCCACCACAGACTAAGATGGAAAAACTGAGTCAAAATTCCACGGTGCACCTCTAAATGCTCATTTTACTGCAAGAAAATACAGGAATGGTACTTTTGTGGCACGTGTGTGACAGCCACTGTCTCTGCCTTTTTTTATCTCTTCTTATCATTACTCTACTTTTGTACTTTTTTTCACCTTTTCCAGCAGTTTCATTCAGTTTTATTTTCTAACCACCATTAGACACTTTATTTCCCTCTCCCCACTTTATCTTTTCCAGAAATTAAGCCTTTTCCTCATTCTGCCTCTCCCACAGCAGATGCAGTTTCGATGGCTGAGAAATCAATGATAAAAGACGGCCCGGCAGTAGTGACATTTAAGAACCATTTCCTCTCTCCTAGCCGCACAGATAACCATTATTCCAGCACCACCACACTGACACAAAGCAATGAAACTGAATCTAATAAATATGAAATCCTGCACAATTGTGAAGCTTTTTCCTTTTTCCCCACTACGAACACACAATAGTGAGGCCTATCAAACTTAAGTGGCACATTTTCACTTCACTGAGGTGCTGTGCCTCTTAGCTAATGATGGGAATCAGTCCATATATGCAATGTTTTCTCACTTCATCAGTGAACTCAATGGCCCAATAACATTTGCAAAGAAATGCTTTAACCAGATGATAAGTATATGGCCACCTGTATGTTGGAATAAGAGTAGATAACATGGCATTAAAAACTATCTATTTTCTACACGTTTCATTACTGAATACTGACAACTTGAGACAAAGGAAGGAAATGTAAGTAATCCATTTAAAGCAGTACAATACACAAGCAATCAACCATCAATGTCAAAAGGGAAAGTTAAAAAAATAAATGGCACAGCTTCAGTGAAGCGTGGAAAGAGTGACAAAACACGAAAATGGAAAACCAAAATGTTATCAATCATTGTTCTTATGACAGTGATAACACACACTGTAATTGCACCTTAGGGTGAGGAAAGCTTTCCATCCTCAGCGCCAGATAATCTGCCGGAGTTGCAGTGACAGCCAAGACAACCATCAATTCATCTCCCATTGACACTTTAACCAGTGTCATACCTGGGCAACCTCAACCCTGTGGGTGAACAGAAGTCAGTGACTGACTGACAGTAGGCCTCTTTACCTGAGTCAGCAATTATGAATCATCAAAACTGGCTTCCGTCTCCATGTCGCAGGTCAAGTGAGCTATTATTCTTAACAAAATCTTTTTCAAGAGAAAATGAGATGAGAGTTGACAAACCAACCATGTCATATACACTAACTTTCTGCAGACCCAATTTCATGAGAAATTGTAATTACTGCCTAGATTATGTTTTCTGGTAACATTTCTTTGAGTTTTTTCGTACGTACAAAGTGCAGGACTTCGCATCCTGTGTCCTGCATGTGGTAAGATTTGCACAACAAATGCATTTTGGCTAAGGTTAGGGAACAATTGTGGTTTCTGTTATATGTTAACACAATAAACACACTGTGCCTCGTGCTAATGTGTAGCAAACATCACACTGTTTCTCTAAAGTTGACCAAGTGCTGTGAGACGTGCGGATATATTCAACAAAAATATGCTGTCAGTGAACATTTTACCGATACGTTCACTTGGCAGATACATTCACAACATTTTCTCAATACGTTGGTGGAAAACATAATTGACAAAATGAATATACTGCTGCAAATTAGTACTGTATGAATGTAATGTCTAGGAGAGGTTCCTTCCTTTGTGCAACACATCTGCTTGAGTTTGCTTCAGTACATAGCAGTGTTTGCGGTCAGAGTCTAGCTTGGTCCCTCATTGCAACAAAAATTAATTAAGCCCAAGGCTTAATTATAAAATACTGCTGAATGGGCAAAAAACTTGTCTAACTTTAATGCTGCCTTTCCATTCCAGCTCTCACTAATTTCATCACCTAATAAAGTAAAAATAGAATGCATGTGTCGACAGTGAAGTTTCTGGAGTGACCAGAAACCATTGTATTTCCCCTAGTAGGAAAGAAATGCTTACACTCAGTGTTTCTATTGCCCAGGCTGTGGCTAAGCTTGGGCTGGGGAAGGGGGAATGGGGTTGGAAAGGATGAGTCATACATTGCTTTCCATGCTCAATGATTATAATACCCCATTACAGAGAAAAGCACTGTTTCCCAGCTGAGGTGAACACTCCTCTTGTGAGCCTGGACCAGACTTAACTGTTCACTCTGCCGTGCACTACACGGTGCAACAAAGCATACTGTCAAAAATCAAATTCAAGAGTGGCAGTTACATCATGAGGTAGCACATCCAACTCTTAACATCACTGATGTGTTCGTGTTGACATTTCAAACACCACTGCCTCCATTTTGTTCTCTTTTGTCTGTCAGGGAGTACAGAAAACACCATCCCTTTCAGTTATAATTTGAACTGAACTGATCCAACTTTGCCCTGTATTTTCTTACGAGCTTTGGTCACAACACCTTTTTATAGAAAACCATGTGTTTCTGGCTTCAAATCAAGCACGCTGTGTCATTAGTACAGAGCACCATTGAGCAGCAATTATTTGACCCTTGATTAGTCTGGAAAAGGAACAGACAATATATTGTCCAGAATATGGCAAATAATGCACTACTTGTGCTGCACAAAGGATCTACTAAACTCCAACACGGGGTCAAAAACTTGTCCTGCATATTTTGTTTTATCTCCAATGTTGTTATCAGGCATTAGAGCTGATTTACAGAGTCCTTTCCACAAAGCCTGCATTTACAGAATGCAACTGCAGGGTCACTGCTTCTCTCCACAGTCCAACTAACTCAGATTCCTTCCTCTGCGCCATGGCAATAGGCACACACAAGAAGCCACTTTTTTCCACCGCCAGTTATCTGATTGAGTTGGACATGACCTCAGGATTGCCACTTAAAGGTGAGTAAGAAGCAGCCTGTGTAAAAACTAGAGTTACATGTCTGCCTGACAGAGGACTACTAATGGGAGACGGTGATGTCAGTGTCTTTTGGCTGCCATGTAGCTTGGCGATAATGCTAATGCACATCTGTGTCTGCCTCTCACCTTGAACAAACTGTGCTAATTTGATTCTGACAGATCTCCAAAACAAACTGCTCTAAATGAAAAATAAGTCTACAGTGGTATACATGTCCTTTCATTCAATCATATACATGGTATTAAGAAAATAAGAAGGGCCGTAGTGCTATAGCATCCTTTGGGGCAACCAGCTGTTAACATCTTGTAAAATTTAAAAATACAGCAAACCGGAAGTTATGCAATTTGTTCAATTCTGCTTTTTTAATTGGCCTCATGAAGAACTTTACACACTGTGACAAAAAGGCAAAATGGATTTCTCCATATGAATTCCTTTAGAAGAGGAGTTTTGCAGATATAAAGAGACTATAAATGAAAAACAGCTGCGGACCAGCTGTATTCGACCTTTAACCCTGTCATAAAGTTGGCTCACTTAAACAAAAAGAACCTTTTAATGACCCTGGATGTGCAAACCTGGCTGAAACGCAAGGCACACTGGTATTATTTTTACAAACTCAGCTCTAAGGCTGCAGATGTTATTCGATTAGGAATTTTCACTAAAACCAGCGCAGAATGGTGTATTTTCTTTTGAAAAATGCAACAGTATTTTTTTTCATGGTCCCCTGTTCCACCACGAATGGGAAGAAAACATCTGGAAGACATTTTTTCTGGCTTTTTGGAGGGCTTAGCAGACAGCACAATGGAACTTATCGATTCCAGATGTGAAGGCACTCAGTGAAACAGTGAGGCCTTCTTCTGTTTATCCCTTTAAAACGTACATAAGGATAAAACAAACATCGCTGCCTAATATATAGCATAATTCTTGGCATCGCGGCTACACTTCCTGATTCCTTAGCATATCCGCTAGTCCTTTCAATACTGTCATCTATTACCATCAGTGGGTTTGGCCAAAATCCACTCTTGTTTTCATTTTCACAAGGTATTCAAAGAATGTTATTTCAGTATTTTTGATGACTGAAGTACTCTGCACAAGTAGGTTCTGGTCCTGTGTGAATGTTTGTTACACACATACACCACCGGGGAAAAAATGGATAATTAATGATAACAAACCATGGTAAAAAGAGTCAAAACAAATTTTCTAAGACTTGTGAAAAGAGTCCATTGATTGAGGGAACTAAGTAGAAAAAGCAACTCAGCAGAAACACACAGGAAACCATTTGGAAAAGAGATTAGATTTGGTCTACAGCGGGTATGCTGATCATAAAATGAAAAAACAACTGAGGTCCCACACTAGGAGGCCAAGGTGTTCTTTTACATTTGAATGGATGTGATATACACATCTAAAAACATGAACTAGAACACACCATCTTTATTACCTAAATCAGATCAAGATGTCAAGGAATTGTTTAGGGGTACAGAGTCTAAAAAAAACTGTAAATTGTTGCAGAGAAAGCATTAAACCCTGATCTGAAATATATAGTATGACTACGTGCTCTTTCTCTTTGACCTCCAGGAGTCAGAGGAGAATTTACTGAATCAAGGAGCAGTGGAGGCTCAACAGCAGGAATTCCTTTCTTCAGGCCGTGAAACTGTAAACCTGACAGCAGTGGCAATCCAAAAGTCCCGACCTTCACCTTTGAACTCTGACCCCTCTTCTCATTCTTAACCTCCATATCTTCTAGGCCTTCTGTTATTACCACTTTTCACATGGATTTAAAGCAAGGCTTCCTCATTAATGCCAAGGCAAGATGACCTGTCTTTAGAACTGTGAACTATGACTTCACTCTCTCTAATAAAGCTTGACTTACATCCAGTGCACTGACGCTCTATGATGTCAGGCTTCTGTTGACTTCAAACAATTTAATACTGTGCAGGAAAAAAAATCAGTGTATACCCTGGAGGCACATCTCACTCTTTTCTCTCTTTACTGTTAGGCTAACAGGCTAACCATTTAACAAGCTACACTACATGTGACTGCAGACTTGTCTTTTCGAGGTTCAGTGCACTGGTATAACCTTAAAGCTACACTAACTTTTATCTTATACTAACAAATGACCATAATGTGAAAGGGATCCTCAGAATTATCACTAGACCTGAAATTCCCTCAGCATTTAGTGTCTTTTTGCTATTCGTTTTGGTTTTACAGTCTGCAATTGTGGGCTACCATAGACCGTATTAAAGAAGTGGGCCTGTTTTCTGGGTCTGAAAAGTGAAGCCTATGCACAAGTGTCTTAAACCTGCATTCCTTCTACTGGCCAGCAGGGGGCAACTCTGCTGGTTGCAAACTGAAGTCCGAATGAATGGAAGTCTATGAGAAAACGACCCTGATTTATTACCTCATATAAATATTTTCCTAATGAATTTATGGTGTGTGGTGGTAATTCTTACATTTAAAAGAGGGTTTTGTAGAGCTTACATCATTCTAATCAGCCAAATGACAACCTTAATTCATATTAAAAATCATTATCAAAGATTTCATAAGAGATTTGAACTCAGATCCACTAAGTAATTATTAAATAAGCTCAATAAATTACAATCAATTGTGTTATTAGAGTTGTTCACTTGTTTTATTTCTCTCATTGCACACGACCGGAGTCTTCCACAAGGCTAGGCAGACTTATTGCTAAATCTAGCGAGCTAGTCGCACAAGAATTTCAGAGAAAGTGAAGCCAAAATTTGAGCCACGTCTCAGCGACAGACTGTTGTGAGTTACTCTGCACACACCAGCAATAATACAATTGATATCTTTATTCTATTTCACCCCATATTGGTACTTCTATTGGAAGCATGATGTGTGTGGAGTTGTCAACTCCAAATTAACCAGTGATGGTGTTTCTGGGCAGGCCTCTGCAAGCTTTCAGATCAGTCTCCTCCCTGAGGCTATGAGGTCATCTGGTTTGGGTCAAGACGAATCTTTTACAGCTGATAAACTAGCTAATAGTCTGTAATCGCTGTTCTATGTAGATGGAGGAGATACATGCTAAAAATTCACATTTTATCATATCATATCCAATACTATATGTAATAATTAGGTGAACAGAAATCAGTAAAATCCTGGACAAAAAGTAAAAATCTTAAACTTGACGAACAAGACAATTAGTCTACATAAATTTTGCATGTAGTCAGCATGTTGCTCGCACTCAGTCATCGGGTATTTCTCATTCGGCATGCGTTGAGTGTCAACTTTCAGGAATTGTACCAACACCTTTGAGAGTCACTATTAAGAGCTGATTAAATCGAGCCTGCTGCATTAAAATGGATTCAGCCCCATGCTCTTTAACAGCCCAGCAAAACTCAACGCCAACTCCTCCTCTGTCATCAAAAATGACCCAGATCTGGATCCAACGGTTATACAGTGACCTAAGTTGTGTTCAGTTAACAACCAGTGTTTATAGGCAACATGAAAATAAACAGGAAAATAAACAGGCTGCAGTAATTCCTTTACATGTTTAACAGTATAGCCTGTTTGAGCTTGTAAAACCACTTCAGCTGCATCAGTTTTTTATCCTAATAATTTCCCATTTTCCACAACGGACTGAGCTTTAGATTAAGCGTCTGGCTCCGTCTGGGACATCACATTCATACCATCAGCACAATCTTGGACACTTTCTGACTGTCGTGAAGCAGACAGAAGAAGCCACCTGTTCACCTCAAAGTCCTGTGTCAGAGCCTCACAGCAGACCACCAACCATGCCAGGCAGTCTTACGATGCTAATAATACATGGGGGCCAGACCCCACTGCCCCAGCCCCACTGCCACAGCACTGCATGACCTCTGGGATACAACAGTGCCACACAAGAGTGTCCAATGATAATAAAAATCACCTCTCTCTTTAAGCCTATATATGGACTGGATGTAGCTGATATGTAAGTGACAAACCAAACATTTACATTCATATTTTCAGACTTCTGAGCTGTAAAACTGTTGCTAACGAGCATGACGAGAACTTTTAGAATGCACTTAATGAAATATGAGGAGTTTTTGAGCCTCAGCAAAGGGCCCCTGGCTTCAGAAACTGTGACTCCTGATGTAGAAGCCCTTAAGGCGGCTCCACCCTACCACTTCAGATGAGCGACAGCCCCTCCCTCTTATGAAAATTATGCTCATCCCTCTCATCAGTTAAAAAAAAAAGAAATAGACAGGCCTTCTTTGACCGCACCACAGAAAGGTTCCCATATGAACATAGTAATAACACTGCAAAATGCAAAATTGGACATCTGAATAACACGTTTTATTTGTGATTCAGAGACATAATGTAAAATATACCTTCTACTATCTTGTGCATTTAACACAACAAGCCATTATTATGACTTATTTAGGCCTACATCTATATTAATCAGCTACTGGATGTTTTACAGTGGCAAAACTTTTGCACAACCTCCCTGCAGACAGCTCCAGATCGCAGACACAAGAAGCGGCCACATCCATATGAGAGACTTTCCCAAAAGAAAACCTGCAGCCTTAAGATACCTTGACCCTTAGTTTTCAGGCAGAGCAAAGCTGAATACATTAAGGCACAATTAATGGCATGACAGATGAGTTCAGGAGCAGGAGGAGGGGGGTGGTGGTGGTGGTGGTCGTGGTGGGGGCATCACAGTGATCCACTTTAACAAAAGAGAAAAACTTTTGCGCAGCTCCAAGACGCGTATCCACGGAACCTCACAGCTGCATCTTACCTGAAGTTGCTTGTGATGTGACAAAAAGCAGAATCACCGCTAAAGTGATTTGGGCGTCCCTTATCCTCCGTTTAACTTTCCATCTTATATGGGTATCCATGACCGCCAGAGACGTCCACGGCAAGTGGATTCACTTTTCAACTTGGAGCAACTAATTAGACTTGCAACAACTTCTGGTCAGGACAATACTAAAAGCCAAAAGTCCCAGAGAAAGAGAAAAAAGGGGGAGGGGGGGTGTATCGTTATGTCTCAAGCAGCCATAAGGGTTTGTTGGTGTGCCTTCCTCCAGCTAGTTGACGGATGGGCGCCCGTCTCTCCCGCACGGCTCCTCTCCTCTCAGCTTTTACTGATCTGTCCTGCAGCGCTGCGCCTCCGTTCACAAGTGTCGCCCCCTCTTCCAGGCGTCACGTAAAGCCCCTTCAAGTCCAACGGGGCAACACACAGAAACGTCTCTCCCCCCCCAAAGGCTGTCACTCACTCCGCCGACAGGACACTCGGGCAAATCAGAGGAGTTCACACACGAGACGCAGCCCTGTTATTGGCCGTGGGTGGGAGGAAAAAGTTGAGGGGAAAGTTTCACGCCTACAATTCTTGCGCTCTGAATTCTTTTACATGGAGTCCGCTATTTGCACAGGAGCCCTGCAGAGCGGGAAAAGCAAACCGCCTCTGAGACTAATCAGGAGCTAAAGCTTTTAAAAACGCACGAATTTGTTGCGTGAAGTTGTAATTCTGCAAGCTGGATGTGAACCAACAGGTGGGAGCCGCGTTTGTCTGTGAACTTCCAGGTTCAGAATCAGAATCAGAATCAGAATCAGAATTACTTTAATAATCCCTAGGGGGAAATTGCTTTTTGTTACACACAGCTCCAAAAGAGTCTTATAATAATAATAATAATAAGAAGAAGAAGAATACCACTACTAATAAAAATATATAACAACATGCACAATCATAGTAAGGTGCTGTACTACATAATACCAATAATACTACTACCACTACTACTACCACCAACAACATGTACACTCAGAGTGAGAAGATGTATTATATAAATTATCATTCATTGAACAATATCCTATTAAGTATTATTTTAAAATGATTTCTTTTATGAAGTCAGCCAGGTTGATTCTCAACAACAATAGTGAACACTACACTCTTCCACTATCCCACACATGGCTGGATTACTCACTTTTACTTCTTAATAATGAACTTTACCTTCATTATTTAAGTTAATGTACTTTATAAAGTACCAAAGTGGGACCCACAGGGACCCCCAAAAACCCACGTTTCACTTTTTGGTATTTCATCACTTGGACATTTACTTTGAGAATGCACAATATCAAAAAAAAAGAAGAAGACATGTCCTATATCTTATTTAATCTTGTGGCCTTGTGTTGAGTAATCATTTCCTATTATGCCTATATATATTTGCTGATTCTGAGCTCTCATGGTAGTATTTAATAACATGAGGGTCCAAGGATAGAGGGTGCTGTATGCTGTACAGGTTGTGATGCCCTTTGAGGCATATTTGTGAGTTAGGGCTATATTATTAAAATTGATTTGAATGACTTAACCAACAGCAATTTGTGCTCTGGGGCCTCACAATAAGTTATTCTACCCATGATTCCTCACGAGCAGGTTGATGATTTTAAAAAAAGAAAAAAGCAATAAGGTTTTATTGTTTGTTACAGACAGCCACAGAACACATTACCTGTATTATTACCAGACCTTTGGCCATATCTTATAAAAGGGTCCCTTGTCATTATCTTTTTTAAGTCTAAAGAAATTTAATCTATACCAAAATTCAGTTTGATGCACAAAAACTATGCAGCACTTCCGGCAGTAAGGCTTCTGGGCCTCTGGACAAAATGTAAACTCCAAAAGCTCTGCTGAGGCTGTAACTGTAAGTGGACTTTCAATTTGGTGTTGTGCACTGTACTTAATGGGAACTTGGAAGAGAGAGGGTGCACTTACTGGCATAGAAAAATATTTAAATTCACAGCCCTTATAGTGGAGTGTTACTGAAATATAACAATATAACAGTATTTACTTTACCAGGTACAGACCAGGCAGGAGGACGTGTAACTGTGACAACTGGAGCACACCAGCAATTATAGACATGACACACAACAACACCCAACACTAAATAAAAACAGCTGGCATTTTTTTATTAATCAGGTTAAATATGCAAAACACGCTCATAACTTATTGTCCAGATCAAAAAACGGTAACTGGGATTTCTGCCACAGAAGAACTTACTACAGTACAGTGAAATACTCCCATCAAGAAGCACAATGTTTTAAACCCGAATTGTCTCTTTTGTACTATACTAAGATCTAATTTGGGCTTTAAATATTGCAATACTTGCAATACTTAATACAAAAAAGACTATTTTAGAGCCACAGTGAGATTCAAACACGAGCGCTTGCTGCCATCGCCTCAAAAAAGGCCAAAAATGGCAGCTGCGTTTTATAAGCTGTCATATGGCTGCTACAGTGGGGGGCAGGCTTCCATTAACTGGCCAGTAAAAGTTAGTTTTAAGCACAGTAAACAAACATCACGGTGGTTATGGCTACATCTGACACTGTGTGACATTGTGAGGTGTGTGTGAAAGATGAGTGTGAATGCGGATGCTCAGTGGTCAGAAAGTTAGACCATCTCTAAAACACGCAAAAGACCTTTTATATGTTACATTCTGCAACTGAAAATAACATAAACATAAACATTGTTGTAAAAAAGACGATCCACATTCACATTTCTAAATGCCCCTATGTAACACTCAAATACATTTGCTGCCAGACGGAGACGTTTAGCAGAAAGTACACACCTGGAATCCCCTTTCAGTTGCCATCAATGTGCAGACTGTAACTATGTGTGCTGTATATCTAAGCATATCAGCCTTTATCCTTCAGCCTTCACAACAGGTTTACCTCAGGTAACCCATGTTACCCCATGTTTCTACTTTCTTGGGTTTAAGTGTGTTACTTTTCTGAGTCACTTATAACACACCAAGAATACACAACTCCTTCTAAACTGGCCACTTATAATGGTCATGTAATGGTTATGTGGTCAGATATATAGTTCAAATTATGGCTTGAGCCCTGTATTTAGGGTGGTGTTATACCTACACCACACTAATTTCAAAGCTCTCAAACTACTCCTGTACAGGACCTTCACTTGCTCCCTTAAACTGTCCTCTGACCAAAAAACATGAGGATTTATCTTTAGGTGGACCACTGGTGGATGTGCCTCAGATAGCATGTTATTTCACAATATAAGTCCCTGTGAGACACAAGAAGCAGAGATGTAAATTGTGATTTAGTGTTCCAGTTTTCTGTTCAGGGCCGTTTCCTCAGTTGCTTCTCTTTGTCCTGCTCTCCACGTCTGCTCTCACCAAATGTCACACTGCATATGAAAGCCATAAGGAAACTCACGTTAATTCATTCCATCGTTTTAATTTTGATTTAACTGTTAAAGCAACACCCACAGATGATAAGGTACTCCCTGAAGCCAGCTGAGAGATTCCAATCTTCCAGCTTGACATTTATCTCAGTATAAACACACTGTGTGCAGGTTGCACCAGCTCTTCACTAGTTCAAACTTAGCTGTTTACAGAGTGGAGATTCACATCACACACACACATCACTAAATCACTACAATTACTAAAACTGGTTGCACCACATGAATCAGTTTTTTTTGTAGAGACTAGTTGTTAATAAATATTTACACCCTGTAAGTGCCATTTGAGACTGTTGCACAGCTAACATGACACATTTCTAGATTCAGTGTAACTATCTGAAGATATCATATCTCCATCACAAATAAACATCCAGTAATCCACTTAGAAATCAAAGATAAAAGATGCTCCTTATAACTTCAGAATTTGTCTGAGAATCATCACGTTTTTATGTTTTCTTCAGTATAAAAGTAATTCAGTATCTATATTTCCATGGGTTCATTGCAAACAGGAGCTGCAAATAGCTAATTCGGCTCACTTTTAACGGTGCCAATTAGCAGGTTGAAGGCAACTTACTGACACCATGGCAACACTGTACTTCCTGTTTACATTCCCCAAAGTCCCCATATTATGGGAGCTGTAGTTTCAAAACCTTAAGGGCATGATACTTTAAACTTTCTGTTTAAAGTTTTAACTTGGAAAAAAAAAAAAGTTTGAATGGATTTTTTTGTGTTTCTGCAAATACACAAGGTTTTAATCTGTCCGGGGCATCTTAAAATACATGGAGGATTTTAGAGGGACATCTTTATGGGCAAGACTGTAAAAAAGAGAATATACAGACAGGAGCTTGCATCTGCATGTCTTCTTCCTCCTCAAGTCCCCTGTAAACCAAAACATTTCAGTTGGCAGGAACTCGTAAACTCTGTACAAGCTGAATTACACATATGTAAACCTGCCTTTTAGATCTTTGCAATCACTTCCCAAACACCCAATGATTGAATGAAAACATTGCTCTTCAGTGTTGTGATGGAGGTGAATTACAGAATGGTGTTGATTCTGTGGTTTCACTTAAATGATAGACTCTAAAGGAGCCAGAAGGTGGAAACTCAAATACAGCACACCAGAAGACCAGATAAATCGTGGATCCTGGCACTGAGCAGCTCCTGGCTGTTCCAAACTCAGATTAGGATGTTGTGCTGCAGATCAAGAATCCGGGAGGGTGTATTTGAAATACAGTTACACAATGTGAGTTTGCATGTTTCCTTCTCTGTTTTATGTGCTTTCTGGCACACAAGCAAGTCCTGAATAGAAAGGAAGCAAGTGCACTATCAGAGAGGTGGAAATCCAGGACCTGACTTTCTCCTTAAGAAAAAAAAGAAAAGAAAAGACAGTCTGAGCGAGTGAGACACAATTTTTATATTTTCCAATCACGATCAAAGGGTAATTAATGTAGACAGCCATCTGAAACACAAATGTGCAACGTCACCAGGTCAGGTTGCAGATGTTTTTTTCAGTTTGCAGTGTTGCATTCTCTATCCTATTATTACGACTGTCAAGCTGTTGCAAAATTATGGAAAAATGGTAAGGATGTGTTTGTAATCTTGAAGAAAGCAGGATAACCTTGTGACAGAAAACAAACCCAACGCATTTTGTGTTAGATGCACACTGGTGTTGTTATGCATTGTTAAAGCCTGTTTGGCATGATGCGCCATGGCAGGACACCATATTTTCCATTCCTCAATCTGTGACCCCATCCTGTGCCAGATTGTATCATGGCAAACCTCCCTAAACACACTGAGGGGAAAGTTTGCAGCATTAGGAGACTTCACTAAGAAAAAGAAAGATCTTAAAGAGTGCTATATATACTTGTCTGTCATCAGAGAAGAAAAACACACGGGTGTTAAATGAGTCAGTCTCACTTGTCTGCTCATGCTCCCAGCTGCAGCCCATCTCTCCTTCGACATGTTGTATTGGAAAAGATTCGCAAGCGGCGATTTCATCTAGTGCAGACACAGGCCAAAAATATTGATGCCAAGCGTGAACCAATCACTGAGTATTAACTGAACACACAATGAGACAGCCACACATATATGCTCTTGTACTGTATGTCCTGCATTAATGGAGCAAGCATTAGCTGGTCACTTGCGCTAACACTTAACTGCTGCTCTAAACCTCAAAATGTTCCAGAAACTACAGCAAGTTCAGTTAATAAACCCATGTGGCAAACTGTTGTGTTCTCCATCATCGTTGAGTTCAGTAGGGCTGCAACCTTCTTCCTGTTTTAACAATACTGAGCTTCATCCAACTTCTGCTATTCAAGAAATGCGTAACATCTGCTTATGCTCTTCGAAAGTGTTAGCTTCTGAGAACTCACCGATGCAGCCAGTTATTTTGCATTGTTAAGGTAATGCCTTTTGCATATTTTCTTTTTGTAAAACTGTGGCTCATTTGAATGTTGTTTTGAAATATTAGGCACATTGATGGTCATAAAGAAGGGACTTGTAATTATAGTCTGGCACCCATATTGTATTGTATCTTCAGTGCACTTGTTCAGTGTCCATTTGTCTCCACAGGACGGAGAAAAACACCACAGACAGCCACTGGTTTTCCCTCCACTGAAAATGTTACCCACCGTCCATGTTCTGTTAGGAGTTGCACTTGTTGAACAGGCACAGCTTTTGGAGTGCAAATGTATGAGTCCTAGAGTGACCTTAGAGTGAACACTGTTGAGTACACTTTGCATGTCTCAACATACCACTGAAACAAGGACTCCACTGTAGGAGGAAATGTTTATTTCAAGTTTTATATATTACATATTTCATAAAATAATTACATGAATCAGTTTCACTGGTTTTTAAATCAAGTGTTTCACATCATGATCATATACAGGTGACTAATGCAACAAGCTGTCACTATAAAGCATAACTGGCCTCAAATTAGCTGTTTTTGCAAGTTAATTTTACAGTTTTCCTAAGAATTATGTCTAAAATGACAGGTGACTTGACTCTTTTGTCAGGCCCCACCAGATTTTGTTTAATGTTTATTTAGCAGTAAAAAGTAAAAATAGTTCAAATACTGTTTAACTACATGGATAAAGCCTTAAGCACCGACATGTGGAGCTCATAACGACTGATGAACAAAAGAAGTACGAGAGTTGCCAGAACATTCAGGAAGACAGAACGTGTTTTCTTTTGAAGGGTGAGGGGAACACTTGAGCAAATTACACTGAGTCATTACGCTTGCCTTGATCTAGAAGTTAATTAGCTGAGGGTGGTCTCTTGCCATGAATGTACTGCTACAAAACGCGTTATTTCTTGGCTGACGATGTTACACTTGTTCTAATAATGTAAAGAAAGCAGTCTCACATAGAATTGCAGAGGTTTCCCCAGTATATACTATCCATTGTAATATATTTTAAAGGCAGAACTCTTTTTCTAGGTGAAATAGTCCGTTTAGATTAGGGTTCATACCCGGTTTCCCTCCCCAGTGAAGAGACCTAAAACTGCCTCACGTTAAATCTGTCAACCAAAGCAACAAGAATAAACGTGCCAAAGTTGTCGCCTGTCGTCTAAAGAATTAACTAACCATGTCTCCTGTGAGCCCAGCTCCGCCCTGTCGCCTGTTTGTTGTGGTGACTGTAATTATGGCGGGCAGTTCGTACCCATGTGTTTTAACAAGACCCATTTGTTATGATCTTCTCTTGCTGCTGAAGGCTGCATGTCACATAACTGCAAAGGTCAGAGGAGTGGCACTGCACAAACAAGTTACAAGACTTTGCCCATTGAGGTTTGAACTGGGATTCACTTCATTACAGGTGCAATAGTCTAGAATGTATCTAAAACAAATGTAAAACTGACATGACCATGCTGATTTATCAAGAGGATCATGAGGATATTTTGCATGAAATCCTTAAGTCATTTATTTGACTCCAGTCAGACTATGAAGTATTCATAAAATTGAAATCTTATGCTTACTTTTTAAGAGTGGAAATAAGCATATTTCTGTTAGAGAAGGCCAAAAGCAACCATGAAGAATGGGAAAAATGTAGACCAGTTTTTATTACACCCATTTCTTCAGACTATTTTCCATTCTATTCCACTCAGACAGGTTAAAGCCTGGACGCTCACCTATATACAGTGTTTGACGTCCTGTAATCTTGCACTGGAGCTCAGAACTGCACTGAAACACCTCAAATCAAAGTAACAGCTCACTTGCTATCAGCATGAATGAAAAAGGGCTCTACCAGACCTCATTATTGTCATTTAGGTCCACTTCAGTTTCCTTCCCATTCCCATAAAACATCGTCTGTCTTGATTACATTATCATTTTATTTTTAGCCATGCTAGCAGCATGTCGGTCAGTCCACCACTTCGGGCCAGACTGAGAGAGAATATCAGCTTCTTGATTGATTGCCACTAAATTTTGTATAGACAGTTATGGTCTCCTGAAGGATGGATCATAATTTTTTTTCCCGTAGCACTACCATGCAGTTGACATTTTTGGTCCAAAGTGAAATGATGAACTCAGGATGAACTGTAATAGCTTTGGTCACCCAACTTTTCATCTAGTGCCATCATCATATTAGAAATTCTAATTTCTCCAATACTTTGGTTGATGATGAAACACCTGTAAAACTAATGATATTCCACCAACCTCAGCTGCACTTTGTGTTTAGTACTATTAAAAAGCCTGCTAACATGCTAACCTAAGATGCTGACTATGATAAACATGATATCTGTGATAGCAAATGAACACAAAATGTTCACTTTAGAGCCAAAGTTGAACAGGATTTGGTCAGATTTCTTCAAAATACTACGGTAATGAGATTAATACACAAGAAATAAAAAACACCTGTCTTTGAAAGTGATTTTGCAGCAGTGCCAACATATTTTAACATCTTTATACATCACTGGTAGACTGTTAATAAAAAAAAATCAACCTATAACCCCTGCCAGGGCCTCCCTCCAGTGGCATGTGTTGACTGCAAAGTACTGCTTGCAACTTGTCAGACATTACATAACATGGCATCCCAATATGTCATTAGTTCACAAGCCTTCCACATTCTCTGCTTTCAGGACACAGAAATGGTTCCTGCATTCAAAAGCAACAGCTTAGGGTCAGGGTCATCTTTTATGGAGCCTGCTGCCTCTCACACAAGCCACCAGTCATTGTGTGGGAAACACATAGTTGCAGGATTTACTCCCTGTAGAAGTGCAATTCCACAGTGATTTGAGCTTGTTGTTAAATGAAAATGACAATTTAGCCAAACTGGCCAACTCAATAAATTAAAAACATGCTCATGTTTTTTGTCAACATCATAGACATTCAACCTTCAAAAATGAGGACAGCGTGGAGAGCCCGGTCACCCCAACCATCACGTCATGGTTGGGTCTACACAGTCTGCATTGGACCACGTAGACTAAAACATGATGCAGACAGCACTGTGGTTGGTGATTTGGCTGCTTGTTCTGGGAAGTAAAAAAAAATTTTAAAATGAGAAAAAGTTTTCATTGTCCACAACATAACGCAGCAATGATTGTGTATGTCCTTTTCCAGGCCTCAGTATTTTGGCCCTACTTTATTTGTGAATAAGAGCACATCACATCAGTGGACTGAAGTGACACCAGTGTGCGTCTTGCCTCTGCAAAATAATGTTTCCACACAATCGCTTTGTTGTGTGTGATTATGTTGGGACCCGCCTCCTGTCAATCACAACCAAGTCGAGTCAACAGACCGTCTAGTAAAATTGAATTAAAAAAATGCTTCTTCTTAGAGTTACTATGTAATTATAGAGCATTTACTGTATTTCAAAATATTTACTTTGTAATTAAATAAAGGAAGAGGGCACAAGGAATGACACTAAAGCTGTTTTTTTCTGTTTCCATACAGACAGAACAGTTTGGATGGCTGCTTATCCATTGTAGGAGTACGAAGGCGCCCACATAGAGAAAAATAAACTCATACAGTGCATCCCCTTCTTTTGGTGTTTGTTTTGATGATGACAATTGGAGTGCTTAGGACACAGAGACTTTCCATTGGCCTTTAGCTCATATGAATATTACCATGAGTGCATAATACTGGTGCACACGTGAAAGTGTTCAGCAGCTGCTCACAAGAGAGGAATACATCAGATTAGACCATAAAAGCAAGGACGCGCACAAATGCACACGCTCAGTCACACTCTCACACACGTTTGATGAGCACAAACACATCTCCATACCACACATACACTCTACACCAGGGCTGCCCAAACTTTTTTCACTGAGGGCCACATACAGAAAAACATACAAAGGGCTGGGCCACTCACTAGAAGTGAGCTATAGGCTATTGCTAACTTTAATTCACTAGAGGTGAATCAATCAAATGTAGGTAAATTCTGCTTGATAACTGAATATGAGCCTCGGCGGACACCGTAGATTCCTTTGCGCTCACCTGTCCCAGCTGGAGCCCCATCCATCGTACCTCCACACAGCTCGTCCCATGTAAGTCCCATCATGCCAACTGCATCTGGCACAGCTTCAAAAACATCCTCACCCGTCCTGGTGCTCTTTAGACTGCTAACATCAAGCAGCTCCTCCGTAATGCAAAAGTGATCGTCATTAGTTATTAGCTGTGCTCTCATCGCACACCGCGTCTGAAACTTTCTACACTCACTTGCTCGCTTACGTTTCCTTAATTCCGCCATTTTGGGTCACCTGTAGTACATTTCTTCTTCTATTACTCATTTTCTAGAGAAGCTGCCTCGTTCAAGACCGTTACTCCACCTAGCAGTGAGACTAAGAAGTACAACACAGTGCAGCACAGGTTCCATGTGTGGGCCGTTACAATACATTTTTAGAATTTGAGTTTGGATACTCCTGCTCTACACACTTGACATGTTGTCATGAACGCACCAGCTGCCAGTTATCAATTGAGTGCAAATCCCCCATTGGCAGGGGTCCCGTGGCCTGCATGTTTGCACTCTGGAGGAATAACTCTCCCTTGAATCTGGAGTGTATTCCCTGTGGAGAAAGTTCTCAGCACATAAAACTTTTACAGAATAAAAACAGTTGGATAAAATGTTACCTCATAAATTTATTTGCATATTCTTACCTTACAAAATATGCTTGCCCTCAATTTATACTCTTAATTTATTTATCTATACTCTTTATTTCTGTCGATCATTTTCCCAAAGCATAATATAACTAGTATAACTATCTTTATGGCTGCCATTGATTTCACAAATGTATTAAAATCAATGCAGGGACTTGAAACTTATTATGTCTTGTCAGAGTTCCATGATATGGTGCATTCAACATTGTAAGCAACACTTGATGTTATCCAAATGACAGCAACTGTTACTACAAAATGCACTGTGTTTCAATATCTATCTCAAACATGTTTGATGTCATCATGTGACAGACCATTTTATGTCTTACAATTGTGTGTTTTGGATTTTGATTGTTTGCATTTTGTTTAACTTTGGTTAAAATAATTTTCCACCAAAATTTGATGTGGCTGCATTTCCATAAAAAGCTGAAGGGCGGCACTGTAAACTGTTTACAGTAAATGAAGGCCACTTGTGTCACAAAGTGCTTCCAATCAAAGTGAAGAGGAAAATGAGGAGAAAACGCAAATCAGCTGCTGGTTTTGGATTTCAAGTACATCTGAAAAAAAAACAAAAAAAGCTAAACCACAGCAGAATGTTTGCTCAACAGATGGGACTTTTTGAAAATCTGATTTTTGCCCATAATTTAACCCAAAAACAATGACAAAGCTAAAGTTATTAGATCAATAGCACTTTCAATGAGTGAGCAACACAAATAAAATATCTTCCCTGATCATTACCATCAGCTGAGAACCTAATGTGAAGACTATAGCCAAAGATCACATTTTCTTATATGCTGGTAAAAAGAATAGCTCTAAACACTTCACTTCCTCATATTTGCTGATTTCCTCCGCTTGTTTAGCTGTGGCAAAATCACAGTCATTCTTCTCTGAAGTAGTGGGACAGACGCTTGTGTTACAAAAAGTACTGATCCAACTTCTTGACTCAAGTAAAAGGTACAGAGTATGAAAAGGACTCAAAGCGTAAAAGTAAAAAGTACATTTCCCTTAAATAAGTAAATGGAGAATGTCTTGCTGCTCTGAATCTGCTCCGTTGGCAGTGTTGGCTGGTTTCCCTTTCCTCCATGTTGCTACTATTTCTCCCTGAATGGATGCCACATTCACTAGACCTGTTCTCCACGGTTGGGTCTCCTTCTCCTGTCTGTTACGTCTTGCTGTGTCTACCAAGTGTGACATGCACCAATGGACACGCCAATGGGTCATCTTTTCTATGTGTTATCGTCCCATCCAGGAAATCGGTTTTGATGTTGGGAAGCACAAAGATGCAAAATGAAAAAAGAATTGACGATTCTCCTCAAATGCATTGAAAGGTACACGCTTGTTTTGAAAAGAGGAGTGAAAAGTACTATTTGTGTTCAAATAGTAGCTAGTAAAAGGAAAAAGTTGTCAGAAAAAACAATACTCAAATACAGTAATAACGTATTTGTGCTTTGTTCCTTTCCACTTCAGGAGCTTTGTTCTAAGAAAGTCTTCTATTTTATAGTCTAATTTGAAGCTTTGGTTGCAGTTTTTTTTATGTAAGAAGTTGTGTTCTTGTCTGACAAATCTTGTTTGGTGTCAAGATGTCAAACCAATAGAGTTGATGTCATATGTTTTGTGACCACCGGTGCCTTGCTGTTTTGCATCACTTGCATGTAATTGAATGACCCCGATGACTCAGCTGAGAAACAGCTTGGGTTTCTCTTTGCCTCTAGGCTGACTGTACACTCAACTCTGCAAGCAAACCAACCCTTCAAATACACTACCTTGCTCCCACATGTGGCATCCAGCCCCTGTTCTTGGCTCACATTGGTTCTGCTGTTCTCTGTCCCACACTTGTTATAATTTTTTTTTGTACTCTTTGGAGGGCTGATGTCATAAATTAAACATTGCATACAGGCTGTAATAATTAAGAACCAGCAGTATATGCTAATCAGAGACTCCACGATAGAAGTGAATTAAGAGTGGAGATAGAGCGCAGGCCAGCTGGTGTCTCGTGGGTGTGGCTCAGTTCAGAGCAAAATGCCCACATTACACGTCTGAAGTGGTGTCGTTCAAACATTAGCGATGTCAGTGGGTGTAGGAAGGGGTTGTCCCAAAATCTGGATCAAATTTTTTTTATCACATCTCAGTTTCTGTTGATTTGTTATGGCTTTGATGATTTTTGGATGTTCTGAGACATCCTCTTCCTCAGTGGCCTGCCAGACGAAGCAGTTAGAATCCCTCATGAATACAAAATTGAAAGGAAAGGGTCTGCGGTAGAAGCCACATTGAATTTGTTATTTGAATGCTGAAGCTGAAGCTTTTTAGCTTTGCCAGTGGCTCAAGGATGGTAATGTCAGTCGTCAGTCCCCCACTTTGGTCTGTACTTAAGTGTCTAAAAGGCTATTGGATGGATTGCAATGTAAGTTTATACAGACATTAAAACAGTATCAAGTTTGATGTCAACATGTGCCACAGACATAATCACTGTCAAATGTATGGTAACTTTGGAGGATACCAGAATTCACTTGTTTTGTTGAATTAAAGGATTTGGTCTGGTTTGTTGCAACATCTGAAATGTCAGTGCTAAGACAAAGAATATGTGTTGGCATTTTTACAGTGAATCTCTTGACAGCTGTTGCTAGGAAATTTGGCACTGACATTCTTTGTCCCCAGAAGATGGATCCTAACTTTTCCTCTAGTGCTATGAGGCAGACTCAAATTATCCATCATCATTACTATCACCCACATAGTGAAATATCCCAACATTTGCTTGATGGATTGGTACAACAGATGTGAGGATGTATCTTATCAACTTTGGTGATCCCCTGACTTTTTCTTTGTAGTGCTACCATGAGGTTTACATTTGTGGTTTGGGGGGAAATATCTCTGCCTTGATGGATTGCCAAGACATTAATTTCCCCTTCACAAAGATTTGTAATAACTTTGGTTATCTTAACACTTCATGTAGCACCATGATCAGATACCAGCAGACAAATTTGATTAGTATGATACTTGGGTTTATGACCAAATATCTGCAAATCTAATGACATTCCCGTCACTCTCAGCTGTACTTTGTGTTTAGTGCTAATTGGCAAACATTAACACGCTACATCAACATGTTAGCATTGTCATCTTGAGCATGTTATGACTGTATCATTTAGCTCAAAGCACCACAGTGCCTGAGTAAAGCCTCATAGAGCTACTTGAATAGCGACTGCATTTATACAGTCACAGGCTGGGATCTAATCACAATGCAAGCCTGAACACCTCCAAATGTGGTCTGGCTGACTTGATTGCATTTTGATTCCAGTGTGATCTGCATGCATTTACTGGCTTGAACAGTATTTTTCTCTGATCCAGATAACTTACCCAGATACAAGTCATGTTGCTGTGGGTCTCCCACTGTTACTATTACTATTACTATTATTATTCATTATCCATTATAAGTCCATTATTACTCACATATTCATTATTGTCATACTATTCATTATTAGCCATATTCCAATTATTATTCATATAGTTAATATTGTTACCATGGATGTTGGGAGTTGTGCACCCCCCAGCCCCTCTCCCACCCTTACCCAACACAGCCCCCGACAGAAAGTTGAGTCGGGTTCTCTCTGAGGTTTCTTCCTGTTAAAGGGGAGTTTTTTTATGCCATTGTTGCCTGATGCTTGCTCATGTGAAGATTCTTGAATCCTTAATTTTGAATTCTTGAATCATCAATTTTTCCAGACCTGCTCTTTATGAAAGAGATGGTTTGTTATGAATTGGCGTCTGTCAGGTGTAAATGGGGAGTTTCACCTTTTACTCAGAGTTACATCTCCTATGTATGAGGCATTGTGAGATATTTAGGAAATGCTGGAAATAATGAGATGTGCTGAGTCAAGCGGCCTGTGGTCAATTTCTTTTTCCCTTAACTGGCAATGATGCCACTGGCTCAGTTACCTCTCTAACTAAGAAGGGCAGTCTGAGGGTTTGGATTCAAACAAACAGAAACAAAACAATCCCCTCTTAGAAAAGAGGCATTTAGAGACATCTTGTCTCTTTCCCACCAGAAGAAAATTCTTGCCTTTGAAACTTACTCCAGTATGTGGGACTTTTTTCTTCTATCATGAAGTTCAACTTGAGGAACAAATCATCCCAAAGGTATAAAGGTCAGAATGATGAAGGACTGATGGACCCTAGCCTCCCTCTCATCTTAATCCCATCTCATATCTGCCCAGCAGATGTTCTCACACACACTCACACACAAAAAAGGCCCACCCTATGTAACACTCTTATGTACTGCTGAAGTTAATGGGTCTTTCTGAATTCCAGGAGCACCCGTCTCAGACATTCAAACTATTTCCCTGTGGTGTTTTAAGCCTAAGGGATGAATCCCTCTCACCTTAGTCCTCCTTTCTCCTGGTTAAGAAAATCCCATGTTTATTGTACGCATGGCTGAGCATATTAAAGAGAAGCATTAACACCCAGGTGGAGAAGCATGCAGGCAGGAGGAGGAGCTGGACTACACAGACTTGATTTAAATCCACCAGACATCCCCTCCTCCTGCTTTACATAGACAGAGTTATGGATTTCTGGGGATAACGCATGTTTATACAAGCATCCCCACAACTCTGCGCATGGCAGCACACACACACACAATCGCACACGTGTATACAATGCACACATGAAACAACTGTTCCATCATTTTACTGGTAATCTCCTTGCTCAGCGCTGTTTAATACACTTTCCATCTAACGCGATTCATCACAAACATCTCATTGAGGTTTGGCAGCACTCCTCTGGAAAATCTTAACACTGCAACCCCTGCCAAAGCGCTCATTGGTCTTGATAAACACAATGTCTGGAAAGGGGACTCAATACTGTGGTGACTTCTTGTTGTGAATCTATTGCTGTAGTATGTTTGAAAATCAACATTTTTTCTTTAATCAAAGCTTAGATGAAAGAAACATAAGGGCACCATTTGCCCACATGCCTGTTACAGTAACGCCACTCCTTGCATGTCTGTCTGCTACTTGCCACTTCTCTCCGTAACATCATAAAAGCTGAAGCTGTAAGCATGTAATGATACACAGTTGAAATCCAGATGTCTCACCGTGAATGCACAGTTGGAAAAAAATGGAGACAGAGAAGAAGGTAAAGAGTTTGGGGGGTTATAATGGGAAAAATTTGGTGAAGATGACCCATGCTCAGTAGGGAAACCCATATGGTTTAAAACTGTTTTGGCATCTTTGCTAAAACACAGACGGGCACAGATAAAATAAAATATGCAGACAGCCACATGTCTGTAGGAAGAGTGGTACAAGGGGGTAAAGTACGTCAGAAATTCCAGTGTGCTGGGAGTTTCATGTGGCTGATGACACACTGACACGTCCAGACCACAAAACTGTGAATGAACAAAAAATGTCTGTTAAGATTTTCCTCTAATTCAACTCCAGTCTATAAAAAGCCTGGCTCAGAATTGAACAATCTACCCCGTAAATGAGACATAAACTGTAGACGTTGAACTTCTGATGGGAACATAATGGAGACAAAACCATGCTGATGCATTTCTATGATGTTCACTTGAAGATTCTATCTACTGTCTACTCAGTGTCTGTCCCTGATTCAGTCCAGTGCTCCCATTCAGACGTTCTCCCTGAGGACTGGAACCACTGTTGAGGGAGTGAGAGAGGAGGAGATGTGGGGAGGGAGGGGGGGGAATTTCCCACAACTCACTGGGAGCTACTCATCCGCTCTGTGTACATTTCATTCTCTTTTCCTTCTCTCTCGTTCATTTTCTAATTCTACCCTCTATATCTTGTCTCGTTTCAATGTTTTCCCACTTTTAACTGTTTTAGTTTAGTTTGGGGATGACAGCGTCGGCCTGTTGGCTGGTCAGTCCACCACTTTGGTCCAGAATTAAGTATCTCAACAACTATTGGACGGTAATTTTGTACAGAAATTCTCCAGAGCATGCATCCTAATGACTGATGGCATCATAAAATATGATCTGAAAAGGTTTTACAAATATTAACCCTCGTGGTTTGAAAATTCATAATACAAAGAGTAATAATTGCCCTTCTTTGAAGTTGGCAGTGTCTTGTCGACATGTACAAAGATATATTGGCAATGATTGGCATATATGGACATTCATGGTCCCCAGAGGACACCAACTCCAAACAGGTCAACGTTTTTATTTATCCTGAAAGAAGGTTGACATTTCTGGTTTTGGTGAAATATCTCCACAATGACTGGATGAACTACCATGAAATTTAAGTATCAAGTATCTGCATAACTAATGACATTCCCACCAGCCTCTGTGTTAAGTCCGAATTAGCAAATGTCATTATGTTAACAGCCTAAACTAAGATGGTGAACATGGTGAATATCATACCTGCTTACATCCAGTTGAAAGCACGGGTGTGCCTGAAGGCAGCTTCACAGCTGCTAGCGTGGCTTTAGAGTCTTGGTTCTTTACACTACATCAGGCTTGTGAGCACAAGTAGTGCACATAAATATAATTAAGATCAGTCACTGTTGTCAAAAAGCAGTGACACAGACCAAAGGGGGACACATAGATGGAAAAAGTAAACTTCGGAGAGATGGAGAGAGGCCAGAATGAACAGAGGGGGACTGGATGGTGTGATGGGAAGAGCGTGTCTAGACTGTTCCTGGCCTGCCTGAGCTCTGCCCTTTGATGTGTGTGCTAGCGATGCGTGCTGCACTCTCAGGGCATGTGTGCAGGGCTCTGATGAGGCTTACTCCAGATCTTCCGTTTTTAGACCATCATCTCCGGATTTATAGTCTCTGTGCCCATCGCGCTGCGTTCTCTCCTCTTTTTCCCTTCCATTCATATTCCTTCCACTGATCTCTTTCCCCTTCGCGTCCCCCCTTCCCTTCTCCCTCCCTTGCCTTCCCTCACGCCATTTTCCATCCTCTTTGCAGTGCTGGCCCCCACCACATTCCAAGCAGATGTTAGATGTGTGTGTGTGTGTGTGTGTGTGTGTGTGTGTATGTGTGTGTGAAAGAGAGACAGAGATTGTGCTTTTCATCAGATGCAAAGACAGGACTCATACCTGGATGCTCTAATTGATTTCCTCTCTGGTCTCCCTTGAGGCCAGTAACTACAAAGTCAGCCACTTCCTCTGAAAATAAAACATGACAGTGGTAATGACTCTACCAAAGCACAGAGAAAATCTGAGTATTGTACAGTTGAACAAATGAACAGGGTCTTTAACAATCGAGTTTTAGTGGTGGTGGAAACATTTCAGCAAGTCACACATAAAGTGTTGCCCTGTTTAAAGGGGGGTTTATAGAAAGGGTGAGGTAGCGCTTTCCAGAATCTTCAGTAAATTACAAGAAGGGAGGGAGGCCAGAGGGATGGAGGGGGGAGGGCGGGAGGGAAGGGACTATGAAGGTTTGTCCTCTCCACTGGGAGCTGCTGACAGTTATTAAGCTATACTATCCACAGAGAAAAATGTACACCCAGTAACTCATTACAAGGCCGTGGCAGGCAAAGTGTGTGTCTTTCTTTCTGCACTTTTAGAAAAAAGGGGGAAGGAATAATGAGCTAAGTGAATTAAACAAGATGACTTAACATTTTCTGCGGTCACTTTTGTTGTAGTTCGGCGCCTTTCAAGGGTTTTGTCCCACAGCTGAGGCGAAGTGATTTAATGCAAGAACACAGTAGAGAGATGGGTTTTTGCAGACAGGTTAAAGGAATTAATATACAATACCATGTAGAATACTGTCAAAATGAATGACAGATGACTCAAACAGAAGTATAAAAACATGTGTAGTGTATGAGAATTAAAGATAAATGCGAGCGATTTAGTGAAAAGAGACCACAGCCACTAGTTCCTCATTAGAGACTGACTGACTGACTGACTGACTGACTGACTGACTGACTGACTGACTGACTATCGTTTCTGGCAGAAATCAGTGCTTAAGTGCTCCCTGGCACACCTCAGTGGAATTAGCTGGTAACCGAATGAGCTTCATTACATTGACAGTATGGCATGAAGGGAGGTCAGTGAGTCTAATGTGGCACGTAGTTATGCTGACATCCTTTTCCCCACCATTACATCCATCGGGTCCAGGCTCAGCCCACCAAAGGAACCTTCCTCACCAACATTTTCAGCAGCACACACACAGATTAGAGCAGCATAAAAAAAAACTGAGCACATCGGAAGATATAAGTGTCTTAGAGAGAAAGAAGCTCAATTGTCATTCAGTGTATTAAAAAGTACAGCCCACGATGTTATGTCCACTGCCAAGACTTAAGAAGAAGCTGTGTTTTTCTTTACAGTTTGTAGGGAGGTGGAAAGCACATTAGCAGTTTGATGAATAAACTTGTAGTTAGTTGGACACGCACACACACACGTAATTATTTAACGTAATAACATTAATAAGTACCCCTTCTATTTGAGATAATATATCTGAAACTTCTGCTGCCATAATAATCAAAAGGAGGGGAACAGAAAGTTTGTTATTATTCTTATTGTCTGTGTCCTGACACAACACGACAGAACTCTGCACCTGCCCTCCCAGGATTCAGAACCTCTGTAAGTGATTTTCAAGTAAGACAAAATTGAGGCTTTCAAGGATAAACAGGACAAAGTGTTTCTTCATCCGCTTCAAAGCGTCGCTGGCATTCGCCTGCATCACACATCAGTTTGTGGGCTGGATGGTATTAAAGGTTTCTGGAGAAATAAGAATCATCATTCCCACTTAGGCGGGTGGGACTGTAGCCTGCGATGCTGGTGTGGCGATCCCTGCACTGATTGGATTGAGTATTTTCCTGTTTCCCTCCCCAGAGTCCCCTTTGTACTTGTTCAACAACTAAAGGATGTTCAATGCATTGTTAGATACATTCAAGTAATATGTGATAGGTTTGAATTCATTGTTCTAGTTGGACAGGATTTATTATGGTTCTTCAGTTACATCTTATAAGCGCTGTAATGATCCTGGTTGCACTATTAGAAAAGGTTATAGATTATTTTGTGGTTCAGTGACACTTATTTCATGAACTGACTCGTATAAACCATGAAATTCCAGTGAGATGATATGGACATTTTTTTCCGGACAATGGTGATGCAATATTAACTCAGCTTGAACTCAGTGAACTGTGTTTCTCAGCCATATTGTCCAAGCACAGGCAGGTAGCCATCAAAAGACATAGAGCCACAAAAAGAAAAGCATGCTAATAAGACTGTGAGCCACCATGACTGCCAGAAACCTGCAGCACTTACTGGCATTGATTCTGTGACCATCTGTACCAGTAGTGGAGGAATGCAACCCAATTCTTCCACAGGATATGGCACCATTTGGTTTTCTTTTGATGGGAACACAAACTGGTCAATCACCACTCCAATAGTGCTGATTTGAAGACGTGTACAAAAGCCCTGAAATAGCCATTAGCACTGTTTCTACTTATGTGACTGACAAAGGCAAAATTTCTTGCTGAGGCAGATGGGAACAGCAGGAGATAGAGCAAGCGTAACTGAAAATCAATAAAGGCATCAAGATAGTGTTAGTAAGAGCTGAAAGGAATTATTTCAAAGCAATGGCCAACTGGCTCATTCTGTTGCACCTAGTCCAACGTTTTTATATAAAAAAACCATATGTTTGGCATCTCAACCTCTTAACCAAACACTTTTGAGACTTTTTTGTCTGACTGGTTTTCAGTGAAAGGGTTTCTCGGCATAAATCTAATTCTTATAACAATATATCAATACAGGAAAAAAAAACTCTTGGTGCTTTAGCTAGAGGGGCTTGGTGTTTTCTTTTGAAGTGTTCTGCGGTTTGATTTCTTAAATGTGCTGTCGGAATCCATGTCCAATGGTATGACACTTGGGAGTTGTACACATTATCACAAGCCAGCAGATGACGCAGATGACAGAGAGCGCCAGTGGCACCACTGATCTGGAGCACCAACATTTTTCGTCTTCCTGTGTTGGTGATTGCGCCCACCTGCCTCTACTGCCTTTCATTTCTGATCATTTTACTGAAGCTATTTATAAGGTGTTATGGGCAGCCCCAAATGAAAAGTGAAGAAACAAAATTTCTCTTTAGAGAGACTGACTCTAATTTTGCACAGTTCAGCTTTGCATTTGAAAAATGCAAATAGATGGAAGAGTCAAAGATGAGGGTGTAAGGGAGACATGGGATGCTTTTCAACTGAAGGTTGAAGTATGGGTTCGTCTCTACAAACTTCTAATACCCCCATAATTGAGAGACCACAGGAACTGTATAGTTTTGTTTTCATTCAGGTCATAGTTATTCCTTAGGAGTTGAGCAAAAGTCAACTGGACTCTTGGCATCCAAGAAGCCTCTTGGATGGGAGGCGAAACGTCTTCAAGTACCTTCAACAAGTCCAGCTGACTTCTGCTCAACTCCTAAGGAAATGTTTATCCACAAAATTTGTCTGTTGCTTATCTCTGCATTGCACATATTCTTAATGCCGTAAACACCTTTGCTCTCATTTTTGTACAGCCAAACACACCACTTTCCACACACCCTTTTGCATCTTACTGATAACATCCCTGGTAACAATCACAAATCAGACAAACCTTGTGTACTGTATGAGTTGTGTCACCTGTGCCGACTGGTTCTGTGATGAAAAACAGAGAGAGATAAAGAGAGAAAGAGGGGTCAGCTGAGATTTACTTACAATGGTCTATCTATATATACAGAGCACCAGCTAAATTTAAGGTCTGTTGACATGGGACACATATAACCCCTCTCTCCTTTTACTGTCCATCTGTCACTTACCTACACACCCCTCCAAATATACACACACAAACACACACAGAAATGCTTGGTATGTTTATAGTCCATGAATTTTCAAAGTGCAGACACAAAGACAAATGCTCTTTTGCTTATGCAGTCACATAAATATGTACATTTGAGCACTAATGCTAAAATGTGACAATATAAACTCATTAGCTGTGGAATTTCTCCGTTTCTCTCTCTCTTGCTTTCTGTCTTTTTTGTTTCTCTCTTTTGTATACATTCACTCACAGTTCACGGTTTGTTTGACAGGCTAATCAGCCACGAGTGGATATAACAATGCATTTCTTCTCCTATGCCTCTGGGGTATTCAGACATGAAAGGATGCTAAGGCTGTGCTTTCCCACTATAAGGATTAGCTGATAAGATAAGACTCAATATTCCTAATCAATGTTTCTATATCAACAATGGATAAAAAGACTACATGTAATTTGGAAGGAGTCACTCTCAGACAATTATTACATATCTCTGTAATTCCCTTCAGCTGTACATACATATATACATTTTAGCATCTTTCAGCTCAATGTTTTGGTTTTATAGCCCAAAACATACAATTACAATTTTAGTCTCTTATCGCTCTCATAGGATCAACTGTTGTTGATGTTTCAACTGTTTTCAGTTTTAAATACTCAATATATAGTATACTACCTGCTTAGCATGGGACAGCAAGCAGTGACTGGATTTCAGTTCACCAGGTGGCCAAAAACACAACTCTGAATACATGCTAAACTAAACTAAACTAAATTTTAGTGGCAACTGTTAGCAAGCTTTAGATGGATATTTTTGTTTAACTAACATTGCTGAATAGATTCACTGACTTTGTGACTTTTTTCTGCTTGTTCTACTCTTAAACCACACTTTACCACTTTGCCATAATAACCACTTGCAGCCACAGTGCCCACTGTTCAGCAAAAGCTACATACTCTCAACATACCCTAATGTCCCATAACAGCAGACATGTGACAGGAGATCTGGGGTCAAAGAGGTGAAATGACATGCAAGGTCCAGGCTGGAATCAAACTCTTCAGTTTGAGCTTGCAGTACACGATATGAATGCGTTTTGACCACTGGACCACCAGGACCCCCCCATAACACAACTGTTAAGCCATCCTCATAGATGACCCCATGGGATGACATCACAGCAGCACCTTGGTGAGCCCCTCTCCTTCCTGCTGTAACAGTGGTCTGTCAAACATCAGCATCATGGGACTAACATGCAGACGACATAGTGGCCATAACATCACCATGCTGTTCTCACCCAAAGATCATATTGACATTGTGTAATGATGTGTGAATGGTGATCCTCATGCAGGTTTGACTTCAGCACAGTGACATGTAAGATTACCACTAAAGCCAACTTAAATGCTCAAATGTTAAATGTTGTCAAAAGAGGAAAATATTCCTTTAACTGAATTTTTTTTTTAGGTCTGGACAGGTGGAAGACAGCTGTCATGATCAAAAAAAGAAAAGAAGATAATGCTGCTGATGTGTCTGGCTCTCTCTGAGGTTATTCTGTCACTGTTCAGTAAGAGAAAAAGCAATAGGGAGAGAGGAGGTGGGACAGGGCGGGGCCCCCGAGCCATGACTGGAAAAACTTCAGGCATACAGATAGACTAGACGAAGGTGGAGCTCATTGTTGGAAAGGCAGCTTTGTCGGTATTACTCCACCCCCTTCTCTCCCTGCCCCCTCCCAATGCACACACAGATACGGTTTTCCTATATTTTCTCCACAGCCTATCATGTAATAGTAGAAACATATGCGCACTGGTGTGCTGACATGTGCGCAGGCCCTGGGTCCACAGGGAGGGTGAGGGATACATGGTGCACTGAAAAAATACTATTATTTCTACTCCTCCTTCCCTTTTTTCTTCCTGTTTTCCTCAAGTGTCCTCTGTGTTGTGTTGTCCTTTTCACTTATGACTTGGTGCACAATATTAGCCACATCCCCCTCCCCAGTTCTAGCTTGCTGCATTTGTAACCAAACTCTGATTCTACTTTCAACTGGCCTGTCCCTTTTGCTTTTAGTATTAAGCAATAATCTCAGCTTCCGTTTGCTCTCCCCTCTCATTTTTCTTTTCCTTTCTGACATTTTCAACCATTACCTTGTTGAAACAAGTTGCACAAAGACAGAGAGATGTTTGTAAAGAGAACAGAAGTCCTTGACAGCTGCGCATTTGCCTTGGCTCTTACTTTTGAGCAAATTCCATCCCACCCTTTTGCATCACTCATTGCTCCTTCTGCCTCACGTTCTCACAGCTCTCACGTTTTCTCTCTCCGTCACTTTTTTCTCCTTCCTCCAATCCCGCCCTCCATTCTCTTTCTCTCAACCCTCCCCTCCTCTCTTTTCCCCTACTTTATGACCCCTTCCTCCCAGATCTCTTCTCCTCACTTCTGTCACCTCTCTTTTGTAATGTCTCTGGTCTTATTCTCCCTCCCTCTCGTCACTCTGTAACCCATCCTGAAAGTTGGTTTTGCTTCCATTTCTGTCTTGGACGACAGAATTGTCATTTACTGTGACCATGATCCAATGTCCTACTGTCAGTGTGATTTAAACCAATCAGGGTAAAGTGTGGTGTCACTGTGACTGAAAAACAAGGAGGGAACAGATATCAGCAATCAGAATAGACAAATGGGTCAGACCCAGATGCAGAGACCAAAAGATCACTTAGCTGACATAGCTCGATTGCTGCTCATTTTCTTTGAGGTCTGTCTCATGAGTTTATACTTTGGCTGGGTGGGTGTTCACTAAAAAAGGGAGGATGACTCTGGTCTCTGGGGTAAGCAACAGACATGGCCTCATTCATGGGGGGAATGTAAACAGCAGCATTTCACAAGAGTATAACATTATTTTCTCAAGACTTCCTCTCATTGAAGTTAAATGTGGTAATAATGGGAAAAAATTCCCACATCAGCGATGAGCTGAAACAAATTATATGAATTATATGAATAGCTGGCTGCAGTGTGTGGAGGTCCTCGAGGGAAGCTTTGAGCTCTTTTATGGAGTGGGATTGTGGGTAAGAACAATATCACAATGAAAGTGATGGTTAATCTATTACTGACTTAAAATCACATTTAGTAACCGTCAGTTATAATAAAAATAATAATATCAGAGTTATTTTTCTTATTTATTGCCAGTATTATCATTATTAAAAGAGCATTCAATATTTATATTAGATATACTCCCTTTCCTCTCAGTTGCTGTAGAGATTCTGTTTGTGTATTGTGCTGCGAGTTTGATTGACAGCAGTCGGCAGGCTAAGCCCCAGCAGGGGAATGAGAGACAAAGTAAATAAACTATCGTAGCTTACAAGCTGTTGGCAGACAATGGCCCTCATACAAGAATCACTCATACAAACAGATGTGTTCTTAAGTGGCACATATGAGTAATTTAAGAGAATATTTGGCATTTGCCAATTTTCTTGTATTCAAAATTGTCTCTTAGGTGCACATACATATAACTAAACTGATTCATGATAAGGATTTTGACTAGCCTATTTCGGCACAGCCATTTGTACATTTTATGCAGTACCAACAGCAGCCTCAGGGTCTTTATTCAGGTTTCCACGGGAACATCCTCCATTGTAACAGCTTACAGTGTAACGTCACTCCCATATTAGACTGCTATGATTTAATATGGTGTTTATAAGCATCTAGCTTGGTGTCACACTATTCTCTCTTTATGTCTGTCACAGTGCAGTGCTGCTCTGATGACATGTCAATGGCCACTGTATTAATATGAATCTAATTGTTTCAAGTCTTTGCACACCTGTACTGATACTGCTTATCTTGTTATGTATTTGTGTATTCACATCAGAAGTCACCATGAAACCAAAGACATCTATGCCGTAACATACAAAAAAACATGTAATCTAACTTCAGGTTCCAACTTTATTTATCAGTTAGTCTCTTACCATGAATGATACTTTCCTACATGAACGCATAATTTGCTTGAGCGATCTATTCGCTGTATTTGTGTTTTTTTCTCTGCTCGTCTCACTGGTTTGAGGTGGGTGGGATGTCACGTACTGCCATACACCAATTTAGCAACATCTGAATCAAAATGGGATGACCTTTGGTGGGTTGTTTGTTTACATTACAATAACTGTCAATCAAATGAAAGGAAACCACACCCACACAGTCCAGATCACAAATGATGGCTTTTTGGCTGTTAAATTCCTAATAAATATTAAATGAGAGTCTCTTTCTGAAAACTTTGCTTTGACTGTTATCAGTTAATGTAACAGACAAATGTTTGGGATTTGAAAGTATTCTCTGTCTTTGATCAGAGGGAATAACCACACTCTATCTATTTAGGGACAGTTTTCAAATTTAGCAAACGACAGGGAGACACCACAACCGTGTGAGGTTGACGCTTCATTACTTTTAGCTTCTGGAAGCAAGCGAAACACTAAATTATGCTCTTGTGGATGCTCGGCTTTGACACAGTTCTAAAGCTGTGGTCAGTGCGGCCAGGATGCTGCCTGTTTTGTTTTGAGCCACAGCTTTTGGTAGGTGACACTCAATTTAGGTGTCAGGTGATATCAAATTAAAGTTGACTTATGGAAGCACTGGGCCAGCCAAGGACATTTCTTTCTAGGTGGGTCAGGCCACAGCTTCAAAAAAATCATGGGAATGTCTTTTCACTCCTGCTGCAAAAGCTATGAGAATGGATTTCATTAAAATGTGTCATAAGACTCCCCCTGTCTTCGTTACGTCTGAGCTGAGGTGGATGTTTGGATTCCTAAGCTTGTCTCTGCTCTATCTTGTCCTGCCCCAGCAAAGCCTCAGGTCAAGGCAGAGCACAGCAGGACTGCAAGGGTCAGGTTTTTAGCCTCGACTTAAAATACCACAATCCCACAGAAATTACCTTGATGCAGAAAAATGTCCCTCTTTCCTTACATTGCTGACAAAAGTACATATTACTTTACGTTTTAAAGCTTTTGAAAACTGAGGTTTTCTTGGGAAACCATCCTATACTTAGTGGAAAACTAACTTGAGGGGGTATGATTATCCTGCAATAAAGTTTCTTCCATGATTCAGCAAGCTGGTTCTTTTCCATTAACAATCCACTCACAGTGGTCATAAGCAACTTTTCAATCAAATAAATGAGTCAACTGGAAGTTATATCACTCGGCTCATATGTCGTTTCTGCTGTCACTTTATTCACTTAAAATCCAGCAAATGTTCAAAATCTGTAGTACAGTTTTGTTCCTAATTTACCCCACTGGCTACCTCTGACTTAAAGTGATAGGCATCTTGTGGTTACATTGCCTCCATATTTGCAGTGAGTGATGTGGGTTGTTGCAGGCATGTTTTGCCCTCCTCTCTCCAGAGCTCCAGGACATGGTCTTTAGCACCACTTAATGAGCCTCAACTTCAGCTGCCTTTTTACAGCAAGCTGTAAAGCCAAACAATAAAACATCATTAGTGTCTTTTTTCATGAAATACATGGACTGGGACTCTATTATTTATACTACAAAAGAAAGGAAATTTGCATTTTGCATGTCCAGAATAATGTAGATTATTTGAGGAGGTCCTTTCAAACAAGGTTTCCTCCATGCTGATTGTTTCAAGTTGTTCAAATTCACTGCCCACAATGAAATTCTAACAATAGCATTGATTCTTTCTCCTCTTTTGGTTGGCGCAGAACAAAATTCTCTCTTATTAGCATCATCTGGTTTTGGACAAACATGGCTGAATACTCTGCTTGGTCTCTGCAGGATAAGACTCTTTCTTTTCTGCTTCAACCCTGTGTTTCAATATAGCTATTCACATCATACAGATGTATTCTTTCACATACATTTCTGCTTTGTGTTTAAATGACTGCATGGAAATTATTGGAATATGATTGAGGGTCATAATTACATGTTAAGTAAGGCTAATGGTAAGGTGCCCCTGCAGATGATCGCTGGTATGAGCTGTGCCCGCTGCAAGGTAGGAAGCAGAGGTAAGCTGTCAAGCTTATGTTGCCAGCTAGCATGAAAGCTCCAGAAAACAGAATGAAATATAACAAGGAGCCAAGCAGAGACTGCATGTAAATTACATATTTCAGTGTCACACAAATGAAGGCACTGGCAATCATGCTCCTCTGCAAGAACTCAATGATTAAGAAGAGTTGCAAAACCTTTTTTTTTTGTCTTTTTTGTCCAACGCTCATAGTTGTGAGCAGCTCTCATCAATATAGTTGTGTATTGAAAAGTCCTTTAAAAGGTCACTGAATGTGGCAGCAAGGCATTGCCACAAGATGTGACATCTCTCTCCATAAGACAACAATGTATCACACCAGCCAACAATTCTGCTGCTGATTACACACCCTGTTACCACATACTGATGCTAGACCTGCATAAAAAAACACAGCGGGCTCCAGCAAGATAACACCGGAGGCTCAACTTGTGTTGCACTGCCATGCGACTTCATCTGGCAATGTACTGCACTGGCCAATCAAATAAAAGCAAGTCAACATTCCTGGAAGATTACTTTATAATGTGAACATTGTATAGCTCGCAACCATTACTATGAAGGATAAAATCATTGAGTAATAAGTTGCAGTGTTGCAAAACCCTGTCTCCAAATATCATAAACTGCTCTCATAAACTCTGTCAGTGGTCTGACTGCATGACAGTGATGCGTTGATGATAACTCCTGTTTTTTATGATCGAGTATATTGGAAAACAAAATGAGTGATCATAGAGATCACAGAAGTTTGACATTCATAGGGCAACGTTTTCAAAGAGCTCAGTTTTGCTCATCCAAACTACAAAATGATGGTATTTCTAAATGTATCCACTCTACAGAGTGTTTTTTGAAAGTCTTGATACAGAAAGAAATGCCCATGGGGGTCAAAAGAAGATGGACAATAAGAAAGGGGGATAGTTATGATAGAGGGTCCCACTGGGGAGCAGGAAGCTGGTAATGGGGTGCAGGGCTGAGTGGGTCAGGGGGCTGAAAGGCACTGTTTACAGAAATCACAGTCTGCTAAAGACATCAGAGCCCTTGTCCCTCAGCTATCAACACTTCCAGGAATGCCCATGCCTAATCTTCACCATGCCAACTCTGATTAACGCTTTTACACAGACTCAACAACAAGAAAAAGTCACATTAGAAGAATTAATACACCTCTTTTACAAATATAAAGGAATATTCATATTCAAGTATTTCACACTCAAGTATTATAAATAAAATTCCTAGATATGCGTTGGCTTAGATGATTCTTGCAGATAAGGAAAGGCAGCCCAGACTGTAATTAAAAGACCCAATGGGCTTGTGGGAGAGTGCTGACGTGGATGTTTTGCCTGGAAAGAGATGCTTTGCAGTTGAGTCATCCCAGGCAGAAGGAGCCATATCCTGGGCAGGCTGGGCCCCTCTGACCCCTCCCTGGTTCTCCCCCTGGCGTCCTCCTCTCTGCCTCTGATTTACGCCATGTTTCAAAAAGGTCTTTTAGCTGATACGCTGGATGCCACCCCTCCTGGGAGGTCATCCCAAAATCATGATGAAGGTTTGCCCCCCCAGCAGGAAGTTGGCTCCGTGTGGAACTCGAGAGGGTCTCCTCTCTGGGAGATGGAGGCTGACCATTGGTAGCGGCTGGAAACAGCAGACAGGTGTGGGCCTGTTCTCCATAAACTGCCTCCAGCAGGGCCACAGACCCCCAGAGGAGGCCTGACACCTACACATGTGTGTAATTGCAGACACACACACACACACAACACACCTAAGACTGGCTGGGTGGGCCTGCTGTTTACTGAAACAACAGGAAACATCATGGCTGTCAACTTTTCAGCATTCTGATTGTTTGTTTCTGTGTGTTTGGTTCAACATGTCTGCTTTCTGTTCTTTTTGCATTAGCTTCGCTTTTAAAAGAGACACCACACCCAAATCATAAAAAACTATTCTCACTAAACAAGTGGTACCCAGTTATGCAGATAGTTTAGAGTTTAAAAATTTCAACGTGTCATTCTGGCAACAGTCATTCTTGGAACTGACCCTTTAAAGCCTCAGTGATTCTTTACAGTATTGGCAGACAGACACTTTTCCCTCTCGAAGAGGCCCCTGAGGTTCTCCATGGAAAGGGCTTCCTCCAACCTACGCAATTTTTCAGTTTGATTTTGCAATAAATCTGCCTATCCCTTAGAATAACAATCTTAAAGGACATCTAGTTTGTATGCAAGTAGTAAGAATGTGATTTGTTTGCAGAACTTACTTACAGATATTTCTACATTTTAACAAGTCCTTTGTTTAATTTAAAGCACAATATCAGTGATTTTACTTGATTTGATCCATTTACTACAAATCAATTATTCTACACATGAACAATGGAGTCCATAGATCAGCTATGAAAGCAGTGCACAAACGGGTGGTTAATTTGTCATGGAGGTGTTTAAACTAAGCTAAGCTAAGTTTCTTCTGGCAAAAAAATGTTAAAGTTGATGTTCTCATCTAACTCTTGGCAAGGAATGAATATGTGTCTTTCCCGAAGTGCCGACTTATTCCTTTAAAGTGTTACCCAATTCCTTGTGTCTTGGGTCCCATATTGCTGCATTTCACTCTCAGAAACCAGTTTGTCATGTCTCTTTTTGTGCTTCTTCTGTCTAAAATTCAAGGTTAAAATGGACCTTTTAAAGTTTTTCTGCCCACCCAGCGTCTTCCTCCCTTTTCGTCTTTTTTTTTTTTTTTGCCATTCAATACCTTTTCCATCTCTCTGCAGTTTGCGTTTTCATTCCCCTCCTCCCTGTCCGTTATACTCCTCCTCCAATCTCCCTTCCTCCTTCTCTCCATGTGTAAATGGTGGGTGAGGGGGTTTGGGACGGTGGGAAAGCTGCTTGTAGGAAGTTTTTTCCCCCATCTGTGCTAACGTGTTCACCGGCTGGACAGCACATTCTTTCCACCTCTGTCGGCCTCGCGGGTCAAGCAGAACCATACCTCTCTCTCTCTCTCCCTCCCTCCCTTTCTCTCTCTCTCTCTCTCTCTCTCTCTCTCCCCTTGTTAATACACTGATCTGAGCTAGAGTGGGAGCCTCAGATGTGGCGGGGGGGTGGGCTGACATTTTCAGTTGAATCACACTTTCCAGCGGTTTCCCCCTCCTGTGTTTTTCAGGTGCTCTCTATGCGAAAGAGTTGAAAAAAAAAAGAGGAAAAGGCTTTAAATATAAACATATGTGGCACACCAGTAACGTGAGTGTTTCCATTCCAGACACTTGATTTATGTCTGCCAGCTAGAACACAAGACACAGGATAAAGAGGAGGGGGTGGACGAGATAGATGTGGTCAGAATGGAAACACTGAGCATGGAGGCGAAGATGGAGAATGTGCATTATATTAGAATGAATGCAGGCCTTTCTAAAACACGTCTCTTTCCCTTTTTCTGTCACTCAGACATGCACAAATAGCAACACATGCTCGCAAACGAGCACGCAAGTCCCCTCACAGCTGAGCAATCATTTGGACAAGATCTGGAGAGTGTTGACCGTCTCCGTTGTTAACATCTTTAAACATCTGTCGAGTCTGCTCAGCCACTTTGTTTACTTCATTAGAAGTAGGATATCTGCTTGTAGTTCTCTACCGCACTCACACAACTGGAGAGACTGCAGAATTAGAACAACTATGAGGCATGAATGGAGACATACTGTACAACAAGACTTGAGTGAAGTGCTACAGGAGTGAGTCATAGGGTACTTTAGGAAACATTTCCGTCATTGTGGGTTTTAACAGTCCATCACCCGCAGTAATCACTAATATGGACTCAAGCACAGACACTGACTAATCCTGATGAGAGACGATCCAACAGCTGCCGCGTGAAAGCACGAAATCTAGACCCCAAATACTGTGGGAGAGTGGAAAAAAACAGCCTCTTGTTCTGTGGTCCATTTTACATTTAACTGAAACGGTTTGGATTAAGGTTTGGACAGGACAAGCTGGTCATGAATCTGTGATGTGGCAACACAGTGTGGTCATGACACATCGTTTCAGGAAATTGATACATCAACCTGGACGGAGTTTATCATCCCCAGGGAGGTTTATGAAGAACAAACACTCGCACACACCTCAGAACATGAACAAGATGATCTGAGTCGATGTACAGTGAGTTTAACAGACTCCGAGGAGCCAAGAGGAAGAGCTGTTGAAGCGGCAAATGCAGTTTGAGCGGTTGAAGATGATGCGTTTTCTTGTGGGTCAAAGGGTCAAGGATTGGAGGTGTAGTGTGGCTCAGATGGCTCAGCTGATAGCTGAGGTAACTTAAACCTCTCTTTACACACACGGCCTAAATCTGAGAGTATTGAAGTGTTGAAGAAGGTGAGCTCATTTGTTTTTGCCTGAGGTCCTGGATGGTGAGGGGTCAGGGGTACACGCTGTCAAGTCAAATGGTGGTGGCTGAGGGTAAAGAAGGGGTGAATGACAAGCATTTACCTAAATCAGCAGGTAATGAGAAAGTGCTGAGTTCCTTCCCCTGCCTTTTATCTCAGTCACAAGAAAGCGAGCCTGCCGTTTGTCTCAATATTGTCCCCTGCTTTTTATATCTTTATACTCTACACTCAGACATAAACCCACTCAAATAAACACACACTTCATCATTTGCTGTAAAAACACATAAGAGTTGAATGACATGCATCTAGCTGCCGGCCCAAACTGTTTCAAGTTGCACAAGTGACCTGTGATTGTAGGTACAATGAGAAAGCTATAACAGTAGTTCTCCTTTAAGAGTAGGTATACCATGCTCTTGTTTATTTTCAAAAGAAATCAAATCCAACAGTAAAGCCCAAAGAAAAGTGGTCCTTGAAAGGCCCAAAACATTGGTTCAGATATCTCAGAGATGAGAGAGGTCCCACAGATTTGTTTTGGGGAGAAGGGGGAGGGTAGAAAAGAAAAACAGAAGTTGCTGGAACATACGAGATGGGTGATTTTATATAACTTTGGCTGCCTACAGGATTCTGTTCCCTCCACACATTTGTTAATTGCTAATTGTTTCCATCTGCATTTTTATGGCAAAGAGAGCACTAGGTTGGTGGTTGAGGAACACGTATCCAAAACGCACTCTGTGCACAAGCACAAAGGGCATCGAAGAGATTGTCTATCCTCCATTGTACACTGCTTCCATTTACCGCAAACAACATTTTAATTTTGTTTAATCCCCAAATTAACCTCATCACTAAAAGAGCATTCGTATTTGTGACAGCGACTTTGAAGCCCATGCACACTGTCCACTTGATGAATACACAACACCATCTGTTATCACCAATAACAGTGTGCAGCTGACATGAAGTAAAAGTGGCAGGGGTTTAATTATGGACTCATGAGATTAATTCACATACTGCCTGCCAAATTCAATAGGGTACTCTGTTAAATTAAAGTAAACCCCCACTTCCTCTCCTCCAGCATTCCAAATAAAGGGATACTGATTAAGTTATTCTGCAAAATAATAAGCTTGATCCTGTTATCCTTTACAATTTAAGTCTAATGTCAAATTGTCCCTTTAATTCTGAAGATACAATAATCTATTTGAACTGATGCACTCTGGCTACAAAGTCTTTCCACTGCATTTCAGCTTCTTTTCAATTATCTCCACTTATGAGCCCACTTGATCTTAGAGCAGTATTTGGGACAAACAATCACAGTCTTACAAATCACATCATGAGCACTTCTTTGTCTTCTTCATTCAGAGTCTTCATTCAAGTATTTCACAGAACACTCACTTTAGAAAACTTGAGGTTTATCTTGGTGCATTTCACAGTATAGTTTACAATTTTGAATGGTTGCACTATTTTCTTTCTCCCAAAGCACTCTATGTTGAGTGGTAAAAAAAACCTGTGGCTGGTTAACATCTGGCCGGGTGATACCAATTATAAAATATTATTGACATGATGGTGGAATATACAATTGAGGACAGCAGCTGTCTGAATTAAATGAATAGGACGATTAAAGGGAAATTTAATTATCCCTTTGGAAAAACGCTATTTTGGATGTCAATCACTGGTCGTGCCCCATGTCGCTGTCACATAACATTGTGCACACCATTGTATACCTGGCCTCTTCATTAGCCATGGTTAGCACGAGCCAGCATGACAGCCTCCTCTGCAGGGAGGGGCTTCAGAGGCAGAACTGAAGCCATAATCAAGGAGGAGAAGTTGGACTTCAAATTCTGAAGCTAAGTCCACTCACCTCTCAGTGCTTTAATGGTGATCCAAAGATCCCTCTCTCTACATGACTTCTTTAAAGTCATCAACATGCTGTTTTAGCTCATCTTCAAATTCAAAAACTGTTGATAACATGGCCTAAGTCATTTGACCATGACATTGCTTTCAAAATTTTGCTATATCAATGACTTTATCTCTTTTATAATCAGTTGTAACTATATCTTAAACCTAAATTACATATGGCAGCATGATTTCATGAATATCTGATGACATTTAATCACCACAGACAAAGACTATAAAACGTATAAGTACCCAGTTTTCAGAAATCCCCCTCTGTGGTTCAGAGGTGCTGTTATTGGTCCGAGCAGCAGTGACGGACCTTTACACCAAAAGTCTCTTCTGCCAAACCTGATTGCGTCACCTCATGAGTCTTAGCAGACCCCCCTCTCCTGGTACCTAATCTGGGCATTACTCAACCTTCAGCACCAGGCGGTCTTTGCACATTTTCTCCCTCCATCGAAAACAAAATGCAGCTTTACAACTCACAATCCTCCCATATGAATGGAGGAGTGGAAAATAGCAGGAAGAGGCAGAAAGGCAGAGGCAAAGTGCGGATTGTGTTGTTTGATTGAAAACAGCTTGTTGGTCTTCATTACCATGATGTTTTTAGGATAGATGAAGGAAAGGCTGACTTAAGACTGCAGCTGGGAATTATTTTTGCTTCTCTGCTTTGCAGATATTCTCTGAGATGATTTATATGGTCACAGCTGTGTGTATAACTTGCTCACTATTGGACATGTTTCTTTTTGGATGGACAAAGCACAGTCATGTTCAAGATATTATTTGTTTGTTCACTAAAAAACAAGGACATTTACAAAAAGAAACTAATTTGCTGCGTAAATAATGCAAAGTGTAGCTATCAGTGCCAGTCAAAATTGAAGCCAAGCAACATGAAGAATCCTGCCCAAGTCTATGACACAGCTATGTAAAGTCTCTACAGAAGCCAAGCTTTGACACAAGTGTTTTAAAGTCTACAAATGCGACTGAAAAGTAATAAATCAACAGGAATAAAATCCAATAACATGGAAAATATGAGAAAGCCTTAAAAGCCTTAAAACAGGAGATACAGAACATAGCATGATTCCACGTGCTTAAGTGCCAAGTCAAACAATACTTCTTGGGCACCAAAAGCAAAGCAAAGACACCATTAGCTGACGTTTGCTGATTATTTCGTTAAAGCATTATTTTTTGTTTAAAGATTTATTTCAATCTGTGGCAGCACGCTACTAATGGTTTCCTTGGGGAATCCTTCAACATAGGAAAGGAATTTATCACCCTGTGAGTCAGACCTTTTTCCACTTTTCCAGACTGAAGGAAGGATAACCCCATGGGGGTGGAGGCCTTGCTCTGCCTGTTGGATGGGGGTGGGAGTTGGCTTATTCACCGCAACACCCCCCCACACACAAACTATTTCAGCCTCTTTCCTCTACACCCCCCACCCCCCCATCCACCCAGGAGACATTCATGACCAAGTGGGACAGATGATGATCACGGAAAAACCTGGAGAATCATAAGTTAAACGCACCTCTGCTCCCAGACATGTTTGTCATGATGGTCAGTAGTCAGCAGTGATCTCATGCAATGGTACCCCAAACAAGACAGGAAGGAGGAGGAGGAGAAAGACGAAGAAAAGGAGGAGGAGGAGGAGGAGGAGGAGGAGGGAGCAGGAGAGAGTGACAGACAGATAGACTGGTTATGTGGCATGGCTGTGTCTGTGGCTCATGTGGTAGTGCATCCTAAATCAGCAGAGTTCAGGATCAGGGTTCTGGAGAGCGGCGCTCTGCTGCGGTCCGCTGTGCTCCACAGGCCCTGCTGGAGACAACAACATCACAGACTCTTGTGGTTGGATTAGTGGGTCATGCTACACTCAGTTTTTGAGACAGAGCGGCTACATCATTGCCTGAACTTACAGTACACGTGGGCTCCTGGAGACTACTGTATATCCAACGTGCCCTCCCTCCCTCCTTTCTCTTTCTCCTCTCTTTTTCTGACCATTTCATGTTCTCTTGCGTCATATTTGGACGACCGTCTACAACTTGTTGCTTTGCCCCCCTTCATATTAACTTAGTTTTCTCTCTTTTTCCCCCTACTGTAAACTGTCTCTCCTTGTTCCATGTTAGTTATGAGGATGGAGCACAAAGCCAGACAATAGCAGGGTGAAGAATAAGAAATAATGGGTTCTTGATAATTTGATAGTTTCAAGTCACTTTGAGTGATTTGCATCAAGGAAGAGGGGAAGTTGATCATAAAATGCTAAATGAGAGGTTAGGCTCAAACTGTGTTTGCCAGAGTATGATGCAGTATTGGAACAAACATCTGGCAAACAGCTTTTTCCACATCCCTTCAACCACCAACTTCTCTCTCCTCTTACTTGTATTTTATTCTTTCAGCATTTCGCACCTCTACAGTTCTATATGAATGTGAAGTGGAAGTTGAAATGTGTGTACTCTACTTTAGGTTACCCCCATTTTATTTGCTGATATCTAACAGATTTGCACAATCCAGTAAATGTACTGTCATTAAACACAGCTTGAGCAGCATAAATCAGAAAGTCTGAAAAGCCTCAGATTATCTCTCTCTTTCCTTAACTGCTTTATAACGGTCATAAAAGGCTCCAGTTGTCATAATTTGACAGACTGTCACTTACATGATTTCAGATTGGCGGCTGGAATACACAATAAGTAAAGAGTCCCCCCCTAGTGGTGAGAATGAGACCCAAAAAACTCAATCTTCAATCTTTCTGTCCCAGAATTTCCAGAAGCTAACAGAAGAAAACAGGTAAATAGACAACTGGAAAAGTGCTTTAGCTTCAACAAACAACAACATAAAGACATCTTGTAACTTGAGTGTAAATCTTAAAAAGAAAAACAGAACTGCATCAACTTGGAAATGAATTAAAAATTATTAACACCTCAAAATATTTCCTTGAGGGAAGAACATCATCATTTTTTTGGCAACGCCATGAACAAGTGTTTGGCGTTAAAGGCCATTGTTTCTGATTCATTGTTGCTCTCGCAGAAAATAATGTGTTTACACACAAACTGGTTATATGTCTCATTTCGTCTATGTTCCTCAGATAAACAGTCTCTTTTTCCCCTCCTTTCTTCCACTCTTCCCCCTTTCTCTCCATACTGCTGATGTGTCACCAGCCCCCCTATTCTTCTGCAGCTCCCCCTTCTCATACACATGCACTCACACATGCACACATATACACACACACACTCTAACGGTTCCAGATGTGTGCGGGGATGATGTCATGGCAGACCAGAGGCATTGGACTCTGATCCTTCTCTTTTTCTCCAGAAAACATTCGTCGCAGACGAGGGAGTGCGAGGCGGAAGAGCGAAAGCGTTGATAAAGCTCCCAGACACCATTGTGAGTTTACATTGCTTTAAAGCAGAGCTATCGCCCTCTGATTAGTTGAGTTGGTAGGTTTTTCTGAGTCACAGCCTATTTGTCATCGAACTCCCACCAGAGTTATTCACCATCTGACCCTAAATCCCCTGGAAAAGTCTGTCTACATGAGTATTTCCTCCTTTTTGCACACCCCTGGACTACCAATGCTATCTGAACATCCCAAAATACATGTACATCAGTCCTCAGCAGATGTATCTTTGTTCAAAAGGGGGTTAACAAGCAATGACACAAAGAGTATAAGAGGAGGAGGAGTTGGTGAGTGTTGTGGTGGTTGCTAGACGACTGCAGCGTAAATAAGTTGCAGGAGAAAAAAAAAAGGCCATGTAAACTCCGATCGGCAGCGTGAGGCCTGTGTGAGACCTCCGGGGGATCATGAAAGGGGGGATGACTTGTGAGGGATAACATGAGCTATCCCTAACCCTGCTACACACCCCAGCTGGACCGGAATTTAGGCCTCAGACACCAGCTGGAAGGAAGAAACTCACCTACCACCTTGTCACACTCTTGCAAGAACTCAAATGCAAAAGAGTCATGCAAGGAAATAAATAGCCTGGATAGTGTTGAATTAATCTACTTGTTCATCCAGGCTAATGCGCAATAATTCCACTAATGCAGTTTGTAAATTGTTACTAAATTATTTTAACACTGTATTTTTTATGTTTTTCATTAATGACTCTAGATTGATCATTCCTGTCTGTACAGGTAGGCCTAACTGTTATTATCTTACTTATATTTGGCACAGTGAACACAGAAGAACATCTACTTGCTAATTTTGCCAGGAGTTTGTGGAGAGGAAAACTAAAAAAAACAATTAATGGACTTTCTTTAGGGAGACACATGCATGTGTAAATAGGCAACTGTTTGCTAGCATATTTGCCATATGAACTTAAAAGATGATGGTAAATAATGAGTAAATGTTGTGTTGGACTGTTTTGTGTCGCCCCCAAGTGGCCAAAAACTCCATCTTTGCAGGTTTTAGTGTGTGCCCCATGTTGCAGTCCACAGGGAGATGGAGGAGCTACTCACAGCTGCAACATGTTAAGAACAAATTGTGGATGGTAGTGAGGCAGCCCCAGGGATTAAATCTATGGGAAAATATGTTGCTTCCTCTTTGTGAAGATTAAGTCTAACTGTCAGTCTCTTTTTAAAGTTGCAGTTTATCTTGCAACTGTGTGCTCATACTGTATAATGTCCTGTTGGTACTATACTGTAAAGTATTTTGATGTTGTGGTATTACAACAGAAAAAAAGGTTTATTATAACAATTAATATGTGGTACAAGCTCTGTACAAGTAGTCTGTAGTACAGAGTCGGGACAACCAAATAAATAGACCTCTCTGGGTTGCCAGTTTAACCTGTCAGCCACAGGTGTAGCAAATAACAGTAACAATGGCTGCAGTTTATTTAGGTGTTCCAGTTCCAGACCTCTGGTGTTGTGGGTGATAACTCACTGGCACAGGACATCAAATGACCCAAAGTGATCATTAATGTCATTAGTTCCACCTGTGTGTCTCCCACTTTCCCATCTTCAGACTTTTGGGGAGAACAATTAACTCATTTAACTAATTTTCAGCCAACACTGTTGGCACATGACTCTTTTCTGTATTAGCCCAATCTGTTTAATGCAGCTGAGTAGATCAATTTAGCAGCTAATCGCTCACTTTAATCAGATTACTTCACTTTAGCCGTAAAGCTCAGGCCCTAGCCCACCCACAAACAACCCCGTCTTGGTCTGTATCTGAAACTCTCCACTTTTTCTGTAAAAAGATCTCGTGAGGGCACAAAACTCAAATGATCCAACCAGCCCACAGACAATTGCTTTTGAGTCTCTGTAGTGATTAAAAATAAGACTGAATCTTGGCTTTATTCCCCCAAATCCAAATCCCCTCTCTGTTTGTCTCTGCTGGGTGGTTTCACTACAAAGGCAGTGAGACGGATCTCCCAGCTGAGGCTAATCTGTCCTGATCTGTGTGGCACCTTTGGGTGCTCTGTTATTCTCATAATCAATGTAAGTTTTGCTATTCAATTGATTTTAGATATATTCTCTGAATCCCTTTGACATGATAATGCTTTATCGTCCAAAGGTTAAGAGATGAAAAAAGGGAGAATCTCACACCTGGCTTTCCAAACATAGTGAATAGTGAATTAAAGCACTGGCCAAAATCAGCCTTAGAAGTTCAAACCTCATGGAGTCAGGCTGAGAAAATAATTACATAATTACACTAGTGATTGCATCAAACATGAGCTGTAGAACCACTGGGGCACTTTCACCACGCTTCCTTTGCACAAACACAGTTACAGCAAGCTCCATATTAGTGATAGACTATTGAGAGGCCATTTGAAATCTTTCCAACATTCTCAAGTAGCCAGTTTTTCTCAATTTAATAACACTTGTCTGTATTTTTAGAGGGAAAAAGAAAAAAAAAACTATTTGTAAAATAAGAAGCCAGCCATTTAGGTCTGACAGTTTCGAGATGTGGGCCAATATCAATAGTTCACATATTAACTTTTTCCAATAGGCCAGGACCTGATGGAATATTTTTTTTGTACTTCTCTAAAAATCTGTTTCGATCACAAACATTTGTTTTACTCACATTGCACTCTGGTCAGTTATATTGTTGATGAATTTCAACTTGAATCACATTCACCACTCATTTTAATTATAGTGTTACAATGGCAGCATTCATAAAAGTTACACTCCTATGCTGGAAATAGCTTTTACCATTTGGGTTAACTTTTTATAGCCTTCTCTTCTCATCATCCAGTGTGCTTTCAGGTAATAAAAAATCATTTTACAAACCCAGAGACAGTACATTAGATAACATATTAACATGCTTTTATTTTTTCACCACATCCAACAAGAATGGTTGAGTTAAAGCGACCAGCTATATACTGTATATATCTATTTTTTTTTACTAGCAGTATTATGGAGTAATGTTTGCACGCAACAAGTATGATGCGACATTAATGTGCCAAGAAACACGGCAGTGTTTGAAGGGGAAGCATACTGTTGGCTAATAGAACTGGACATAAACAATACTCATTCCAAAATATCCACAAAATAGCTTTGCAAATGTTTTATGAGGAAAGTGATGCATTCAACATGTCTGTTAGACCTCAAGAATACAAACAATGTGTTTTCCTGGGAAACAGTGAATTTAAATATAACTTAATGTGTTGCAGAGAAAATTCCACAGAGTGCCTTTAAACATTCATTCACAAACCCAAAGAGATGTTTTTGGTTTTTTTGGGGTCAGCAACACGATGTTCAAAAAATAGAAAAGCGCTGAGTGTGCATGAATTAATGATGAATGAAAAAAGAATGCAAACCATCATTTTAAACCTTTTATCATGTCCAATTTTGCCTTTTACCCTGTCCACAAAAAAACTTGCTTGCATGTGCAGTCACACACATACATATGTGAATCTCCCATACTTGAGGTGCTACGTTATGAAGCCGCCAACAACTCCACAAGACTTGTTAATAGACAGGAGAAAAGATACAGACACGGGGATACTGCTGAATGATGTGGATGAGGTGGAAGACAAGGTGGATGTTTGCTGTAGCCCACTGATGAAATAGTTCTTGAGGCTCAGACAGGAGAGAAATGTTCCTGTTTCCTGCACTCCTCAATAATCTTCCAGTACTAATAAGTCTTGACTGGATCTGACATTTCTGACACAGACGACTGCTCAGCCAGATATTGTGCTGGATGATTCTGGAAGAAGCAAAAACATGAATCAGTCTTTTCAGGTCAGTAAAGAAGAGAAAACGTGTAATTCTGAAAATGCTTCCCAGATGAAAGAAATTTGCTTATTTTGGATTTTGCCATTCTGTGACTGTCAGAGATGAAATATAGATCAAGCCTGCAAAAGCTCACCTGTGTTAAGAATGAGGAAGTTTTCATTTTTGTTGTGATTCCAAAATAAAGGACTGGAGATGTTAAGCTGTCTTATTATCAGGTTTTATTGCTGTGTAAAGTAGTGTGTCATCTGCATAACAATGGAGGATAATCCTGTCTTTATAGATAATAAATTGATATTTCATGAGATGAAATTTTGAGAGAGAAGTCTCAGAATAGGCAAACATTTAGCCAACAGGGAAGAGAATTTTAGTCTATTGCTTATTATATACAGGTTATATTAATATTTGTACAGGATGCCCAAGAAGACCACATGTCTGTGACATTTACTTACTTTTGTGATAAAAACCTGAAATGTTTCTCTGACATGCCACACAGTAGTGGAAGAGTAGCACAAGTTGAGAGGAGTTATACTGACTTCATTAATGCCAGTTACACATCAGTCCCATCTGTCATTAGCTAACAATTAGCCACCATAAGCAAATCATAATAAACCAGATGAAGCGTTTTAGACTCTTTAAGCTAATTTGTCTGATTTTTCCAGTTATCAAACTCTGCTTTCATCATCATCATTTCCAGCAGAATATTAACCTGAAGCTGAAATAGTAAACAATGGTATTCTAACTGGTACGTACTGTTCACACTGGTGCTTAATGTAGGTACAGTAGAAGAAAACAAGGCTATAGAAATGTGTAACCCATTGCACCTCCCTAGTATTTACAAAAATGTATGTGTATAAATTTCTCCTTTCCTTTAAATTGGCTAATTGTTACTTTCTTGTTCTCCTAAATCATATTTTCTGCTACTGTAGTTGTAGTACATTTAAGTATCAGTATGATGCAGTAGGTATTTCATTAGTACCTAATTTGTACAATGAAATTAAAAAGCAAATTGCAGGCTGTGTCCTAGTGTTAAAAATATTCAACTTCCTCATTCAACTTGTTCTTGAGAAAGGTCGTTTTGGGGCCATTTACAAAGACTGCTGGCAGTTGAATGAGAATGAGGAAGAGCCAAAGTGGGTGTTAGACATAAGGATAACGTTTAGACATATTATAAATCATATATCAAACTATTCCTCTCTCGAAGGACAGCCTAATAAAGAAGAAGTAATCCCTCATTTAAATGCGTGTACTCATTTTGCTTTTAGCCAGATTTTCATTAGTGGAGCCTTGGGAATCCATTCTGTGATTGGTAAACGGTTCAGAAATGAGACAAAGCCTGCGGTAAGAGTCACCTCATGAATTAAACTGCAGAAGAAATGAGATCTGCCGTCCTGCAGGCACTCTGGGAATTCATTGGTGACAGAGCCTCTTAATTAAATCGTGTTTTTGGGTCATTTAGGGTGGAGGCCATCTCTCAGTAGTAGACAGAGACTCCCTCAGAAGCTGGACCAGCTTTAGTGCATGTTTGATTCATAACAGCTATCCTGAGTCATCTCTAAAAGCACCTATGTGATCACACTGACTTCTCCAGTATTTTTCATTAATTTCCCATGAGACTTCTGAATATAGGACGTTGTCCACCCAACAGGCTTGTGAACTATTTTCTTGGAAAGAAAACAGAAAATAACTGGGGGAAAAACGTCATGCAAAATAACACCAGCAACAGGTTTCCTGAAAGTTAAAAATGTCAATTAGGTGTCATTTCCTTTTCAATTTACAAATCGAGTGCAATCTAGTGAAGCTTATGATTCTGATCTCTTTTTTCTAAACAGTTTTTGGTTTGGATGTGGAAGGAACTTCCATGGAGGAGAGGCGATGAGTTTTGTATACAAGCCTCATCTCCATTAGGGTTTTGCCTCTCTGTGTGTATTCGTGTCCTTGGTTTCAAAGAGTTGGGGAGGATCTATGCACTTAATTACCGTGGGCTCATTGCTGGCTCCAAATGGACCATCTCTGGTTGTGAGATGAGTTCTCTGTGGTACGGCCGCTTGGAGTCAGAGGTGGTCAAATGGTCTGGACTTTTGCCACAGCTGCAGTCACACCGGGAAGAAACAGACCCTATAAAATTGTCCAAAGATTACAAAGAGCGACTGGAGCAACAGACGTTCCTTTGTCCTGCGGTGAAGGCATTCCTTACACTCATACGCTGTGGTATTCGCTGTGAATATGCTCTAATGTTTGTTTCCAAATGTCATTTTCCATAGCGGTGTGTGTGCATGTGTGTGTGTGTGTATATGTGTGTGATTTATTGTGGGATCTAAAAGAGGATGATGGCACTGAGAGAACGCCATATGAACTGTCCCTCTGGTAAAAATGTCACACTGCAATCCGAGCGTGAGGCTCAAAACCAAATTACAACTCAAGGTGGAGAGGTCAGCAGAGGAATTTCATTCTTGGCCAGTCTTGTTTTTTTTTTACTGGTGGTGGGGGTTTCTTTAAAGGTGACAAGTGGCTCACTGTCGCCTTGTTTCTCACAGGAACTCTCAAGCACACATTCCCAAAAACTTCACAAAGAGAGGACTTAAACATCCAGTGAGCTACGAATGGAAATGTGGAGATCATCAGGTTGCTGACCCCAGAAAATAAGCATTTCTGAAATCTATCAAAACCAGAGAAATAATAGCAAGTGGTTGTTTTTTGGAACACTTAGTCAGAGTCTCCTTTTCTGCGTTTCCTTCTATTAGTGTGATACTTTCTACAAGCTTCTGTTAATAAAGAGCATTCAGATCATTCTGGGAAGTGCTTTAAATTTCACGTGAACACAAATGCAGCAGTGCTGAGCTTGCCACTCTGGTGGGGAGCTTTTCCTAGCTCAAGTTTTCCCCACTTAGTGGGAGCATATTTTCCACTATTGCGCCAAAGAATAAATGGGATCCATCATGATTTCGCTGATGCCTGAAGAGAAGAAAAAAAATTAGAGAAAATTGAAAAAGAAAAGAGAGAGAGAAAAGGAAAGTGAGAGAGAGAGGGCACACAGGGCAAGAGCAAGATTTTCTGGTAGATTGTGAGGTGTTTTATGGTCTCTGACCCACAGTTGTACGCCTTCGTCTCTAATTAGCAGCAGCTAATTAAAGAGCAGAGATGAGTGGCTAGCAGCAGTCGTGCTTGCTGTGGGGAAAGTGAAAAGTATCTGCTGACACGCCTCCAGGCTCAGTGTAAACATATAGCACACATCAGTGGTGCCTTAACCCCCTGCTGTGACAGCTCAGAGCAAGTTATGACTGCTGAAATTTAATACGTGACATGAATCAATTCAAGAGCCCGTTCAAATCAACCTTCTGAAGCTGATTTTCTGCTCTTTTGAACCAAACTTGTTATCCTCTACGCTTTTTTAAAAAGACATTTGTTGACAATATTGAGGACTTACTGCCAGATGGCACCCGAACAAGGTCACAGTTGTGAGCAGACTGTTCAGTGCTGAGCTGTCAGTCGGGACCCTAATGTGCAGAATGTTACAGAAAACTGAAGCCACAGCCCAAGTATTATCTCAGCTCAGCTCAGGACCCGGCCTGCTGACAGCATATCTATTCCAGATGGAGGAACCAGCTTCCCCGCTAACCTCTTTTTTTACATTTTTCATTTCTCTCGGTTTTCATTTCTGCATTTTCATTTTTGAAAATGTCACTGTGGATGCCACTGTGTCTGTTTTAATGTTAAAGCATGACCTATTAATTTCATGTTTTGTCTGTTCTGTGAGTTTTAAGATGACAGCTTGAGGTGTCCAAGTGACTTTGTCTCTTGTTGAACGGCGGTTTATGTCTTCCCTCCCAACGGTTCTCATACTTTGGGGATGGATTCAACATATTTTGGCTCAGAAAACATTCATCAAAGTTGAAGATCTTCCACTGAAGAAGAAGAAACTGCAACAAGCCAGCAGCTGAGTGCTGTTCAGTGTTGAGAAGTGTTTACTCATTCCAGGCATGATTTGACGTTGCCATCACAAAGACTGTGAATAATAACTTTCCTCATTCTGCACACCTGTAATGTATCTATGCTGTAACTTCATTAAAAGAACTTGAAAAGAGGTCCACGAGGCCCTCAGGGTCTTCTGGGGAGCACTGCTTTAAGGACATGAATAGCATGAAATCATATTAATCAGCGCCAATAATAGAATGTAATCATATATCGAGGCCGCTCCATTCAGGAAGTTGAACTAACTTGTGGTATAAAATGAGTACATGAGAGTTAGAAAAATCAGGGACGGTGAAATTCAATCCTATGTTCAATCCAGGAAAACAACAAGCGGTATACAGACCGTACTGGTGTTGTAGCATTACACACACATTCACCACATGAGGTGACGGCCTTGATGTGTTTCACAGACAGACGCCGGCCCCCACCGGCCCTTAATGACGGGGCAGACTGGGCTGATCTCCAGAGGTGTGCTTTCCCCATCAGGCCGCCTGCTCTCACACCAGGCCAGACAGGAACATACCAGTAATGGAACAGACTGAAACCAGCAGGTAAGACACACTGCTGTGCCCAGTCAACAACCTGCTACAACCTTAAAACAGGGCGCTGAATTTATGCCTCAAGTTCACTGAAGAAGCTGAACAATGAAACAGTAGCATACAGTATTTCAGGCCAGACTATCTTGAAACAGTCTTTGTTGATTCATTATTTGTGGAGGCTTTGAATCTAAAACATAGAAATGCTCATGTTTTCCTTCTATTTTGTTTTTAAAGAATTATTGGACGTGAAAATGATATTAAGACAATTTCAGGGATTGTCTCAATGTGCTGCTACTCCAGCCAAGTTTTTCCACTTTGAATTTGCAAAGGGTCTTAAATCTTTCAAGATATCAGGCCTTCGTCCAAGTGAATAGTGGAGTCATTTTCTGAATTTTGCAGAGTTCAGTCTGAGGTCATCAGATTTGTAGTTTGAGTCGGACTGCGGTCCAAGTCACGTGGCATCAGTCGACACCTCTGGCAGCTGTCCTAAGTAGCAAAGCTCCATGATGTAGTTATCAGTAGAAAGACATACACACATTACGCACATTATCAGTTGTTTGCAGTTTCACGATGAGCAGCGAAATGTCAGTCCACAGCCATGTGTGAGGCTGTATGTAGGCACTGCGGTGCCTTGAGCTAAATGCAAACATAACAGTGCTAATATTTGCTAGTAAGACTCAAACACAGCATGTGAAGCTACATGTGAAGCTGATGGGAGCATCACTGGTTTTGCAGATATCTGGTCATAAAGAAAAGTACACACAGATTTAAAAAGTTCCATCCAAGAAATATTTGGGCGTCTACATGGATGCTGCTTTATCTTGGAGTGCACATATCAATTATATTTGCAGCAAGGTACAACAGCACATTTACTTTGAGACTAAGGTTGTTTGGAGCAAACAAACAGATCCTGTTACTGTTTTTCCAATCCATAATACAGTATAATACAGTGTCGTCCAATATGGGATCAGTGTATGGTACAGCTGTCTCTCGTATAAGCCAAAAGATTGTGGGTCACAATCAACACTTGAGTCAAGTTTTCAAGCTGAGCACAATAAAAGAATGTTGTCTATGGCAGTAATATTACATCTAGCCCCTCTCATATTGTATTTGAAGAATCTTTTGCCCTCAAACAGAAGATTTAGAGTTTTTCAGAACACTGTAAAACTGTGGAGGGATTCTTTTGTTCTTCAGTCTGTCGAACTGTCAAAGTCAAAGTTTGGGTTGCCATGTAGACTAAGCAGTGAATATAGAAGGGAGTGACTCAATTGACTGCAATGTCTGTAGTGTTTGTTTGTTGTCTGGTTGAATGTTCAGAAGAATATTAATGATAAAGTGAAATCAAATTGAATTCATCCAAAGGAACACATGAATGTCCTTTCAAAATTTCATTTCATCCAATAGCAGCTGCGACATTCACTCAGAATCACAAGCACGAACCTGAAGAGGCCAATAGAAAAGTCAATCTTTAGAAGACATCATCTGGGAACCATGAATGTCTGTACATTTTACATTAATTCATCTAGTAGATGTTGTCGTATCTTACAAACTGGTGCCGCTTGATGAAAAGAGGATCAGTAGCGTTTGAAGGATGCATCCTCTGGGCACCATGAATGCCAGGACAAAATGTTGCGGCAATCCACCCGACAGCCATTGACTCTTTCAATCTTGACCTAAATGGTGGACTGTAGAGTCAGAGTGACATCGAATGACAGCCATGCAGCTACTACTACTACTAATGCATCAACGTTTAGTCCAATGTTTAAAATGCACAGTCCAATTGATATCCAGTAGTGTGAACTGAAGTTAAAACTGCCTCCATCCTCTCTCTCTCTGCAGGATGTCTATGATTTTTGGGACATAGGAGCTGTGGGTGAGAAGGGATGTGTTGTCTCAGATGGAGATCAGTGTATTCTTCCTTCTAACTGTCTGCAGGCTGCTCAGACTCTACAGCTCAAAACACCTTTTAACCTCATGTTCATATTACCTCCAGCCTCCGGCCTCAGTGCTGCCCTCCCAGCACACTGAGGAAATAAGAACAACTGAGCTGGCCACACTGTTATGAATAAGTAAAACACCTCCAGTCAAATCCCCTCAGAAGTGAACTGTTTTCAGACACTGACACATCATTAGTCAGTGGCATCAGGAGATAGTGACCATTGTAATTCAATGTGTTTGTTATCTCTACTTCCACTACCGAGCAATGGCTGTACCAGGTGGAGTAAGTGCATGATGCAATGTAGCTGTAAATGAGCAGCAACGATCCTACAACTAAAATCAGAGGATCATTAGTTTGCTTTAAAACTGCCTCAAGTATCAAACAGCAGTTCATTCTGAATTAAAATAATGAACGTCTTGAACATGTCTCCATGGGCCCAATAGTACTTAAAAGGCCGTCTACAAAGGTGTGAATGATTCATCAGTGACTGAGCCTGCGGAGATTGTACTCTGACTTATTTGGGCCTAAAGACAGATGGAGGATCCGTCTGGGGCCGGTTTAATCAATCCTCAAAGTGAAGTTGTACACAGTGTCCTCCTTTGTTGCTCTTTTGACCTCTTCGTCTCCACACAGGAGAGATGAAGAAGAGTGTCTGTATAAAGCGACGCAGTGGTGCCATTTATTTAGACCTTTGCTTGACTGTTTAATCTCCTTAATGTATATTTTGTATTATTCTCTTTAGTGTATAGGTTATCCATTATTCTCTTATATTTTCGGTCTTTGATGCCTTCAAAGACTATCTACGTGTTTGCAAATGTCATAAGGCTTAAATACTGCAAACTGTATTCATAAAGTTTAAATATTCATTTCCCTTTGCTATTTTTAAGAGCCGACCAGGGACAACAGATGAAAATTCACCATTCTAGGCTCGCTCGTACAAATAATGTGAACTGACGAGCAGACTGCTTTTGCTAAATAAACTAATTACGGAAGCAAAGTGAAAATGGCTCTTAATCATTTCGGAAAAGGAAACTCACTCGCCCCACAGGATCCACTGAAGCAATTGATTTTCTTTAGCCATTTCAGGCCACAGTACAGCGCAGCTCATCGGGTCCCAGGGAGCAGAGGCCAATTAGGCTGTTTAAAACTGTGTTGGAGGAGGTGAGTGCTGCATCTGCTACACAGCATGCGGCCGCATATTTCTGTGGGGCAACTGGAACTGATCACAGCTGTGGCTCAGTTGGCCTCAATCAACTGACAACCCAGATGTGTCTGAGGGCCAGATCAATACGTGTGACTGCTGTGCTGTCTGATGGTCCATCAAACAGTGGAGCCTTTAGAAAGAACCATGACAATGTGTACAAGACTGATGTGTTTAGTGGGATGAAGAAATATATTAAAATGTGACAAAGGAGGCTCAAATAGAGGCCAAAAGCACCCAAAAACAGAGACAGAAGCCTTTTTTCGGGTGCAATTTGCATAATTCAGCAATCACCCCAGGTGGTTTTTTCATGTTCGTCCCTGTAAAGGTTCAGATTGTCAAAGAAAAACACTGAGAGAAAGGCACCCTTGAATGTTCCTATGAGGGTGCCAAAATTTGAGCTTTTGGTGGAACATGACTACCATCTAATGGCCAATGCAAGGAACTGCATCCAAATCATGTGTGTTCAGTGTATCACGTGCACCAGCCACTCAATATGTCCAGGTTCACCCTCCAAAGCAGTGCCTTCAAAATAAAATCCCTCATGACTCACTGATGTAGGTGTGAGATGTTTGCTTGTTTGCAAAGCCTTAAATAACCAGTATTACAAGCAGTAGTGTGATACAACCGACTGATCCAGTGAGATCAACCCTGAATGTTTTCTTCAGGACGGCATCGCTGCTCAAGTAGATGTACAGATTATGACAGATTATGTACAGACTGACAGCTAACTTTGAATTAAAAAATAAAAAGTGAGGTTCTTTGGACAACAGGTTTGACTGTAGCCTTTCACCACATGAATGGAAGATGTATGCATTTATAAAACCTGTCAACAAAACATGAGCCTGTGTTCTTTAAGTGTGTATAGTTACTGCTGCAGCTGAAATCATTTGCTTTAATCAATGTGACGGCTGTCAGTCCAGCAGAAATTCAACAGGCAACAATTGTGACAGTCGATTAATTATTAGAGCTGTTACATCAAGGCCTCCGCTTCTGAAAAGTGAACACTTGCTGCATTTTAAATTGTGTACCTGTCATAGTCTAAGCAAGTAAAGCATTCATTAAAGGTGATTGACAGACTATGAAAGTAATGTACACAAGTGGTGGGGAGGTTTGCGCTATTTGTGTGTCAAGTTACCTTATTAAATGTAATCACTAATCTTTAAATTCAGACTTGATAGCTGCTGTTGTGCCTAGATTCCCAAGGGAAGGAGGACAAGACACAAACACCACATCATTAACTTTCCAGGCATATTTAATTGGCACAGTAAACACAATACAAAGTATTCAGTGCTCCAAAACACAAGCATTGGCTACCAAATGGAACGCAAACGAAAAAGTGCAAAACACACCATTTGGTAGACCTTACAAAGGAAAAGAAGTCTTACTTTGCAAAGCAGATAAAGTAATGGTAAGACTCTCAATAGTTAAAATAGATGTTTTCCTTTTTAAACTTTATTTATATATTCATATATATTCTCTCTAATTCCAACGTGCCATTTCCACTGTACAGGCAGGTTATTCTGGGGCATTGACTAAAAGGTTTGTGGTGGTCTCATCGTGGAGAACTGGCAGGCAGATGGCTGCTGTAGAGCTGCTGCTGCCTTCAAAGCGGTGATCTGTGCCTCATCAGTGAAAAACCCAAAACAATTCGACGAACAAAAGTGGCTCGTTTGATAACTTAACATATCGAGCGATGGGTGGTGAAAAGCGAACGCAGGATTTGATCATTCCTTCCATCCAAGAGTCCAAATGGTCAGTGTGTTCATCACTCCTCCGTTTAACGAGTGTTTGTAATTCGCTGCATCAGATGAATATTCAAGCATGGCTTCATCCAAAACAATTGTTACTCATATTTGCAGTTAAGGGATTTCAGTCCCATTCAGGCAGAATAAGCTACGACTTAATTTCCAGCTTTAAAAAAAAAAAGAAAAGAAAAAAAAAAATCTCAACTCAACATCATCGAATATAAAGCAAAAATGTTAAAATCACATACATTATGTGCCATTGAGCAAGGGGAGATCAGTGGACATAATTTCTCTTGTCTGACAGTTTTATGATTATAAAAACTCTAATGTGCCCCCAAACAATTGAGATAATCACATCTTAATCCTTTTAACATACCACAGCATTATTCTTTCTCTCTCTCAGAAACCCAATTAAGGCCCACAACAGGTGATTCTGGGTCACATTTCAGTCACAGACTCACAGGAAAAAGTGGATCACAGTATATTTTCATATACAGTAGACAGTTAAGTCCTTAAAACATCAGGTGTAAATTATATTTTGGGTCAACTGTTGCTTGGACCGAGTGGAGACATTTCCACACGGTGATTAACTGTAAACTAACAACAACTTGTGTTAGACACTCTGATCAAAACATACAATACTAACATCTTACACACGTACTGTAATGTGTACTTACAGTAAAACAAATGCACAAGACATCCACGACCTACCTATGCATATGATCGTTCAGAAAAACAACATTTCGGGTCCCTCTCGTCCTTTACTGACAGTTTTCTGATTAAACTGGGGGACACTGGGAGGAGGAGATCACTCACTCGCTGTTAAAAACAGGAAAACATGCTTTCTGAACCAACAAAGGAAAAGAGATATAAAAAAAAAAGAACCACAGGCACCGAACCCAAATAGTAGCATTCAGGTTAATTTAAACAGTACAACCAGGCAATGAGGGTTAACTGAACAGAAAGGCTGGAGGCAAGGGGGCGTAAGCTGATAACACCCCCACCACCTCTTCCAGGCTGCCAGCAGAGGGGCGAGGAGGAAGACAGGGCAAGCATGCAGCACACCACAACGCTGAGGCCCCCGCCCCGAGCTTTTGCAATAAAAAAAATAAATAAATAGATGTTTAAAAAAGGAAGGGCGGGGCTATAAGCTGCCAAGGGATTGCCTGAGCCGCCTGGGGAGGGGAGGGCCGTGGAGGTGAGGGAGGGTGTGGTCAGAGAGAGGAACAGACACCAGTGACAAGACAAGAATATGTAAGATGAGTGATGGCGAATGACCCATCAGCCATCTCTTTTCCCTCCTGTTGGTCCTGGATGTGTGGGGGTGGACGTGGTGTGGAGAGAATGGACATCACAACACACAAGGCCTTTGGAATCACACAGACTTAGCAGGCATTCAGATCAAACATAAACCAGAAGCACATCAGATACATATAGATGACTAGCATCTTCACCTTCCATTTCCTCTTGGGGGGAGACCTGCAAATATGGGGGGGTGAACATGAGCTCCAGATGTAGCTAGATGAGCCCAGGGTGATCCTCCTCTGAGGGAGTGAGGCGCTCATGAGTCGCACACATACACACACCGCTGGGTGAAGGCGTTTCACAGCTGGCCTTTAGTCCGCAGGCTCCTGCTGGTCTCCGTCCTGTCTCTGACCACACCCTCTGCCATGTGCGTGTGTGTGTGTGTGTGTGTGTGCGCGCAATGGGGGCAAAGGTAGGGTAATAGAGAAGTGGCAGAGGCGGGGGAGGGGGGCCGTTCAGAGCGAGGAAGCCAAACAGCCACGTTCATGACCGCGCGGTGCAAGCAGAGTTAGTTACATTAAGAAGCAAAGCTTTACTGAAAACAACATAAAGCAAATTGAATACTGTGGTTGTGACTGCTGGATGGGTGTTAAGAATGGGAAAAGGTTATGACACTAAAATTTAGATGGATTTCTCTTATCGAGTTCTGCAGAGGAAGCGCAACACTTGCCGATAAGTTTTTTTTTTTTTTTTTCTTTTTTGGAATGGTTTGTAAAATTGAGATGCGATCTAATCGGCCGTCTCTCTCTTTTAGATTCGGGTCATCTTTCACTTTCTCTCTCTGACTGTGAGCGCGTGAGGAACATGGTGGTTTCTCCGAGGCTGCTTGCCCTGCCATTCCTCAGCCAGCCTCACACTTTTAGGAATCTGCAATTCAAAAAAGGAAAATACGAACACACAAACAAAAAAAAAAATGACAGAAAGAAAAGTTAGATAGGTTTAAAGGAAAGACAGCAACCCACATGTTCAGATATGGAGAAGAGGAAGAAAGGAGTCACTGCATATATGAAAGTACTTCTAAGTGAAGGACAATCACGAATGTAATCTGCACATTCTGTATGTGTGAAAATCCTCCAGTAACCTAAAGATGTAGCTGCATATCTAAGAACCTTCCAGCTCATTCCACTTCAGTTTTCATCTGGTCTGGATGCATGTTAGAAATCAGCCTCTTTATTTTGGCACAACATGCTGAAATCATGTCATGGCAAAGACAAAAATCCCACAAACGCTGCCTCATGCGCCGCATTTCAAATACTCTTCAATAACAGTTACAGGAGGCATGAGAGGTGTATTTACAGCGCTGTACAGACGTACAAAAATGACACACTACACGTAGGAACCCCATGCTGTGCCAGTAACGAGCCATCAAAGGTGATTTAAAAGTGTGGGCGACGTTAAACAAAGGCTGATGGGTTATGAGAGATGATTTCTGAGTCGATGCCAGTCTAGCACAGAATGTCTGACTGTAACTGTGAAGTGAAATGACACAGAGGCCACACGCGCCATGCGTTCACAGTCAATGCACCGTTCGCAGAGGTGCTGCTCGGAGACCCATGCAAGACACCACAAAGCTTTAAAGTCATGTCCAGCTCCGTACGTCAGCCCAGTCTCACCATATAGCTTAGTACAGCTAATTCTCAGTCCTTTATTCCTTTACCACTGGCCTGGGGAAAAAAGGACCAGAACAGCCCAACACTATCATTATCAAAAGGAGGATTCAAATAGAAAAGAAAACACAGTTTAAGGGGGCTATTAGCTACTAATTTGATGAATAATTAACTTCTTCATGTTGTAACAGCGGTATGATTAATCTACAGCATGCAACACTTGAAGGGGGACTTTATTTTTATGTATAGCCTACAAAAATATCTTTTAATATGTATTTATATTTTACAGCAGATTTTAATTACATTTGCATGATGGCACATCAAGCATGCTTTCATTTTAGGTACAACAGGTGACCAAAACACAATAACTTGTGCGACGATTCAACTTTCACTTGATGCTCATTGTCACTTTAGTTGGTTCATACATTCACTCAGCTGATTTATTACCACACTGATTGAATTATTTGAGGTTGTGGATCGGACTCTTGATCAAAAGCATGTTAGTTTGTATGGAATTCAGTAATCTATAGATCTTTTAGATCTTGACAAACAACAGCAAAAGACACTACTTAAAAAGTAAATCAAGTACTGTGCGTTTGAAATGTTCATGTGATCATTGTCAGTGGGTGATTTGTCCCGTCATGCTGAGATTTGTCTGAAGGTCAAGTTTTATCTTGTATGACCGCTAGATGGCACTGCAGTGAATGTGAGGGGAGGAACTACACGCTTGGTCTCACACACTTCTTATGCACAACACCTGCCTGGCTCAGCTCGCATTCAGTGTCATTTCCTAAACATCGGCCAGTGTTTTGTCCAAAGAACAGTGTACAGTCACACACACTCACACTATCTGCCACAACTGTCCCAAATGTCATGAGGCACAATGGACAAATCTAATTGGTCCTTCTCTCTGGGAGAGACAGGAAGTGTGTGTGTAGAGGGGTCCTTCTCTTATCTGAGCTACTAGTAACAATCTTAAATAGCCACAATTTGACCCACTCACATAGCAGAGAATGGAACATTATTAACTCACAGCAACAAAAGCACACTGTCTGAGTTAAATGTATGTCATAGCACCTTTGGCATTTGTTTCCAAAAAGACCTCGACGTAGGATGTGGGGACGTATCCCTCCTCGTCCTCATTCCTGCGCACGCGTGTCCATCCGTCTCCTTTGTCCTCTTCTATGACGTACAACAGCTCGCCTTCTGCCACAGCGATAGTGCCCTCATTATGACCTGTGATGGGAGAGGAAGAGAAGTAAGACAAAAGGGAAGATAGGAGCATGAATACAGCACAGAAGACATTTCTACCACGTACGTTTGGAGGAACTTTTCTGAACTAACTTCATGTAAATCTGTAAATCGAACCACCCAGAGACAAAAAGTGTGGTAGGTAAATGATATTAAATTCTCTGTATCATTATGAATCATGTTAAAACAACTGCTCACAATATAAGAACAACCTGCAAAATGACTGCACTCGACGTATCACTGCCATTCTCGCTCTCATCTTTAAGAACATAACATAGTGTGTCTGTAGTCAAATATCTTTGAGTCAGAGCCGACTTACTCTGACGTAAATGTACATATGGCAAAATAAAAACCTTAATTTAGAATTGTGATATCTTGTCTATCTCATATCATGTCTTCTCATAGAGTGGAAGGAATCTCTTGGTTTAACTCAGAGAGGTGATGGAGAGTTCAACACCTACAAGTCAACACATCCAAGGGAGGTGAGGAGCATTTATCATCCCTCAGATCGATCTGGGCCTCCATAACATCTCTGATTTGCTCCCCGTGCTGTGAGAGTTTGCCAAATTCAAATGTGAAAATAGCATACCGGAGAAATGACTATATTTCTATCCACCCTCCTCCAAACATTTCCTCAGAAAGGTCACACCCCAACTCCCCCTCATTCGGAGTAATCAAACTCCTCCACCCTGCATCCACAGAAGTCAGGTTCCTGTTTCCAGAAACAACGGGACCTTACAGGCCTAACCACTAAAGGGCACATGCACTTTGAAATATTTAAAATGAGCAGAGTTAGTCCTGAGTTGGATGTGGTTTGATTCTTGTTTGTTTACAACACTTGCGGTTGTCATTACCTTCGAATGGGTACAAGGCTTTGCAGGTACCAATGGTGGGCAAGACCTCCTCGTCGTCAAACTCATCGTCGAACTCTGGCGTGGTGGAGGTGGGGTTGGGGTTGATGTTGGCTTTGACCTGAGTCTCTGAATTCTGCTCCTCTGTGTAGCTGCCATCCGGGCTGCTCAAGGGCCAACACACACACAGTAAATATACTGTGAAAACATACATAGTCTTCTTCCGAAAGAATAAGGTGTGTAACAACTCTGGGGTCTGTGTCAAAGTCTGATGTTTGGCCGTTTGTCAGAGTATACCATACCTCTCTCTGTCTTGTGCACAGTTGTTGCCCACTGTTGTGCTGTTCTGGGTCTCATAGAGTCCACTTCTCCGGTGTGTATCACTCTTGGATGGCATCCTTTCCTCCACCTCTGCTAGCCAGCCCTGAAACACACACAGTTATTATGTAAGTGTTTGCTACAGCTTATCTTTTTTCCTACGTGATGACTCGAAATGTATTTCAAGCACAGTGGAAATCTTTTTTATTCGTGAATGAGATGACCTTTACGTTTGGCAAGAGCCTTCACAAGAGGAACACCTCCACCTTACACTCAAGTGTGTTTGCCCTTTATTTACAGGGTTAAACCAGGCCATTGTTCTGGGACTCCTCTCTCAGAGTGGGAACATGCAGGCAGCCCCTCCAGCTGCATCACATCTTCTCCTAATATGGACGAGCGGCAGACTTCTTTGGAGCTGCCCCAGCTGGAGACGTGCGTTTGAACTCCTCATTATTTACGGTCTCAGATAAACCAAACAGAGTAGCTTCGCCAACACTAACACTCATAGAAATGAGAGTTCAGACTGGTACCGTACTAACCTCAAATTTCTGAAGTTCAAACTGGAGCTTCTCGATGTTCTGGCCTATTTCTGATAGCCGGGGGTCTACGCTGGCCGGGTCTCCCATCTGAGGGTTCTTCACGTACACGTCTTTCATCTTAGTCAGAGCGTCCCTTGGAGAGCAAATTACCAAAGTCAGTACAAGTCTTTCAATCTCTGTTGCATAATAACAAGCTAAACACGTACTATCTCTTGTCATACACAGGAGGGAAAAGCTCCTACATTCCAAATTTAACCTGTTAAAAGATACCTCTGGTCCATTTCTTTTTGGATGTCCTTATTCAGTTCATCTAGCTTCCCCTGCAGCTTCTTCCTCCTCTGTTCTGGTGGCAGGTGGCTGAAGTCTTCCGGTCCAGAGCCCTGAGAGATGAAAAGGGATGAAGAAAAAAGAAACCAAAAATGGGAGGAGAGAGGAGGACAGAAACCATGAGATCAGGGAATGCAGCTTTTCTATTGAATTATTTGTTGTCTTGTTGTCTGAACAGGGATATTTTCTAGTTAGGTGCAGTACCTCCCTTTGTTATTAACCCTGTGAACCAAGACTTGGGGATAAATAGGTAACAGCTCCACAAATGGAACCCTTCTTATGTTCTGACCACATGAAGGAGATACTGCAGCTGCTCTATAACACATACTCCTTGAGAGTTGGGATGTTTATCTGTGTATAGACTCAAGGCCTTTCACCTATTCAGTCACCGCAGCTAACCTAATGCTCTCTGCGAAATGCATCGGAAATGTAATATAACATAAGTCCATCCTATTATTGCTCATATAGTGTTTCAGTGTGAGCTGGCTAATGGGTCTGAAGCTGTCTGACTGTTCTCTAACAGGACTGAGTGTTCTTAAAATGGAGGTTGTGTGAGTGAGAGGTTTTTTGGCTGGCCAAGGGTCATATTTCCTGATGAGAAGGTTTCCAGTCTGTAACACTGAACTGATGAGTCATAGTGCTCGGCAGCCTCTCAAACCTTCTGTGAATATAATGTATCAGTATTCTGAAACTTGTTATACTGGGCTAGCTGGTCTGTATGGAGCCCCAGAGGGTCCAAAATCAAACAAATACATAATTGTGAAATAAATAATCAAATCAAAAAACTAGGTTATTAATATAAATAAAAACTCAACTCATTATTAAATGTATTTCATAACTTATCTTTCCATAATAACAGAGTTGACTGCTATCTGGCAGTTTGTGACTCTCCTGGGGAGCTTGAGATGAGATGGGTGGGGATTGGTGACAACCCCACCATCATGAAAAGTGGCATTAAAAGACAGACTAAACACTAGGGGAGGCTGTACTTTATGAGGGGATAGTAAAGCACTGCAGTGCATCGACATAAATGCTAACATGTTCACAGTGAAAATGCAATCAGCATGCTGATGTTTTGCAGGTATGATGTTTACCATGTTCATCATCTCAGCCTAGCTTGTTAGCAACCAAAAAGTATTTATTTCAGACTGTCAATTTATCAATTAAATACTGAAATCTTCAGGCCTTCATGGGATCTGCAGTTAAGTTTTTGAGTGAAGAAAGGGGGAAGGTTGTGTTGTCGCACTGTTGCCTTAAATTAAGAAAAATATGCAGTGACTGAATAGGTCAAGGCCTGATGGGATCTCATTGAGATGGATCACGGCTGAACCACAGAACGTATCGGCTGGAGCTACAGACTTGAGGTCAGGATTCACTGCACATGAGCCAGGTCAAACACAGCAGCTAAGTTACCATGGCAACCTTACCCTTTTTCCCTGAATCAGCACGCAACACTTACCAGGCATGCAACATAAAGATTTGTCAATCATCATGCAGTGACATGCTCCTTTCTGAGTGACAAGTTACAGCACACAAGTCATGTATTAGTTTTTACATTCTCTATGTACCCCAAGACTAATGAAAGAACTAGCTAGGTAAAAGACCAAACTAAAACTATGGGCAGATAAATTTAGGATGAAGCAGATTTTACACATTAATAGTTCTGTATGGTTCAGGTATAGATTTACCAAAATAAAAATCTAGCGGAGAATGTTAACATGATAAAGGCTAATTTTAATGACAAAGTCAGTTTACTTCAACATTTTGGGAAATACACTTATTCACTTTTCTTGCAGAGAGACACTCTCATGTCTGTGTGGTAAATATGAAGCCAGCTAACACTAGCATAAAGACTGGAAGCAGAGGGGAGCGGCGGCCCTGGCTCTGTCCACAGTGATTTCCTGCTCACTTCCTTCATAATACACATGCATTTTTATATAGGGTTCTATATAGCATACATTTCAGAATTTGAACAAATGCTTGAGCGTTAGAGGTTGTAAGAAGAACATTTCTATACATTTGGAGTGGTTCCAGCTAGCTGTGTCCCTCTGTTTCCAGTCTTAATGCTAAGCTAAGGTAGAATATTCTGGCTGTAGCTTCATATTAAGCGTACAGGTGTGAGAGTGGCATCAGCCCTCTGATTTAAGTTTCAGCAAGAAAGTGAATATGTTTATATCGCAAAATGTTCAACTATTCCTTTAATCCTAGATGTGCCTCTTGTTCTGAGGGAAATGTTAATGAATAATTGATGTTCTTAGATTCTGTGGAGGCCTCTCACAGTATGTTAGTGTTACAGAACAGCATTCTACAACCATAATGAAACTGGCATGCAGTGTAAGGACATGAGTGAACAACCACTACTTTGGATCAGATTAGTATTTGTTACAAGGACAAATAATTTGTCGAGACAAGGACTACCAGACAGGCTAAGAGACGGACAGATAAAACATGGAGTAAATCTGATCACCTCAATGAGATTCCGGACGTGGGAATTGAGTGTGATCTGCACCACAGAGACCACAGACACAGTTTGGGAGAAACATGACGAGAACACGACCACGACATAAAAACAAACACACAAACAACAAAATAACATACAAATGAGACAGCGACATGAGTCTGAGGTCCATCGTTGTGTCACAGCAAAAGTTAAATTATAAACTTAAATCCGAAAAAGCTCAACAGAAACATAACGGCGTACAGAACGTTATTAACAATGTGTTACTGGGAGGACGTGACATGCGTGCTATGGTCATGCCGCTACGGTCGTGCAGTTATACGGTCATGCTTACCAGCTTGAGAGAAAGCTTCATGGGGGGAGAGGAGAGAGAAATGGCGAAGAGCAGGAGAGAGAAAGAGACAACACACAAAAGTCAACATCAGGAGAATATTTCGGCCATTTGCTTCATTTTCCTTTAAACAAAAACTGCTTACACGTATTTTATGATAATGCTCTACTTTGCCAAACTTCACCATTTAAGGAAAAGAGGGTATAGCCCTTAGAGGCTGAAGGATTTGGATTTATATGCTAGCTGAGTCATAAAAGGGTTCTTTCAGCAACAGTTCTAGCTATAAACCCCCCCCACTCTTTTCTACTGTGGTGAAGTTTAACATTTCTAACAAAGTGGATTAATGAAAAAATGGGAAATACGTTGGCAAAAAGACCAACCTACTGCACAAGCATGAAGAGTGAGGAAAAATTAAGGGAAGACAGATGAAAATGAATGCAAAGAAAGAAGTAGAGGGAGAGTGACTGCGACAGGGACGGATGTACCCTTTACTTCTTGATCCCTCTCTGCTGCCATTACAATGGAACACAAGTGACAGCAGATGGCGCCAAAAGCATGTATCACATTAGCGGATCCAAACGTTGACATGGAGGCTGATACTGTACACAGACAAGCTGGAGAGACGCTTTCAAAACCAAACAAAAATCACTTGTTCTGAGAAAAATCTCTATAGATCCAAGTCTACATATACCTCTAAAAAGAATGTGGCTGAAACAAGGTCCAAAACAAACAAGAGTAATCATGAACTAAAAGCCAAGTCAAGTAAAAAGAACAAAAGAAATGGTTGTAAAATTGGTCTGGTTTAGACCGTTTGCTGAGGGATGTTTGAGTGGATGTGGTTTAATGTGAATACAAAGAACAGAGTAGAGAGCAGGTTAATAACCGTCGGCTGGTAGAGCTGGAACAGATGACTTGTAATCCTGTTAGAGGCTCACAGGCTGGTGCACTGAGGAGCTCTACTCACTTTACACCACTAATCGAGTCATTCACCTGGAATGGCCTGCTGCAGCCCTCACTATGAGGCCTTGTGATCCTCCCTCCCTCCCTAATTCAGGTATGTTTTTTCGCAATGAAATATCATTGAGTAAGAAGTAAGTGTGTTTTTTTTAAAAAAAGAATAAACAACAGGGCATGCAGTGTAAATACTTGTCCCTGATTGGCTAGTCCTGCTCTGAGCATACATGAGATAAATGATGCCGTGACAGAGGTGCACTTTCCTGTAAGGAGGAGTAAGTAGCGTGATAAATGTGTTTCATAATGTGCTGAATTTTCACCTCCCAAACAGGCTTTCCAGAGCCAGATTCTTGGAAGTTTGATAAATATGGGCCCTTTTCCCACACATCTACCTGACTTCATTCTACCCACCCAGACAGACAGAGATATACATGTATACCATGGTCCTCACAGACAGATAACATTGCTGCAGTATGAGACACCAGCACAAAGAAAGAGGGGTGAATTCTGGGTACCGTAGGCTGAACCCAGACCCAAAGTGTGACCAACACCATGTCTAATATTATGTCCAGCTGAGAGTGAGGTTTAATTAGGGAGGAGGGGTGATTGCTGGGTGAGATGAATGGCGTCCTCACACCCATAATCCCCCAGAGCCTCGGGTGCTTGTGACACTTTGTGAATTGACCCCTTGCGGATGCCCAGTGGGGAAGCCCTGAATCAGCTGCGGGACGACGAGCGACAAGAAACCTCAAGCTGATACATGTGATGTGGAATGAAGTCATCATCTTCTCCGATCATTCGCCCCCGATTCTACACGTGTCAGAGCCATGTGATCAATACCGAGCCAGGCACAGACACTAGCCTCCTTTGTGAGGAAATTTAGCCTCATTAATTGTGACGAACATTTCTTCCTGCAGACTGAATGTGTCACACTGCAAATTATTAGCTATGAGGCTACTGCGTGTGTTGTACATGGCTTTTACTAATCACACACATCCACACATTCAATATTCATTCATGCTTTCTGCCAACCGTGCACCATCTCCTGCTCACAGAGGCGCACACACGCTGCCGGTACTCACTGACGCCCGTCACACACACACTTACAACATATTGCCTTGCTTCGAAAGCATATGTGGGTCGGCCCAGAGTCCTCTTCATAAGCTCTTTGTGACAAATGAGAGAGCGCGGGGATTGCTGCTGTGGTGGTTGTCAGAGAGAACACAGCTTTGTCAATGAGAACTCAGAAAACAGCACTGGCGTCTTAAAGCTCTCACACTCTATAATATCTTCCTGTAATTTGACTCTCAAAACACATACGCCTTCTGTTTTTCCTCCCACACGAAACACATACACGCACACGTACACGGTTAACTGTGGATGGAGTAGACAGCTAATAAGCCCCACACAAAGGCTCTCCTGCAGGGGCAGACATCCCTCCACTGAGCAGAGAGAACCAACACCCCACCTCCACTGGCACAGCTACTCTAATCCCTAATGTGATACTATGTTCTCCCTGCAGGAGGTGGGAGAGGAATAAAATTCTTTTTTCTTCTTTTAAATAGGCTTTATATCTCACTTTTGTTGTGGTTTAAACTTAACTTGGTGTCAACCTTTTGTAAAGGTTTAAAAAAGGTTGACACCAAGTTAAGTTTACAACCTTTTAACACCCTTTTAGTTCCACGTAGAATGCAATTTAATACCTTTTAAACTATTTGAAATGGAAAACAGTGGGGATGATATGGCTTGCATAGGTCTCAGTGTTTACAACACTTTCCCATTGTTTAGCTAGCAGCTAGGAAGGTGAAACTCCATAAAAAGGGATTTAACAGGCTCCTGTACTGTAGCATCAATCTCACTTTTAATTCAAAATGTGGAATGTCTCCCGACAGCCGCTATCGGATGCTAAAATCCTTTAATAAGCAAAATTATTGATTACAGCAGGCAAGGGAAGATACTGCAGACTTTTGAGGAAACTGAATTAAAAGCTTTACAAGACTTTTCAAGACCTGCAGATAAAGTAGGCCTTCTTTCTCAAAATGAGCGTAATTACTGTAGTACTGGTGATAAAGTGTTGCTAGTTAGCTAGCTTTGACCAGATGGATGTAGGCCTGTTTGTGAAAGAGCTCAGGAATTACCCTGTCTCTCCACCAGCAGCTGTTCAGTGGCATTAGCCCAAACTGTCTGTGTCAGTGAGGCAGTAGGGCTGGTGTCCCTAAAAGATTTGTTGTTATTTCACTGGATTAACCATGCGCCTTCTGTTTCCTTTCAGTTACCCATAATTTAATGGTGGAGTTATTCCAAAGACAAATAAATTACACTATAAAAATGAGCTCTAAAACAACAACATCTATACACATTGAAAAACATAAACACTTTACTGCCATGAGACATGAAAAGGTGCACAAATTAATTAAATGTATTGTCATGAGATATGGAAAGAAGTCCAGATTATTTTAAATGGTTTCTACTCTGACATAGTTTACTCTCACAGACTCAAAAACTTCAACCTTTTCCATGTGCTTTGGGATTTTACACTAAGGTCAAACTTCTATCTTTTTAATCTGTATACAGACGAAAACAATGCATCTGATTTAACTCTGTACATTTTTTATCTCTCTTCTAAAGAGCTGTTTCAGCACTTCCGCTTTCAGAAACGTGCACTTCCTGCTATATCTGTCCAGCTCTAATAAAAATACACACTTCCCTTTTTTTTCTGTCGACCTTCAATCATTTCCTCTACGATATGCTCACACACTGCACCGTTGCGCCGTATTGTTCTTTTGCTTTTTCAGACGTCATGTTAGCACCAATTCAAACAAGTGTTTTTACTTTGTGCCCTTTCAAAATATGAGCATACACAAAAACTATATTTGTGGGGTCCGGAAGGAACATGTGAGTTACTGCCCCTTCCTGAGGTCAGGGAGAGCTGGGGGGCGAAGTGCATTGTGGGGAGGCATGCTGTGACCTGCCCTGGCCCAGCGACTCCATTATAACACACACTGGACTTCAGGGAGGTTTACTGGTGATGACACCCACCAGGACCCTGGGCTGGTGCTGATAAAGCCACCCTCCGGGAAGCCTTCTAAAATTAACCTACTGGCCCTGTCTTTCCAAATGGAGTGATTGTCAGGCCTGCCGCCACATCCACGAACCCATGACTTTGTTCATATTGTGAGGTTTAACCTGCTTCTTCACGTTCTTTTCCTCATATCTCGTGCAGAAAAAAAAACCTGAACTAAAGCAATGCCTTTCCAGCAAAGACTGCAGGGAAGAGCGCCGTCTCCATGCTGCTGCCAAGACTGCTCAGGCGTCTTGCTAATTTCTGTCAAAAAGGGGGGAGGAGGGTGAGAGGGACTGTCACTGTGAGCACAGAGTTAATATGAAGAATGAAGGGACAAGATGGAGAGACTGCTGGTGAGTCAGACAAGTACCATGGATTCGTAGTTATGCGCTACATAAGCATGCTAGAGAAGCAAAAAGGCTGAGCACTGTATGAGTGAAGGTAACAGGGCCTGTTGTACTGCTGGGATTCACTGATGATACCATTTAGGTGAAAACAGTACCAATTTTGAAGGCAGTTCTGAACAGCAAAGTGTGAAAATGAAAGATGTAATGGGCCTATGTGAACACTGTTCTCTAAGTGAGGTCACACTGCCTACATATAGATGTGGGTATAGATTCAGCTACTGGTAACAGAGGTAATGTTCAATCACCTGCTATATGACGATACCATGTAGGCATTATGACCTTCAAAACAGATAAAAATCCTAAACTCAAGGATTCTACCTTCGTATTACTTCACCCATACAGTGTTGCAGGTACACAGCTCAGGTACAGGTGAAGAGACAAACACACACATGCACAAAGCTTGCTGGACACACACACTTACCCCTCGCCTCAGGCTCCGGAGGCAGTGCATTTTGGGTTTGGAGGTCATGAAGTCGTTGAGGCGGTGGGAGAGGGGCTCCTTGTGCTGCTTGGGAGACTGGGGGTCGTTGGGAACAGCAGAGGGTGAGGGCGGGGATGAGGCTGGGGGGGCAGGTGGGGGCTGGTGGGGGGATGTTAACAGGGACATAAGCTACCAGTAAGAGAGGGAGCCGTGACGGAGAGGAGGAGGAGGAAAAACATGGAAGAAGAAGAAGAAGAAGGGGGCAAGAATCCAACGAAAAAAGACAAAGGAGGAAAAGGAGGAGGGAACACAAAACGAAATAAATAAGCCTCCTACAAATATTAAAAAATAAACACACAACAGAAAACCCAAAGAGAACATAAAAGACAACCGAAGGAACGTCAAACCTAGTGTATCAGTTGTTATGTTGTGGGAAAAAAATGTCAAACATATAAAACATAAAAAATTGTTGGAAAGAAGAAAACAACCAGAGTGAGTAGGAAGCGTAAAATATGTTAAAGCAAGCGGCTGCAACGAAGCAAACAGCAAAGAGTTTCAGTCAAAGCGCATGCAGGCTTCCATTTCAGAAGTCCTTTTCCTTCTTTCTTTCTCCCGACCTCGTCACATGCCAGCTAGGACGAGAAATTCACCACATCCCAGAGGATGCCAGCAGCTGAATTTGAGGTCACCATCAGAGGAATCTAATTGCTTATCGCTGTCCTAAAACATCTAACTGCATAATTCATCCAGTGGTTGAGGAGTTAGAGAACGAAGCAGTGATGAGTTCTAAGACGCCACGCAATGCGCATGCATGGGAAAGTGATTCAGAAACCCCTCTTTTCAAAACAAAGAGACTGAAAGGTCACTAAAAACCCTGGTTCTGTGAGGCAGTGATGATATTTTAGTACTGAATTATCAATGTAATGTTTTATTTTGGAATGTGTGTGGTATGCATATTTGTTATGCTTGCATGCATGTGTGCGAGTCCAGTAGAAATACCTCTCTGTATTGCTGTCTGTGCTCTCAAATACTTTGTATAGAAACTTAATCCTGAGTACATCAAGCAAAGATAATACAAACATACTGTTCTGGAAAAATATGCCTTTGTTTTGGGAGTTTGCACACAGTGGATACAATGAGTTCAAACGGTATTTTCTGTATACACACAGTCAGTTCACTGGGGTAAACTCATCTAGCATTGCACACACTTGCTTCCAGCCTTTCTCTCCTCACACACACACACACACACCCAATTATTCACCCATGCTCTGACCTAAGTCAATGCCAACAGTGCCACCAGCCCATAAGAAAGTCAGAGTTCAGTTTTGCTGTTCAGAGGCAGAAAACTCAAGGAGGCTACTCAAAGGTGTTCACCAGTTATTTCAGATCAAGTTAATATCTGCCAGCTGAGTCTGTCCACAAGATGAAAGTAGAAATGCATTAGTGTGTGTTACAGAAGGGAGGCTCCAAAGTCGGTGAGGGTGATTGCCGGGGAGGGGGAAACGGGTGGCGAATAATAACAACGAAAATGGCAATAGTAACATGAACTAGCAACAAATTTCTTAAGCTTAACAGAATTTAACGAAAGTCAACGAATCTATACAAAAATGAAACTAAATCAAATACATAACCAGTGCTAGAAATGTAACAGGTGCTACAAATGTGACATTGAACACATATATTTCTGTAGCCAGTGTATTACAAGACAGAGATGAAATAATAACCGATACTATCCCTCCATCCCTCCACCCCATCCCACAAAAATCTCCCCACAGTGCAAGGTGACCTCCAAGTGAAGACAATCTTGTAGAATGAAAAGCTCTAAAACCAGTGAGGCTTTGCAGTACGTCTGAGTGCAAATGTGGCTCTGTGTTAAGTGTGCATTCATGCGTTACCTTGTTCTTGTTCTTAATGAAAGGCCACAGTTTGCCCTTGCTCTTGCCAGCAGGCTTCTCCTTGGCCTCTCTGGAGTTGGACAGGCTGGTTTCGGACGCCGTCCTCTTCATGGCCTGGCCGTAGTCCTCAAACTCCACATCGCCTGGGGGCTCGAACCCGGACTTGTAGGACTCCACCACCTGCTTCGAGTCCTAGTGAGGGAGAGTGGTAGCACTAATCAATGACAACCTTATCCCTGATGCATTTTGATCTACATTTTATCAGCATAAGAATCATGAAATGCTACGCAATGACTAGATCTGTTTGCTGAAATGTGTCCAGCTAATCAGCAGGTCAGGAGATAAGGTACAACACAATAGTGGCCTGGTGGTTTATTGTAGCTTTTGCCTGATAAGTTCATGAGTGCATCGTGAAAGGAAAGGGGGAGAGAGACTGTTGTTATTCAGTTTGTGGGCCACATAAGAAAGAGGAAAAGACCCAAATCTGTCAGGCAGGAGTTATGGCAAAAACAGTGAGGTCGGGGACACAGCCAGGCTCATCAGACACAGGAAGGAGCACATTAATCAAATGTAGTGTGGATCGGCCTATCTGAACTGATAAGAGCAGATGCTCTGGTTCATGTTAGGATCAGGGGAGCGGGGGTCAGAGATCTTCTGTTGTGTGCTGTATACATGAGAGAAGACTATGAGAAGAAGAGAGACGGAGGGAGCATGTGATATGTTATTCCCCGCCGTTGTTTACTGCAGCAGCCAGTCACAGGCTGGAGTCATCTCCCTGGAACTGCGCCATGCACAAAGCTAGACATACACACACACACACATACTCTGCGACCCCTAGGGAAAGCCTTGTTTTTTATCATATGGCAAGCAGCCAACATGTGACATCTCAATACATCACATGGCTCGTTCTCTCTTTAACGTAGACAAATGCTGCCTTTCTTTTTTAATATCCAAATTATCAATAATAATAAACCATGGGACAGAAAATAATTGTTTTCATCATGGAGGTGTATCAACTGAAAATGGGACCTCTCGTCAACAGAGGGTTGAGACTATAGGAAGCACAGTGATTCGACTTCCTTGTCTTCAACAGGAGTTAAAGAAACTCTTCTACATTTTGGGAAATAATCTTTTTTCACCTTCTGGCAGAGTTAGACATGAAAATTTATACCACTCTCATATTTGTCCATTAAATATAAGGCATCGTAGCCTTTTATTAGCTCGCTTAGCACTTTAAGCTATTTATGTGTTCCCATGGAACTTCTTTGTCATTTATTGATGAGGGGAATTATGGTGCAAATGTTTTAGGGCAACACAAACCCCTACAAGTCATGGTTCACAGGGGAAATACAGCTCATGTCTCCTTGTTTTCTGACTGTAAAGGGAGGTCAGCACATAAAATGAATCAGTTGCTGCTCTGTCCTCCTACAGTACTTTGTTGTTCACAGGTGGGCTGTTTTTATTTTCAAAAAGCCCCCCAAGAGTACAAACCCACCGGCACACTTGTTGCTTGAGTGAAAGCCTAATGGGTAGTGTGTGGGCTGTGACTGGCACACTGGTTGAGTGAGTAATATATCCCATATGGTGGTGTGTGTGTGTGTGTGTGTGTGTGTGTGTGTGTGTGTGTGTGTGTGCACAGACGGTATATCTTTTTCTGTACACTCACAGTCTTGGGCTCGATGCACTCGGCGGCTTTGGTCATGCCGTCTAAACATTTCCCCACGATGGGCAGCACTTGGCGGTCGACATCTGCAAACGTCTTCATGCACACTCCTAGTCTCTCAATTCTTCTCTCCTCCATGTCTTGAAGTTTCTACATAAAAATACAGGCATATTCATATATAAACAAAAGCTTGACTGGCTTGTGTTATACAATAAGAGTCGAGTGGGCAGGGCTTGTGCTGAAAATGATCCACTGTGACTTTGGAGTCAAACTGTCTGAAAGAGCTGTTATTTGATATTGAGCATCAAAGACCTGATGTACCATCTGGGAAATCTCTTATGCACTTTACATATTTTTTTTAATCTTTTAAACTCATAACACTGTGACTACAAGCTCACAGCCTGTCAAAATGCAACACACAAAATAACCAACCATCAACAAGTGTGAAATTCTCTGCAACAACAAATCAGATGAAATAGGCCAAATATTGTGTCACTTTTCTATTTACCTGGAATATAGTGGGGATAACTGTGAAGTAATGTTCATTCTGCTCCTGGTTGAACTTTTGCAGGTAGGAGGAATAATCGTTCTTACTGTCTGCAGCCATCTGGTGTCTCATCTGAGCTTGCTGTCGTGCCTGAAGAAAAGAAAAACAACACACACACAGACATGCACATTACAGACATGCTCTCCTCATTAAACCTTAACGTCCCCCGATTAACACAGATATATGAGTTACACACACAGCCAGAGCATAAAAACACACAACATTAGTTGACACATTTGTGCATACGAGTGTTCATGCATGCACATCTAAACATGTAAACAGAGCTCGTGGAGTTACGGTCACAGGTGCAAATCTGGAGTGGGCAGCAGTGACAGCCATTGGCATCAGACTACATTGTATGTAGGCCAAAACAAACTTATAAAAAGAGAAACAAAAGCCTGCACTGGCTGCAGGGATTTTGATTTTGATTGCCAGCCCAGTCTGGCCTATCTCTACTTGATAATGTTGATTATTTTAAGCTAGTTCAGTCTGAGAGAGGGAAGGCAGGCAGTCAGAAACGCAGCAGGAGCAGCCTATTACAGATCCAAAGCAAGCAGATGGAGATGAGATTATCTCAGCTAGACAGCATGTGGGGTGTGTGTGCATGTGCATTGTGTGTGTGTGTCCGTGTAGCTAAGTACTCATATCTGTTTCCTCTTTCCATCAGATCTGAGGCCTGTCCGCACATAAATAATGCTTTCATTGGGTTATCTATAACAAGGGGCCACCTTATGAACCCATGATTGCGTCTGGTCAACTGAATGCAGATGCAAAGACAAAACTGCAGCCTTATAACTGTGCGGGGCAGTAGAGGGAACATTAGCCTCATCTGTCATAGTCCTGGGGGAAACATTTAAAGGACTTCATCCAGTTTTTACCCACACACCAATCTGAGGCAAGAGTTGAGTCTCTCACACTCACACACATATGGGTAAGCAATAGATGACATACTAGAAGAAAAGGAGGACATTAGAGCGGAGACACTCATCAGACACAAAGGTACATTATTTCCAGCACAGGAGGGATGACAGTTAATACCTCGGTGGAAAATGAGTCACACAGCCTACAAAGAAAAGGAATTTGAAGTCCAGAGAAAAGCTAAAAAGCACATGTGAAAGTCCAGCTGTTTAAAAAGCAAGCCTGTGAGCGTGCTCTTATGGCTACGTGCTACGCTGGTGTCGGTGCATGCAAAGTGCGCTAAATGTGCTCAGAAATGATGAGGGAATACACATCATCGCCATGGTAACTTGGCAGACAACAAAACATGATAGCATGCTGCTGTGCCTGCAGCCACATCACATCCTGTTGTCACTTTCTGGAAATTACCTGTTTTTCTGTTGCGAGGCTTCAGTGTACATTTGCATATGCATATCTATTCATCTATCCATCTCTCAAATACATTTCTTAGGGAGGATTTAAAACAGAAATGAGAATGAAGAACAAAAAGGAAATGTAAAAGATAGTTGGAGGCTGTCGTCTTATGCAACATATTCTGAATTTGTCTCATTTTTCTTACACCAAACATGTAAATCAGGGTGTTCAGCAGATGACAGCGAGACAAGCCACTGCAGGGGGAGCAGATCACAGTAAGACAGGACAGGGCGTGTTAACAGTGACCTCTTCGAGGTTGTGTGTCAGACTCTACAGGAGAGTGTGTGTGTTTATCAAGACACAAGTCGAAACAGTCTGTGTTCCCACAGATATAACAGACCCTCAGTCCGCTGAACCTACCTTGTGGGAACTTCGCTTCAAGGCATAGCATAAAATAGATATGAAAACACACACACACACACACACACACACACACACAAACAAAAAAAAGATTGTTAGCCGTTTCCAGCTAAACAAGAAGTTGCCATAGATGCACTTCCTGGACCACCAGGCGTCATCACTCAAAAGGGGGAAGCTGGTATCCCAGTGAACAAACAATCACCACTACACTGCTGTCTTGTGCTATCAGTAAAGGCAGAACAGAAGTGGAGAGGACACTTTTCTACTATTTTCTGACTGAGCATCTTCATGAAAGCAAAGTCTGTGAGGGCTGGGGGTCCCTCAAAGAACTGTAGCAGGCTTTGTGGATAACTGGGCTGTGAATCCAAACCCCAAATTGAGGGATTTGTTTGCCAGAGAAGGAGAGGGAAGAGTTAGAGGTTTGCTCCAGCTGCAGAGAAAACCACAATACCTCAGCTCAACAAACAACAACAGCGTCTTTGCATTACAGTGAAACATCACACCACAGACAACAGCAACTACTTGAGGTTGACAAAATGTATCTACGTCAAATATTGGCTGGTTCTTTTTTATAGTCAGACGGGAAGGATGATTGAGAAAGTTACTTTGGTCATCAGTCATTTCAGTTGCAGGATACTGATGTACACAGACATAAGCACACACATAACTATGCCTACAAACATGCATAAACACTGGTGATTTTCTCCTCTCTTCTTCTCCTATCATAAATCTGTCCAGACCTTCTTACACCGCAAGGCTTAAACATGACTAAAACACAAACACAATCTTGGCTAAGGTCGTGACACATCATCCCTGTAAGTGACAAACACTCTGAGGCCCTCTAAATAATGAAGGAAAAAACACATTGAGACACGGTATCTCTTCCTTTCTGTGTCTTAGTTTTATGACAAATCTTTTTAAGATAAACTAAAAATAAAATAATAACTTACTTTATGACATTTATCCTTTGCTTTACTTTCATAGCATAATGTAGCAAATCTAATGATAGAAGTGTACTAGCGGTTAATTACAGATTCCATATGATATGAAGCTAACGTCAAGTACGTGGACACAAAGCATCACATTTTAAGTGTGTTAACCACAGACAGACACCTGAAACTATCAGACGTGTCTCATGTCTTTATCATACATCCAGCATACAGACAGCACATTTTTGTAGACTCTAATTACAAAATGAAAGTTTATGCCCCAGATACATTATGGGAAAACATAAAGTACCAGTACACTAAAGAGAAGTATTCAAAACAATGTGTGGGAAGAAAATCCAATCATCTTCCACAGTGACTAATAAGGAGTAAATTCAGCCTTTTCTTCTCTTATGATTTCTTCATTTCTGAACAGTGGCAATATGAGTAGGAGAAAAATAGAACTGATGTTGGTAAAAAAAACAAAAACCCACACAGAAAGGAAAAGTAAATGAGAAAGTTGATGTTTCTGCAGGTATCAACATTGACAAGCAGGGCAACATACTGAAAGTACACCATGCACCTTTATATTCATAATGAATATAAAGGTGCATGGTAATGTTTGCCACAGCATCCTACTGTATGGACGGCTTGAGGAGTATACAGCGTATGCTTTCTTGCTTACATTAACTTATATAAATTGAACTTAACTGGAATGAGCGGAAACTTGGCGCTGATAGAAAATGGCCAGTGGAAATGCAAATAATACACATTTTGGTGTTAACACAAGCAAAACCACCGCTGGGAGGATGCTTTACGGTTGAGTTGGACATTTTATTAAAGAGCTGTTTACAGTAACGATGAACACAAACAGTGATTCTAGCTAAATGAGAGAAAAAAATTACAGCACTGAATGCTGTGTAATGTGTGAGTCTTTCATGCTTCAATAAATGAAATAACTGTAATCACACACAACACCACTCTTGTTTCAAGACAAGTTTCTTGAGTTCAGTGTTAACCTAAGCCTATTGTAGCTCTTTGGCTGTACGTCCAGAGTGCAGAAAGGCTCTTTATTCCGGCCTAAATTTGCATAATAATCGGGTCTGAACTGTGTCAACTCTGAGCCTGAGCTCCGCTCCAACAGCTGATGAAGCAGTAGGAGCACGCGCTGCTGACCCATGATGCCTTGCGGGCGTGGGAGCTGTGTGGGTTAAAGGATGAGATTTTCAGGGCTCCTTTAATTGGTTATGACAACAGGAAATGACATGAGCTGCAGGCCCAGGGGGCTGTGGTCTTCAAGTCCTGAGAATTGGATGATCGCTGCATGTGTTGATTTATTGAAGAAAACGTATAATCACTGGGAGACGAAACATTTAAATTCCTCACGGTGAAAAAGCAAAACCAACTGATATGTATAATCCACAACACACACACACATACACACACACAGGCACCAACATGGACACAGTCCTCTCTGTTGCTAGGGCTCATTCAGCACACCATAGTGTTTGGTGGCTGCTCTACAGTGATAATGAGGACTGGGTTCTGCTATCAGCTTTGTTTTGCAGCAGATCACCCTGCTGCTGAGACAATGCCAGCTTTTACACACAGTCCCTGGCATCAAGCACATGGTCACTCAATCTATGCTGCCTTTTGGGCTCAGTGGAATGAGGAGTCAGGGCCAGGGTGGGGGGCATGGAAGAGGAAACAAATGTAAAAGAAGCTGGAGAGAGAAAGGGAATGGTGCTAGGTGGGAGGGTGAGGAAGGCCAGGCAAGTGTGTTAAGCTTGGAGGGTGTAGGACGAGCTCGCGTGATTGGTGGCTGCTGCACGGGAGTGAGATGACACATACCTTTTCCACATCAGCCTTAGTCACGTTGATGTCAGCATCCATCTTCTCAAAGTATTGCTGTGCCCTGTCTGCCTCTTTGCAGTCCCTCTCAAACCTTCGTTTACACTGAAAAAAGAGAGAAAACCAAATGTAATTTGATCACAGAAATTGCATCAGTATTTTTTTGCCAAGAGCCGTAAAACTTGACCTTTAAATAAGCATAGTAATGAACGTCATAACATGCACATATACGTCATATAGATTTCAGGCACAGCATTGTGTGCGACAGAGGTCATTGACACAGCGGTGGGGTCTGTCAAAGTCTGCAGCCTGCAGATTAAATAAATGTTCATAGTGGCCATTTGTGTACAGAAAAACAACCATTCATCCAACCCTCTTTCGACCCCTCTAACAGAACAATCAGTGTTTGTTCGGCCAGTGTGCGCTCTGAACTATGCCTATCTGCCTTACACACAATGGGATCATTGAACGCACCGAGAAGTTTGAGGAGGACAAGGCAGTTATGCATCTCTCTCACACTCTGTCTCTCCCCCATCAAAGGGGCCAGGCACAGATAAGAAGTTGTATTCTGTGCAGTCTCTCCTTTAGCTCCTTCACTAGTACAAATACAACAGACACTCCTGGATCTACTTTTGTCTACTGCAGGTTTTTAGGAAAACTTGTAATCATACAATGCTGTAATTGTAGACTAAATGAATGTTAGTCTGGCCGACTATGAATGTCTATGCAGAGTATAGTCATGAGATTCCTTAGGTCTTTCCTAATATTATCAGCCTATCTCTCAAGGGGAGGATGACATAAATCATGCTATAACACATTTATCGAGAGCATCAGTGAGCTCTAAACCAACATTATTTATGGAATGCATTTATATAATGCCTTTCTAGTATTCCAACCTCTCAAAGTGCTTTGCATTACATGCTATTCACCATATTCACACACACACACACACACACATTCATACTATGATGGCAGAGACTGCCATGCAAGGTGCCAACTTGCTCATCAGAATCTAATCTGAAGTTCATTCAAACAGACACACTAAGCATCTTGTCCAAGGACACTTTAGCATGCGAACTGAGTAGAACAGCTGGCTCTTTAATAAGTGGACAACCAACTCTACCTCCTGAGCCCCTAATATAATTCCATCCTGATGTAAAAGGCTGTCCATTATATTCATCCCATACATATAACCACTGGCCTGTCTCCATTTTGAGAAAAAGAAATGTCAGGCTCTGTGCACGCCCCCCTGCTGATGTTTTCTTTTTCATTATGACACACAAAAACAGAGGAAGCACATACAGAAGGTAACAATTCTGTATGTGCTTCCTCAGTTTTTCAAGGTCATGCATTTCATAGTCACATGGTTCCTCCTGTAGCAGCATGTGCTTTAGTATCATGTGGCGTTGATGTTGATCAGTGGTTGCAAGGCAATTAAAAGTCAACAGGCAACATCAAACTTTGATGGTTTTCATGTCATATTTTCAGTTTATTAAGTTAATAGTTATGCACTGGGATCTCCAGTAGGGAGAAAGTAGGTAATGAAAACAATTGTATGCCTCTCATCTCCTCTACTGGTGGTAACTGCTAAAAACAGTAGTGTTTCTAGCCAACAAACATTGATTCTGGATTTGATTAGAATCTTTTAGGTTAATCTGATGAGAGTTTTAGTTATTTACTTTAGTTACTTGCAAATGATGACAGCTAAACCTGAGTAGTTTTGAAATTGGATTCAGATTTAATAAAATGTTATCAAACCCCAACTGTTTAGATTAAACAACTTATCAACTTATATTTGATGTTATCTGGTCTATTCAAATATGTAACCTGCTCTAACGATAAAGCAAACTGCAGGTGTGTTCATTTTTGTTTGTTGTTCTAGTTTTGTCCCTCTTGAGTCACTGTGCCAACTGTGACCAATGGCAACTGCTACTAGTGAACAATTGTGGTACTGCACATTAATGGGGTCACTTACCGATTCCAGCTGTTTCCATGAGCTCTCAATCTGCTGCTGTGCCTTACGCCCATCATGGAAATGCTGTGGGAAGAAAAATTGAAATATCACCACACCATTCACGAGCTTAAAGGGATTTAGAAGCAGGTGAACCTGACCTTGACATAGTAGGGATAATAAATAAGAAGCAGATGGAATGAGAGTTTCAACCGTACCATTAAACACTATGAATATTGCTCACACTGTGACTGTTAACGTGAACCGAGACAGTAAGGCAAATCAAATGCAAAACTGTACTGCAGCGACATTTAAAAATATTACCACATAACCCAATGATTTAACCATCAGAGATTTGTACAAGTTTGAGCAAATGGCTACAAGTCTATTTGATTAAAGATTAAAGACCAGTTCAACACAGGTGCACTAACAGTGTGTGTTTTACAGCTCTAGAGAAACTGTTACAATTTCAACATACACACAGCAGGAGTACTAAAATCAAGTGAACAAAGGCTTTATTGTGAGTAGAAATTCCAATAAATAAAAAAAGCTCAAACATGATGTAGATCAAGTAATGACAACTAAGGGAGCAATAACTGTGTGGTTAAGCCAAACAGACGCTGTTTTTATGAAGCTGCAAAGTCACATGTTGTACAGAGCAAAGATTGTGTTGTTAAAAAAAAGACAGTCCTCTGGTGGGGCCTCGCATTCTTTTATTAACTCAATGACATGGATGAGATCTGCACAATTCAAAAGAATATCAAAACAAAACAGATATCCAAGATACAGAAAAATGGACTGAAATATCTAAACAACTACTGAACGAAATGCCATGAAATTTGGCACATGTCCCTCTCAGGTTTACTTGTAATAACTTTGGTGATCCAAATGCATGTTAAAACACAAGTTGCATGTTAGCATTTAACTCTTTTCCTAAAAAGGGAACACACAGGTTCTGACTGTTGAAACCTTTACACTGACAGTAACTTCTCTGCAGGTTTTTAGAATTAGTTTAATATGTTACTTAATGACATGGCCCTTAACAAATATCATACAATTAAGTATATGAGGGACCAGAAAAAATATCATGGCAGTTGCAACTGTTAGATGAGGAAGTAGAAGAAGAAACAGTGAAAGGCTAACTGATAATGTGGTTGGACATGAAATGAGAAGGTTGCAGTGAACATACCACGCGATAAAACAAGCGTATGAGGAGCCAGATATTGTAATCTAGGGGAGACAGACAGGTCACAATGGATTTTGGCTCTACCAAGTGTGGCACATTAGACAAGGCGAGGTGGCAGCTGCTGGTCTGAACTCACACAGCACACACACTGTGTGTTTTTGTAAAAGGCCTTACTTGGCCTATCTCGCTCCCAGCCACCAGAGCACTTGGCCCGGAGGCAGAGCACATCTCTCTGCAGTTCTCTGTATGGATCATAGCCAGATCCCCTGGAAACATACAGCACCAATTCTAATCCTTTATTGCTTTGAAATTAGATTGTGATTACTTACAAAGCATACAAATAATTCCTCCAATGCCTGTGGTCACGTTAATCTGCTAAAGAATCCAAAAAGAGATGAACTGAAATGAAAATAACAGGGACTTGACTATCAATGAGGTATCCCCTGGTTACGCAGACTGCGGGAGCTAGGGTCAGTAGCTGAGCTGAATATCGATGCTCCCATTCAATAACGGACCCAGGCCATTACAGAGAACAGAAAGCTGTTGCTTGTATTTCTCTTTAATTTCAGCACTTCTGACTGCACAAGGAAGTCCTTGGTATTCTGTGTACTATCTCAAAGACACAAACAAGAGATGTGAAATTAAGAGTGATGCAGAAGACCTGAAAGGTTCATCTCACCTGAATAATGTTGGACATGAGAGTAAGTGAGAATGGTTTACCTCAGGCAGTAGCACTTCTCATTTCCCAAAGTTTTGAGGGAAGCTGGGTAGAATAAGGAAGTGCTCCTTTGTTTCAGAGGAAGTATTTGAGCTTTAACAGAAAATGGGACATTGTGGAGCCTCTTAAGCCAAAGCATAATCAAGAGTTTCGTTTTTTCTAACTGCCGTTACGACCCTGGCCTTCAAATTCCTGTTTGATAGAAACTTCTTCATATTCAGTGATGAACTGAAGATACCAAAAAGCCCTTTCACAATACACAGCACCAGACTGGGTGACATCATTGTTACTGTGGAGCCTTCTTTCAACCAAATATTTGTCTCCATAACAACATATCTGAAAAATATCCAGAATCACATGCTGTCTGCATCAACAAATCTTCCATCACTGCAAAGATAAACAAACTACACTGACACTCTTCCCCAAACAGATCCGAAAGATTCACAAGATCCCGCTGGAGGAAGAAGATCGTGTTTGTGTTACCAAACACATGAAACATGAGCTCATTCGTTTTCAAACACTATAAAAAGGAGTGCATCATCGTTAAAGACTGACGGCCATCTGTGATGCAGGTATCACTGCTGCAGCCATTTGGGCAGATGTTCTGCAGCGCTGGCCTCTCTGTGTTTGAATTCATAGACTGCAGAGATTCACTGGGCTCTCTTGGTCCATCCAGCCTTTATGTCAAAGACAAGAAAGAGCGGACACACCCCATCTTTCTCCCACATGTCCATGTCAGTAACAGCATGTGACTGCTGGCACTGTCAGGGGCATCTGGGCTACTTCAATAGGTCGGCGACCTGAAGCTGGCACTCTCAGCTACCGAGGCATGTAAAACACACGGTGAGACAGAGAGAGAGAGAGAAAAAGCTGGACTTAACACGCTAACAATTTCATGACCCTGACTCCAAGCTTTAACTACATCAACATATCCAACGTAATAAAAGTGGGATTGGAAAATATGATCTTTATCCATCGAGGCACATTAGATCAGGGACAGCAGATTCAATATTTACTTAATAATGCAAAGCAGCTCTGGTCTCTGTGGTATGACTACATTTTCATAGAGAAAGGAATTCCTCATCCTAGCCCCTGCTCTTATGCACCTCCTCGTACAGCAGAGCCCTCCAGACCCCCTCCAGGTACCATTGAAACGCTTGAAACAGAACCAGTGCATGTGAGAATGAAAGGACATAAATGCACTCTCAGATGAAGTTATTCACAACTGTGATTCTACTGGACTCTTGTTTTGACAGATTGCAATCAATCAGTCTTTCTCTGCATATAGTCCTTTTACAGGTGTGTACTGTATTAGGGTGTCTCAAGCATGAACTGCGGTGGCTGCTATCTACTGTCTACCTTATCTGCCTCTCTGCTTTCTACTGTCACTCTTGTACGAGACTGAGCTGAGATGAGACATACGTGTGCTGATGAGGCTGACTGTGACTCACAAGCTGTCCCTTCCACATTTATACAATCATAAACTAAGGACATGAGGTGAAGAAAGAAAAATCAAACAAACACCTCCTGCTGTCTGGCAAAAAAAAGTCTGGCACCATATTTGCTTTTTTGAGTACTCATGTGAAGAGGTGTGCACGCACATACACCTGTGTGCATATGCAAGCTCTAACTGTTAGTCATTCATTGCCGTGACTTGGTTCATAGGAATGTGCACCTGCAGTCCTGTACAGTTGTCAACACACATATAATCACTAGGTACTAGAAATAGCCACTAGTCATACAAGAGAGTAAGGAGATGATAAAACCTCATGAAAGCATCGCAGAGACTTTTCTCCCCATGTTTAAATCATTAGGCGGCGGTTCAAACAGAGTGATATCACATTCTGGACTGACGCGCATGCAGCGATTACGGGACGATCCAACAATCAATTCTCCTTCCCCCTCTTCCTATTTGTCTTTCCACACAAGAAGGCATGTGAGGCCACTCCAGAGAGACACATTGTTCTTACACTGTGGCTGCATCTCTCTTCTCCGCCTCCGCGAGATAAATGAGAGCAGCATCCTCTGCCAAACCCACCTAAAGATGTTTTATAGCGCATTATGGTTTTCAGCTGACGTTTCGCTAAATGTAATGCTTACTTTCCAAGCCCTGCCAGCCGAATACGATGTTTTCCTTTTTTTTTTCCTTCTAGCTGGTTGAACATGTCACGTCGCAGCAGGATAAGACAGATAGAGCTTCCAAAAGATATAATTATGTGCTGTGCTGTGGGTGCAAGTGAATACAAAAGCACACACTGAACTAACCCTGAAGTGGACTCCTGCAGTAGAACATGTCGATATATACAGTAACTACAGTATATCTATAAATGCTGCAAGTGTTACAGTGAATGAGCCGCCTCTGGAGGTCTTTAGGGGTCTTTATTAGTCCTCATTAGCGATGATACCTAAGCCCTGTGATCAGAGGCCTGGTGAGGACAGCAGTATGCTGACCGAACACCTTATTATGATTCCTCAGCACAATCCCAGTCCAGTGAGACTTAGTCTCTTCATCCCATATTAACCCTGCCTGCTCTTCATTATTACCTACTATACTATTAGGCCACAAACAAGATCTGCCTGGCCAAAGAGACGGAATCTTTTTGATATATCTTGATGTTTCTTCCACTGCTTTTATAATCAAAATCTAATGAACAAAACATGTTTGCAAAACACATTAAGTTGAGTAGTCTGACCTAAGAAATTAGGTTCCACTTTTGTAAAAACAAGTATATTTGCTCTCAAATAAAATCCTTTAAGACAAATTCTTGGCCTCACCTCTATGCCACCCCAAGCTGAGCTTAACAAGAGGCTCTCTCAGGGAAACAGCAAAAGGAGGTGGGGAGAGTTACAAAACAGCCCCACATGAGAAATTAATGAGGTATATTTTTTTCCCCGTCTTCTGGTTTGTAGTGCTTTTTTTTACCTGTCCAAAAAACTCCCTAAAAACCCAGGAGGGCCAGGCCCTGCCCTCCCTCTAATCCCACTGTCTGGGTCTGCCTGCACGGCTGTGTCTGACAAAGACACACACCAAAAAGCTACAACAGAGAGGGTGCTTAAAAATTAATGCGAATGAAACCAGAGTAAATAATAACGGGAAACTGGGGAAGTCACAAGTTGTGACTGCTTTAGAAACACCTTCAGAATATTACACTCTGTTACAGACAGTCTCTATATGAAACTCTGTAAAAATAAAGGCCAATTTTGATGCCCTTTTTGTAGCTTGGGGTTGCTGTTGTTCTTAGTAGCCTTTTTATCATTGAAATGTCCTTCTCCATCATTCATGGGGGTTTTGAGGGCGCCAGTATGTCTTTGAATCAAAACTGAAAATAGATAAATAAACTTTATGGGCATTACCCAACAAGGACAAAAACTATTTGCTAAATGAAGTGATCTTCTATTCAGTAAAGATAAAGAAAGTTATGGAGTCATGAAGGGAAACACCCCTGCACTAGCGAAAGTGAAGAAACACTATTGTGGGCTTCTTTAGTTGAGAGAGGCAGACACATGACAATCTATTCACAGTACCAGTAGCAAAAAAAGATGGTGAGAAATCTGTGAGGCTGTGAACGAAAACACCATGGGGAGATGATGAGAAGGACAGGGGGGAGCAACATAAAAATGATTTCCCTTTTGAAGCTCTGAAAATTCCCTTTCTCTCTGCGTCTGCTACAACTAAAACCGAGTTGAAAGTCAAAACTGTTTACTCATAATGTGACCCGGAGGTTCCTGTATTTAGTTGGTAAGGTAGCAAATGCAGCAACATGGATGTCACATTGTGCATGTGCACATATACTCTAAAAAAGGTCACTGTGCCTTTCAGCAGCCCTCTGGTTTTGGTTTTCCACTCCAGTTCCCTCAGCTGGACTTCCGTGACACAAGAGTCCATGACAGATTTTTCAGAAAGTACTTTTTTTTCCAGCTGGGTAGTTTTCTCTCTGCTGCTCCACCAACTGTATGGATTTTAATGGGCAACACACTGTTATCTATCATCACGCACTGCAGGTCCACCACTCTTCCTAATCACTTTATAATGGCAAAGAGGAAAGTGATCCAACATTTAAGAATAGTGTGCGGTGTACCAATCTTAAGTAAGTTGGTATAAGAGAGAGAAATAGGCCCATAATGATAGAGAGACCATGACTTTGTTCCATAAAAAGGACTCAGTCAGTCACGTTCTCACTTCTAGCGAGCCTTTGGGTGTATCTATATTTACTCTGCGATGACCTCAGTTCATGCAGAATAGAATATGCAAGCTACTTAATGTCTTGTAGGCCAGTTGGTCTGTGTTCATTATAGAAATGTCCTACTGTCTTCACTAAATGTTTGATTTAATGTTTCAATTACTGGCAGGGTGAGAAAAACAAGACGATGTGGTCATCATACCTGGAAGAAGAACAACTCAGTATGAATACAAAAGGCAGTCTTACCGTTTTTCTCTCCGTCTTGATCTCCTGCAGGTAGCGTGAAAGCTCGCTGATGATTTGAGACGTCAAGTTCTCCGCTATGACCTCGTGTTGACCCGCGTAGTCATTTAACTCGTTAAGTGTTGTCAGGAAGGCTCGACAGAAGGTGTACCTGGTGAGACGCAAGAAGTTATGTCAGATAGTTTAGTTGCCAACACAGACGTTTTGTTCAGAAACAGTTTGGGTTTGGTTCAGAACAGATTTGTGTTTCCAAAATGAATTGGTAAATATTCTGATTCATTTTCTTTTGAAGAGTAAGGTGAGAAGACCGATACCACTCCCATATCTGTCTGTTAAATACAAAGTGACGGTAATATCTGGTTAGCTTAGTTTAGCATAAAGACTAGGAACGGGGGGAAACAGCTAGCCTCTGACTAAGTATTACTGACTAGTAATTTTCAAAAATGTTTCAATATGCCTTCCATTTATTGTGTGTGCAAGATCCTCTAACTTACTTGCTCTCTTCCTCTTCTCGCGAGTTCTTCTTGGGTTGATACTTCTTTGATAAATTCCTGTAAGGACAAAGAGTTCAGCCTTGTCAGAGATTTCTTCGAGCATCTTTCCTAAGAGCACAGTCTGCAGATGGGTAGTGCACCATTCCCATTATATTTCCCTGACACTGCCCTTATGGACCTGCCAAAGGATCATCCAGTACACCATTCAATCCAGCAAAGTGCTTTCTGCTCCTGCTACGACATCCCCTTTCCTCTCTTCGGGTCATAAATCATCGCCCCCAGGAGTATACATGCAGAGTCAGTCACCTGAAACAAGCATGCTTTTCTTATGCAGCCATTGCCCTTGTTTTGACTCTGGCTGTATGTTGGTGGCACGAGATGAGTGCAGGGTGAGGAGGAGGAAAACAAGAAAGATGAAAGAAAAATGAAAGAAAATATGTCACTTTGCTGTTGGTGAATGGGTAGAATTATAGTCAGGAGAGTCTTTCAATGTCCTTCTCTCAACCCAGCAACTGTTGTGTTGTTTGACAGGCTAAAGTACATCATGTCATGTCTGTTTCATCATGACAGTGCCACACACTCGCCACCCAATTGTGCTGATGCTCTGCTTGATGGCTACTCTGTCAACAGAACATAATAACATGCACTATGCTGCGATGGATGTGGGTGCACATTGTGTACTTAAACCTTCAGGATCTTTTCACTAATTAAAGAGCACAATGACAAGGCGGTGCATGTACACAAAAAAATAGAAATGTTCAGACAAATTCAATAATAAATACTATGATAAAAATTAGTTAATACAGCATTAAAAACACTATATTCATGCCTACTTTTAATATCAGAATAAAAATGATTATGTCAATTGCTTTGGAAAAGATGATGACATAAGTGGTGGGATGTGATGAGATTACAGCCGTCTATTCACTGATGGACTCTAAATGCCTGAGCATGTGCAGCAAGCTTAATTCCTGCTGAAATGAATAATGCATGTGTTTAAAAGAAAAAAACTACATGTAACGTGTGTCTGCACTCCATCCAGTTTGCTTTGCAGACATCCCCCTTGCCTCTGCTCCCCGATGGAGTTTGCACTGTTGCTAGGCAGATCTCGGTCTATCTCTCCATATCCTTCTCACCTCAGCTCTTATTATAGAGCTAGTTCTCACTCAACTCATTCATTCACTCACAGATGTCATACGTCAGACTGCATTTGCCCACTCACCTCAACAACACATTCAACAAGCCTGTCAAAATTGGGGTAGTGTTTAATTATTAGGCTTAAGAGCTGTTAGGAGCATAATTGTGTATGACTGCTTTGTTATGTCTGTGTGTCTCTGTCTGGAATATGATACTGCGTGAGTGCATGGCTGCTACATACATGCTACATTTTTTTTACCCTCACCCAGTCTCTTTTGTGTCAGGACTTTATTCCCACTGTGTTATGGATTATGCCAGACTGGAATTTAGGGGAGGAGGGGGGGTATTAATGCAGTGCCCTGCAATGACTGGACTGAAGCATTGTGCATGTTTACACCAATACAGTGGAAGAGGATTATTCATGGATTAGTGCAGCGTGTGATTGGTATGGTGATAGAAATGTTACAAGTAGTGTAACAGGCATAGATCACATTCAGTTATGGTGGAATGTAGGCCGTTTTATACAATTTTCAAAAACTTCTATGCAAATTTAAAGTGATGAACCTCGCTTATATATCTGGTGATCTGGTGAGGTACTATCCTCTAACTGACCCAGTTCTGTAGGCCCTTTTGACTTATTGTAACTAATAACATCAGGGCTGAAATTAACTATTTCATTATCAATCAAGAAAATGTTTTTGCTTGAATTCATGTTTGTAATCGATTAAGTGTCCAAGTGAGCCATACCACTGAGCAGCAGGGGTAAAAGGCCTGTTACCCCTGTAAGGAGAGCAAAGGGCAGAAGGAAAAACCTCCCCAACAACGCAGATGAGAGAAAAGAGGACTAGATCAACGGGCCAATTCAATTACTTTATTAGGTCTTACAGCCCCATGTTTCTTTTGCTCTGACTGTGTTACATTAAACCTGATTTCGTCAGCTAAGTTTATTATTGATTACACAGGATAATTAGTCCTGAGGTATGGCTATGTAGCACCACAACAAAGAAGCACAGTGTGCTGAAAACACAGGAAAACCCTATGACTCAAGCTATCCTGTCAGTGCATCCTAATTTCCTCATTTTAGCCTTTTCTGACACATGTGCAATGTGCATGCAATACGTGTGTGTGTGTGTGTGTGTGTGTGTGTGTATGTCTACTAGATAACAGACCCAGTTTGACAGCGGACCCTCTGTATAAGCACAGAGACTGAAAACATCCGCACCATCTGTGGAGCCTGAAGTTCAATAAAAGCCAACCTGCCATGGAAAGATGAGTCTACCCATGTTCTTTTGTCAAACGTATTGTGGACAGATGCTGACTAATTGAATTATGGGATATCAGAATGTCGTTAAATGCAAGAGCAGCAAGATCTGTGTGTGTGTTTAATATTTGTTAAATACAGTGATTTAGTTTGGCTATAAACCAAGCTAATTTAAGCACCATGGTGAAAGATGTATGAATGCACCTGAATGTTTGAAATGTGTCTGTCATTAAGGGTGACATGGTTCATGGTGGCAGGGATATCCTGCGTGGGTAATGCACACGCATGTAAACACAGACCACTAGTCCTATTATCCCAAGCTGACTAAATTCTCAAAAAAAGGAGTGCTATGGTCTGAGAGGATCTGTTACAGGGGGTTGCTATGTGAATACTGGGTTGGTATTGGCTAGTCACTATGAAATGGGGGGTTGGGGTCAATACGCAAAGCATTAGCCATATTGCCAGGCCTCTTTAAAGATGAGGATTGTGGATTTGCAGGGTATCCCCTACTGAGTTTAGATGCAGGAGGTCTTAAGAGATGCATCCTCTCAATGCTGGACTGCTCATGCTACCAGCACTGCCTTTGAAAATCAGTGATTGTACCAAAACAGACTCTGTGTGGGGAGAAATGGAGGGGGCGGGGCCGACAGTCGTGGTTGGAGTAAAAAAAAAAAAAAAACTGGGTCAGACCTGGAGTTGATAAGGCTGATGCCTACTAGTCACTATGGAAACACAAGCTCCACCCCATCCCCCCACAACCTGACTTCCTCTTGCCTGAAGCAGAAGCCAGCAATAACAACAGAGAGCATGTATGCACCAGAGAGTGAGGTAGAGGCAGACAGAGAGACGAAAAGAGAGGAAGGATGGAGGGGAGAACAGACATCCTCTTCAGGTCTGTTTATTTTGCCCTACACTAGCATGAAGCAATTGTGCTCCTCTAAAGAGCAACAACAAAGTCCCTATAACAAGAAGATGATTTTTATGATGATACATTTATAAAACACTATTAATGTACTATTTCCCATATGGGAATTCTAGCTTCAATTTCATCCTCCAGACTGAGGTCAGAGGTCACGGTTAGGTACATAACAAGCTGGTGAGGATCTAGTCTCTTGTTTCAAGGACACTTGAGTAGGTCAAATCCTGCTGTAGAGTGAGGGTTTCTTTATCCAAACCACCTGGATGGAAAACAGTCACCTAATCACAGCTCTGCAACCCTGACGATGGATCATAAGTCAGCTTGAGTACTCACCTAATTTGTTTTGCATAGTTGGTTTCGATCTCTGATCTCTCCTTGACAAATTTGGTGTACTTCTCCACATATTCGATCCCCCACTGTGTATGTTTCTCCAAGTTGTCAAACTGATCCTGCAGAAGAGAAGAAGACGTGATGATTAAATCATTCAAACACAAGGGAGACTGTGACCTTCATTATCAAGTATACACAAAAAAAATGAAGAGCATGCATAGTAAGTGATTAAATCATCTTGAGAGGGCACTGTATTGTAGAAATTGTAGGACCTAGCTTTGAATTCAAATGCTACAGCCACATCTTGGAGACACCAATCAAGAACTGGCATCTAAAAAGTCATCATTTGTTGAGCCTTGGTCTGCCGCCCCTATGAATGTCAACTTGTTTATTCTCAGCCACCGATCAGACATCCATCTGGCCCACTCTCATGGCTACAAATTCATACATGAAACACCGTCAAAGATTGGCATGCCTGGCCTGCGACTGACACTGTCCTCTGGAGATGCTGTCACTTTAAGCTGCTGACGTGACAAGTGAGTTCCCCTTCATATCCTTTATATCATAATGAAGTGAGGCCCGCCGCAGAGGGTGTGCAGCTCATTGTAAAAACAGGCACTAGCAGCCTACACTATTGATAACCAAACACAGCTGTTGAGGCTGAACTCATTATTCACGATTTGTTCGTGACTTGTGAGGAAAAAAATGAGCCTCAAGTTGGCCGAGGTCACGTCTTGAAATTCATCACTTTAGAAAGTATTTCATCTGGGATACCAATGAGCACACAGACATGCCACAGCTAATATTCACGTACAATCATACAGCTACTGTTCTTCTATTCTTACGGCAGTGTGGATGAAATTTTAAAGATAAACAAAAAAAAAACAACCTTGGCGTAGCTCCAACAGTCCCCCATCCTTTCCTCTACCATGTCTGGAGTCTTCCAGAGTCCAGCTAATGCTTCCTCTTGCACGACACACTAAGCATTTGGATTCTCAGCTCGAAAATCTTCCTCTGATTCTCTGAGCAAACCACACAAGCTGCTTTATGACTGGTTGAAACGTTGCTGCACTAAAAGCATTCTCATATCACAGGAAGCGGTTGTGGTGATGAACAGTAATAGAGTTTTACTTTAGCCTACACAGCCTTGCAGCACTTCGAGGCATCTTTAAAGTGTAACTGACTTTTCTAATTAGAGCCCGTTGAAAATTCAAGCCAATATAGCCTACTGTTGTAGCTTTGCTGAAGTCACATCACGTTGTTGTAAGTGTGATAAAATCTCTTGAACACCTTTGAAACAGCATTCACAAATTAAACAACTCCCAATTGAAGTACTCAAGGAAAACAATAGAGGGTACTTTGAGTGAGAGGGACTTTCCAGACGGCATTGTTAGTCAGTTTCAATGAGCAATCACTCATCAGCGAGCCACTCAACAAAAGACTGACGAGATGAAACCAAACAATTAGACATTCAACTAAATAATGACTCCTCAGTCTTTCTTTACCTCTGTTTCTCTGCCCTCAAGACACATATGTACTGTTTCTGTTGTTTGTGCAAAAAGCTTCATTCCCCTTTAATGCCCAAAAACATGCTCACTGTCACACCTATGCCAATGAAAGTCACCAAACAGCATTTGCTTCAGTATCACTATTAGGCACCAACCATTCATGGAACAAAACAACTATCAGCACACGTCACAGCAGCCACATCATGCATATAAAACCCTCCTCTCTCACACACACACTCTTCCACACACAACTCAGATTACCCTTTTGTGCAGGGACACCATCTTATCCAACGTGTCGCTGTGTGGAATCTGTAGGCTTTCAAAATATCCAAATCCAGAAAATGCCCATCCAATCCCCCCCCACCCCCCCCTTCGAAGCAGCACAACAAAAGGCTGAGGTTAGGTTAGAGAAGGCGTCCGCAAGACCATTTCCCAGATATCCAAAGCGGAGCAAGTGCAGATTAACAAGAGCTTTCCTGGGTTGGGAACAATGCCCTTGACCCCACTCCCACACAACAACAAAGAAACTGCACTGTTGTAGCTAGAAATTGTCGATTGTCTGGACGGAGCAAGAATCCCAGAGAGCGAGAGAGACACCGATGCAGCACTGGCTCGCTCACACACACACACACTGTGTGAATCTGAGGCCACGTCTGCCCACAGCATTCAGGCTTAATGCTCCATCAGGCGTAAGGTGGAATAAGTGGGATGGGAGAGGAGGATAGTGAGAGAGAGAGAGAGAGAGAGAGAGAGAGAGAGAGAGCGGAAAAAACAGGGGGGTGCTTGAAAGGAGTAGAAATGACAGAAGAGGCGGGATTACATGGGAGGGGATTAGGCCAAAATTAGGTGGGGGGGGGGGCTATGCTACATTGGCGGGACCTCATGAACTCTTTACTTAGCCATATTTCAAATCTAATAATGAATATATCATATAAAGGACATGATTTGCTGTATGATGAGTCACTCTGACCTCATCAATCTCTGCTAATATCAGATGGGATAGAAGAGGCGGCTGCTCGAGTAAAATGGAAAAGTTATCAACAAAGCAATTTACCAGAAACAGGGGAAGAGCACATGAATAAATTATGAATCAGCATGAGGCAAATATAAAAGACAACAACACATTATGTGAAAGTGTTCCAGACACGGCCTTACAGTCTTGTAGTCTCCATGCACTCCACCTCCAGCCATCCCGACTTACAATATATAGCCCCGTACATTTTTATATTCTATACAGAAACTGCAAAGCAGCAGGATGCCTAGAGTAGATGTGACCATTCTCATCCTTTTTGAAAAGTATTTTCAGAAGGAAACAAATATTTTAAATCCGACAGTGTAAAGTGACTCCACTGTCCACCTACTAAAGTTAGCTCGCGCGTGTGTGTGTGTTTGTGTGCTGCATGCTAATTATACAGTGTCTCTCACAGTTGGCTGAACAGTTTCGAGACTCATATTCTAACCTGCACAGGAATTTCTGTAAAACCTCCTCCCATGGCCCCCGAACTTAAGACTCATAACTCCTGCTCCAACTCTAAACCTACTTCCACTCTGTCATGTGCGCCCTCTGACACCTGACCTAGCAGGAGGGAGTAAGGGAGGGATCCCTTCAGAAGACCAACCCGCCCCACTCTGCTTGTTATTTCAGGACGCCATCCCACTTGCTCTGATGCATGTACTATTGTGGTAGAACATGAAAGAAAATAAATAGAACTGCGCAGCTAAATATTTTTTATTATCCAGGAAATGGGAAACAGATTCAAACAGAGAACAAAGGAGACACTTAGCAGTTACTAAATATATGTAGGTTGCCCATGTGCTGTAAGAAAACAAATACATGCTTGTTTAAGGATCAGCTTCCTGAACTCCAACCCTTCCCTACCGGAGATTATGCTGCAGTTTAATGCATTAGACTGCCAGTTAATCTAAACTAATGCACGTTATTTAGCTACCATTCCAGATCAGATCTCTTAATCACCCACACTGAGGGCCCATTGACCTGCATCCCTGCAACACAGAGGTTTTCTTTTCTCGCTGTTTAACACAGACAGAGCACACAAGGACAAGCATATGACAGAGGTGAGCCTGCTGCAGGCAGACCTGGTTTCATATTAATCCCATGTCCTGGTCTTCTCCTATAGAAGTAAGGAAAGGCTGTAAGGATTTGAAACTTTGAAGCAACTCAATACTAGATTTTAATAATAATAATAATAAGATTTATTTAAAGGCGCCTTTCTCGGCACTCAAGGACACAGTTCAATGAATGGTAAAGGCAGCATTTTGACGTTTAACCACAACTGAATACGTAATATTGGGATCTCAATACCACTGGATTTATTGTACTGAAATATTTTACTTTGACATCCATCTACAGTATCGGAATTCATGGTTTATCAAGTATGAAATAGACCTGAACCTTTATCAGTCAAATCATCATGTGGCTTCATTTCTACTACAGGAGGCAGTAGGGAGTAGTGACACCACTGCTACTAACAGTAACATGTTAATATCAGCAGCATCAGCTAACAGTGTATCAGAGAATATGAGCTTCTTCGAGCACATGACCGAGGATGACACACAATCAACTTCATGACAAAGCACATTAAGTAGCTCAAATGGCAGTGCTGCCGATGTTATTCTTTGTATTCCCAGTAGGTTTCAGAGGCACAAGGTCTGGAATGAATGGAGCATGTGGAAGAAGTGCAGATGGGTGTCACATAATAATGCACCTGTAAACCTCAGACGCAAGTTGGTTCATGATGCAGGAATGCAGACAACACTAAATAAGAACCGTTTGACATGGTCACCACTGTTTTCAGGAAGATAAAGGCATGATCGTGGATGAACAGACAGATCCAGTGTTAGGGATGCCAGACACAAAGACAATGAGCAGAACCACTTTGTAGAAAGGTTGGTGATAACAGGACTGCTCTGAACAAACGCTCTAGGGGGCACTTCTTATTTTATTGCAGCTCTACCGCATCTGCAGAGGTCGGTGTGCTGCTCTGTTGATCACAGCAAAAACCATTACGCCATAAAAACGTAAGAGGGGGAGGGGAGATGTGTCATTGGTAGACTGAGGGGACTGAACAGACAAGAGGAAATCTCTAATACGTAAAAAAAAATGTAAATGCACACGTGAATCACCCATCAGCAAAAAGCACCAAACTCTTTATAGAGAGAAAACAAAAATCCCCACGTCCCCTAAAAGATAATTGCAATTAAGCAAAAATTCCCCTTTTTCAAAACACAATCAGAAATGTTATATCCTTACTTTGTCAAAGACTTTTATCAGAATTTGTTTAATAAATGGTACATATTTACAATAGTACACATGGTAATGGCACGACAGAGAAAGTCTCAATAAACAGATCTCTCATTAGTTTAATTGCTGGTGTTAATAGTGCACTGATTTCAGATGGATGTTATTATGGAGGATTTCACAGATGGCTGCATGGTGTGCCTGATTAGTTTCTGCATGGCCTGAACAGGATTGCCATATGAACTGACCCCAAACATATAATTGATAGAAATCAATTTTCATGACACCGTTAATCATATTAATTAAAGAAGTGCAAAGTTTCATTGCAATTATCAAACTGGACGCAGTAGTATGAATTAAAAAAAACATCTTGACTCCAAGCATTCACAACTAAGTGTTATACATTCTAAACTTAGCTTCACACTTTCAGATAGTGCCAGTGGTGTCATGAAGTACATGAAGTACAGCCCCTGACAGGGAGGACAATAGGACAGGAGGCCTGGAAATACGTTTGTCTTGTTTTTTTAATGGTTGAATGTGTTGAGCAAAGAGCAAGGACAGTAGGTTTGGTTATTGTTCCATCAATAGTGTGTACTAACCTGGAGTACATGCTCATGAATTACTTGGGAAAGTATAATGGAAGTGCTGATTGCACATGATTCCCATATGAGTATTTGTAAAAAGGGATGGTGATGATGGCGGTTTCAGTGTGATTTTTATGCTCCTGTCTATTAGGACCATTACGGTGAACATGACAGAGTTATTTCAGGAGCCTCATTAGCTAACAAACCCCAGACTTCAGTGAGGCCGAGAGGAGTAAAGAAGAAACTCTATTCACCCAAAACTGTTCATTAGACTGTGAAGGTTCTGCCAAGTCAAATACTAAACAAATAGCCCGATTGTTTGAGCAAAACTCACACTTGATTTGAAGTTGTTCTTCTTGTGATTATCCAGAGCCTTATATACCACTTCTTAATGGCCATAGCTAACAAGACACAGAGCGATGACTCAGAGGAGCAGTAAAGCAGAGCCACTGAAATCGGCTCTCGTCCACAAGTTGGTCAATGCAGCGCTTCAATGTGTCTTACAACAGTGGGCGTCCAGCAGCAAGAACAAATATTTGGGGGACATGCCAAACCCTCTCTCAAACACACACCGGGCTTTGTACGAGATGGCGGGGCGGAACAATGCCTCCATAGCCCGGTGTGGCAGAGAGGAGTCGCGGCAAAAGGGACAGTGGCCTCACACACACACACACACTCGTGCACACACATAAACAAAGAGTGGTGATCATGTGCCTGACCACTGCATAGCTGCCCTCAGCTTTTTCTCTTTGGGTTATTAAAGGTTGGGAAGTGTTTGTCAGCCCCCTGCCCACCCACCAGGAATGAGGATTTCACAAAACAGATTATTTCTCCTTGTGAAAGGCTTAAACAATCTACACTAGTGTCAAAATAAGTCAATAAGGAAACAAATGCACTTTCTGCATAGGATTTTAAAGTCTTTTGTTCTCTCACATGCTAATGAGGGACTTGGTAACTATAGTTTTTCTAAAGCCAGACTGATTACTATTAACTGAACTGACATTTGCAAAGAGACTTGCACTATGACTATTAGGGCTCAGTCATCATCACCTGATGTCTCGATATCCACACAAAGTATTCCTCTGGACAAACGAGACAGACTCACACACAACAACTTTCTGCAAAATATGAACAGCTGTTCGGCGCAGTGGGTGACCTTATGTGTAAGAGCACTTGTTTGCATGCCATGTAGATATTTATAGAAACAACGCCTCTGCTGCTCTGAAATTTAAGAATGCGTGTTGGCGTGTGCACACGTGTATCATGCTTCTGTGCTCATAAAGCATTTCTTCTCTGTTCCGGCCTGTGCAGGACGAACCCACTTTAATCACCCTACCTCTATCCATCACGTATGAGTAGTCGGTTAACTCGATAAGCAACACAAACCCTTATTGTGATGGTTACAAGCAACGGTAAATTTCTTCTTCTCAGTTGTGAGTCACAGTGACTGGAAGGGCGGTCAACTCATTCATGAGCATCAAAAAGAAACTTAACTGCAGCATTCTTTTAGGCTCTGTCCAAGTAAATGTCCAATAAGATGATGAGTTCTTAATTTTACAAAGGGTTGAAGCTCTTTTCTTGTCATATACAATGGTATATACCACAGACATACTATGAATGACACACCGCTTTTGCTGTTCTTGCTTGACAATGATGAATAATGACTGTTTCTTTGCTCACTTACATCGCTTGTCAGCTTCATCTGCAGTATCACCTGCAGATACTCTTCATAAGGGCTCAGCTGCTGCTCTTCCTTTTGCTCTTCCTTTTCCAATTTCACAGAGCGAACATTGTCCAAAAAAACGAAAAACTCGCTTTTTCTACGCAACATGGTCAGGGCTTTATGTGTCCCAAGCAAAGTTAATCCATCCCAGAGGAGTAAATACAATGGAATAAGTCTTGCTCAAGCTGAGCAGTGTTAACACATCTACGATCCTGTGTATAGCAATGCAAAGATTGGATCCAATCACATCATATATCCTGGTGATTCTTAATCCAAGAGCATATGACTGCAAGCACAAGAAATGCTGGCGGAATAAAAAGTATAATGAGAGGGAACAGAAATGTTGCAATCAGCACAGAACTTGATTAAATGAGGTTGTTATTAATCTGATTACTACACCTCCCTTCTAACTACCTTCACCACCCAATAGGACGCCGCTCTTCAGTGGATTAGTCCCGCTAGGCCAGAAAACACACATTAGCCATTGTTCTTGTTGAGCTGTTTTTGTTCTTTTTGGAGAATAAAGCTCTTTAACTCTTATATAACACATTCTCTGGAATTAAGGAAAACTTTGAACTATATGAATATAGAATATGCCCAATACAAAAGAACTGCCATGTCACTTTATATACTAAACCGCTATCAAACTGTTAGCTTCTGTTGAATTTAATCCCTGATTCACTAAGTGAACAAATTGGAAATAATCCAGATTAGCCTGAGGTGGGCCTTCTTTCAGCTGTGTTAACATTATATCAACAGGAACGCCCAAGAATTTACTGTTTATTTATTTATTGTCTCACTTTCAGCTGATGATGTTATTTTTCAAATGCATGCATATATCTGATAATATCAGTTTAATGCAGGAATATTGTTATCAGTCAGCCGATATATAACAAGAAACTGCAGTGCAGAATGCCAGAATGGCTCTGGAGTTGGTTAGGAATAGTATTTTGCATAGTCCGCCCACCAGAAAGCAGAGACAAGTGCAGTCAGCCTGTACCATGTTCTCTTTATTCAGTAGGCTAATGGCAGCAGTGCAACGCCAGTGAGCTAACACTTTGGTGTTACTGTAAATGACACCCCTACTCAGCTGTCCACTAATAATATAGATGCTATACATGGTTCAGGTGAATCTCCTGCCAAAGCACTCAGGCTATGTGCTGCCATGACATGTCTCATGTAAACCTTTTCCGCTAAAAAACAACATAATAACTACAACTTGCAGTGGGTCAAGATAGTACTTCCTTGCCAATAGGTGTCAGTCTCTAAATGTAATCATACCATAGCTGGCATTGAACTTAAAGTTGAAGGGACAAAATAACATATGAACAAACAGCACTACTATATAATTAAGTCTGCTGGCAAGCATGATGGTAGGAAATGAGAGACTAGATTAAACATATTTGTGTTTTATGTGTTTCTCTCTTAGACCGAAGTGTCAATCTCTCTTACAGTTTCAGTTCACAAATAGATCCGTGTGACGCGCTGCCTTTTTCTGTCATGTCTCATGTTAGGCTTCTCTTCTTACAGTGGCTCCTTACTCACTACAGCTCCAGTTTAATAACTTCACTGAACAGTCACATCCCTCCCTTGAGGATCAAGTGATACAGCAGTGGGAGTCCATCCAGTGATGTGCCAACTATGTACTACATTTCTCTTTTGAGTCTCAGCCCACTTGTTTTCCTCTCCAGGTACAGAAGAGTGTGTTGCTCTGCTTGTTTTGCCGATGCAGTATTACCTACTTAACTCATTTCACTTAGAAACTGCTGAAAATCTAGGTGTCACAAGACAAGCTGAAAGTCCTGCAGTCAAGTATGTCTAGTAGAGCCGACGAGCAGGGTTGCTATTTTAAACCAGAGCATTGTATTTCGCAGGAATGGCCTGCTGATGTTACCACAGATAACCATATAGCTGCTGTAATGCTTGATTGATGAATACAACTGAGAAAATCTTTGAGAAAGTGAACACTACCTCACTCACATTTGCTGAAGGATTATTTATTCTAAATGAAATGATTTGGAAGAATGAGTAAACATGTCACCACAAATGAATGCCTGAGAGGCTCTAGCAATGTAAGATATTATATTGGATCTCCTACTACAACTCCTCCTCTTGCACCACACACACTGTTTATTCCACTGGATAAAAGGCCACCGCTTTAACCTCCTAACAGCCCTCAAGGACTTTGGGATTGTAGCTTTATTCTCTCTTGCAAACGACAAAAAGTTTTATGCTGATACTGGAATATTTACAATCCATTATTTGTGGGGGAAAGTCTCAGAGGAGTTGGTATATCTAGGTACTTTCAGTGTATCATCAAAATGAGCTGAAATCTCAAGGTGGTCCTTCCTTTGCTGGCAGCACCAACGGTTTTTCAGGCAATTGGGTGGCAGCACTTTCACTCCACCCTGACATGTCTCATCTCAGGATATGAGTAAGGATGGTACTTCTTAAGAAGCTGCCTGACATAGCAAGTGTGTTACTCATCTTAGAAAGAGCTGTGAGTGTTTGACAAACGTGCACCCAGTGTTCTCTGTGCTTAATGTACAATATACTGAGGGGTAACACCTACGTGGGAAACATGGAAACCTATGAAGTTTGTGAGGATGAATGTCTTTGGTATTGAATGGAGCCAGACCTTATTAGAGGAAGTGAAGGCTAGAATTTCAAATGCAATTTATGAGAAAAACCATTACAATCAATTACAAACAATCTAATTTGAATGAGAAACTGCAGGGTCAAGGCAGGGTAAAACATCCAGGAGTATTAATAAGTCGGTTAAGCAGGTTTTGTTATTTGCTGATCAAGTAGACAGAATGTTAGTGTTGGCAACGTGGCTGACACTACTGCAATACTTCTACTACTACTCCAATAGGGAGCCAACATAAATGCAGATGGTGTCATTATTCTATAGGATTACACTGTGCAATCAACATTTTGTTTAAGCAAAAAAGTTGTCTACTTCCATTTTAATAAATGTCGTCACACCCTTTCTATTGCAATATTATAGATAACTAACTTAAGAGATATTTCGGATGAAGCGGAAAGTTTTGATGCATCCTGCAGATTTGAGTGCAGTAACAGGCCACAATGATTTACAATCTTACCAGGAGACCTCCTAAAGAATAAACAGCCTCTCAAAAATGTATTATTCCTCTGTAAGAAGATAAATCTAAGCTGAGAAGCACTGAACAAGCCCTGCAAAACAAACTTTATATTGAAGGAACACACGTGATTGTATCCATTAACATCACTCACAAAGGCAATTAAAGCAGAGGGGAAAGCTAGTGAGTCAGTGTGATGAAAGCAGAGAGAAGAAAAGGAAAACAGAGAGGGAAAGGCAAGAGTGGGTTGGAGTGGCAGCAGGACCAATCTTCAGCAGTTAGAATATTTTCAAGCAGCAGGAGACAAATGTGTGGTAACTGCATGGCTGCACAAGCCAGTTTTCATTACAGCTTTGAATCATTTAACATTAAGTAGCTGTTAAAAAGGTTCCCACCATGCCTACTGACCACATCTGGTATCCCTTAAAAAAGAGATTTCAGGAAGCAAAATAACAGACAGCTACTGTCTCACAAGCAGCAAACCCACTGTTTCCTGGCCTCAGAGACGTCCCCTTACCTCATGATCACAAAAGAGGATAGATGGAGACCTGAGATAACAGAGCTAATAAAATTTACAGAAGCATCTTTACTACTTTAGTGTACACACACACACACACAGTATGCAGTTGATGTGTGCGCTAGCCAACTCCAGCAAACATCTGTGCTGTCACATCCATGTGCTCTGTGGGGCTAATAAACACAGGCTGCGAAAACACTCCAGGGGTGAAATCTGAATGAATAATAAAGAAAATGTGAATTCTATTTATATTCAGTCTGAACACATGTTTTGTAGTTTCCTCGGGCACAAAGTGATGTGTCTTATTTATTGGCTGTTTTGCACAGGTAGAAGTGAGGTCATTTCAAAGTGAGGAACATTTGTTATTGCCATTTGTTTCACGTAAACACTGAGCTCAATATCATGATGTCTTCAGAATTCAGCGCAATCTGTCTATGCGTACGCTATCACTACTTCTTTATCCAGTAAGCTATACAGTTTGGCCTACAATGAGGTATATTTAGACATGAAAGCACGAGTAGTTTCAATGGAGGTTGCAGTCCTTTGTTCACCATCCTTCACCTTGAATAGTTGTTAAACAGCTAATAGTGCAGGCAATTTCTGCGCTGGTGTTACTCCATTACTCTGTTGAGGGAAACTCAATGCTGTCACAGCCAAAAGGACAAATGACACTTACAGTATGTAGTACAATATAGCAGTAATTAGGAGAACATGAAAGGCTATGAGGCTCAGGTGTCAACATGTCAGAGCTCATGTGACTGAGGCCCAACAGCAGTATAATTTCCACTGTCACAGCAGTGATTAGAGGCCGACTATACAAATAACAGAAGAGGCAATGAGTACAGATTACAGGCCGCAACAGTCTGTGGTGGGAAGGACTGAGTCACCGTTTCATGAACAAGATGGCAAAATAGCTTAGACCCGTGGAAGCGGAAGGAATACGCTTGTGGCCTGAAAACACAGAACATCTCAATGTATCGTTTGGTGCCATCAAAACATTTTAAAAACTACAAAAAAGCCTGTCACGTTTTCCTGGAGGCCAAGGAGATGTCTTCAAATATCTCATTTTGTCCGGCCCACATCCAAACTCCAAAGATATTTAATTTAATATCTGGCCAGTTGGTCGACTGGCTGGCCGATGCTCTTGTCCAACCAAATTCTCAGAGGTCAGACGATCACTGGTCTTACTTTCATAAAGGAGAAGAAGTGTCTTAATCCGTTTTCTGTGTCTTTATTATGCTGCGATACAGTAATTCACCACTCGTGGAAGATTGGTGCAGGACTGTAGGCAGCGATTGATTGATATGCCAATCGACTAATTGATTAATCAATTAATTGACAAAATGTTGCTCTAATTTTCAAATGTCTATCCTTCCACCACACAAAACAGGAATGCCTATTTATTGTAATTCATCTTTATGTCTTAATGCTTGGTTTGAATAGCCACTCACCCCCCCACCCACCCACCCACCCCCATCCTCCTTTCTCTCTGCTTCTCACTCCCCAGGGTGCAAACTGGGGCCTGCAGATCAGATGCGGATCCATTCATCACTATTTTACCATCACAGAGCTTCAAAGAGAGTGGTGAAGAGAGAATGAGCTTGGGGTAGTATCACTGGGTCAGCAGGTGGGTGGAGAGGAGTTTAAGATTTAACAGGGGGTTGCAGGGATGTCAGTCTTCATCTGCCAAAGGTTTCAGTCTCTTACCCCCCTGACTCCAGCACACTGACATGAGGAAACAAACTAGCTCAGGTTTCAGTCCTGGAAGTGCCCTGAATGTCAAGTGAACAGCAGGGGGTGAGGCTGGGCCCTGGGGGAGTCTGAGACAAGATGAGATACAACAGCAGTCAACACTGAAGAAATCTCAGTCTAACACCGGGGCTGTTTCAAACTCAAAATGAACCTACCAAGAAATCCACAAAAACAAGACCAAAACAAGAACTTTTCTGTCTGCACCCCTCCGGCAAAGCGTCATTTAAAAGGGCTCTCCAGACAATACCACTTTACCTTCTCAATTACATTAGGGGCGATGGCTAGCTAAATACCAGACAAATGCACGTGGGCCAAAATGCCAACTATTTTAATGCCGATGGCTCGACTCACCTTAAGTAGCGTTTCAGCCTTGTCCATGTTGCCTCATCAATAAGTTGTGTGACAGGAAAAGATACCTTTACATCCTTGTGTGCAACTGTAGGACAGACTCCAGTTCCCCAATAACCACACAAGGGAAGTGAAACAATCGAGGTGTGTCACTGTGGAAATGTGTAGTAGTCCCTTTGTTTAATTCAAAGCCAGAACACAACATTCAACTTCTTATTTAATATGAAGCAGGCGTGTGCTGCGGATATTTAGCCTGTGAATGATATGTCAGTGGCATAACTACCTGTCTCTATGTCTGATCGTCCTTCATTAGATAACTTTGGCCTGGTCAATAGCACCTCTACTGCTCAGAGTACCGATCTTTAATAGCTAAGGCCCCCCAAGAGGAAATCCTTCTGAGATGTTGTGGTCTCCCTTTCTTGGAACTCTCTACAAGCACAGCAAACGTACAAATGTTCATTTAGAGTGTAATGCCTTTATAGACTTTACAAAGTAGTCTTTTATTATTTATTTTCTCTTTCTGATGTCTGTTCCACTGAGAAACAGTCACATGTTTTGTCACATTTGACTTCCTTCTTCCTTGCTGTCAGTTGTACATAATGCCTCCTTTGGAAAACAGTTTGGGCTCATTACTGTATGTGCATGTGATGGTGATCCACTGACTCCATTCTCTACTTGCACATAAAGAAAACAACTGGCATTTCCAACAAATTTGACCAAAACTTTCTTCAGTATATTTCAGTACTCTGCAGCACAGTTCAGTCAAAATATAGTGAATAATTGCAGGTGAGTTGAAGCGATATCCACAGACACAGCAGCACAGGAGTCTCTTTAACCTAACAACACTTCTGTTGGTACCGTGTGTTACGAGGCGAGGCCAGTGATGGTCATAATTTTCATGGCAGCAAACATTCCCAGTCTGTCTTTAAGCGGATGTTTACGACTTTAATCGGTGCTATGACGTTGCTCCAAAGGCATCCGACATTTTGGAGCCTATCAACTGACGCAGGTGCTTTACTCATGGTGAGCCTAAAGCACAAGCATAACCTGCTCAACATTCACACCAGGCCAAGCAAACTACTTAATCAGTATAACTTAATTAAGATCAACTCAAGACTCTTTCTTGTTTCTACAGAACTGAAGTTCTAGTTCCGTGCTTCTCTTTCTTTAGGAACTAGTAACGGAGGGGAACATTACAGCAAGGCTGGTTTGCAATACCTCGCTGAAGCAGTCGTGTTCGTGAGAGGTTAAGAAACCCTGCTCGACTGTGACTTCACTTCCTGAAATGTCACTTACTTTCCTGTTCACGGCGAGGAACAACAGGATGAGCATTATAGAGTGTGTGGTGCTTGTGGTGCCTCATCCTTTATCTGTCACGCACCATCAATTTGTTTTGCTAAGTTACCTCAGCGACAGTGATCATAAATCCATTTGTTGTCAAAAATACTGGACCTTGAATTTGAAGCTGATGTGGAGTTTAATTTTACTTCGACAAATTAGATATACGTAAATGACAATGGCAATTAGGACTTTGCTATAATACTAGACTAATAACTAGAGCTAAAACGGTTAGCCAATGAAGAAATCAGAACAAATTTATCAGTCAGTTTCAGTCACTCGTGTAGAAAAAATGCCAAACATTTCAGGCCCTCAAATGTGCAGATTTGCTGCTTACCAATATAAACTGATTACCTTTGTGCTTAGTTAGACAAAGCAAGACATTTGAAGACCTCGTAGTCTAATCCACCACATCCTGCCCTTGCTCTACAGAAAAGTGTGGCTGCTGCCACAGCAACAGGTCTGATGTTACTGTATGTTTTGCTGTGTGATCTGGTTTGGGACAGCAGGAAAATAAGATATGTGCTTTGCATTCTCCAGTGGAACAGGCACCTGTAGAGTACTGCTGTGCTCTGTCTGCTGCTCTCTTGCAGGGACTAAGATTAAAGGAACAAGTGTCTGGATTCCATTCAGCCCGCTGAAAGGAAAAAAAGCGAGCATCTGGTTGTAATACATTATTCTCTGCAAAAGCTCAATCCCTGTTTAAAAAACTTGCAAATGTTTTCCAGACTTAAGGTACACATGAAAGCCTTCAGAATACCCTCAGGCTATGTTCGCTTTGCATGACTACCTGGGCAGCAGTGATTCTTGGTCAAGCATTGCAGTAATATAGTAAAACTACACTGACATCATTGGGGAAATGCAAAGAATGTGGACTACTAGTGGTGTTCTATGTGAACTTTGGACCAGGTAAATTACTGGGATTTCAGGGAAGCGCCTCCCCCTCCTTTTTTTCTTAGAAAGGAAAACACATCTCTGATTTAACTATCTCCAGACACTTTTGCTGCTTCGTAGAGGAGAAAAAAAACCTCATAATATTGACTTTCGACTGCAACTCTATCAGAGAGAAGAAAGTGCTCTACACTGCAAGTGCTGGGATCATCTGTTGTGAAGAATCATTGTCCTACAGTTCAAAATAGAGAATATCAAATTAAACAATCCATGTAAAAATAAAGCTGTTGACAACCACTTACACTATAAGGGGTGCAACGTGAGTTTAAGTCAATAACGTGTGACCGTGCTTGCAGGTTCAAATGCCAGCTCCGTGTAGTAACTTGCAAACATGCACTCATGACACACAAGCACACGTACACTTAAAACATACCACCATTGTTTCTAAATGTGCAGTGAATCCTATAACAACAAGCCAGCACCTCTGCCAAGCCAGTATGTCAGCACACACGCAGCACAACGACTGATTTTCCAGGGGATCAGTTCCACAACAAAATAACAGCACCAGCCACTCAAACAAAAGCCTGACAACAGGAATTCCACTTGACACAACTGCTTATTATCAAGTCGTAAAAACAGTTGGGACACAGTACTGTAATCTTCATCAGCACATTTCTATAAATGCATGAGTGATTATGTATCTGCATATGGGGAAATACCCCTGACACAGTGGCTGGCTCCACGGCTACTACCGGGTTGTAAGAAGTTCAGCGCTCCTTAAAAGTGAATTTAAGTGGGATGAAAAGTGACATCATTGCACAGGAATTTGTTGTAGTGAGGTCACTGGGCCTCTACTTTGTCTTCTAATGTTACTCATGAAGATTAGTGAATCGAATCAAACATTCATAAGTTATAAGGTCACCCCCCCCCCCCCCCCCCCCCACCCCACCCCACCCCCTTACTTTGACACAATAGTGGAGGATGAAACAATCTGTGGTGAAAACTAAGAGTAAAATATTGTAGATTTCAATTAGAAGATGCAAATGGTGTATCAGCCCCAGATTGGGGGCACTGCAGTAGATTAGTAGATTGCTAATAAAATATAAAACCATACAGGATTTTTGACATAAAATGTCTAAGATGAATATAACTGGAGAAAAACCGTTGTTTAAAACTTAAAAGCAATTACTACGGAGTTCTTTTCCATCACTTTCTGTAATCAAACAGCAAAGCTTCAGTGCCTTTTTAGCTGCAGATAAAAAGGGACAACTTAACCACATCTACTTCCTCCACTGAATGTGGCAATGCATCCTGTGAAATGCAGTTCGTTTACCTGCTTGTTACAGGTTTTCAAAACAGTCGCACGAAAAACGTGTGTCAGTGCATCACGATCACACAGCGGTGTGTTTTATTGCGAGGGGGTGTGTGCGAAGCGTGCTTAGAAATGCTCCAATGTAAAATAAAATGGATGGTGAGGCTAACTTGAGTTTTTTTTTTTTTTGCGCAACCTCCAAACCAACTGCACGCTGTTACATACGGTGAAACGAAATGTAACGATGCAAAACGACACGTAAAATAACCTGATAATACAATTTAACTGGTTGGCTAACGTCACACAGGCTGAACCCCCGCAAAGCAGCGCAACTTAAACGTCGTTTTAGCGCCAAACATGGAGCCAATGCGTCTTGACGCGCATGTTTATTTAATATGAGAACCGATATCTCCACACAGGCTCAATTATGTATGATAATAATAATAATAAAAAAGCGTGGACAGACGATACAAGTGCACAGAGACTCACCCATAGCTCTGACCCCCAGCTCATGGTTTCAGCACGATGTCCTCGGAATAATCCACAACTCGTATGCGGTGTTTTCAGCGCACACAGCGGCAGACGTGATTCTTTTCTGCCTTCTGTGTTATTCGCCTGTCATCGACCGTATTCTGAGAAATAAAAACGGGCCTCCAACACTCGTGGGTTTTTTTTTTCAGTGTCTCATCCTGTCTGATACAAGATGGCCAGGAGCTGCAGCATAATCTCCAAACACGATAGTCTCGCTATATGCAGCGCGCGGGCACCCGCCTCGACCCAGTGACAGCTGCTTCTGCGCGCGCACAGGCAGGAGAGAGAAAGGAAGAAAGAAAAAAAAAGAAAGAGATCGCCAGGGGGGGGGTTGTCTCTGCAGGGTTGTCCAATAAAGCCTTTACAAATATCTGCGCTCACTCTCTGCTGCCTGTGCGTCAGAACTGGGGAGATGCCCTGTTTGAAATACGGGGGTGTGGGGTGGGGGAGGTTCAAATAGGTCACCACCCATGGCAGATGTTTCATTGAACATCCCCCAGTGGATTTCAGAGCCCACTAACCTCTGGGCAACCAACCCTGCTTTCTCTTTCTGATAAGACCTAATGTAACCGTGCATGCAGCAAATGACACCCTAGGATTACATCACACTTTCCCCACACCAGCCACACGCTTCCACTTTGGACAGGATGTTGCATCAAAGATGCAGAGTTTAGAAACTTTGATGCACCAAGAGCTGGACGATAAAAGGGGGCAGCTGAAAACCTGCAGCTCAGTTGGGGGGTAGACTGCATCCTATACTGGTGGCAGCCTGCCTTTCTCTCCCTTGCACAAGTGTAACTATGAGTTTATTCAAAACCCTGAGCCCCAAGTGGTGAGCTTTGTTTGGATGATCCGTTAACACAATGATGACCTGAAATGAGCTGTGACCAGATGCCGCCTGGGAATCTGTAAAGGGAACTAGTTGTGGATAAATCTGTTGCACTCTTAAATAATCCCAAGATTGGAACTAGTCAGTGCATCTTCATTTTTTCCTCACTCGCTACCCTCTAATGTTGTATAATGACAACTAATTAAGTAGGCCGATCAAATTCAGAACACATTCCTGCGTCTATAGTCCTCAGGGAGTGTAGATTTGGTCTGGAGGATAGACAACGGTGGATTTTGTCTGTACTTCTTTTTTCTACTGCATTTTAACTGGATAATGTGTATTCTCTTTAGTAACGTGTGACAGTTGTTTGTGCTGTTAATATTTAACGTGGTACCAGTGTTTTACCTCTTGTCTAGTCTGGACAAATATAAAGCATACTGAAAAACAACTGTTGTCAAAAGTGCCAGTGACAGCGAAAAATAAAGAGGTAAATAACTGCTTGAGACAAAATTAAAGGCATCAAATATTAGTATTAATTATTAAGGGGAGTGTCAGCTGTGTCAGCAATGATCGTTATCGTGTTCATCATGATCATTACTGTTGATTATGTGAATCATTGCAGAGGGCAACATGTTATGATAATAATTCAATCAGGTAGAAATAAAAAGAGAAGTCCACTCTGTTGTCAGCACTATGGCCTGTATTTGTACAACAACACTGCCATCTAGTAGGCGGACAGTGTATTTGAATGGAGCGACACCACTAGGGGCACTGAGTGCACATGAAGCAGTGCAGGGAGGTGAGGCCTTCCAGCAAAGGCTTCCCAAACACTTTTACACAGGTGTCATATATAACACTAATCATGCCGTTATACTTTCCAGGCGTGGCAGATCCAGAGACTCTGCGTGGCCCACTGAGACACTTTCATTTGTTACACCTTTGCTTTTCCAACTGCGGTTAATGAAAATATCTGCTGAGAGAACCATCATATACGACGAGAGAACATATTGATTCCTGAGCTCCTCTGTTGGCAGCATTTATAGATGGCTGAGGTTAATAAACACATCAGTGTCCAGTGTTATTTGGGAATGTTTTAAGGTGACAGCTGCATGTCCATTTTCCCTGAATGATTTCTTGCCCAGCATCCTTGTAAAGCCACCCCATAGAATATAACTACGCACTTTTGGTTGATTATTACAGAAAAGTAGCTCAAAGTAGTTTGTTCTGTTATAACTCAGTGGGACCAAACCAAGTTGTCTTTTAACTGTCCATGATTTTAATTCTAGGCGTGTTTTATTATCATGTTCTCACAAACATCACTGAGATATGACAACAATAAAAATAGGCTTTACCAGAGTTGGAAACTATTAACAATTAATCCATGTATCATAATCCCTGTCAAATAAATTTGGAAATCATAGTGATTTCTATTCTTGTGTTTTTAAGTGTTTACATTTGGATGACGGAGATTGTGCCTTTAAAGAAAAATCACATCACAATCACGTCATTCGCAAAAAGAAATGCTTCACCAACAGGGGGTGCACAGCGACCTCACTGTCGAGCCTCAGACACCAGCATGCACACACAAACTCACAAACTACTGAAATCAGGTTTTTTGAGATCTCAAGCAAAACAATAAGAATACCAAAAAACTCTGACTGGCTCCTCTGACTGTAGGAGGAGCAGTGGCTTGTTTCTGAGCTCCTCCTGGCTCAACTTTAAAGGGACAGAGTACAACCACATTGGATACTTGGACTCACAATAACAGATTTTACCACCTGCTTGCGGTTTACCAGAATAGATCAAGACTTTTACTGTATGTTCTTATTCTGATCCAACCCATCACCAGATGGTGATCAGCTGAAACTTAGACTCTTTATTCAACCCGTTCAATCATAATCAAGAGTACAAATCTAGTAGAACAACTCCAAACCTCTGCTTCTCTTGGCCTCTCTTCTCATGGTTCCTCTGTAGTTTCCGTCATGGCTGCTGAAGGCTGCTGAGTATGCGATGCAGATGTAATGAGTCTCATTGACTATATCACAAATGTAGCATTTACTAATTTTCTAATTTATCTCGTCAATTTCTTCAGGGAACTTTCCCTTGTTTTTCCACTTCTGCCAAGCTTTCGGTTTTTGCTGGTAGTGGTTGTAAGTTTGCTCTTATAAATGCAGAAGAGAAACAGTGTGACAGCACATTGCATTTGTGGTTGGATAATGAACAGACTAACTTTGCTCATATTTTCTAGAAATCTCTCAGCTGTATTTGTCTAGATTCATGCGGAGAAGTTATTTTTTTGTTGGCTCATCACCATGGTGGATCAGTTTGATTAAATCTTATGTCCTTTTGGGAGATCCTCAGAAAGTCGTGTAAAAATGTACAGAATATAGACAAAGTGGGTGTGTTGTTCCCCAGATTTGCACGCTTTCAACCACAGACACATTCAGAAGTACAAATATACCACCCTATTGAAAACACACCCATATCTCTAACAATAACACACTCTGCAAACAAAAGAAGATGTACAGCATTGGTTGTTAGAACTCAGTGTACAGTATCTGTCAACTTTCTTCCTTCTCCCATGTAGCACATCGCCATGACACTTGAGTTACTAAATAAACAGCATGCGAGCCTCTCTCCAAAGCAAATGGGCGTTTACTGTGTACCTGCATTACTGGATGACAGGCTGCACTCCCGATTAACAAACTTGTTTGTGAAACCATATTATTTTTCTTTCGGCAGCAGAACTGCAGCTCTGCCATCTAATTTTGCAACTCCATCATCAATAAAGAGTAATGATAACATGTCCTAAAAGCCTAGTTTCTGATATGACCAGAGCAAAAATACAAAAGAAGGCAGAAGTACTCCTGTTCCACGCTGATACACAACCTAAACCCTTCTGCTGCTGCTCCACCGAATATCCGTCTTATAACAGCCTGCAGCCCCGTTTGCTCTTACCTGCACATCGTCTAACCCCCTGCAGCAACTGTCCCTTTATCAATCCTGCCTCAGCTTCTCAGTGGTCCCAAAGCAGACCCAAAACCTGCCTCTTGCATTTGGTTTATCACTGTGGATGAGGAGACATCATTTGCTCCAGATGGAGTGAAAGGCCAAAACTGAGGTAAGATGAACTTAATTAGGAAACACACATCTAATGAGGAGCAAGCATGAGCCTTTTTCTAGATATCTGTGTACTTGCCCCTCTGACAGACAATGTATCGGGCCAGTAAATACTGAACCAGTGGTTTCTGCTGTTTGCTTCACACATCCTTGACTCCAGTTTGTTGACATAAACTCCACCTTTGACTCTGCCTCTCTCTAAAAGAAAACTTTCCCAATTTGTGTGTGACTCTGCTCCTGATTAAAGGACTTTGTGCTGAAGAGGTTTTATTGGTCTGTCTGCTTTGCAGTTGCTGCAACTTAAAGCTAAACTCAACTCAAAGGTGGACTTTGACTACTGGAGGAAGGTTATTGCATACCTGACATGTGAACCTAGTTTTAAGTTTTATAGATATGTTCCATACTACAGAACCAGGTGTTACACCTACAACCATACATGTTGACTCTTCAGTTAAATAGGCACTGTGCAGCATTGGCTGCATTATTTCCAGTCTTTAAGAAAGTCTTCAATTCATATTTCCTCCAGTTGATCTGGACACAGTATGGTCCACTTTTCTGCATTTTCTGCATACAAGGGATTTGTCTTGGTGTTTTGTTCCAGAACAATAAGTCTTAAATAAAACAAGAGAGCAAGGCAATAAGAATAAAAATATACAAAACAATATACATAATACAAAAGAAGAAAAATATATACATATATGTATATATATACAATTAAACCTGTAGAGGTGCAGGTATGTGCAGGGTGGTGATGAGTGTAAATCTTAGTTTTTAGTAACCTCACACTTACTGCATATAATCTACGCGTTTTACACGTTGCAAATTAGACGGAGCAGTTTGAGTTTATGAATGAGTATACCGATGCCAAGCTACGCAGTCTGCCAATGATTAGGATCACTGCACATATTAAATCAGGATTAATGAATGATTGATCCTAATCTTCCAAATCATGTCAACTAGAGCTCCTTGACATGAGCTGAAACTTCACAGTCAAGGCGACTGGACAGTGTCAGATTATAGCCAAGGATTGGATTATCACTGCTAATCCAATTATACATGTGGTGTATCCGGCTGTCAAACTGGTCTCATTCTGAGGATAACACTTTGGAGAGAGTGAATCCACATAGGCCTATTATAGCAGCCTGGAATCTGGATGTTTGACCACACAGAACATCACATATCCTACAAGATCTCTGATTTTGGAGAGGGAGAGCTAACCTTAAGCTAATGCATGCTAATGAATAGTAATTGAATTTAGCACCAAATAGGCTTTAGAATAAACAGATTTTAAGTCTGTTGCTTGTGACATCTGACATAGTGGTCCACCAACCGGAAATAGAAAAAAAATACAACCGATGACGACTTGACTCCACCTCATGATGCCATTTAGCAACAGATGAGCAGCTTACATGCTCATATTGGGCAGCTAGGGATAAGCACTGCCATCGCCAGGGTACCCTGAAGGAGTACTTACTGACTGTGTAATGTTTGTCAGGTCCGCGGTGCTTCCCTGCTCTGTTGCACCGTAGCTGGACTGGATTTTTTTAGCGGCTTTCTCATCCTAAAAGGGAAAAAAAAAAGGGAAATCGGCGCGTGTTGCTGCTGGCAGCGAGTTTCTTGTGTGGCGGATCGCTATGGATGTGCTGTGGATGATACCGCTGCTGCTGATTCCGCTCCTGATGTGGACCAGCAGCACGTTTGTTTTTTATTTCAAAAAGTGCTTTTACGTGGCCTGGATGATGTGTTTGGCCCTGATTACGATCCCCCTGTGTATACTGAAGAGCGGAGGCAGGGACGTTGAGAACATGAGGTGAGTTTGTTTGCATAATCAATGTCGCTCACAGCGCCGTCTGACAGCTAGCCTGCGTTAGCTTGCTAGCTGCTAGCAGTAGCAGCCTTAGTTGATACTAAACATTCAGATTACGTTTGCGAGCGACGTTACCGGTTTTAGGGTTATATTTATACGGCAACACCGTAGAGCCAAGGAGCGTCTAGTCCACCAGTGAGCCTGGCATTTAAAGGGAAACCCAAAAATAAATAAATACTTGATGCATTTTTAATTATGCATATGCTAACATTAGCCCTCTTGACACATTGGCAGCAGGAGCGTGTTAATGTTCGGTTAGCTGAAGACAGGAATGCTAACATTAACATTTACCGTTATGTCTCGTGCTTAGCGAAACAAGTCAGGGCCGATGTGTGTGAAACAATACTGACCTTAGACAGAGACAATTCTCCTCATTATGTTCTCTGTAGGAATGTCTGCAATTTAACTTCGCTCCAGCCAAATGCCTGACATTAGCTAAGTTACATGAGGTGAGCACATAAGTAAGTCTGCACAGTGCACATCACAAGGCAGTCATTGTGTTTCCAGGTCTGCTGTCAGCTTTTTCTCTTTTTTCTTTTTTTTTTTTAAATATTATTTTAAAACAGAAATTAGCCAAAACTCTTATTACTGAATTTTGATCATTCAAGTGTAGCCAGACCCACTGAGTTGTTAGTGCAATGCAGTGAATCCCATTTTTATGAGGCTTTTTAATGTTTTTGTTGAAAGTGAATGCAGCGGATGTTGAGGCCATGCTGGTGACAAAATGATAGAAACAACTTCTGATTTAATGCCATCTGATACAGGACCACAAATCACAACAGCCAACTAAAACCCTCCAGTGGCTAGGAGCATGCTGTAGATACAGATCCTGACTCTGACCTCACCACTGGAGGAAATATGTCATCTTACACTGGACACATACACACTGACCAGGTCAGCTGATACCTGCTTGGTCAGAAATGTAGTCCACCTTTAGTGTCCACTTTGTATGTTTTGTTTTTGTTGTTTCAGCTAAACCTAGATGGTGAGGATGGATTGCTGGACACAAACGACTGCATTCCAGTGATTACCTTGAAGGGATAGATGCCAGATGGCAAGTTCTCCCCGATTAGAGTAGGGTTACTGAATAGTTATGAGGCCCGTCCTCGGTGCAAGCTCGCTTGGCCTTGATCTGCTGACGGCAGCCCTGTCAGTTACAACAGCAGACCTCACTGCCTCGCTGCTCTAGGAATAACTGTTTCACAGTCACATTAGCCATGGTGTTGGTGTCATGTTGCACCAGTGTACCGTTCTGTCAGCTCAAAGGTTATCTGGACCTGTTGACCGTGTCAAAGCCACTGAATCGGGGTCAGACCTCGCACAGGGAATGAAAAGACTTTTTGGATGCACGTTTCACACACTTAACCAGCTCTGGCACAGACAGAGCTGTGTGATTCATCAAGGACAGAGCAGTCTGTCACAGACATTGGCTGTCAGACGAGTACACAAAGGCCTGAATTCTGGGATTGACTACTTGCTCCACAGCTGACTAAGGGGACTTGAATGTAACACAATAAACTATGGAAGGCCAGAACAGGCCCTCACACGAACAGCCAGTCAAAGGAGAAAGAATAGAACTCAAGTTACCATTAATGCGTTTCTTGCATTTCCTGAAACACTCTTGTTGGTTTCAGTGTGTTGTTGATGTGATGACAGAGTTTACAGACACGCAGAGTTATGTGAATGGCTAGTTTTGGCTAAGGCTCCAACTTTAATTATCAGGTAGGATCTCATGACAAGAGATAAAGGACAGAGGCTTAGTTTTCGCTCTCTCTCTCAATTGCTTGAGCTCAGGTTCCTCACTGTGTAATGGCATTTAACATCAGTGGGAGACTAAGCAGTAACATTGTCACTCAGACTATTGGGTGGCTGACCTTTTAAAGTGGACATAGTTTATACTACTCATGTCCTCGTTGATGCCTTTCTGAATGAATTAATCATCTGCCATGTCATTCTGATCCTTTCACCAAGTCCCTGTCTTGAGCAACCACCTGACCTTTAGCACCTGATTTGCTTAAGCACCCATATCTTTGATTGTTGGCACAATTTTTTAGGGACCGTTTATCCACGAGCAGCCAGGCTGTAATCTACGCTAAATGTCATTATGCTCTGCAGGTGCAGAAGGAATTTATTTGGAGACTGATAATGAAATGGACCAGAGGAAAAGCTTAGTGAATTGGCCATAAAAACAATCCAACCAAGATAATTTCATTCCCCTTGAACAATCTTAACAATAGCTGCAACACTGGCCGAGCCATTGCATAACCAGTTGCTTTTGCGCTACACTGAGTGTGTTATCACTGTAATGCAGTGCTGAAAGATAACCCAAAGACCGTATCCCAGTTTAAAGGTTAAACCTGTTCTACTATAGCATACCAGTTAAGCATACAGTATACTGCAAGGCAAGCTTGGCTTCAATTGAGCCAGCAGTGAGGGATGATTGCATTAGGCAGAGTCACAAGGTAATGAATGCCAGTAATAAGCTCAAGAGCTTTCTCGTGTCTTTGATTATCATAACATTGTGACTTTTCCCTTTTTGATATAGTAATTGAAATTTCTCCTGGTTTGATGGTCAAAAATGGAAGGCAAATTCATCATTACCCAGCCCCTCTTACAAATTGTGAAAAAGCTAAGCGCTTGGCAAGAGATAGTAAGGTAAATGTAAAATATGCACAGTATATCATATTACGGGTTATTAGAAGATCATTCAAAGAGAAGTGAAAATCTGATATGCTGCTCCTGCCACAGCTTTAACTCTGGAGTTCACAAAGTCAGCTCTCGTTTTTGGAGTTTTCGCTATCAGTCTTATCAGTTATGACAACATCTTACTTCCTGGCTCAACCAACAACCAGTCTGACATTAAAAAGATCATTATGTCATCTAAACCACTTACTATGTTTTAAGCGGAAATAAAGGCACATACATTTTTTGACCAAACCCAAAATGTCTGTTTCAATTTTCCATTAAAATCTAATGGATGTGAACTTGCTCCCTGGTCCAGCTTTTGCCGGCTGTACTTACTGTTTTATATTGGTCATTTCCAGTGCATACACCTCATCATCTCTGTTAGCTCTTAGTAGTTGGAGTAGTAGTAATAGTAGTAATAGATCAGGGAAATTGCACTCTGATTATGCTTGTTTATTTTCCTCAATAGTCCACAAAATGTACGTTTGTTACATGCCAATGAAGTCATTAGTAGCCAGTCCGAGCATCTCTGAGTCCCTAAAGCTGTACCTTCATGGGGCACTGTTTCAGCAACATCAAAACAAGACTCAGATTTTATAAGTGCATGAGGGATTTGTTCATTTGTGAGAAATCAGGCTCCTGTGACCAAACTGTGACAGACAAAACGGCAAATCCGTGCTCTCCTCATTTAGAGCTGTTCAGCTGCCATTCCAAAACAGAGTTTATGTCCAGCAAATGCTCCGTTTAGTATTTCCGTCCTCAGTGAAAGGGTAAAAAGATAATCAGCTCTGGCATCAGGGTGAAATAAAGGCTATTAAAATGTACTAAGTGGCTTTGCTCTTTTCAGGCCCATGATTATAGTGAGCGTAACCACAAAGAATTACCACAACAAGAGCTTTGATCAGTCACTTTCTTTTGTTTCAGAACAGGATATTGGAAATGATTGTTGGCAATGGTGAATTATTGTATCTATTCCAGCTTTCTCTCTATTTATGTGATGCTCCAACTTCAGATGAGTGCAAACTTGCAAAGGGTGGAGTCCTAGATGACAATCGAAAAAGCTACGAGTGAAACCATGAACCCTAAATTACCAGCAGATTGGCTGAAGGTATTTTTAACATGAGGGCACATCAGGACAACAGGAGGAGGGAGATGTTTTCGAGGGGGATATGATTCACTGATGAGGAAGGGACATGAGGTATTTTCTGAAGTGATGACTTCTCCGGCTGAGACAAATGATGGCGAGGGAAGGTCATCTACGATGGTGGTGTAACAGAAGCCAGTTTTGGTATGTTGCACCGGCTACTTTGTTAACCAAAATTTGTGGTTCAGGTTTGCATAGGAAAATTCTTCCCTCCTTTTTTTTTTTTCTTTTTTTTTAAAAGGTAAATAAGTTGTGGCTATATGGTCAGTAGGACACTTTAGTAATAGCAGATTGTTTTTAGTAAATATTATTTGATTACTTCGACTTGCTCAGAGTTCATTAGCTTCCTAAATAAATTGGAATTTTTGGGATGAAATGTTTTTTCTGTTTTCATGTAACACAGCCAAAGAAGAAACACATTAAATTGAGACAGCAAAAACAAAATATGGTCTGCATAAAGAGACATTTTTTGTTTTTCAGCCATCTTTCTGGTACATTCATGCCACTTAAGGCCTGTAAAATGAATCACATGGAGAAAGTTTGAGAGGGATAATCAAATGAAACTAGGTAAAGTTAGGGTGTTAGGTAGCCATCTTGTCTGCAGGCCACGTGACGCTCGGCACAGAATTGCATTCTTCATTTACAATTCCCTTTTTGTCCCTGTTCAAGTGGTCATTTCTCCAAATTCAACATCAAATGCCACTTTTAATGACTGCTGCAGTATCAAAGTTATTCAACTCCCTGAATAGATTCCCTCATAAGAGCACTCAATTGCAAATCAGATGTTGTCTCAAGCACACCTGATGCAAATAATCATGATCCTCATTAGTCTCATGAGGTGTACTTGAGACAGAACACATATACACGGACTGCCTACGGGTTTGTTCACAGTGACGTTTGGTTGCATGTTAGAAATATGGGTAAGTCCAGAGAAGGAGAGGAGATCATTACCTTGCACAAACAAGGAAAATGATACAAAAAGATAGCAAATACACAGTATGTTCTTAACGATACTGTTGGAAGCGTAGTTTACAAGTTCAAAGCTCAAGGAACACTACACTTCCGGGATGCGGCAGAAAGAGGAAGCTATCAACAGCTGCCACCACAGACGGGTGGCCAAAACCCCTCAAGTGACTGCAGAACACCTGCAGCAAGACAGGTTTCTGTTTCTACAGATTAGATTTCAGATTTCAGACCAGATTTCAGATCAATGTTACTCCATGTGCTTGAGGAGAGAAACTGTCGATTGGCGGGAGAAGGCAGGTTTTTGAAAGGGTTATAGGTGCCAAAGAGAAAATGATATGGTGTGCTTGGTGAAAAACGATCTTATTTAATTAAAGTAAAAGCATGTTAATCTGCATGATCAAATTGTGACACAAGCCTCTCTGGATCCGGTTGTTTAGAATCACATTGAAACTTTTCCAAGTCATGGCAGAGGTCACCTTGGGTATGTCTTAACAGAACTGTTATCTTCTGTTTCTGTACAAAGGAAGACTTAATAAGTCTAAAAACCCTGGGCCCTGAACAGAAGGGGCATAAACAGGAAACGTCAGTGTGGATCTTTTTTTTTTTTTCTTTCTATGTTTATCAGTTAACTTAAAGTGGAACACAGGTGACAGGTCTTGAAGCCCCATTAAGTAACCTGATTGTTGGCAGAGCATATTCGCCAGCGGCTACACAGTGTGAACCATTAACCATAGATAATATCAATATCACAATTACTATATGTATTCTGAAAATGTGACTTAATCTTTGCCTTATGCAAAAGTAGGTTAGCTAACACAGTAGTCATAACAGGTTTATAAGATGGAGATATGGTGGAGGCAGCTTTTTCTTTCTTCCCTAGAAAAATCAATGAATGCACCTTCTCGCTTAATCAAGAAAGTAATTAGCAGATTAATTGATAATGAAAAAATGCCCTTATGTCTGTACTACACAATTCTTTTATTGTAGGTATCTAAAAAATGAAGTGCTGAAATTGGATAGACTGCATGGAGTTACATTGGGAAGGCTTCACTTTTCATTTTGTGTTTTTTTTTTTTTTTTTTTTCCAGAGGCACACAGGCAGATGGTAGGACAATCTTTCTCAAAGCTTACTGGAGCGTACTTACTACAGGCAATTATTTAACCAACCAAGAAACAAACAGTGCTAATAGGGATGTTGTACATGGTTAATTTACCAGATATATTGTATTTTTAAGTCCTGCCGATATTATCTGATTCAGGTCACATTCTTAATGTCTGAGCTGGTATTCTTACAACAGACTGTAATAGCTTTAGTATTTATTGGGCTTTCTACATTCCACTCTTTCTTTCCAACCAAAGTGGGGGTCTTGTTAATAACATGTAGCCTACATACTGCACTCACATGACTGTGAGCGCTAACCTGTACGTATTCAAGACTGTAATTAACCTTTTTCCCCTCCAGGATTATCCGCTTCATGGTTCGTCATGTGAAGTATTTCCTGGGTCTTCGATTTGAGGTGAGCGGTTGGGAGCAGCTGCAGACAGAGGGACCCTATGTCATCATCTCCAACCACCAGAGCTCCCTGGATGTCTTGGGTGCGTACCATACTGCTTACATGTGTGACTATAAATAATTTTGACATTGATTTCACAAATGACAAATATAATTTTCCTCTCTTCATCTGGCAGAAAACGTTCTCTGTGTGCAGTCCATGTCTATTTGAATAATGATGCATTTGGATCAAAAATGAAACGGGGACTATGGTGATGACTTTGAGCTTGAACAACCTTATCGTTGTTTACTTGCCCTGTTCAAACACTGGAGAGACTCTGTATTAACAAGGCTAGGATTCCTTCATGAAAGTGAACACTTACAAATCAGATGTTTGGAAAACTCCCAAAACTGGCTGAAATATCTTGTTGGTTAATTTTGATGCAAGATGGTTGTGCAAATAGCAGCTTTTTGCAGTTCAAAGTTTGTTTTTATGTTCATCTCTGGTCTTCTGAGATTCAAATAAGACTACGCGTAACTGGGGTGGTAGTGTTTCACTCACAGCACTCCACCCTGTGCAATGTGACGCCATATTTGATGCACTGGGAGTTTTCTGGACACTTTCAGTCCTGCATGAGCAGCAGTCCCCTGCAGTTCACGCAGGACTTGTGGATGAAAGAACTGTACTGTTTGACTGGTTAACCTTCGTCAGCGGGGATATTTGAATCCACTCCTGAGTATGCATGTGGCCAATCCTCACTTATTGGCCAATAAAACGGACAAGCTGCCACCACACAGTTTATCTAAGTATTATCCCCCATGCTTTCCAGGACTGTATGCATTTTAGAGTTTTAGGGAAAACAAGTAGAGGCACCATGTGACATCCAGCAACATCAATTCATATAAAAGCAAAGATTTTTAGTCACCTGAGGAGCTGAGAAGTCTTTTTTTTTTTTTTTTTTGGTCAGTGTTGACATCCCCTTGTGGGAGGGAGATGCTACAACACCATGATCCCGAAGGGTTTTAATGGAGAGAGCTGTAGTCGCAAACTGCCTAAATACGGTGCCTGCTCTGACTGCTGACCTGGATGAGCTCACTGACACCATGATACAGGAAACCATCTCATCACACTGTAGACAATTAACAACTGCCTGATGACCTGAATGTATTTTACTGTAGGGTTGTCAGGCCCAGACACTGGAAATGTTTCAGAGGTAGTTCAGTTCTTTGTGTTGCCTCAAAACGCCTCTGTCAGCACTCATTTTAAAGTTTAATATAGCCAATCGATTATGTCTTTGTCAAATCTAATGACGTTTGATTTTACGTTATGATTTTATCCTCAACGCAGCAGCTTGGCATTGACTGCTGGTCAACACAGAATTCATGGGCCGCAGTCAGATTTCATGTATGTTCTGTTGTCTGACAACAGAAACAGAAAGTGAATTTTGATGCGTTCAAATTCACAATATATTTTACAGTACTAAAGAGAGCAGCCAGCTGTGACGATGCCGGATCCCGCGCACATTTGCAGATAGTTGCTGTCTGGTTTGGATCGGCCACCCAACAGTACAAGGACAGACTTGGATAAACAGTCGGGCTAAGACAGATTGCACTGAAGGTTAGGCAACAGTCCTGCTAAAACTGGGACAAATGTAAGATTATACCAGCTTTGTGCTGACGAAGGGTGTTTGAAAAGTGCAGGATGATTTGCAGCAGAGCATCATGCAACCACAGAAATATTTGGCACAGAAGATCAATGAAGAACCGATTGGTTAATATGTACACTGATTTTAAAAAAAAAAATAAAATAAATAAAATGTACGTATATGTCTGGCCTCACAGGACCTGGACTGATATTAAAGCTGTTAAAGTGATAAATTTACTGAATACCATTTAAAATCTGTTGTTTCGATTCGTTTCTCCTCTACCTGATCTCCTGATTCAGTTCCTTTGTGTTTGTCTATGGCTTTGCGTCTGTGGGCGTGTCTTTTAGCACTGTCTCATTCTTCTTGGTCCTAAATCTGAGCGTCGAGGACACCAACTTAGCAGAGGTAGATTTTTCTCTCCATCACCGGCAGGGAGAGCGTGTTTTTCAGTGCCGGTGAGTGATGAGGGCGGGCTCGAGGCCAGGGTAGTGACAGCAGGGGGAGAGTTGGGCATCTAATTAGCGCTGAGAAAACTCAGCATGAGTCTGATTTGGCGTTCCAAGTTGCCATGCCAACTGCTACACCCAGCCATTAATAGCTGCTCATCCTGGAGCTGATGTGTTGGGACCTTAAGGAACCAAGATCCCTCTCACTCTTTCTGATGTCATGTTGTTTCCGTCTGCGTTTTTTTTTCTCGCTTTAGTACAGGCATAGTATAGGCTCTACTACAAGGGTTTGCCACCCTTTATCCTCACACACCGATCTCTCTTCACTAATATCGTGTGTGTGTGTGTGTGTGTGTACGGAGCCTTTGCACCAGCTGTCTATTGCACGAAGGTTAATCAATTTCGTAATGTAACCTCTATTCATAGGGATAACTCTCATTGATAAAGTGAAATTTCTTTTCCAAAGGCACGTCATTACATCAGCAGGCTTTACACATGATGAGATCCAGAAAGTTGCATTTAGTCATTTGTTTTGCCACTGTTTAAGTTATGGACTTCTTTTAAGACACCCGGTTAGAGACTCTATATTTCTTTGCTGCTACTTTGAATTCATCTGGTAGAAAACTCATGCTTGTGGTCACATACTGTCCTTATTCAGCATGACTTACAGACTCACTTTACGTGGAGATGAGGTTACACATTTCACTTACAAAGCATTTAACGTTAATGGTTCTCATTTCTGATGCTTTGTAAAAACAAAAACCCAACAGTACCTCTGGCTGTTCGATGAGTAAGCTTCTTCTCCTGTGTTTCTCAGGCCTGATGGAGATCCTACCAGACCGCTGCACCATGATCGCTAAGAAGGAGTTGATCTACGCCGGCACAGTGGGTCTCATTTGCTGGCTGGGTGGCATCGTCTTTATCAACCGCAAGAAGACGAGCGATGCCAAGAGTGTCATGGCTGAGGCTGCCAAGACCATGTTAGAAGAAAAGGTAACCTGGCTATAGTTGACACAGGATACAGTTCTGTCAGTGATGAGAGAAGGAACAAACTAGTACTACGGGCTTTTTGCTTGTTAATACAAGATTATTTGTCACATTCATTTGACTCTTAGCTTCTTGAGCTTGCTTTGTTTTTGCACTTCATCTGTCACAAGGGTCTGCTTTTGGACACTTTGGCACGGGCTGATTTGCTCTTCAACCTCAATGTCCTTGTACCTCCACAGATTCGTCTGTGGGTGTTCCCAGAGGGAACGCGAAACCAGAGAGGCGACCTGCTGCCCTTCAAAAAAGGGGCTTTCCACCTGGCAGTGCAGGCACAAGTGAGTAATTTTTCTCCTTAAAATGCCCTTTTGTGTTTCTGTATACTGAGTAAACCAAGTGCAAGCTGTCCTATCTAGATATTTATACATGTGAATTAAGCCAACATTTCACGCCCTGTAATGCACAACCTCATCCTGTTCATTCACTTAACCCTGCTGCCAAAAAGGGCTCTGATGATAGTGGCTGTGCTCCAGGGACGCGTCTGCCAACTTTTGTCTCCTAAAAGAGAGACGGGGTAATGTTGCCAGCGATGTGCTGGTTCTAGACACATGGGGGAGCTAGCAACCCTATATGGCACAGGGCAACATTATGATTTAACCATATCCAGTATACGGATGGTGGCACGCATAGACGGTGCTGAATCAGCCAGGGATCTGTGCAAGGACTGCTTGAAAGGGTCAGAGTAGTTTGATGTGTTTACACATGAGCATTGTCATTGGGATATTTCTGTTTTGGTCTTCTTTGAAACTGTCCTCAGTTGTGTGTGTGTGTGATGTAACCATCTCCACCCATCAAACAATCAGAGGGAGGGCGGACGCAGCTCCCAACGCTGGACGACTCCCTTGTAATCGTCAGTTCAGCTGTGTGCGTTTATGAGCTTTATCTTTGCATGCGTGCAGGTGGTGCAGCACACACTCAGGGTCAGACAGGCTGAATGAATTACAAAAACACAGTAGAATGAGATCTGGCGAGAAACGGCGACGTGGTTCACCCCTGGTGAAAGTGTTGGTATGCGTGCTTGTGTGTGTGTTTGTATGCGTGAGCACATTTTTCTTGTTGCTTGCTGCTAAAGATTAATATCAGTTCGGTTCAGATAAGCACCGAGACTGAGAGGCTACAAAAACGAGGCCCCGCTGCTCCTTATTGGCAAACAGATTTCCTATAGGGGCTCAACTTGCTCTACATTTCAGAGCCTGCTTATATGTGCTAATATGTTTTATAAATCGTGCTTCCATGCCAACAGACACACCCAATTTGGAAATGTGTCTGTGCGTTGGTGCGAGGTGGCAGAATAACTTCACTTGAGGTCTGGAGAATAGAATCTGTGTTTATGGTTTTCCTTGTTCAGCTCACTTTACACTTGAGACCATTCCTGTGTGAACATGGACTATTTCTATCTCTGTGTTTTGCTTCTGCTCAGTCAAAACGCAGCCTTTTCATTTGTACCCAGCCGGCCAGATTGAGTAGAAGCAGGACAGCCCCCAGGGGGAGCCACGTTTGGCTCAGCCAGTCCTGTTGAAGGGCCACTCGGGGGGGCCTCGAGAGAGCAACTCGGCCTCTATTAGCAGCAGTGGAGGAGATGGAGATTGCTTGTGTCGTACTGATGACACAGAGAATGTGATGGTGGCTCAGTCAAGCATTTCTGTCTGAGGCTCTCTTATTTGGAAACAAATATAGTTTAGGAGTCAGTTTACTTTAGATTTGTGTGCGCAGCATGAAAATTTGGAAGTAATAATAATATTTTGTGATTGCTTCCTCTTGTTTTTCAGGTACCCATCATACCCGTCGTTTTCTCCTCCTACAGCAGCTTCTACCTACGGAAAGAAAAGCAGTTCAAATCGGGTAATTCAACTTGCAAGCAGTCCTTTCTTCATGTGACATCTGTATCTGTATGCAAAAAGCTGCTCGACGTTCCGTGAGACTGAAACTGACGGTGAAGTTTTGTGTCTCTGCAGGGACCATCAGATTGAAGATCCTTCCGAAGATCGAGACAAAGGGGATGACGTCAGATGATATATCATCCCTGTCTGACAAATCCTACAACGTGATGCGCTCCGCCTTCCTGGACATCTCTGAGTCCGTCACCCAGAGCAACGGGCCGTTGAGGCACTGAACATTTACCACACTCCCACCTCTTTCTCCTCCCTCTCCCCGTCTGAGACCCATTCCTCCCCCAGACCTCCCCGCTCTCCCCTGGGTCGTCCCATTACCTGGCCAGGAAACAACATGACACAGGTCTCTTGTCATGAAATCTCTTCTTGTCTAGTTGACGCCTGGTCCAGTCCGCCTACAGCACAGTCAGTCCCGACCCTCACTGTGTCTGCAGCAGCGCCGGCAGCAGCGCTGCTCTGCACGCCGTGAGCGGAGTGACGGACGGCAAGCCGAACAGTGTGGATGTGTGTTGTTCTTCATGCATGCCTTTTGGATGGCTCTGTCCACCTTCATCTCTCTCTGGCTTTCGAAAGCCTGGCTTTATAATTGTCTTACTTTATCACCATTTTGTACTTTTCTTTGGGCCTTTTTCTTTTCTTTTTTTCTCCATCTGCCTTCTGTTCAGCAGATAAATCTTGGCATTTTCTCTTTTTCTGCTCATAAATGTCCGCGGATATTCATGTGCTCCTGTCATGCTGCCTTTGTTTTAGTTCTCTTTGGACTCCTCTTCTTGCACGCACACACATACACTTTCAAAGCACCCCATCTCTTTTCCTTCCTTTTCCTATTAGTGTATTCTTCCCCCTTTCTGCATTCCAGTCTAAAGACAGATGACATGGGGTCTTCATGAGCGGTGGAGTGTGTGGAGGTCAGAGGTCGACCATGAACTTCCTTGGTTCTGTCGCTGTGAATTCGTCTCTAAATCCAAACTGGCTCTTCGACCCAATGACTACTAGCTCCACGACATTCTCCACGATGTCAGAAAGCAAGAAATCCAAGGTTACAAGATACAGTGTATAACAATAGCACCCATCTGTACTGATTTAGTGGACTAAAGCGAACTGATCAGTTTTCAATGTTGTGCATTGTCGGTGTATCATTGTGCATTCTTTCACTTTTCCTCTCCAAAAGATTAGAGATAGCGTGCGTGCAGCATTGAGCAGCAAGTGTCTTCTCGCCGTATTCTGTATTTTTATTTTCTATTTATTTCTACATCGGATAATGTAGTTTTGTGTTTTTTGTTTTTTTTTTTAAGGAGGGATCACAAGTTCTTTGCTCTGTGGACAGAACTCACAAGTGAACCTATTTAAGATGTGTCAAAAAGGTGATTTCATACTGTGCAATGTTTCAGCATTACTGTTCCAAAGTGCAAGCTACCTGCTGTGCCATGATGAAGAGTCTTTGGGAGGTTTCAAATGTAAGCCCCATGATTATCTCACTATGACCTGCTAAGTCAGTCATCATGTGACTGATTTCACTTTACCAATGATAGAATTTCCCTTTGCTGGTGATGTACAATAGTTCTTGCTGTTGGGAAGGGGGTACAACTCGTGTAGAATTGTGAAATAATTTAGATCTCAAGCACTGTTTGACTTGGTCCAATTTTATTTGTTGTGATTAATTTGAAAATTCTCTAATTACTAACAAAACTAGCACACTCAAGTCTACATCTCAGAAGAGTTTCAGGGTTGTCCTGTTTTTTTCAATATGAAAGTGAAAAGGTGAATAACACTGTTTTAGCTGTGATGTTCTTAATCTAAAAGGAGAATATGAGATTATTATTATTATAAAAAAAATAGTGGAGATTTTGGCCTTAAGTTTGATTGGTTGTTTTGTTGCACTTTGGATTCTTCAGCTAGTGCGCTCACGATCAATTTGTGTTTTGTAAAACGTACTGACAATGATTTCTAACCAGATAGAACTGACTGAACCGGTTTTAGTTTACATCCAGGTCTTAAATTTCACGTTGCTCACTGCCTTCACACTGACTCGCTTATTTCGCCGCTTTTGCCCATCAAACACCATCTGAGAATGTATTTCAGCATTCAGGATATTTGTGTACAACTAATTGCATCTTATTGTCATATTTCTTTGAAGTTCTTGTATTACAGTGCGATGTTGTCTCTCATGCAGTTGGCATCAAATCTAGGTAATGTATTTATTGACCATTAAATGTTAAATTTAGACTGATTTCTCGTGCGCACAAGCCTTCTGCGGAGATCGTCTTGTGAATGGATTTATCAATACTTTGGTACTAAGCCTGTACTCTGCTGTTCATAGTTAGCTGCAACAGTAGTTTTAGCGATTCCTGCTGGGCTCTCGGCTTTAAGTACATGTGATGGTCAGGATTTCATTTAAGTTCAAGGCCAGTATCAAATATGAGCCCCAACTAATTTGATTCTATATTCTTTTTTTCCTAGTTTTAATATATTTATTAACTACTATTAACTATTTTTATTATCTCTAAGAGCCAACTTTACCTTTGCAGCAAGTGGTTTGAATGTTATAAAGTACTCTACCAAATTGATTTCTTCCAAAATATGAATTATACCATATAAATTTTGCTAATGGAGTGTTTTATTCATTTATTTTCCTGTTAAGTTCTTGGTTATTTTGTAATAAATGTGCGATTTGTAAGCTTTGTGTCATGAGCTTGAACTGGCTCTGCAAAACAACCCCGCCGGTTGATATTGGACAGTTGTTTACGAACTAATATGTAAGATATTGGAAAAGATTCAAAGTATTCTGAACCCTAATAAAGCACTTTTCATGCTGAGTTTGGGTGGAAAAATACAAAGGACTTCAAGTTTTCTCTGATTTTTCACCAAAGCTATTAAAGTGTAATTGGTTGTAGCTTTAGATGGATACGAGAAACAGAGCTGACATCCTGCAGAGCTTTGTATGTGTGTGGTCCCTTACTGTGTGTGAGTGTGTGTGTGTGCGCGTGTGTGTGAGAGAAAATTTGCACACATGGTATAGATGCCCATTATAGTATATCTGGTTAATATTGATGTACAGTAGTGTTCTTGATTTCCGCTATTCTGGGTAAACGTGAATGCCTTGCATAAGACTTAATAAAAATTCATTCTTTTTTTCGTAAGTGGTCGTGCACTGAAATGCCTGCTTTGCCTTCCTCTGTGATTTATATTGCAGTCAGTGGAGGAAAGTAACTCAGTACATTTATTCCCATCTCATGTATGTGATTCCTTATTTGTAGATTAACAGTTTGCATAGTGCAAACACTGCAAACGTCTTCATCTTTCCAGGTAATCTGTCTCAGTGAGTCCTAAAAGTATTTCAAAATTCAGTAAAAGTTATTTTACTCTGAAAATGGCCATCCAGTATGAGTACTTGTAACACTTTAATTACAAATTCCCTGTTTGCTTTGACCTCAGTAAAACTTGAAATACTTTTATTCGAGCAACTGATCTGAATTCTCCCTCCACCACTTACTACAGTACATATATAGGAGAGATCAACTGCAGACATGCACTGTTGTCGTAGCTTAATGGATGGTTTGTCTTATATCAGCAGTGAATACAGGACCATGTATTTGCAAGCATTACCCAGTAATCTTTTCATATTAGTGATCACACGATGTTTTTGATTACGATTTTTATTACAAAATGTTACAAAACTAGGTAAAAAATGTCTATTGGTGCACTGCGAAATAACTAAAAGTAATCATAATTTAAATAGATAAATACAGATGTCCATGTCTGCCTCAGGACAGTTGGGGCTTTGACAGAGGACACAGCTGCACTGATGCAAAACAAACAGACACAAAGTGGCCAATTTGACCTCTGACCCTGGGGGGGGGTTGATTCAGATGTTGAAGGGATGATGTAACGCTGAAACTGACCCTGTCACAGGTACTATTACAAAATAAAGAATAAAGTAATCCAACAAGAAAAGTACATGGAACCGTTGGGAATAGTGAAAATCACAGATGATTTGTGCGATTATTTCGTCACAACATAGCAAGCTGCCTTCTGCCACCCCTTTCTGACAATCACCAGCCATCTCGGTGCGTACAATCTCTTGTAGGTTTGTGTCATTATTAACTTCACTGAACTGTTGTGGGGCCGGTGATCGGTGGCTAATTCTCCTGGCAAGAACCTGCAGGGGAGAAGAATGAAAAGAGTTACTAAAATGTACGATGTACCCTGAGACTATGCTTTGATGTCATTGTTCCTGCTGTAATCCTACCTGAGGGGAATGGCAAAGTAAAGATTGTTGGCGTGAGATTTTTATAGTTCATGATCTGAAGTCCCAAAATGTAATAATTGACCACAATGTAATAAAACCAAATGTGATGAAGTTCATAACATAATAAAAATCTCCAGTTTCTCCAAGGTAGGGTCAGGATTCCACGTGGACGTATAATACCATTGATTGATGTGCTTTAATTCTAACCTGATCTTACAGACATGAGTAAAAATGATAAAAACAAGCTTGGTTTGGCACCTTTACAGCTTTACTGTTCTTCATGCTACTTAAAATTCATCGTTTTCTCTGGAATAAGCACTCACTGTTCAGCACTGGACAGTGTGTCAATCAAAGGCCAAGCACTCAGTGACCTGCAATCCCTGCAAGGCCACACGTGGGCATGTGCAAGAGACTGCAGGTTTGTGCATGTGCATGTGTATTGGCTTTTTTAAAAAAATGTTAAGTGTGTTTAAGGGTTGCTAACATGCTAAGCTAGGATGGTGAGCATTGTAAACACTACCTGTATGTTTGCATGCTGAGTTAGCATTTAGCTCCAAGCATCAATGTATAATTGTATATGTATAATTTCACGTATACTTTGATCTACTGAACTTATTAAGTTGGAGCCAAAATTGTTATTACGTTAGAGGCACAAGATTCTATTCTATTATTGGATTTTTATTAATATGAGCTGTAATTTATTTTACTTTATTACATTATGAATCATTGTTACATTTGGACTTCTACACAGTCTCTGATATTTTTGAAGAAGGTTAAAAACCATCTCCGTTTCCTTGGGATACAAAGCTCCAGAGGTGCTCGACTAAAAATTGGATTTTCCCTCCTAAGTGCTGTGGTTTCAACTTTGAAAAATCAAAAAGGTCAGCCTGTGGTCACTCACATGTGCCGAGGCGCTCCTCCAGGAAGCCGATCTGCTCGCTGAGGGAGTCGATGCGGTCTAGCTGCTGGAAGGAGTGGGACAGTAAGGTGGTTTTCTCCGACAAGCCCTCGTCCAGCGACAGTGGGAAAAAGCTGCTGAAGGGCTCCAACACCAACTGCAACTTCTGCTCAGAGGGAGAGGGAAGGAGAGGGAAATGAGAAAAAATAGAAAATCGCTCCAGAGAAGGACAGTTACGCACCTTATGAAACAAATAAAATTAACAAGACCTACAGGGAAATTACACTTAATCAGTTAATCTTTATTTTCCCTTTATGTTTGCTTCATTTAGCAGAGGAAGGATTTTAATAAAACCCGTGAAAAATGTAAAAAGCCATTGTGAAGGTCTGGCATTTCAAAGAATCTTGGGTTTGGGGATTAAATAACATCTAGGATTTTACACCATATCATCATGCGAGGAGCAGAGAGGTCCCTGGTGAGCGCGGCTGGGAGGCATCAGGGTAGGTGGCTTTTATTTGTGTGTTTTTAGTTTGAACATGTGTTCGTGTGTTTTCTCACGTACCTTTTCCAGGAGCTCCACTCTGTTCCTCAGGCTCTGCACCTCCTCCGTCACATTCTCCACCAGGCCGAACCTCCCACCTGGAGAAACCACACAGACACAGAAACATACGTGAGAAAGACTACAGACTACAACGTTTGAGTCTGTGGAAACCGACTGAGGAGGAGTAGAGAGGAGGGTCAGGGTGTAGATCAAAGCCTAGAATGATGTGTGTTTAATCCTCTAACTCAGATCTAAAGTTTATATCTCAGAAGATTCCTTTGAGCAGCTTGCCCCTCATCAACCCTTCCCCACGAGTGATTCACGGCCACAGCAAAGTCTCTTAACTATGAGCTGCAGAGAGGCTGGGGGAATTCAGGGCACTAAGGGGAATCATGGATATGGGAACGGACGAAAAAGCTGATACACAAGCTGAAAGAGAGGTCACCAGAAATAGACGTGCACTCATTCATCGCTCCTGCGAACATGCATTGGTTACTGGGAAGCATCTGCCGGCTCCACCCGGGGGGAATGTCCCTCGAGCAGGAGGGACCCAGATTAGGATGCAAAAATTAGGGACCCGTTGCTTTCTGGCTTTAGCAGACAGACCTAGAAGGGCTCAATCTCTCCCAGATGTGGTCTATTACTGAGACAAAAATGAGTTGAGAAACAGGGTGAGGAGGATGAGGGGGAGGATAAGGGGGGAGCAGGCGATGACCCAGCAGACCGGGTTGATGGAGCTGGAATGAGAACACAAGTGTTGGCCAAGAGCACGGTGAAGACGGGGGGGGGGGAAAATGAGGAAGATGGAGATCCGCAAATGTAGTCCAACACTCCTCCACAGCAGCTTGACCGAGCCAGAGCGATGGTCTGCTTTTCTGAGCATTTAAACCTGTGTTTGTATGTGTGATCTCCATCAACATCACTCCGACGTGTGCATACGAACAGATCATGGAATGCAGTCTCAAGAAAAACACCCCTGCCGGCCTTCCTTTTTTACATCTGAGAGCTGAGCGTTGAAACTGAGCACGCTCCCATAAATAACCTTCCTTTCTCTTTCACCAAACAAAGATCTGTCACATTTCGGCTTTTTTATCCAGCTTTCTTTGTGTGTTTTTGCTGACTCAGCAATACTTACGGGGCTCTCGTGTGGAGCCATGGGAGTGAGCGCTCTCATTTTAGCTGAGGCGTTCCATTTTGTGTGAGTTTGGTCTTTCTTGTCTACAGAAACACTGATAAATAGAAGGGAGCTTGGATCAGAGCCCGAGAAATTTGGCAACGTCAAATCTACATTGAGATATTTCTTTTTTTGATAGTACATGAAACAGTTTCCCCTTTAGATTTACAGTTTGGTGACTCACAAAAATCCCCAAAGGTTGACAGATTTGGGATAAATCAGAAAAAGGTGAGTCCTCTTAGGGTTTCATGTTGCATTAATTCCCAAAAAAGAAATAACGCTGACACAGAAGAGGAATTAAAAGGAATATCCTCAGGTCAACAAACGCATTTGTAGACATGGAGGGGGGTCGTATTATGTTGTTGCTAAGATACAGGAGGCGCACACAAAACGAAAAAAATCGACTTTTTCATGGTGAGAGAAAACATTGCAACATTTTGAGGGGAACTAATGGAGTGTGCGGGATAAAAATATGTCTGTATTAACATGGGAGCTCTATTAATGTCAGATGTTTGCTATACTCACAGGACTCATAGGAGTCAACTGAGTCATTATCAAAAACCAAGCGGTCCCCGTCTCACCGCACAGGCCCAGACCACAAGACATCTGTCTGGAGTCGGCACCAGTCGCAGTGCATTATTACTCACGGTACGAGTTGAGAGTGGCATAGCGCGTACCAAAAGTAATAATGGACCGCGAAGCTGGCTATGTTCGTTTCTTCTGTGCTCCAGACACTTTGCTGCTGCAAAACACACAAAATTACACTCAGCGAATGCACGCACACAGTCCTCATTTACCCGCATCGGTGTGACCACCCACTGTTGCCTGACTGTTCTGGGTGGCAGAGGGAGGAGGAGGAAGGCTTTGACAGGAGCGGCCATCTCCAGTGAGCCTGAAACCATCTCTGCACGCACATCGATAGCTGCCAGCTGTGTTCACGCACTCCTGGGCGCACAGCCGCCGCTCGCCACACTCGTCCACATCTGACCGACGAGAAAGAGAAAGAAACTGGTTTGTGTGCGTGTTTGTGAATATGGTGGCTGTTCAGAAAAGTGTGAGTGTGTGTGTATGCGTGTACCTGTTTGGCATTGGTGCCCCGTCCAGCCAAGCGGACAAGCACACTGGTTGGGTCTTAAACAGGTGCCTCCATTGACACAGGGTTGTCCACACACAGCTGGAACAGACATTTAGAGGAATAATCCAACACTCAAAATATCCTATCAAGGATCTCTAAATGTAACTAATTAACACACTAGATCTCATTTGTTTAAGCTGTACAAAATGATCATTTGTGATTTCTAAGCTAAGATCACCATCTCCTGACTGATTTTCTAGTGTAGCTCTGGACAAGAAAGTTCATTCACACGTTTCCTGAGTTTCCTTTTCCATTGAACAGATGCAGGTAATACAAGCTCGGAGCACACATAAACCACAAGTCCCTCCAGGTTACCTTGGTTGCAGTTGTGAGAGTGAACTCTCCGCCAGCCCGGGCAGCACTCTGGGTAGAAATGAGAGGGAGGTGCTGCTCTGCTCACCTGCCGGTACACCACTGAGTACACAGTCCTGTGGAGCAGAAACACAGACACCCACAGTTAGGGATTCCTGGTTATTCGTGATGCTGTCATCGCCCTCGTGTGTGGTTGAGCCAGCCAGTCTTTTCCACATTTTGTCAGACCGAAAGAACGCTGATGAGAGAATGGGACTTTGGTGGAACATTGAAACCACGGACCGCTGACATCTAAGAGCGTGTCAGAGATGAGATAGGGATGGAGGGAGGGAGCAAGGCGCAGGGGAAGAGATGCAAAGTCAGATCGAAATTCTGAGATTTCGCCGCAGCCTGCTGAGACTCTGGTATGTTTGGTTTGCATGGAGAGATACAAGGTGGAAAATGTTGGCAAAAACTAAAAGCGATAACAGATGTGTTTTCTGGAAAACAAAAGGAATAAATAATTTAATCAAAGTTAGGAGAACCACCATCGGGAATAGAGGCCTGAAATTGCCCAGATAATGAGCAAAAGAATGAAGAAACTACATCCAGAAGTGAAATTGAATTTAGGTGGTGAGGGAAGAGTTAAAAAAAAGATTAAAATTGAGGGAATGTAAGGGGGGGGGGGGGACTAGAAAGCATCAGAGCTGGAGAGAGATTGAGAGTGCATAAGTATGGAGGGAGACGCAGTCCAAAATAAACATGAGTGTGGTCTCTGCGGGCAGGCAGTTCATTTCCCGTAGTTACACAAAGCACTCGATATTTAAATTCCACCCAAATATGTGGCACCATGACCCAATTCTGTGTAAAACGTGCATTTGAGTGTGTGTGTGTGGGAGAAAGTCAAGATCCATCTACTGCACTTGTAACCCTTTCCCTCCCTAAACCTGTCGAGCACACATTAAATAAACAGCTCGTGATGAATTCATTACAAACGCAGATGAGTTCTGTTGTTATTTGTGGAGGAGTGTGCTGTCCATGTGCTGCTGGCCTCACTTGTATGTGCTGCAGAGCCGATGCCCCTGACACAGGGTGATGTAGGGCTTGTGCGCCGGCTGGACGTATGACTCTGTTGCCATGACAACGCGGTGACGGAGGTCTCGGCCGCACACCCTCCTCCTGCAGAAGGGAGGCGAGATATCGGACATTAAAAACTGACACAAAATACAGACTTTCTGCTTCAAAGAGCATCTGCTGGTTTTAGATGAGAAGCTTTGGTGCTTATAAGTCACCGCCTGAAGGCTATTTAAGCTCTTAGTGGCTCCCATCTGGTTCAGAAAGCTTGAAAAACTCCAGATTGGAGCCTCGGCGTTCCGTTTTCAGCACCAAAAGTTGGCGTGCGGCCTAATTGTTCCTGACTGACCCGTGTAATCACTCCTGAATGTGTCAGAGCTACAAGTTGATCTTTGGCCTCTTTGTCTCCACTTGACCTTTTCGTTTTATTTTGGTCTTTGTGCAAGTCAACTGAAAATGACAAAAAATGAGCCTGCAGACTCCCCCACAATGCTGTGCACCTAATAGCCTAGGACAGAAGGGTAAAGCTTTGGTCCTGAGAGAGTGCACTCTTAAATGTTTAAATGTCGTTCGACCAATTTGTGTACATTTGCAGAGGGCCAGAGGCGGAGGAAGAGGTCGCTAAAACAAACGGGTCTGACTGACAGCTGAAGTGGAGATCTGCTGCTGAAGGGCCGAATGACAGGCCATAATAAACACAGGAAGAGCATTAAGTGGGCAGTTACCCGTGGTGAGTGAAGAACTGAGGAGTGCCCATCACATGGAGGATGAAGAGGGAGGAGGAGAGAAGCAGCGTTTGGTACATCGTCTTCCTCTTTCCCACGTTCCCTCGCTCGGTCTCTCACACTCTTCTGTGTGCCAGTCAGAGGGAGGAGGAGAGGAGGGCGAAGAGGTCGTGGATCCTCGCCAAAGTCTCCTCACTCGGAATGTGCTCGCTTTCCTCCTGGAGGATGACTCCAGCTACCTGTGCAGGGAGAAAAAAAAGAGATAATGATGGTTTAAAACAGACATTCAGTACTGTTTTTGACCTGAAGGACATGGGTCTATGAAAAGGAGAAACGCTGCTCTGCTGTTACACTACAAATCTCTTAAAACGTTGGCCAGCAAATGAATCATACTATAGCTCTGGTATTTTTTTTGTTTCATTTTTATTATTGCATTGTCCTTTTTCAAAGTATGAAATGATGAACTGTTTATTTTTAACATTCCCAAGTATTATTTTTCCTCATAGGCTCATAGAGTGTGTTTCCCTGGTGAGAGATTCTAAAGGTCATAGTGCAGTGGAGTGGGAAATGTAGCATTTTTTAGGTACACCGCATCCTCAAGTGTAAAATGTTTTTCATGACCAGCTGTAAAGGTGCGACCTATGTATGATCTGTGCTTTAAACTGCATGGTCTGCTCTCTGTAGATTTGGATTAGCATGCGACAGAAAGCCTTTTTTTTAAGTGTTGGACTCCGACAGCAAATAACTTGTCTGGATGCGTCTTTGGGCCTGATGACTGGCGTGAAAGTGAAGCCGAACTTTGGAACTGGACTTGTTTTGGTGGGCCGGGCCACATGCAGCCCGCACTTGCACACAAATAGCTACATATGTAGGCATGTATGCATTCCTGTGACTGCATATTCAGTCCTGAGCTCTTGTGGAAAAAGCAGGTTGAACTCTCTCTGACCTGCACCTGCACGGATCCTGAAGCTAAAACACAAACGACAGAGCAAAAGGACAAAGAACTCTCCTTTCACAGAAATGTTCACTCATCCCTTTACACCATTTTGGATTATTACATACTGTACAGGATTAAAAAGGACTGAGAACTCCACGACACTCAGCTTGGATCTGCTCCTGCTGCGACGCTTTCCTACTACAGATGTGTTTTAACGCCCCAGATACTAAACCCTTAGGAAATCTTTAACAGGGCAGTAAAGCCAGCTGGGCGTGATGGCAGGTTACAGGACTGTAGCCATGGAGTGATGCTGAGCCTCCCCTGACAGCTTGCATGTCTCTTAGGTCTTGCTGGCTTAGCGCCCAGTGACAGTTCGTGCACATCTGAAGCCTGCGTTCATTCACAAATCACAGCAGTGAGTGGGACTTGCAGTGCAGCAGGAGGCCGCTTTGAAGACAACAATGTGTGTGTGTGTGTGTGTGTGTGTGTGTGTGTGTGCACATGTGTAACAATCAAGCATCACTGCGTTGGCAATGAGGATGGTCCTGCAGGGCAAAACATGTGGCCAAAAAGTTTAGACTAGCTGGGTGTGGTGTAGGAGTGTCCCTATTACTGGAATAGCTTTTAGTATAACATTACAGAGGACTATCAAATATCGAAAAAATCCCATTCGTCCTTTGGGATGCATAAAGTTCATTACCAACATTTCAACACAGGCAATAAACTAATCAAATTATTCAAAATATTCTGAATACATCTAAACAAAAAACACAATCCATACAAAAGGATGTCATTAATCCAGGTGAAAATATGTGGTCCCAAAGCTCAGATCACGTATTTGTGTCTGCATCTGCATGTGTGTTGTGTCTCGCCTCCAAACTTTAGTAACTTCTGGCCCACTAACACATTTCTTACGCCCGCCATGAGAGGGCGCTGTTTTACAGAGCTGGAGAATCACCGTTTTAGGAGCAACATCCCTCACTCGGAGCTCCATCTCTGTGGTTTTCTTTAACACACACACACACACACACACACGCACATGTAGAGTTACGCGAGTTATTATATGGATGATAAATAACGAAACAGGAAAAAAAACACGTTTATGCAGCGAAAGACGACAAGAGCCGGGATGCTGGACACGCACGCACAAGCCATTAGAGGGCTATATGGAGGGCGCATGCATGGAAACAAAAATAATCACAAACCGTGCAACGAACAAGCGGCTTTCCTAAGAATAATCCCTGCAAACACTGAGTCCTACACTGCAGGAAGAAGAAGAAAAAAAACTGGCAAAGAGAGTCCCGTTATATTCCGGTGGTGAGTTCAAAGTCCAGTGATAAAACTCCGCTACTAGTCAGGTTCCTCCTGGAGCTCGGACTGTCAGAGCGCATGGGGGGTGATGGTAGGACCTCCTCCCACTCCTCCAGCTGGGTGTCCCGGAGCTCACACTGCCCGCACTGGCTGACTGTGACGTCACGGTGCAGGTTTCAGACACCACATAGACTTCAGGTTGTTTATTTTATTTTTGATTTTTTTTCCCCATTCATGAGCTCCTGATGCAACCTGGGTGCAGAGACCCTGCTCAGCTGATTAAAGGAAAGGTTCACAGTTTTTCCAGGTGCGTCTTAAAGCGGGCACCAAGTGTGAACAGTGAAACTGATTTTGCTGGGATCATTCTTCCTGTCCACACTGGCCATTATGAAATCCCTTCCTGACATGCTGCAAATGAGAGTTTCTTTGATATGTTTTGGTGGAAGGACAGTGACCCAAAAGTTGAGTTTTGTAATAAAAATACTGCAACTTTAGGACAATATCGTCTTGATTTGGCAAACTCAGACTGCTGAACCTTTATATTAGTGAATAAACTTGTTCCTGTGCAGAACAAGGACAGTGGATTTCGTCGATCATTAGGAGCGGATCCCATAGTGATCACAATGGACAAGGGGAGTGATTACAGCAAACGAAACCAGTTTCATTGTTCACATGATGTGCAAAATTGTGAACACATCCTTTAATTCACTGAAGCAATCAAGAAAGTTATAAGGAAAGCACAATGCTGACTGACGTCAGGTTTTCTAGTCTGTTAAATCCATTATCTTTTGCAAAAAAAAATTACTATAATTAAAATCAATTAGAAATAAGAAGTACCAGTAATATATATTTTTTTTAAACTTCTGTATGTGCAGAACAAATACACGCCTGTCAAACTTGAATCAGAAATTAAAGAGCTTTAATTGTGTTTGTTTCTTTTTTGCATGAGCACACTGATCCCTGCCCTCTAAAACAAATTACTTCAATATCTGACTTGCTTAAAATGATGAAAAAAGAGGATACTACTAAAGAATGAATTATGTTTATGCTCATGTTCATGCTCTAGATTTCTAGGTATGGAACTCACTACTGGGCGCTCAGATGTCCCTAAAATCAAAGGCAATGAAATACATTTTACTGCTCTACTGTATATGTTTTACACACACACTGTGCAATAGCATGTACATCATGATCCTTTCTTTTCAGACAGAGATCTGTGCCCCTGTAACCGTAATGGAAATAGCTCGTTGTCCAGATCTTACCTGTATAGAATAGTTTTCTATTAAATGATCTTATATTTGTTTAGCCTGTCAGCTTTGTTCAGCTGTGTGTCTCCATCTGTTCTCTGTGTGTAGGCCCAAGTGGATTGAGAGCTACAGCATTGGCCAATACTATTGGCTCTGACCTGGTTTCTACAGACAAAAGTCTAAGTTAAAAAGAAAACACAGTAGAAAATGGTCCAGACTGTTGGGAAGTGAGGAGACACTCTTACCTTCGCAGTGTGGGGTCATCAGGTGTGTGTGCGCGTGCAGGCTGAGCGCCGGCCATGGGCCCCGGACCGGTGGACTAGAGGACTCCTCCATGGTGCCACTTTCTTTTAAAGCTCGGCTTGGTGGCTTCAAATAAAAAGCTCTCGGTTAATTCGAGGTGCTCCCTGTGAGTCGACTGGCGACAAATGAAATGTCCTCGGGCGTTTTTCAGTTGCTTTTTATGCAGAGCTTCCTGTGGAACGCAGGAATTGGACGGACAATCCCAAACCGGACTTCCTGTGAGTGTTTGCCGCTGATAAAACCCCTCTCCTGCACAAACACTCTCCATCCTGCTCAAACCGCTTCGCAAATCTGATTTTGAAGCATTTTTCTGTCCCAATTGTGGCGCAGACATCTTGGAGGGGGCAAAGCGCCTTCAGTCTTCTCACCTCGTGGCCTTCTGCTGCCTTTGTGCTCCGTAGGAAAACACAGCAGTCACCAGTCCTGGAGGGTTATTTGTATTCACTGAGCCTTACACCTACTTTAATGCAACACCTCGCACTGGAGATTCAGATGTTTTAGCTGTGGGAGCTCATATAGGCTCATGTTTACAGCGGTTAAGGCCACTGTGAGATCAAATCTGGCAAATTGCAGCTTGTTTAACCCAAACTTGCACGATAAGAAAGAAGTTTCTATTTCCACCCTGCGTTTGTGTGCTTTTATCGCAGCTCGGTGCAGTTCAGAGGGAGGAATGGTAAAGACTTATCTAATGTAAAAGCCATCACTGTCTTCCACATTATAGTAATTGCCAAGAGACAGTTTGGTGACATGTAGAAGCCGTGCACAAGTTTTAAAAGATCCCTGTGTTGATCCTGATCCTAGCATGTAGCATGTTCTTTCTTTCATATTGTGGTTATATTAACGCTTCAATAAATTTTGAAATTGAGAAAACAATCTGACAATGAGGTCCATTCAGTATTGTTCTGGGCCTTTCAAACAAAACAGAAACAGCTGCTAAATGAATGTCGTGGTGAGATTGTTTTCTCATCTGCCATTTCCAAATGCACAAATTAACTATAAACCTCACATTTTAAATGTTTTCTCCTCCTTGGCCAATTTGCAGAATTGGAATATTTTAGTGATACCAGCAGCAAAAGAACCAAACAATCCTGCACACTTGCTCTGATTTTAGTCACATTTTGGTCCCCAGATGCTCACCATGTGCAGGGTCTTATTTTTTTCCCCAGTAAGAGTTCTGGAGTTTGTTCCGAAGGGGTCGTGGCTGAGTTCAAATGGGGTCTAAAGCTTTCGGTGGTGGTAGCTGACATGTATTTAAGACAGACCGACTGCCCCTCCTCTGCCTTGAAGCTGAGCTTGACTGAGATCAGTTTGACAGCCAGGACTCATTTGTCATTCTAAGTATGTGCAGAACCGGACTACATTGTTGTACAGTCAAATGTGCATGCATGCACGCACACACACACACACACACACATATACACACACATATACAAACAAGTTTTCTGTGTGTGTGTTTATGGTTGGGTGGCCGGACCTCAGGGGACATAAACCAGAACGTCACTCAAATAGACCAGAGCATGGCCTGCTTCTCTACTTAAATGTATTATGAGAGATTACTTGACATATAATCATATCTTTTATGCTTAGGTTTGTTTCTCTTTGTTATGCAATGGTACTGCTGAAGAATTTTTAGCATTTGGTGTCCTGCCAGACTACATTTAAGGGCCTATACTGACTAAATGTATGACCAGACCCTCCCTGCATACAAGGAACTTTAGTTTCTGCGATAACAAAGAGGCTACGTGCTGAGGGACCATGGGAACACTTCACTTTGGGGCCGCAGGTGACCACACACGACACACATCATCAAGGCTGATCGCTCAGAGGAGGCACATTAGAATTTAGGATGCAAAATCAGTGCCGGCTTGTTTGTGAAGGCCCTGGTGTGTGTGTGTGTGTGTGTGTGTGCGCGCATGTGTATTTGTGTGTTTGTGTGTAAGCTTGTGTAGGAGAGAATGAAGTGGGAGGTTACCTCTTTTTAAGGAACTCTTTTCATTCTTTGAAATCAAGACTTTGAAAGCAAAGTTTTGCAGTCAGTGTTCCAGATTTGTTCCAGAGAAGATGCGGGAGGGGAAAAAAAAAAAAACGCCACCACTTCCTCTTTGAGAGGAAGCAGGAAAAGGCTGGGGGAGCGAGATTCTGAAGCCTGCTCCCTTGGAACAATAAAAATCTCACTTTGACAGGAAACGGATCTGCGTCAAAGAGGGCCTGACAGATTTTGCTAAAGGGCAGTAGCAGTGACCCTGGATGGGGCATGAACAAGAGGGCAGCTTTGCCCAACAACAACGCTGAAAAAGTACACATTTTTGAGCACATGTGATACATTTTAACACAAAGATTTCAAGTCAGTACTGTGAAGATATTGTAGGTGCATCATTCCAAACCTTTACATTAAATGCAGTAAAGCTGAGAGGGGGAAAGGTTGGAGACATAACACAGATTAAATGTTTTTTAATGTCTTTTAATGAGCTTTTGTCACCTGCTTCAGTTTTCCTGTGAATTGTGCACGTGTGTGTGTGTAAGTGTGTGTCCATAGATGCCATCCATCATGTTTAGAGAGCTTCACTGGGCCACCGCGAGCCCTCAGAACACCCCCCGGTGCAGATTCCACAGGCCTCTGGAGCTCTAATTGTAGGATGAACACCATTTTCCCAAAATATGTTCCCTCATCTGATGACGTGTTCAACTGAGCTGAGATCTGGTGAATGTGAAGGCCATCGATGCGATTCGCGCCATTGTCAAACTCATCCTCTTTGTGAGCCCTTGCGCCCCGGGTTACAGGAAGCATCTGCAGTTGGAAGGTGATCCCACTGATTTCTCCTAGTTTTTGTTTTAATTTGTCACCCCTCTGCAAAATGGAGAGTGAAGTCATGCAAAGTAAAACCACAAATCATAAATTCGCATGAAAGGATTGTGCAATCTGATGCCTTTTATACTTAGGCCATCAGCTCAGATAAAGAAAAACTAAAAAGGGTGAACAAAAAGGAGAAACCTCAGGAAGGATCTGTCTACAGGGACGGACTGACACGAAATGAGGTGTCACATACGCAGTGCAGACTGAGATAACAATAGTAAAGATTAAAATTCTTCTCTCAAACCTAACAGCATGGTGGGTCATCCCAAAAGTTGAATGTTAAGGGACATCCTAACAAATTTAAGCTGTAACTTAGCCATTGTGATGGGAAACGCCCACCCAGAGGCCTCAAGCTAAGGTGCTGTTCCCATAGAATATGTCCAAAAATGGTTTCATCATCTTTTGAAAGATGCAGAGACGTGCCCAACTGCTGTAGTATCATTTGTTAGTATTTGTAAGTTTCACTTCCACTTGAAAAGATTTCGTTCTCTCCCTTTGTCTCCTTTAAGTTTTCAGTCGGTGCTGTGTGCCAGTGTTCTTACGGTCAAGATTTAGTCAGCGCCACTAATGGAGGAATGTAAGTCAGCAGAATGAACAATGCTTCATACAACTGCAGCTTTGATTGATGAGATTTGATACTTTAATAAGGTTATAGCATGCATTGCTGACTAGAGAAGTGAATCTGGGCTTAATGTTGTGTGATTGTGTTTATGGTTGACAGTAAAAAAGGGTGTGACGCTAATGAGACTCACTGCTTTCATTTTTTTAATTCCTAATAACTTGATCTATCATGTCTCAGAACAAAAATGCTGAAATGCCACACTACCATTGTGTCAGGTTTTATCAACTCTGCTGACTCACAAGTGACCCGCGGACGAGACTAGAGGTGCAGCATGTGTCTCTGCTCTGTAGGATTTTCATGCTGAGCAGCCAAACAGGACATCCTGATGTCCAAGGCCTGCCACCAACATTATCACTCCCCTGGCTGTCACCCTCGGCAGTAGACAAAGCCGAGGCATTCGCTCATCCAAAGCCCTCCTAGATATGAAAAGACTTTGTCCTGGTGGTCCTGGCACTTACTTCCTGTGCTCCACCTCAACAGCCAGAGGTGGTTTCAGAATACATAATTCAAAACTGATGCTGTAGAATTCTTAGAAACCCAACCAAACCAAAAAGTATCCTTGACTAATTTGGTCCTATATGAGTATTTAGTATGTGTAATGTATGTGCAGTACATGATGTAATGTCCCTTTTAATGGCCTCTCCTGCTGCCAGCTCTTCTTGTCAGTCTGTCATAAACAGTGCTGAGAGATTAGGAAGTTTACACACATTCCACCAAAGCCTGCGTCTCAGAAACACATGCGAGTCTGATTGGCTTATTTACCATAGTAATCAAATTCTCCTGCTCAGAGGCTGATGTTTGGAACAGTGGCCTGTGATTTGCTGTCTCCCCAGATTTATTATTTTTTTTTGTTGAAGCTGCGAGAGTGTTAAGTGTGGACACTCACCGCGCTGCCACACTAATCCTAAAATATTTTCTCCAGCCGTGTCCAGAATGATTTAATGTCTGTTCCTCTACAAATATGCATTGCCTAGAAGCTTAGGTGTCACACCAAGGAAAGTTGCTGCATGAAGAGAAATATAATATTTCTTGGCTATATTTCTTGGCTATAAAATACACCATTGTGTTGCCAACTTTTACGATTGCTTGTCAGCAGCAGTATTTGGCATTCTACTGTTTTGTGTGCTGTTTCCATAAGGGATATCCTTAGATCTCCTTGGTGGGTTATTGTCCAACTGTTGCAGAAATAGACTAAACAGGGAATTGATGCTGGCATGAGAACATTATTTATTTCAAGAATGGTTAGAAAGACATAAAACAAATGTATGCTTCATAAATAATCGCTCAATCAGTGTCCAATCAAATGTGTTTGATTTAAAAGAGGTGTGCTGATGGGTGAAGCTGACAGATAGCTCAAGGTTTTAAAAGGGTTCATTCTGATGATCACGCTACAGGAAAAATTGCCAAAGTCATTAGGATACATCATCTTGGAACCATGAATGTTGAGGCCAAATTTTGTCCTGGTTCATGTACTGTAGATATGGACATGTTTCACTGAATTAGAATATTTATTTCGAGCCTCGCCTCAAAACCGACGTGTTAAGTCATCAGTCTGCTTTAACTAACTAACTTTAACTTTCTTTCTGCAGCAACAGAAGAAGCCCGGTCGGTCTTTTATATAGATTGTTGCTGCGTCCCTTTGAGGAGCAGCTCTGATGACACCCACAAGTGTGTTGTCCACAATGCTGAGCAGAGGGATATCACATCAAAGGGGACCGAGTGACATCAGGGTGGAGCAGAGAGCACCAAGGTTTCTGCTCAGCCATCTGTTTTATAGCTGTCCTCTGGGAGACAGAGTGGTGGTCCATTAAGACCGAGACCACCCAACACATCAAGTAACATTCAACTTCATACCAACTTGCAATAAAACAGATAATTACAGGGATTTTTTTTGTTTAATCAATGAATTGTTTGTGTCTATTAGATATCAAGAAATAGAAAATCAATCATCAAAATTTTATGCAGCCCAAGCTAATATCTTCAAATAGCTTGTTCTGTCCAAACAATATATAATGGAGAAAAATAGCAAAATTTGCAAAGCAGGATTTTTAGTCACATTAGTGCCTGTGAGGATGGCGACATCAGTCGGTCCACAACTTTGGTCCAGACAGACATATCTCAGCATCTATTGGATGGATTGCCATGGAATTTGGTAAATAGATTTGTTAATTGTTGCACCAGTGAATTATATCACATGTAATTTTGCATGGTCAAACACACACAGATAAATGGATATACGCATACAAATTTTATTTCAAATTTTAAAAAATGGCCATATGATTTTGCTTCATAATTCAGAGTAGACTTATTCCATTGCAGTGATGTTGGGTAGCACTCACTGTTTAAGATGCAATTATTAATAACCAAAATAAAACATTTATCTTAGAGTAGAAATGTAAAAGAATGAATATCTCCTGTTCAGCTTTAAGACTATCCATACAGCAGTCAGCAGATCTTTTTCAGGTTCCTCTCAGATGTTCATGTAGTTTGAGGGAAAAGATGGAACATTTAATGGAACATGTAGGAGTATAAAGAGTGAACTTCTGTCAGAGCAGCAGCACGACGCCTTGTGCTCATGAGAAGTTTATGAGAATCCAGCTCCCTGTGTGTGTGAGACCCCACCCTCCTCTTTCTGTCAGGTCAGAACCTGATTCTCATTGATGTGGTGAACTGATTTCCCCCCTTTAGTGTGGACTAGGACAGCTTGAGTCTTGCAATGCAGCTCCATAATGAAGTACAGTACTGTTTGAATTGTTGTATTTAGGGGAGCCGTCTGTGGACCACAGAGAGGGAATACCAACCCAATGCCGTTACTTTCCCCTAAAGTCTTAATGATGGGTTCATTAAAAAGGTATCTAGCTCTCTAACCAAGCACAGATGGCCAAGAAGCAGTTATGGTATATCAGACAGAGACTCTGGAGGAGATTTATGTCAAACCACAGCTGAACCCCAGGAACCTTGTGCAGCAGTCTCAACATTACAGCTATTTGATCTTCTGTCTGTCTCCGGTTTTACATGAGATCCAAAGCTTCACTGTCCTTGACATCCATTTAGTATAAATGTGATTATTCACTGTAACTACGGAGAGAAAATCAAGGCAAATCAAAACTGACAGTTTGTGCCTGTTGAACTGAGGGCTTACACACAAGGGGCATCAGATACTGTATCACCACAGGCTGGAAACACTGAAAGAAATTTTTTTTTGCTTCTCCCCCAACGGTGTCACTCATTCTAATGACAGAGCAAGAAAGTAGAAATCATGACCTGTTGACCTTCGATGAGTCCAGCATGCACAGCAACAAAATGCTTCAATAAACAAGCCTGACAAATGAGCCTCTCTCTGGTGGGGTTTACAGCTACTGCACGCTACTGCACACAGGCTTTATGAGGCAAGGCACTCTCATAGCTATGTCAAAGACATTAGCAGTGGGGCCCTAATGTGCCCACAAAGTGCGAGTGGCATTGCCCCATCAACAAACTGTGTACAGATCAACAGCACTGATGGCACGGAGCAGACGAGCACGGAGGAAAAGAAAGAATGGCACGACATTAAGAAATAAATGGAGGCGAGGGAGGGTGATGGAACATGGGACGGCTGCGCTCGCATGCAAGACGGACGAGCCTTCAGCGAAACAATTGTTAGCTTGAATGAGTGGCTTCCTCTGTCATGAAAAGGTTTGAGTAGAAACCCTTGATACATCTCAGGTGTCTCAAGACAGAGTATTATAGCAAAATGTTGGAGGAAAACAGAAGTAATCAGATCAGATCAGACTACCCCAGTTATTTTGTTAAAGATTAGAATTGAACTAACTTTGCAAAACATAGATTTAAAGAAATGAGGTGAGATTCCTGAGCTGATGTGTTCACATTAATTAAGTTGGGACAGAAAGCCTAGTGACAACAATTCCATTGATCTGTAACTAGTTAAAAATACAGTATTATTGAATGTATTGGGAAAACGTTAACATATAAATGTAATCACTTGAGTTATGTGATAAACATAACTCATTAAGTGAGCACCAGTATGGATTTCAAGCTAAGCGGTCTCCCACACTAGCAGTAATGGAACTACGAGAGAATATTTCATGTCGAATATTTTATCGTGTATAACTGACTGGCAAAATTAAAGCCAATAAGCTAACTAACCTGTGAAGGGAAAATCACTGACTGACCTGCTCAGAAGACTTATACAACCTGTGATGAAGGGTTGCAAGCAGACGTTGCTTTGTATTAACAGTGTAAAATGCTCTAATGGTTGGGAGTACATGTGTGCGCATTTCTGAGAGGTTGTCGGTCTGGATTTGGAAAAAGTTTGCTGTGTTCCATTTCAAATCCCTGTGTTGCTTACTGAAGTTTCCTAGAGAGTCATTAGTGGGACTGAGGCCTTTGCTGGAGAAAAATGGTGGATTTCCGGATGTCTGTGTGCAGAGAACTGGGCATCATTGAGATGTCCCCAGAGAGATATACCCACTTACTAAGAAAAGCCTGTAGACATACTGTTGGTGAGCACAGCATGACTGATATCCTGTCTTGACTAATGCAACACAATGGTAGTGCCAGGTGTTTGGAGCTGCAGTGCTTGTTGAGTCTAATGAGGTTTAATTTAAAGGGTTAACAAATACGTAAATTATGTTTTGTATGATGTTGACAGTTAATTGCCCTGCACAGACGTATGCAACTCTACAAGTACACACACAGATACGCATACACACAGACTTCCTTTTAAGGGTCAGTGTTTATGTCAGTGTGTGGGACTACAGGGCTTTGGTATGTCTCTGGACCTCGGCCTGACACACACAAGGACAGGCCTGCCACAGGATGTGAGGAGGGTGTGGTGCTCGAGTTTTCTCATTCTCCCACAGACCCTGGGACACATACAGGAGACACACACACAGTTGTTAGAAAAAAAACAGTTGCAAGTGATTGCGTTTCTTTAGTCTAACCACAGAAAATGCACCTAAAATGCCACAGAGATAGTGGAAAGCACATGCTCTCCTGTCTCCACAAAACTCATTCATTCATGAACACAACACACACAAACACACACACACACACACACACACACACACCTTTCCCACCTCAGTGCTCCCCTATGCAGAGGTTAATGAACTTGTTTTGAATTCCTTCACCTCCTTGACAGGAACTACATTCCAAGCCTTGAAAATAGCGGCTAAAACAAAGAAAGGAAGTGATGTGAGAGCACTTCCTATCGACTCCCCTCTGAATTTATCTCAATCCTGCAGACTTGCCCTCCCGCTCGGCCCCACCCTGACGAGCGCTAAGAAAAGCGGGCAGATTTGCTGCTCCAACCTTTTATCCACGCACATCAGTTGAGTTAACCCCGTCCGTTAACATCAAGCAAGCAACATCTTCCAATTGTTCCTCTTCTTTGATCCTCATCGTCTGAGCCTTCACTCTGTCTTTCAGCCAAAACCAGCCTGGTTGTAATTATCCACCCTGTTTGGCCCAAACTTACATTTCCCCTCCATCCTTTGACGTAAATGTAGATGTATCGGTGGTGAGAAGTGGAGGATACATCTGTAACATGTGTCTGGGCTGATTTTGCGCTTGATTCAATGCAAACCTGCTGTGACCCACGACCTCTGATTCCTGTGGCATTCTACCGCAGGGACAGTGGTGGGCAGTGGCAGTAAGCAAAATGGCTTTTTGGCAGAGCTGAAGGAGGGTGTCTGACTGTACTTTCCCTTCAACTGTTTATTTTGTCACGATTCATTTGAATATGACAAATGTTCATCATGCAAATGACTTCTTTTAGTAAAATATGCAAACATTGGCTGTTCCCATAATGGAAAATATCAGCATTTCTTCCATCCCAGCCACCGTACGGCTACAGTTGGTTGACTGTATGAATGACATGATTGTTTTTCAGTGTTGGTTATATAAGCACACAGCTCTAATCTCCTGTTAAAATGGATAGAAACCATTGAGGAAGGCTATAGCATGAGGTTTTTAATGTTTATGTAATGGCTCTGTAGGCAAAGTTAGAAGGGGAATAAGGGGTGGGAGAGAGGAAGCTTCGTTTAGTTACTGGCTCAATCTCCAGAAGCAGATCTTCCGGTTGACGGGTGCTTCCCTGCGTTAGCGCTACAATAATATATGAGTCACAGCGCGGGCTGATAGATGAGATGAACAGGAGGGAAGGGCGGACTGAGACGAGGATAAAAGCTGTACAAAACCACGCTGTGCAGCAGCGGAGGAATTAGAAATCTGTGATGCAGAAGAGCAGATAGGCAAAGAGGGTGGTCTGCAGTAACATTGCCTACTGAGCTGTAGCTATTCTTTTAACGGGGAAAGGGTGTAAAGTATATACATTCTGTTGTGATTTCTGCAGGGGGAAACTTCTGCACATAGAATCGTTTACATGACATGTACAAAAAGGCCCCATAGAAAGTCTAGAGAGACTATATGTACGACACTCTGTCTATATTTAACTGCAGGAGGCACATGGACATGCTGGCCGACCCTGCCGCCAGTTTATTTTTGAAAATAATTCAACAAAAATAAATTCTGCCTCGACCACACTGGGTCTGGATTAGGTTGCATTCAAGGACACAAAACAAGCCTGATGATTGGGTTTCCGGCTCCTTGGATGCAGATATTGGTGTTTCAGTCTCCCCACCTCTTAATCATCCTCCTGGGTCTCTGTCATTGGCCCCATCTGCACCATTTCCCAGCATGTAATGTATACACTGAAAAACACATCTCCCAAGCAGCAAAACCCTCAATGTAAAACGTAATGAAGTGCTGACATCCCATACAGGGAAACCCCCCTCAGTCCCATCACTAATGCACACACATTAATATGAGTTCAGGTTTCCCTCTCAGAAACTATATGAATGCATGTTGCGCTCAGTGACTGGTGGTAAGATTTAAAGGCCAAAAATGTGTGGGACGATGACCTGCAGGGCGACTCCCCCCCCTTCTCCCGGCCAAAGGAGTGCGGCGAGGTTCCCCCTTTTAACAAGTCTCTGCAGGCCCATCCGTCTTCCCAGACAGCCTGTCAGTCTGAGCACAGGGATTTATCCGGTTGAAAAATGAACAGGCTCTCACATGAAAAGGCGCCATGTGAGGCTACTGGGCACAAAGGGGCCTAACATGATTTTAGATGTCGCCATGTCACAGAGCTGTTGCTCAGCTGTCAGCTAACTCCGTTTCCATTGAACTAACCCATAACCTTGTCCACAGTGATGCGTAAAGAAATCTGTTTCTGTTGCTTTCCATCCTAGCCAGTGATTACCCTTTGCCTTACTTAACATGTTAGTGTGGTAATGGATCAAATAACAACTCTAGAAATATGATGGGGCAGTTGTCTGACATCCCTGTCTACTACATATTATTTCAGCTTGGAGATATTCGTTATTTGACTGTGGAGACAAAGTTTTGATATGTACAGAGTTTTGATTTTTGTTTGTATTTGTGTGGACATGGCGTGGTTTGCAGTTAATCATCGCAGGAATGGGGGCGGTGAGTTTAAACAGGAGCACAAACATCCCAGACACACACTTGCACAGATGGTGTTTGACCATTGATCATCAGCCTCACTAGCTGCTCTTATCAGCGTCTTGGTCCATTGGCTGTCTGCACCGAGTCACTTTCACAGTTCAATCAGCACTCTGATTGCGACTCTTTCTCTCTGTAACAGTGTTCATTATCTCTTTGTGTGTGTGTGTTTGCATGTGTGTGTGTGAAGGCGGGTCAAAGAGCAAAGAGGGAGAGTAAATGAAAAGGATTCCCAGAGTTGCGAGGTATAAAGGTTGCCGATGGCTTTAGCGACCTCTCGCTCTCCATCTTCGTCAGGAAACTTAAAGCAATTAAGTCTTATCTCACAGCTGAGCCTTTGGTACCATCTATCGAATACCTCAGTGTCACTTTTCAGCTTTTAGAGGGAGAGTAATGCACTGAGTGTGTATGGAGAGTACTTATCTGGTTAAGACAGTTCCTCCACCTGAGCAGACGGCATGAGAATGCTCTGTGGTTTTGGCACTTGATGTAGTATTTCATTTTCTTTTTCATTTAATCTTAATGTTTTAAGAAAAAAGAAATCATCAGATGGGTTTTTCAGCAACCTGGCAACCAAAAAGTCACACAAAAGTACCATCATTAAAGACATTAATTATAACAGCAGACGAATGTACTAAAGATGTAATGATTATTAATTAACAATAATACAATAACAAGAATAACAATGATATATAATAATACATAAGCCAGTCAAAATTTGCTCCACCTCAACTAGCTACAAGACTGACATTGCCATCCCTAGAAACATCCCGCTAGTGTGACTAGTGCAGAGCGTCAAAGTGAAGGACCTGAATGTTCAAGAAAGGGAAATATCTCTTATACTAAAGGTGAATTAATAGTTATCTCGTCCACTTGCCAGTTGTCAAACTCAGGTTTGTACTGAGTTACAGATATTTTACAGCTTGTGGAGCAGGTGGGTGTAAAACAAGCCTTATACTTGTTTGTTTCTCAGCCCCACCTGCTGCTGCTTCCTCCTCTCATTTATTTTCAGTTTTCTCATTTCATCTGTCAGTTCTCTGTCTGTGGCGGTTTGTTCCCGAGGCCCTCTCACAGCAGGGAGTCACAGATGGTAGATAGATAGTACACCTCTGAATCTGATCCAGTAGGAGTTCAGCTTTCGTTTGCTACTCGTCACATTCAAAGTAGTTCGTCACAATGATACAATCACACATTCTGATCACCTGTTTTAATTGTACATTATTTCTTTTCATTTTTGTGAGTCGGGTCTCTTGTCAAGCTGCCCTAAAGACACCTGTTGGGTGACCCTAATTCAGTGTGTTTATTTAGCTTTTAGGCCAGAAGGACACTCACTCATGCACACACCCAAGCAAACAAGACTGAAAGGGCCTTGAAGGTCACTACAGGTGGTTGTTCCTCTCCTTTCACTGCTTCTCCATGGCCTTTTTGTCTCAGCTGTCACCTTGAAACAATCAGCAGCCTTTGCTTGGCTTTGGTCATGTGACCTTGTGGCTCCTCACAGACTAAAGTCAGTCAAAGAAATCAAACACATTTATAATCAATTATATTTCCTCTCCACACAGCCATAAAACTAGCTATTAATCATGTTTTATATGCATGTAAAGCCTTTCCTCACCGTTTTTTTTCCCATTGTGGTCACAGCTGAAGGATTTTGAGTCAAATTTGTCAAGTTTTCAGGCATTTTAAGAATAATAAATACCACTGTTCAGCCTCGGTGCTTTTTTAAACATACTGGATTGATTAGCGCACATCAACTTGAGGCTCATTTTGGCATTAGGCAGCTCAACCTGGAGAGTCATTAATATTCTTACACAAACACATTAAGGGCCCTTATTATGAAAGAAGTGGGTGTTTTTTTTAAATAAAAGTTATACGGGACTATAATGTCCCTTTAATCAGTCAAACCCCCTTGTTTTGTTATTTCTCTCTTTCATTCCCACTTCTGTCCCATTGAATTCGTCATTCCTGATACCGTGCATTGGAGTGTTACACAGTTATCTTTGGGGCTGAGTGTGTTTTAATACAGTACAATAAATGTGTTTTGACTTTGGCCCAACTTGAACCTCATAGCTGCTTGTCGGTCCTTTTCGTCAGCTTCTTAGCTCCCTGCAGGTTCTTTGGCTCAACTTGCTCTGTTGTAATCAGTGGACTTGAATGCATTTGCCAAAGGGACAGGTCCTCAGTGAATATTATGCTGAGGTTAATATTCTAAAATGACTGTAAGGCCAAAAGATAATTGCTTTATTTATGTTGTTATGAACTTAGAAAAGAAGAAATGAGACTCTATATAGGAAGGTAAAACACAAAATAACTCTTAAAGAATTCAAAAAAACTCTTGCAAATTCTTATCATCATATTTTTAAGAAAATAAATCTTTCTCTGTGTGCCAATAGAAGTAGACACTATATTCAGTGCTATTCAATGTTAAGGTAATTGTACACTATGGAAAATATATACATTATATATATATATTATATATTATATATATTATATATATTTTGCCAATTGATCTTTGCTCATAATTAGCAATCAATCAAAACCAATAACTTTTTTTTATTCATAGCCAGTTAGGGGGTAGCAGAAAGTTAACCCTTTATTGGGCGAGGGACCATATTTGGTAACTTAAGTGGAAGTTCAAAATGCCACCCCTTGCCTCACCATGAGGCAGTAGAACTACGAGATTTCTCCAAGCCAATCAGCGACAATCAGGCTACATGACAGACCAGCAAGAAACCATATATAGTGACTTCATTGACCTTGATTTTCACCATAAAATTGAATTTTTTTTTGAAAACAAACAAAAGTAAAAAAAGTCTTGTAATGGTCTAGGGTTGAAATTTTGAATTTCTAAGTATTTCAATGAGTGCCCTATAAAGGGTTAAGTTAAGTTGATATGACAAACTTGTCAGCAGATAGTTGCAACGTTATCATGCATTTCTTTTACGTCTATTTTAAATGTTTATTCGCTTTTGTTTTATTCATTTTTCATGAAGGAAATTTCTCCAATTGTGTCTTTCTGCTATTTGGTGCTGAGCAGCCACAGTGGGTTTTTCGAACTTTTCCCCTGAAGAGAGCTGCTTGCTGCAGCCGAAAACAACCTAATGAGAGCAGTGTGAGTGAACAGTAAATTTGCAGGCTGGACAGCTAAACAGTGAGCTGAAGCTTGCTATGAAGCTCCATGAAGCCGAGGGGAGCTGCAGATTTGGGTAATAATTCTCTGTAGGCTCATCAGTACGAGCGATCCCTTTCACATCACATTGTTGGGTTGCATTGTTCTTATAAAATATCAACTATGTTGACAACAATACATATAGAAAATAGAAACAAAACCAAGTGTTCCTGTAGTAAACACACTGTTGCTGATGGTTGTGTCAGTGTCCATGCATATACATGTTTTCAGGATATGAAGAATTAATCTGTAGGAAAGAAACGTGACTAACAACAATATCTATCATTTAAGTGCATTACCAAAGTCCATCCTGGTTCCCTCTTTGCTTTCCATCACTCCCCTCCCACGGTCTGGGAGGCTGGCTGCTGGGAATGTTCACCACCTGAGAGAGGAAGACTGAGGCGGATGCTGGATATGAAATCACTTCCTGCTCAGGGTCTGAATATAGTCGTGATGGGGTACAGAGGGGATGTTTACATAGTGGCCTACAGGGGCTCCTGACACAATAGGGACAGCTCAGAGCATGTTTATTGGATGACGGCAAGCATTGTATTGTAGAATTGTATTCTCTCTCTCTCTCTCTCTCTCTCTCTCTCTCTTTTTCTCATTCTCCATCTTCATGTTCCAGTCAGCCTCTTGTTGCTCTGTATTGTCCGGCGGCAGGCTGGGATGTCTGTGTTTCTATTGTGCCAGGAGACATTTGTCTTTCTGCAGGAAAACCACTTGGAGAATGATCATCGCCTTGACATTTATTTGGCAGTCAGCAGAAAACACAGCTCACTCCTGCAGGGAGCAGACAATAATGTGGACTCCCATACATTTGAACATGCTGTGTTTGAATTACTTTTCAGGCTGGTACGGTATATGACAGACCTGAGAACAGGTGTTTCAGGTTATCTGTGTCAAATGAACTCTTCCTTCCTCTCTGAGCCGCGTCTTGGCCTGTTTGATAAACTCATTCGCTCTCCTGGGCCGCTGTCCCTGAAGGTTTCTCTGCTATCCGCTCTTTAAGTGTGATATAAGAACACTGAGGGCAGAACACAAACACACACACATTTGGTTTGAATTCTCAGGCCAAAGAAGGATTTTCTCCAGTGTTTTGGGTGGTTTGTGCCGTATATTAGATGGTCTAACTTGTCTGCCCTGTGGTGAGGATCCATTGGTAAGCAAAACAAGAACCCTCAGTGACCGCCATCCATTTTAGATGGCAGACAAGAAATGTGTAATAACGCTTTCATGACAACAGGGAATATAACTTAAACTCAGCGACCCTGACATCACATAAAACACAAGATTTACATTGACACTGTTTTTTTAGCCACTTGGTGGTAGCAAGAACAACATGTTATCACTATCACACTAAGTTGAAAGCTGTGGCTCCAGCAACTACAGAGCAACATTAGTATGTATTTCACGTTTGTGTCTACCTGGTGAATGTTTAGGTTCAATTTTCACCCACCTCTCAGGTCCATTTTGCTCTCCACCAAGTTAGTTAGTTATATATAGTTGCTAAATGCCACACCATGTTTTAACAGCTCGGTGCTGGATTTAAGATTAGAGAGGGCTTATTAGTGCTTCCTCTCTGAAAACTGCTGCCTGCGGCTAAAAACGCTGCTTATGAGACGAGTTAAAGTGAATCAAAACTGTAAAGTAAAACCAAAACAAAGAGCTGAAAGATGCCTAATAGCCCTGTAGAGCTGAGGGGGACAACAGGGTACAGTGATGAGTCCCTGTGGGTTCTCATACAGGCGACCCCTTTCAAATTACACATATCGTCATTTACAGTCGTAGTAAGTAGTCAGATCATTTACTTGTGTCAAAGTACCAATACAACAGCCTAAAAATCCTGCATTTAAAGTCTTACCGAAATATAAGAATGTATTATGTTAAGTGCTATCACCAAAATGTGCTTAAAGTAAGAAAAACTGCCCTGTGATTGATATATCATCATATATGTCTAATCGATGATGATTAAATTATTATGATGCATCAAGGCATAAGCAGTATTTTACAGTTATATGGTAACTGGCCGAGGTGGAGCTAGTTTTAACTGCTTTATATACAGTTCAGGAGTTTAGCCCAGTGTTTCCCACTTGAGGGTCAAGCCCCCTCTGAAGGGTCATGAGAGAAACCTGCGGGGGTCCTGAGGTGAGTTATGGGAGCGGGAAGAAGAAGAAAAACAAAGTTCTGCAGTTCATATTTTGTTTTTTTTCTCTAGTTTAGTAAGTATTGGACAATTTGACCTCTTTAGGTCTCAAACTGTTATCTAAATGAATCCAACAAAGACTGCAGAGTACTACAGGAAGTCTGTTTTTGGTGAAACTGATAAAACCTCATGCATCTGAAACATGTGACAAGGTGATAAATACGGCTTTTTGTTTAACAATGTGTTGTATTTTATAAACTTATCATATCTTTTATGTAAAATCTTAATCTATAAAGTAACTTGTGACTACAACTGTGAAATGAAGTAAAAATTAAAAGTAAAAAATATTCCATCTGTAACATAGTTTTTTTTAGAATTATCAAGTAGCTCAAATGGAAATACTCAAATAAAATCCATCTACATAAATGGCCATCTTGCAGTCATGCCTTAAACAGTAGCCCACATGGCGAGGGCTGGCATCACATATTAGGAAACTCCTGTAGCACCCGAGGAAGACCTCCTCTACAAACTCCACTGGTTCAGGTTGTAGCACAGGGCCTCTGGGACCAGCGTCTGCCTAGCAGCCTGGTGGTGTGCTCCTTCTCCTGTAGCGCCACCATCAGGGGGAACTCATTGACCTGGAAAAACCCAGAAGGACTTGGCCTCTACACAACGAATGACGCAGCTGTTGTTGTATTCCATTCTTCCTGCAGATATGCCTCAACTCAAACTGAACTCAAAACTAACTAGGTTTTTACATGAAATTCAAACAAATCACCAAATGATGATGACTGGGTTTCCAATGGTCCAGTTCACTTTAGCTTATCCAGACAGAGCGCGTCTCCTCACACTAAGCTCCCGACTGAACACCAGGACGTTACCACTAGAGATATATTTTTTATATTTATAACGATATGATCTTGCTCCCTGCTTCTTTCAAAGACAGGTTGCATCAGCCTCTTTCAAACTCTTCAACTCTTTAGCAAATATCTTGGCATCATCTGCATCAACTCCAATCTCCAGTCAGCTTTCAGATTGCAGCAGCCCATACTCAGAGTCCGGCACATCTTCCAAAGGGGTCACCAACACGGTGACCCCCAAGGACCACATGAGTCGCCCCCAGCAGGCCTGTTCTAAAAATAGCACAACTCACCAGTGAGCTGCGTCTAAAACTTATTTTTTTTTCTGTTGCTATTCTTTTTTTAATCACACTTGCATTTATATAGATTTGAAAATGACAATATCTTAAAAATAAAAGAATTAGTTTAGTTAGTTTTAGGTACTGACCTTTGAACTCGAAGAGGTCAGAGGTCAGTGTTGTGCGCATGTCAAAAACTTTGGCGCTCGTGGAGAGTAAGCTAGCGGAGAAGAAGGAGCTGAATGTGGTTTCTAAACCAAAGAATGTGGCAGAAAAAAGAAAGAAAGCTCATAATTTTCACAGTGAATGGGAGGAAGAGTTCTTTGTTACTACTCTGAAAGAAAACTGCGTGTGTCTCATTTGTGCGGCGACGACAAAGCGGCACAATGTGGAGAGACACTTTACGACGGGTCACAAAGCTAGCATGCTAACTAGCATGCTAACTGCCCACCGGGAAGCGCGCGACGGGCAGAAACAGCCCGTGAGCTAAAGGCAGCTTTGGGTGAGCAGCAGTCTGTTTTCACGAGTCATTGTTGATAATTATTGTGAGAAATTACTAACGTGATCAGTGTCTCCACATAGATGAGTATCATTTGTCATTAATAATAATAATAATATATAACTAAAGGCAAACTGAGCAAACATGATATTTCAGAGTGTGACAAACTGGTAGCCCTTTGTATGACTCAGTACCCATGAAGGAGCTCTCAGTTTCAAAAAGGTTGGTGACCCCTGTTCTATGATTTCACTCACCTCTCTCTGGCTCTGGTTCCACTGTTCTTTCTTTATTCTTTATTTATTTATTTGGATTTCCATTTGCTGCCGCTGTGGTAGCAGCTACTGTTATGACTGATGACTCACAGACATCAGCAATGTCTGCCGACTCCGGATCTTCTACTTTGCAGAAGCAGTTGGGAAAATGCGAGTAAATGACAAGCACATCAAAACTGCACTCAATTGCAGCACTTCCACCACTGGTCATTTCATCCATTGTTAATATGCTTAGAGCAGCTTTAGACTGAAAGAAAGATCAAACTCAGTGACCAACATGTTTAACATTTAAGTGTTGTCCTACATCACCTACACATATTGTTGAACCTTGGGAAAAAGGTAAATACGACACAGCAGCCTGAAAACTGAAAGAGCTGACTCAAAATCTCCCTCTATCCTCTCGCACAGGAAGATTTTCGGGGCAATATTGAACTCTTTACCACTGCACTTAAGAGCATTGCATAACCCAAATGCTACTTAACCTGCTGCATTTTTGGGGTAAGCCTAACAATGAGAAAGACAGGAAAATAGACGGCTACTGACAGAAAAAATATATACCACAGCTTCATTGTACTATAATAATGTAATAAATGCTTTTCTAAGTGACCACTAATTCAGTATCCTTGGTAGCCCCAAATGATGTTTCTATTTTTTTTTCGATTCCCACAAGCTTTTGTAGTTACTGTAATTGAGTTATTTGTGTGGTTTGCACTTCCCAAAAGACATAAATTTTGCACTACAAAGGGAAAACCAGTTGGCAGACAGAAGCTGTGAGCCCCTCCTGGTGGTATTAAAGGGCATAACAATTCCAATACAAACATGTAACAGCTTTGCACCCTCCTGTCTGCTATATTTTTTTTAACACACAGCATTCATCACGGGATTTAATCCTTTCTCTTAGACCCTCTCGTCGTTGACTTCATGAATGTGCTTTGGCTCTGGTTTTATTCTTTAGGTGGCCATGCAGCCCGAGCTTCCACAGAGTGAGGGGAGGGGGAATTAAGGCAAGGGTTAGATGAGGTGAACAGAGGGGGAGTGAGGGTCAGTGTGCGCTGGCAGTGCCCTCTGTTTATAGTGAGATTAGAGGTTGACCTGTCCCCTCTGTTTTCCCCTCAAAGCTCCAACTCCTCTGCAAGTGCCGTCTCCCATTCTTTATCCACTGAATGAACCACCGGAGAAATTAGTGGGAATTAAAGTGAAAATAAAGACATCCAGTCAGGCATTAAAGTATGAGTTTCCCACCTGGTAACAGCAGAGTTAAACATCTCAAGACAAGCAAAATATTTTGCTTTGTCAGAGTCATCAAATCATTTTCCAACATCCACAGTGAGTAGACATTTTTACTCTGCAGGCAAAGTTACTCTTTCCCACTTGATGACCATTGAGAGGATGCCCAGACCTCTCAGGTCCTAAAGTTACTGGGTGAAAAGCCTGTTTCATAACACTACACTGATATTTTAGGAATAACTAACTTAAAGTACACTCACATCTAAGGAAGCCCAGTCTGCCTGTGTAATGTTGCAAAAACATTTTCACACACAAAAAAAAAACACTTTCAGCTGGTTAAATTCATAATGGCTTTCTAAAGGGGCATTCCACCAACATTGGGGGATTATGAGACACATCTAAAGTGCTCTACAGTCCTATAGATAAAATGAAGGTTTAAACACGCACTTAAAATGAATTGTGATGTATATTTTTTTCTTGTGATATCTTCAAAGTAAATGTTTTGACTATTCCTTCAGTTTTTTTTAGTGGGGCTTGTGGGTGTTGACGTGGATGACTAAACCCTTTGACTATGCGACAGAAAATGCAAAGTTAACAACAACGACTTTACACAGAGGCTCTGGCTTAGGGGCCCTCTGAGCCCTCAGGCCCCTGTTCAGTAATCCACCCATGTCCACCAATGACATGTGAAAATCAGTTGACTAATCAGAGGGTTGACTCTCAGACATTTGTGCCTCTGGAGGAGCTTTTTAAAGCTTGGACTACAAATGTTTAACAAAAAGCCTGCAATGTACACTTGGTATGCTTTTTCCTGGACATGTATGTTTATTAATCTGGTACGGTCTAACTAGCTATCTGATTGCATTATGGGAATTGTAGGATCCAGCGTTTTGGGAGTTTTACTTTCAGCCATGTTAGTAGCATGGCTCTAGAGATGGCAAAGGTGGTTAGTCAGTCAGTATGTTACTTTGGTGTAGACTGAAATATTTCTAGTAACTATTGGATGGATTGCCATAATTTTGGTACAGACATTCATAGTGCCCAGAGGATGAATCATAAAGATTTGATGATCCCCTGACTTTCATGGGATAGTGTACCAAATGGCTGGAGAACTCTTTTAATTGAGCAAGTTAAAATGCTATCTATCTATACAAAAAAGATCTAAATTTAAGGCTCATGGCCTTCTTCGGTGAGCAGCTGAAAGATATGAAAATAGCTACACAGGTGAACCTTGACTGTAAATTTTGTCACAAATACATGTCAAGAATGAACTTTGATGCTCACTTAAAATATTAATATTAAATAAAGCTTGTGGTACTACTACTACTACTACTGTACTATTAGTAGTACCATACAGTCATGTAAAGTCATGAGAGGAATAGCGCATAAAATCTCATTCAAAGGTTTGTACTGTGTGGATTTCCTGGGAAACGACAAGAAATCTGGGTACTTTGTTCCCAAGTGCTTGTGCAGATGCTAACAGATAACAAAGGAAACTGCTTCAAGCAGGGACAAGAGAGTGTGCGTTGGGATCCTTTCAAGCTTTTTTTTTGCACTTTTTGTCACAGCTTTCACAGCATTATCAAAGGAAGCGCAAATCCCTCCTTTTCCCTCTGAGTTATCTCTGCCCAAGAGGGAGTCTGGGCTTCATCAGGAGTAATGGTCCCCTCGCTCTAGCTTTCCCCATCCCCGAAGAGCCACCCTCAGGAACCTGAGGAAGAGCCCTGATCTGGGAACATAATCTCACTCTGTCCACACCAGGAAGGACACGCCGCCACAATGACAGGCTCGAGGAGAGGAAGGAAAAAGACCACCAGCAGCAGAACTCGTAGGTCCTGTGTTTGCCTTGTGCCTCTTGAGACAATCTGTACTGGCAGATTTATGACCACCATCCTGATCAGGAGTCCCACACAGGCCGTGAGTCTGAGTGTTATGAGGAGACACTTGGATTAAAGCCTGATTTTAATTTTTCACTGCTAAAAAAAACATGGGTGCCACCTTTACATTAGTATTCTTTCAAGCCTGTCATTCTTTCTACTTTGTCAATGTGTTCCACTACATGGCTGTCCACTCTGTGTACACATTTTATTTTATCTGTATCTACAACACATCCTGCTGCAAGATGAGCTTCAAACCCATTCTTGGTTACACTGTGTCACCATCCATATCCTGTCCTCATAGTGAGCAAAAACCCAGCAGAGCCAGTGGCTGCGAAGCTTGTGAAGGGGGTGAAGCACTGGGGGAAACATTTGGTATCTATAAACCACGCTGTCTTATTATGGACGAGCCTGATTCAGAGGGTAAAAACAAAAACATGTATTAAAAAGGTTCCCAGAGAGGGTGACCTTATGACACAAAGCAAAAAGAATACATTACCTCATATTGTCAGAATAACTACAGAAAGGTTTGAGTCTGTCATTTCAAATATATCAAGTCAAGTCATGTCAAGATTACGGTATTTATAGCCCACGCCTGCATACATTGTCTGAATGGGCTTTAAAGGCCACAGCAGCAGCTCCAGACCCAGTCTAAGCCCCTAAAGAAGATAAACTCCCCAAATATAAACTAGGCCAAGAGTACCAGTTGGCCTGTACTGAATTAGAAATGTCAAAGCTGCAATACAATGTTCCCCTTTGCTCCTAGAGGACTTTAAACCTCTGGTTCAGTGGGCCGTACCTTTGTGAAGAGTCTCTTCATGCATATGTGTACTTTCTTGAGAGCTCTTTTTTTAGATAGTAAACTGAAATTTGGGCTAAAGAGATAGCATTACTTATTGATAAAGTCACAAACTCAACCTCTTTCAACCCAGTCAGTGTAAAGTGGCTTCATGTTTTCACATTTGGTAGGTTATCTGGCTCTTTAGGTGCATTTACATTTGTTTGAAAGGAGTGATATAAGTTCAAGCAAAATTTCAATTAAATGTATTGCAAGTAAATGTTAATTTACATTGACAACTTAATTTAAACTGTCCCTTATGTATGAGGGTTTTTTGTCATTAAAATCATGTAGTGAAGAAGTTGTCTTTTTGAAAATAGAGAAAAGAAATGTTTAACCAAAAGTTAGATTTCTATGCAATTATGCTCAGGTACATTACCATTTGTCATGAACATAGAACAGTTAGAATAGTTACCATGAAGAAAAAAGTGTGAAAACAGAGCCCATTATGATTTATTGCTCCTTATATGGTGATTTAAGGGCTGAGCTCTACAGCAAAACTCTCTGCATAGAGCATCGTAGCAGACTGCAGATTTGGTCTAGTTGGATGATTAAACGTTAATAAAAACAAGAATTCAATCTTTTGACAAGTCTTGTTTAACCAACTGTTTATTTAGAAGTTTTGTGAGGCCATTAGGATAAAAAGAATGAACGAGATTATCCTTTAATTTAAATTCAAATTCATTTATTTGGCTCACATGGAAATCCCCATCTGCAGTGTGATCCTGCCCTCTACTGGCAGGGGAAAAACAATCAAACTATAATATTAAGTAGTCTTGACCTTGTCCTCCCTATGTGGCATCTCCCCAATCTCATTTGTGCACTAGATTTTAATTCATGCAGCCATGTGGGCACTGACTAGGAAGGGTTAATCAAGCCCTCCACACTGTTGGCGTTGAAGTTACAGACATGGCTGAATTGACCTGCCAGGAGACCCTGGGGTAAACAGGAGGAGGTGGGCACCCAATAACCCCCTGTTCATTCCCATTCCCATGATGGAATATTACATGGCTTCATGTTTGCTGTGCAGTCATTTGATTAAACACAAATGACTTTAGGAATATGCTTTATTCAAGCTAGGTGTTGCCACATGGACCCTCGTCTCATCGCAGACTGCACATGAAAGCACAGTTTCAGCCATAGTGAATATAACTTGCCCTTCACCTTAAACCTAAAATAATGCATTAGAAGACTAAAACTCTGCAACCTCCACACATTTTGCTTGACTGAAGTACTTTTAGAACTGTGCCACTTTTCCCAATCATATTTCCTAAAGTGAATGTTGTTTACAGTAGCAGATATATTGCTGTATATTTGCAGCACCTTATGATATTCATTGGTGAACAAACATACCATGAACACATAAGACAGCTGTTTTATTTATATAATATATAATGTATACCCTTCACACAAAGTTCCTTTTTGTTACTGACCTTTGGGTCGCCTTCACCATGGACATATTCACACTAGGTGCTTCCTATTTGAAAATTGATCCACTGGACATTTGAGAAGCCATGTGACTTTGCTCACATGACATCACAATTTGTGTTAACCCAGAGTTTTACTGACTTTCACTTGTTTGAGGGAGACCTACTGGTTAAGTGTCTCAAATTAGGCAGGATCACACATTATGGCAATTCACTCTATATTTATTTGCTTTTGGTCATTTATTGTGGGTCAGATGTGGGGTCTGATTGTTTAAAAGAAGTTGAAAACGGAAGGAGGTGATTATACGATTTAAGTGTGCTGTTTTAAACACTTTAAACACTTCCACTCCCACTCTGGCTATTTGATCTGTTGTTCTTTACATAGCTAGAACCCTATTTTGTGATATGCACTTGTATCTGGATCAGGATGGTCCAGTTCAATGCTGCTTTGCTGTAAAAGTAAAATGGATTATCTGATTCTGGGTGGCTAAACATGGGGTTTTCAAGTCGGGATCAGTGTAATCCAGATTAAATTTTTGGGACATTTAAACCCAGGTGAGCGTCACCTTCGGACTCGTCACGTCACGTGTGCGCATGACAACCACAACGCCTCCGCCAATAGCTGTCCTCAGCCGTCCTCACTCAGTCCGCAATCCTCAATCTCACACACTCACGACCATCTTTTCCCAACTTTTTAGTCTGATGAAGCGGTGAATTTTGTGGGAAATGAAGCCGAGGGAGCGACACGTCCTGCTGCTCTGGATGCTCGTCTGCTCCGGCACGACGGAGGCGATCGAGCCCATCAGCACCAGCATCGCTGTCGGTATGGCTGCAGCTCTGACCGGGTTTTTAGCTAGCTACCAAAACATCCTCTACTACTTCCACGAGTGCTGTCGGCCCGAGTGGATTTCTTTCAACAGGACAGGTAACACACACACACACACACACACACACACACACACACACACACACACACACACACACACACACACACACACACACACACACACAGGCACAGAGTTAAGGAGGGGGAAGAAGGAAGACATTGCCCACCATATTTGATTCCTTTGCCATTTCTTCTCACTTACCAGCCGTTTGCTAGCTAATATCATCAGTTAGTTTAAAGTTAGCCTACCGGGTGCATCTGTCACATTGTAAGGTTGGCTACACAATTACTTACATTGCAATAGTACTTCCTATTTAAGTATTTTGCATAATTTTCAAACACTTCTGGTGGGTTGAACAGAGCTCGCTGTGTTTTATCACATGTTTGTGACGTTTACGGAAGTTCCCGTTGTAAAGCTGGGAGCTCGGTAGCCTGCTAGCTAGTGCGGTGTTGCCGTGCTATAATGGTTGTTTTACGGCATAAAAACAACTAATGCCGGGAATCCCGCAGTTTTGACGATGAAAGCGGCACATTTTTATCTACTATTACACGTGTTTTCGACAGCCAGTGTGCTGGTGAACGCGTTCGACCCGATCACAACAACAGTGGTTGTAAGCGTCGGCGCGGCACTTGGGCGGACAATCTACGATTATTTCCATGAACGTTGTGATCCGAAATGGATTTCCTTCAATGTAACAGGTGAGAATGTGCACAAGGTGGATGTGTAGATAGTAGAGCTACATCTGTAACGTTGATTATTTCAATTTCCGTGCAGTGTAGACGGCGATGAAATTGGCATTTTGTTTTGATTTGTTTTGTTTTAACGTCAAACTGAAACCCAACTGGCAGAACAATACATTTGAAGTCTCTTTTTAAAGACGTTAGTTCCTACAGGCACCCGTTTCAGGCCCTGATTTGAGCCATATCCAGGTGTTGCAGTGTTATTGCGGAGGTGGACCGCCTTGTCTGAGACGGAGGCTGCCTCCATTAACATCTTAAAAAAAAAAAAAAAGAACTGGATTCACAACTAATATTCATTTTAAACGCAGATCTGCTGTTAACGTCTCTGTGATCCTGTTCTACCTGATTATACTTTTGTAGGCACCTTACCTGCTTCACATTTATATTTATGTATATTTATATATATTTAACTCATTACATCCTGACAGTTGCACATTTGGCTCTTGCACCTTACTCTTTATATTGAGGAGGAGATTTTGGTGGCTTAGCACCTCAGCTAAATAGTTTTACTGAGAGCGTTTCACTCTAATCCTGTGGACTTTCTGTTGTGCACTCTAGGTCTCGAGGTTGACCTGGAAAACAAACTGTTCGGGCAGCACATTGCATCGCGCATCATTCTGAAAGCTGTGAATGGATTCATGAGCAATGTCAACCCGAAGAAGCCCCTGGTGCTCTCTCTGCACGGATGGACTGGCACAGGGAAGAACTTTGTTAGTCAGCTGATCGCTGAAAACATTTACAAGGAGGGAATGGACAGCAGCTTCGTTCATGTTTTCACATCTGAACTTCATTTCCCACACCCGAGTCAACTTGACACCTACAAGGTATGATGGCACATAACATAGAATCCAATTACTTTCAATCGAAACAAAGACTTTGCTCTGTTTTGCCTTTTGTATGAATGTGCTGCTGTTTCTCCTCAGTCTCAGTTACAGCAGTGGATCAAAGGAAATGTCTCCAACTGTGAACGCTCCATGTTCATTTTTGACGAGATGGACAAGATGCATCCTGGCTTGATTGACAGCATAAAGCCGTACCTGGACTACTACGACAAGCTAGATGGAGTTTCCTATCGGAAAGCCATCTTCATCTTCCTCAGGTGAGCAGCATTCCCAAAGTCTGACCGGTCAAACATTTTCATTTGAACCACAGAAAGGCATCAGTCGAGGAAATGAGAGTGTATCACTTGCCTTTGATAGGGTCGCATTAATTGGAAGTAGTAGAAGAGTTTTCAGTGATTTCCTTCTCTTAAAGGACCAGTGCGTAGGATTTAGGGGCATCTTTTGGCACCAATGGAATATAACACTTATAATTGTGTTTTCATAAGCGTGTTGCTGGTCCTTTAATCAGCAAAATGTACAGTGACTTCTAGAAACACCTGTTTCTCAAGGCATCAAATACATCACAAAGCTCATTTTGATATGATGTGTCCATGATATGTTTCCTGTTTCTGATTGTCCTCTTAGCAATGCTGGTGGAGAGAGCATCATACAGACGGCTTTAGATTTCTGGAAAGCAGGAAGAGAGCGAGAAGAGATCGAGCTCAGAGACCTGGAAACATTGCTCTCTCTGTCAGTGTTCAACAACAAGAAAAGTGAGTATAAACTTAACGTGTGCACGTCTGTTGATGCTGTATACTTTGGACTCATTCAGAAACTAAATTTGATGGGAAAACGTGGATTTCTGCTCCTCTCTCCCTGCAGGTGGCTTGTGGCATACAAGTTTGATCGACAAGAACCTGGTGGACTTCTTCGTCCCGTTTCTGCCGCTGGAGTACCGGCACGTCGTCCAGTGCGCCCTGGCCGAGATGGAAGCCAGAGGACTTCGGCCTGACCAGAGCGTGGCGGACCAGGTGGCCAGAGATTGCGTCTATTTCCCCAAGTCGGAGAGAGTGTTCTCCGTCAAAGGCTGCAAGACGATTGAGAGCAAGTTGGACTACTACACATAATGTCGGCATCTGATGGACGCTACGCTCAATCACTATATGCACTTTTTTTTTTTTTAAAGAAAAACACTCTCAGCCAAATGACTTAAAAGAGGAAGTCAAGCTGACTGAACTCTGAAGACGTCTCTGCAGACGTTTCTCTGTCTGACCTTGAGGCCACGTGGAGGATTTCAGCAGGCCTTCTCCAATGTTGCATCTCGCTTACAGTGACTGATGAGGCAGATGAATGAGGACGGCGCCAGTCGAATGAAAAAATAATAAGACTGGAAATGCTATCCTGAGTAGCTGATTAAGGGTCTCGAGCTCCACTTTTATGTCACACCACAATGAGAGTCTGAAAAGTGGTCTTGTTTTCCTCAGAGCTCCTTAATGACTAACAGTGTCCTTCTGTACGGCATGTCACTGTTTTTTTTTTTAATGTTTACTCCACACATGGAGTACTGGACACACCCGCCTTGATTCTTTTTAATTTTTACACACGTGCCCACTGTATATATGAGTTCAGTAACAGTCCGAGCTGGCCCTGGTGGGGTAGCCGCAGGGCTGCTCACCATTCAGATGCAGAAAACACTGTCGAAATGCATCCTATTAAATTCAAGATCATAATTTTTAGAATCTGTAATATGTTAGTAATATACACTGTAATGAATACAGCTGTGTCCATAGTGAAATATTTCCAGATGTTCTTTTGCCTTACAGTTACGTTGTATTTTTCAACACCAGGCCTGGACTCATTTGTACACTGTATGAACTCAGGATCGTACTCTCATAACACACACACACACACATTTTTTACCAAAACTTTTTTATTCTTACAAATGCAAATGGCTCAAAATACAAAATTCGTATGATATTGTGTGTAACAGAGTGGTTGATTATCCAGTTAATTTGATTTGAAAGCTAAAAATCACAATAGACTGTACTATATTTAGTCTTTGAAGAGGAGAAAATGTTTAGTCATATGTAGTTCTTCCCTAACTGTCGTGGAAGGAAATGTTCTGTTGGTTTCTCAAAATCTGACAGTTTGCTGTCAGGATTTGAATAAAACCCAACAAAAGAAGATGTAGTAAAACATTTTCTGTACTATTGCTCACAGTTATGAAGATGAAGGAGCTGAAAGTGGATTGTGAAAGAATGCTGTCTCTGTGGATGGAAAGCAAACACTAGCAGGCTTCCCTGCTGTGAACACACCATACAAACAATTCACAAATAAAGAATGACTTTTGTGACATCGCTGTTTCTTATGTGTGCCTCACATCAGGCCGGAGCGAGCCGCACATGATACATTAGGGAAATATGTTGCGTGCTAGCTGTTTCATGCCGACCTCTCATTCTCCTTATTGCATCTGTATGGACAACATTTGAAATATGTATAAAACAGCAGGGAGTGCTACAGAACATCTTTGACAAGACAGCTGCCCCCACTGAGTTATAGAAGCTCAGTTACACTAGCTGGTTATGGTTACCAAGGAAGTGCATCTCTGTCTCAACCTCACCTGTCAAAACCACATATTACCACATATTCTGTCTTATTACTCAATTAATTCTTGGATTCTATAGGAAGCCAAACAGCTGATAACCTCTGGACTAAACCTTGTTCACGTGCTTCTGTTTGGGTCTCGTGCAAAGTACCAAACTTTATTCATTCAGATTTGGCTTTCCTCCATTCACTACATGCGAGGGGTGAACACGAGGTTAAAGACACAGTCGAGAACTCGGACTGAGAAAGAAGTTCTGCAATAATCAAATAGCTTGCATAACACTGCTGTGCAAAGTACAACTCCAGCTCCAGGGCTGAACTACAGAAGAGAAACAGTAGTGACATCCGGTGGTGGAGGCTGGTGGGTGTTGCACACACGGCCATGTCCTCCTGTGGTAGAGGGCAGGATTGCAATAAAAACCTAAGTTACTGGGACATGTGGTAAAACTAAGCAGAAGAGTAGGTTGACAAAATGAAAATGTGTTTGTTATGTTTACACAAGCTGCATCTCTACTTTAATATAACACATGACTGGATGGGCAATAGAGCATTTCTTTGCATATCCACTCTACCTGTGAAGCTCTCACATTGTAATGCATTCATTCCATTTCACACAGTTGTGTAGTTCATAGTTTAGACACAACGGCAGGAACACAGTCACTACATTTTAAAAACATTCTAGTTTGATACCAGCTTGTAAGACTTTCCACTCAGAAGCTGCTTTCTTGTTACTTTGACCGTACATGTGTACAGTATTGGAAGCCCAGGTCTGAGGCCTGTTTCAGAAATATGTGCTCTGTATGGTTTTGACCCATTAAGGACCTGCGGAAATCTGCTGCCTTCCAAGATTTATCCTGCTGCTCCAGATGTCCTTTTGTTTTTAGAAGCTGTAAGTTTACTGTGAGCTGCTTCCTGCCCTTTTCTCTCTCTGACAACACAGTGCAGCACACACAATGATACAGAAAGGAAGAGGAAGAAGCTTGTTAGTAAAGACATGGGCGTTTTCACTCCCTTTGTGAGCTGTGACTTTCTTGGACTTTGACGTGTACAGCAGTGCATGACTGCCCAGGTACTATTACAATAACCTCACCACCTTTAAAAGCTACAGGCTCTGCTCTCTAGAGTGGAATGTGTTCTGTTTTTGACCAAGTGGTACTGTGCTTCACAGATGTTAGCGTGGAGTGTTAGATTTCTGTGAAAGGAATACTGTTCATTTTCATTCAGCTTAACATGATGCATTTGGCAGTGTAGCTAGAGGGAAATATGTGAGAACATATGGTCATAGTTACTGCAGAGACATATTCTATGTTTCACTTTAATATGTGCTGTTCTGCTGCTGTTTGCGAACATTAATGAACAGGCAGAAATGAGTCTGATTACCGTAGCAACGATTTGACTTTATGGAACAGCTCGTCATAACATGCCTGGCTTTTCCGAGCAAATAGCTAGCTTAACTTGGTAAAAATCCTCTTATTATATGGAGCGTTTTAGAAGTAAGAGAGTCAAAAAATTATCTGGTGTCATATGAAGTTTATTTATATCACAACATTATTTAATTACCCCATTTACCCCAGCGTCCATTTGTTACAAACACTGTTGTGTTGCCAAGTGCAGCGTCAGCAACCTTCCTCACAGTCGTGTGATTTGAAGCCCACTGCTCTTCTTTGTCTTCCGTCTTCGCATTCTTTGTTGCAAGTGTTGTTGTGTCAATGCTCCTCATGTAAATTCAGAGTTTCCAGGCACAGTCTGTATAAAAGGTGGAGAGTCTTATACCAGCAGAACAGCGTTAATGCATCCATCGTTCTCTGGGTTATTTGTCACCTGGGCATATTTACCTGCGAAGTAACAGAAATGTTTAAGTTACAATATCACATACCAAACTAATCCAGAACACACACAATATTTACATCAAGTGTCACATTTGAACTGTTTTTGCAGACCTTGGAATTTATCACAGAATGATTGTATTGCTTTAACTCCTTTACCTTGATGTTATTTCCAACATCTGAGGTCTTGCATATGCACATGCACACATTTATTGATTTATTGTTTACATGGATGTTTCTGGATTATCTACAAGTGTAGGGGATGTAACTGTATGGATTTATGAGCACTCACCCCAGATAACCTTTCCTCCTTGTGTGACCAAGCCCAGCTCGCTGACATTGACCTCTATGACTGTTCCTTTTGTGATGACTCCCAGAGTGGTGTAGAGGGGGGAGGAGGGGTTCTTCTTCACTCCTAGGATGGGAAGGCAGAATGTGGCCTTCAGCTCTGGATGTGTGACGTGAGCCTTCTTAAAACGCAAACCCTAAAGTAGAATAAAGAGAGGGAAGCCATTTAGGTGTTAGACATGTAATTCAAAACAGAAATTGTACAATTCAACTTCAACATTACCCTGAATGCACATGAGGACAGAGTTTTGGAGATTAGCTCAAGTGTAGAATGTAACATGACATAAAGCACTTCAGCTTTACTGGGATCTTACCATGGGTCTGATGAAACGCTCATATTTTGGAGGTTTACGGGTGAAGCCATCGCCAACAAAGCAAACCTTGGTGACCATTCTTTTCCAGGCTTTCTTTTGTCTCTTTCCAGTTTTGATGACTTTGAGCACTTCTGTCTCTCCCTGGGCACGCACTTTTGGCAGGGGCACCTCCCATTTGCCCTACAGACAACATTACACATTTGTGTTTAGAAATCAGTGATGTTATTTCTACACATCTGTGGCGTGCTCATCAGCAAACACTGAAAAATGGGCTGCTGACGAGCAGATTTCATCTGGTACTTACAGCCTTCTCTTTCCTCTTCTGTTTGATCATGTTGGAGAGGACCTTAGCACGGGACTGTCCCTCTCTGTCCAACAGGTAGGCTGGCACTGCTCCCTCTGGGGTCTTATCATCGTTCTTCTGTTTGGTCTTCCTCTGTTCATGCATTTTGATGCTGCAAAGATACAAGAATTGTTTGGCTGTTCGTTGGCTGCAGTTTTCATGCCCCCACCCCAAATCAATCAGCATTTAGAAAGGCAAGCATGGTTTTCTCCATCTATACTCACGTCTTCTTCATCTGGATCTTCTCTGCATGTCTCTGTTTGTGGTACAGTTTGGCCTTCAAGCCAATCATCTTCCTGGCTTTGTGAGACCGCTCATGGGCCTCACGGCTCTCCTTCTTCCTTTTCTTTTCATGGTGGTCCAGGCGGTAGCCATGCCGCTTGCGGTGTAACTCAATGTGCTCGTTCTGGGGCTACAAAAGAATGTGCAAACATGCAATTCAATTAAATTCGATTTTGAAGTTTACCTTATGCACAGGTTTCATGCAGAAATCTACGGATCCCAGTTCCAAGTAAAAACTATCATATGCGGTGCTACATACAGTACAGAAGCTCTATGGTGGACCAATTGTTCTAACAGTTCGCTCAGTGGTGTAAGTTTGAAAAACAAACATGCAGTGAGTCAGACTGTTTGTAGATTTTACACTGAACTAGCATCAAACCATTTTTATGTAGCAAGCATCGCATCCTGTTAAAGAAAACTTATCTACAAGTTATTGAAAATAACTTTTTTTTTTTATCTAACATCAATAATTTCAAGCATAAAAACCCAAACATTGTCCGGTTTGCTCATCAAATGTGCAGATCTGATGCTTTCGTCTCTTTCACATCATTGCACATTTATAGATTACACACAAACAAGCTTTATGAGTACTTCCTATTTGGCTTTGAGACATGATATATTGCTGCCCTAAACCTATTTCATTCGTGTGGAAACGCAAATGCCACCAGCGCATAAAAAAATCTGATCGATTACGACTAAACCCAGTTAATTCAGATCTCACGATTAATAGCAAAAACCCAGCGATCTCTTATTCCAAAGCTAAATGACCGGGCACTTAACGCACATATACAGTGGATAAAACATAATGAATAATCACACGAGGTCAAATGGTTTCCATGTTAATAAATACACATATACACTCACGCCACATAAACACAACGCCAGAGCACAGCAGCACGTCAGACCGCCACATGTCTACTGAAGCTAATGCTAGTACAACATGCTAACCTGTTAAACTGCCTGAGAAAAGTCACATTAAACACTTAAAAACGGGCTGCTTTCTTACCATTTTGTGTTTCGGGAGTTAAGTATTACGATGAATGCGTCGCAGTTGGTAACAGTTGGTGAAGACGCAAACGATTGGGTGTTTTTGCTTGAGGCTGGGGTCCTTTAGGTGTTGTTTTCCCCGTAGCCGATACTTAGAGGAAGTACGTCATCCTGACGTAACGAGTTGTCCGTTGGTTTGATATGGACGGCTTCCGCTTAACAAAATGTTTCCGTGACACTGAACCACATTAAAGACAAAATACGTAACTTTTAAACATATATTCGGTAAATAATTGATGAATTACTTCATTCGCGAATTTTAAGGTTTATATTACATATCTACATATTTTGTAATATTTTCAGGACTCGAGCCCGGACATTTTAGCCATATACGTTTGTTCCCAGGGATGTGTTTTGGAGCTGCACCATATTAAAGCGTGACATTTGACAGCCTATATTACATATCTTTTACAGGACATTTAAATGTTTTACTCCGGCAAACATTTAATATTAATTTTTGTTGGTTATATATGTGAGACTCCCTGTTTCTTGTTACGGTGTTGCCATTATTAGTGGGCTGACATTGCTCAGTGCTCTTCTGCCTGCAATGTTGCCCCACAATGTTTTGGCTAACACCGGTTTTGAGGGAGTATTAAGATAAGCAGTGTGTATGTGTGTTAGAGCCTTTCGGACGTTAAACGGGATGATTTGGGTAAGATACAATCTGCCAAACTGAATGGTGAAGATGCCATATTGTGATAATATCGTGTTGACTTCACCACAGGGTCCTTGTCTTTCACAGGGAAGGTATTTATTGCCTGCTGTCCTGCAGGGCTGCAGGTGCAGAGTGAGCTGCTGTGTTAGAAGACATTACAGCTTTCTTCCAGGTGCGATTTTTTTTTACAGATATTATATGAATTTCCTCAGTTTCACATAATTATAAATATACTTTAGTAGCTGAGCTTTTGATCATGACTTTCTGTGACAGACTGTCATGAAGTTTTAAAACTTCACTTTGAGCTGTTGTAACTTGATGAGCATTAGTTATTATTTTGACATTGTACTGAATGTCCACTGTTGTAGACGATGTCAAGTCATTACGAGCTGTGGCCAACCCTGATATATCAAAGTAAGTGCTTCCATCCTTCACTCAGTTCATTAAAATGCTCTTTAGATTCAGCTGTCTTCAAGACTCCATGTTGACTCGTGCACTGTATCCACAGGATCCGAAACATCGGCATCATGGCCCACATTGACGCAGGGAAGACAACGACTACAGAAAGGATGCTTTATTATTCTGGCTATACAAGAGCACTAGGAGGTGTGTAGGATGGTGAAAACGTCGTGACCATGTTTTTTTTCTTATTACCTTGTGTATTACCTGCTTCCTCTTGTCTCTGTTATGTATTTCTGCTCCTTGGTTTCAGATGTGGACGATGGGGACACAGTCACAGATTTTATGGCTCAGGAGAGGGAGCGTGGCATCACCATACAGTCCGCAGCCGTCACATTTGACTGGAAAAGTTATAGAATAAACCTCATCGACACCCCAGGTAGAAATAGCATCCTTGTGAGGATAAAACATTTCAATGGAAATGAGAAGGTGCAGCCACTCAAATGTGACTGCACGCGTGTGTGATTACAGGACATGTTGACTTCACTCTCGAGGTAGAGCGGGCGCTTCGTGTCCTTGATGGGGCTGTTGCGGTGTTTGATGCTTCCGCCGGTGTTGAGGTAAGCCCACTGCTCTCAAACTGCCTATTTCTTCATTTAAACATTTGTAGTGCTGTATGATACGATTACGTATGATCATTTCCTTTTAAACACCAACAGGCTCAGACTATGACCGTGTGGAGACAAGCAGAGAAGCACCATGTTCCCTGTGTTTGTTTCCTAAATAAGATGGATAAGCCTGCAGCAAGGTGAGTGACTAGACAATCTGACCATATGAGTTTTCTTTATCTTGTTTTTTAAATTATAACTGTAAACTGCCTTTCATTTTTTTCTCCCAGTCTAAGTTTTTCCATCGAGAGCATACGACGGAAGCTGAAAGCCAATCCAGTCCTCCTGCAGGTAGGCCATCAAGCAGGATTATTAAAAAAGCCAGATAAGTCCAAATGTATTTACATGACTGTACAATTTGCAATGATTCAATCCAAAACAAACTATATAAAGATGAATAAAGTGTCAAAAGAAAGACAATGTAAAAACCTAATGTCACCATGTGATTTAGTTGTTATCCTCTTTCACAGATTCCTGTCGGCAGTGGCAAAAACTTCTCAGGCGTGGTTGACTTGTTAACCAAGCAGAAGCTGATATGGAAGCTACGATCTACGGGAGACGATGGACGAATGTTTGAAAACAAACCTCTTGACCAGTCGGATGAGCCAGAGCTGCTGCAGGAGGTCAGCGAGGCCAGGACAGCTTTAATCGAGCAGGTACGCATCGTGTCATTCACAGCAATGCTGACAGTTTTAAATATTCAAAAGTTTATTTTTCTCCAGTTTATATTTATGTTCTCGATCCCAGGTTGCTGATCTGGATGATGAGTTTGCTGAGCTGCTGCTGACTGATTTCAGTGACAATTTTGACACTGTTCCCTCTGTTAAAGTAAGTATTGCATTGCATGATACTACAATATAAGCCTACAAGTAGCACTTTATTCTGAATACAGAATAAACAGTGCTAATGTGTCCCCAGCTACAGGAGGCTGTGCGGCGGGTGACTCTGGCCCGTAAAGGCGTCCCAGTTCTCTGCGGGAGCTCTTTGAGAAACAAAGGTGTTCAGCCTCTATTAGATGCCATCACTGCCTACCTGCCTGCCCCCAGTGAACGGCACCACGACCTGGTGTGAGTGAACTCTGAGTGAGCTATTACAGTTGATGTTAAATGGATGGAAGTTGGGTGAAAATGAGCAAAAATTCAAATCATGCTGGAATTGTCTTTCAGTGAAAATGTCATGCTATTATGAAAATATGTGTCTGTGTGCATTTATTCGTTGTTGTCAGACCATGAGCTCTGTTCCTCATTCATCATCCTACAGGCGGTGGTACAAGGACGACTTATGTGCTCTGGCCTTCAAGGTTCTCCATGACAAGCAGCGTGGTCCTCTGGTATTTCTTAGGATTTACTCTGGGACTCTGAAACCACAGACTGCTGTGCACAACATCAACAGGAACAGCATGTATGTCTTTATTGCAACTACCCAAGCCTACCAGTCTATTTTGACCAAACTTCTTATATGTTAAAACTTTGAGTTTTTGTACCATGTTGTGTGTAGTGAGAGGATGAGTAGGCTGCTGGTGCCGTTTGCAGATCAGCATGTAGAAATTCCCTCGATGACGGCAGGAAACATCGCCCTGACTGTTGGACTGAAGGGGGTAGGGGATTATACACCACTTTCCATATTTTATTTGCGATTTTCTCTACAAAGGTTTACTTATCTTTTCCCACTTTCACTGCAGACAGTCACAGGGGACACCATTGTTTCATCAAAGGCTTCAGCGGCAGCTGCAGCCCGCCGAGCGGGCGACGGGGCAGGGAATAAGCGTGGGGAACATGCCAGCATGGTCCTTTCAGGGGTGGAGGTCCCAGACCCTGTGTTCTTCTGCACCATAGAACCGCCCACCATGGCCAAACAGGCCGGTCAGTGACAGTGATTATAGTTTTGATACACATCCTCCAGCAACCTCGCCGTCACTGACACATTTATTTTTTCCCCCTGAAAGATCTTGAGAATGCACTCAACTGCCTGCAGAGAGAAGACCCCAGTCTTAAAGTCAGGGTTGACCCCGATTCTGGCCAGGTAATACCATCATTGGATTAGCAAGGACTTTCTTTAGTGACAGCATCTGCCACAGCTCAACTAATTGTCTCTCCAACATCAGACCATTTTGTGTGGGATGGGAGAGCTGCACATCGAGATCATCCACGATAGAATCCGAAGAGAGTATGGCATTGAGACCCACCTCGGACCACTACAGGTGGCTTACAGGGAGACTATTCTCAAACAGGTCTCTACTACAGGTACTACAAATGAACATTTCGTAATAGGTGCGTTAGGTTATGTAGTTCCCATCAAGCCAGTTTTTGTTCCTGTGTGAATTTCCCCGCTTATCTCATGATGTAGATACATTGGACCGTACTGTTGGAGAGAGACGACATGTTGCGACAGTGGAGCTGGCTGTCAGACCTGTGGACATCCCCTCTACAGGTGGTTCATGTCAATTAGCTCTCACAGAAGAGCTGGAGGGGCAGCTATCGCCAGAAATCAAAGAGGCAGTGGAGAATGGAGTACACAGCTCACATCTTCAAGGTATTACTTAATGAAATTTCTTTTCTTGCAAACCTGCGCTTCCCTCTTTTTTGCATAGCCAAATTGTTATTTAAATAGTTAATAGGCTCACTAAAATGTACATTATTTTCAATACCTGCCTCCACCTTCAGGTCCATTGCTAGGTTATCCTTTACTGGGCGTGTCTACACTTATTCAGAGTGTCAGCATGGAACCAGGAACATCTCCTGCCATGGTGTCCGCCTGTGTGTCCCGCTGCATGCTGAAGGTAAACTACTATGGCTTCTTATGTCATAACTGCAAACTAAAAGATTATCAATGGATAAGACAGGTGTGTTTGTGTGGACGCAGGCCCTGAAGCTAGCAGGAGGTCAGGTCCTGGAGCCAGTGATGTCTTTGGAGGTCACTGTCGGGGAGGAACACCTTAGCTCCGTGCTGGGGGACATGGCCCAAAGACGAGGAACCATCCGAGATATCCAGAGTCGTCACGACAACAAGCTGCTGCTGGCAACCGTGCCCCTGGCTGAGATGATGGTGAGATGCAATCGAATTCATTTTGTCTGGAGTTTTTGGTTTAATGTGTCACGCTGACAATTATCTACACAATCATGCATGTTTCCTTCTCAAGGGCTATTCCACCATTCTGAGAACACTGACTTCTGGCAATGCCACCTTCTCCCTGGAGCTGGACACCTATGAGACCATGAACCCACAGGACCAGAACACTCTCCTGAAAAGAATGGCTGGTCTGCTGTGATCCCAGCAATGTGCAACTGTTCAGCAAAGGGGCCAATCTTCTGAGACAGAGGCATGGCTAGTCCCTAAGGAGACTTTTCCAGGACTTACACCTAATATCAGATCTGACTACCAACATGTAGTCAGAGTAAAATGCTATTTATAGCATGAATATCCACTGCAGGCAAGAGGACAATACAAATAGTGTATCATATTCTTAGCTCAATACTAAATACATTTACAGCCAAATATTCCGTACTTGATTTTTTTTTTTTTTTTTTAATTAAACACCAGACCAGCACCTAAAATGTAAACATTTTATTCTCAATCAATATACAAACATTCATAAAAAAAAAACCAAAAACAGTGCATTCATGAATTCAAGATGTGATGACATTAGATGTGATCAAGAGTTCTGATGATCTGCTGACTTGGAAGGATGATGTGACTCAGCATTGATAGAGTGACTTGCCTACAAACGCTAGCGTAGAATTTGATTTCTCAGTTTAAAGTACACAGGTGGGATTGAATGTGTGCGGATCAGCTTCCCTTTTTTTTTTTTTTTCTTCTGTTGGTTGTTTTCAGATACCCTTGTACTCACGGGGACAGTAGCTGGAAAACAGTGGCTCAGCGGGGATCCCACGCCTTAGATAGAAAAAGATAATTGGGTGATGAATGTGTCAGTACTGTTCATACAGTGTGTTTTATATTACATTAGTAGCCTTTCTAAACAGGAAGCTGTCTGTTAGATGATTAAGCATTCAGAGGGCAATGAATACGATGAGGATGCTTACTCCACCATGCGACAGCGGTGCGCTGACAGTCTGTTGTAGGCATCGTTGATGTCCGTCACGTCCTTGGCGCTCCACAGCCGCTCTGCCACAGCGCTGGCACGAGGCCTGTGAGTGATGCAAGACAAGAAAACATAAAAGCAAATCAGCCTACGATCATGTGATGTGTCAAGGTTCAAACTTAATTTTCTGACGAGAGTTTATGAGGGAATCACATGAGCCATACCAGAGTCTGGGTGTCAGGTTGGTGGCGTCCACATACTCTCCCCACAAACAGGCCTCTCCACCAATCACAAGCTTCTTTTGTTCTTCAGTTCCTGTTTTAAAATTTAATATTTGATGAGATCAGGCAGCCCAACCAACATCCAGGGAATCTAACACTCCACTGGATCAGAGTGATAAATGAAAGAAAATGTTAAATCTAGTTGAATTATTATGAATTATCTATGATTTTTTCCCCTTCTGGTGGTGGAATATTAAGTTATTTTCTCTCTGTTCATTCAACAGGCTTACACATATTTGCACAGGAGTGACAGACAACAGATCTGTGTTAAGAGTTAAAGAGTACAGCAAATAAAATTAGTCAGACCTACAACAAAGTATAAAAATATCCTATGAGTGAAGAAAAAGGTCCGAAACCTGTATGTAAATACTGAATAAGAGGAAGGTTGCATATACAGCAATAACCAGTTGAAAGAGGCAGAGAACAAATATCCTTAAATGTAAAGCTGAATAAATCAGACATCATGCAGACACAAACCCTTGAAATCCTGTGGGTCTGCCTTGTAATGGCCCTGCCAGTCCTGGCCGTAGGAGATACGGTTCAGGTACCAGGGAGTGGACAGCAGGGTCTGGTACCCTGATGATGTAACATTTGCCATCTCACTCTGGTATTGCTGCTGGTTTCCTTTCCAAACGTGGATAAGTGTGTCTGGTTTCAGCTACACAGCACACACATACATACAAGAATTATTAGCAGCAAGGTGCAGACAAATGGGGACGAAGACGAAAATGTCTGAGCCTTCTGTTGCTTCCAGGACATTTAGGAGTCTTTTGTGTTTGTACTTGGGCTTACATTTCTTTTTACCTTGCAGAACGGCATGGTAACATCTAAAGGAATTGTCTAGAGATTTAAAAAGGTTCAGTCCAATATTCGTCTTGGTCCACATTTATGAAGGACCAAACCGGACTTATTTTTGGATGGTGGATTGAACCCAGGACAAGACAAAGTGTGCATCTTGTCTACCCGCCACATTATTTAAGTCTCATTTTATTTGAATATTTTTCATAAATAAAACTAAATGTTAGTTTATTTGGTCTTTGATTCAAATAAACCAGGATTGGTCCTCCACTGTGGTGAACTACATCAACCCATGAAAGAAACAAATGAAACCACCAACCACGCTGCCCCATCTTCTTTTCATGTCAATGTCTGACTCGCTCTTCTTGTCACAACTGTGCAGTTTTCAAGCGTAAGCCTGTTGAACAAAATTCTGATTTTTTGTTTTCCCCTCTCAATAATCTAGGCCCAAATCAAAGTTTCCCTCCACCAAATAAATCAATCAGACATAAAAAGCCATTTTTTTTAATGAAAACTGACCGTTGAAGTTGAGTGGCTCAACCTTGTAGTACTTCTGCCAGTCCTGTGCGTAGCTAATGTAATCTAGGTACCATGGGGCGGAGAGGATGGTGGTGTACCCTGATGCCGTCACCTTGCCCATCTCCTCATTAGAACTGCCGCCGATCCACACATGCACTACTGTGTCTGCCTTTAACTGGAATAATTACAGACCAAGCTGCTGTACTTAGGTTAGATACTTGATGCACGAGTTGTCGGTTTTGGTTAAATTAATAGTTTAACATTTTGGGGAATATGTTTACTTGCTTTCTAGCTGACAGTTGAGAAGATCGATACCACTGCATGCTGAATACTAAGCTACCACGAGAAACCATTTAGCTTACCACAAAGACTAGAAACGGGGTAAACGGCTAGCCTGGCTTTGCCCAAATGTAACAACATCAGCCAACCAACACCTCAAAAAGTTTGTGTAACCTGCATAAAAACTGAGCAGTGACTTCCGGATGATATTTTGGTTTCAGATATGAAAGTGATATCAATCTTTTCATCAAACTTTGGACAGGAAAGCAGAAAACCGTATTTCCTAAAATGTTAAACTATTCCTTTAACAAGACAGAATGAAAAACAGAAACACAAATGAGCTATAAATGGGGATAAAGTACTTCAATCAAATGCCCAAACATCTTGGTCGACATAGCATTTAAAACCCCACATTCTTAACTCTAACTTGGAAAGAATTTTAATGACATAGCTTTACACAATGTTTCTTTTTACTTACCTTAACACCATTGTCAAAGACCTCCTGCCAGATCATGTAGCCCTTCTTGGTCGTGGTGACGATCTCCAACAGTCTAGAGCAAAAGGCAAATATCTGTTTTTGTCCTCTTTGGATAATGAATAGAGAACAAGCAACTTACTGCAGTATAAAATGAGCAACACACCTTTGGATGTAGAATGATTCCAGTTTGCTGTAGTCTTGTCCAAAGCCTTGCTGATCCATGAACTTCTGAATGTCCGGGTTGGACTTCCTGCAGGGCAACAACAGCCGCAAAATATTAGCTGCCAATTAATCTTTGACACCACGAGGAAGGTTTTGATAATGTGTACAGAGTCTCACCAGCAGGTGAAGTCCACCTCATCACCTCCCAGGTGAACGTAGGCGTCAGGGAACACGGCGCTGATCTCCTTGAAGAACTGACTCATGAAGTCGTACGTGGTGTTCAGGATGGGGTTCACTGGTCCGAAGGTGCCAGAGGGTTTGGAGCCAGAGTAACAGGGTGTGAGCAGATCGTTCTGGCCTGAGAGGAAAAGATGGAGCAGATATGCGGTTTTATTTTACACTTTGCAGGTTTCTGAATGCTTACTTGGAGTTTCTGAAAGAAAAAAAAAAAAAAAAATCTAAAAGAGGAAACAGTAGTGACTCTGCACCAACACTTGCAAAACTCACCTTTGCCCCAAGACTGTGTGTGTCCTGGTGTGTCGAACTCTGGGATGACACGAATGCCTCTCAGACGGGCAAATTCAATCACCATCTTCACGTCAGCGGGTGTATACACATGTGTGTATGGGTGGTAGGCTCCCTGTGAACATGGTAACAACAATCAACACATTCTTCTGGAGGATTGTAAAAAACACAATGTCCCAATATGAAAAATGCTCCTCGTCTTTGCTGAGATTTTACTCTAATCTTCCTAGTCTTCCTGACCTGCTGGCTCAGCTGTGGGAATGTTCGGCTCAGGTAAGGGAAGGACTGATCGTCCACGATGTGCCAGTGAAAAACATTAAATTTGTTCATCGCCATTGTTTCCTGTGTGAATGAAGAAAGAAAAACATTAGATTTCAACAGTAAATACAGAGAGTGAGAAAACAACATAAGAAGGTCTTACTGACGCACCAGATTAGCCAAGATGACTTTAATGGGCAGGAAATGCCGAGAGCTGTCCAGTAAGATGCCTCTGTGTGAAAATCTGGGGAAGTCACTGATTGCTGTTGAATTGATGCTTTTCTGAAAAGGTACAAAGTTAAAATCAGCCGGACTCATTTTAGATTAAGTGCAAAAAAATCGTCCTCATTATGAGGAGAAATTAGATCCAATCATGTCGTCCTTTCACTTACAGCTCCGTATTCATCTTCATACACCAACTGGCTGAAAGTTTCCAGACCTGAAAATGATGGAAAGACATTGTGTGAGTTAAGTCCTGTGAAGTCCTGTTAAATATTTCTGATAAGGGGATAGGGCCCTAATGCAGAGTTAGCTTTGATGCTGTGCAATAACAAGCAAAAACACCCTACCATGCAGGGCTCCCCAGACCTTTGGTGCTTTCAGGACAGCATACGGCTGATCCACCGACAGCTCATCTGTGGACACAAACAATTGTGCATTGCATGTGCCTCATTACTGCAGTTAGAGTGTTGCAGGTGGTTATTATGGTAAGAAAGTCCTCTGCACTTGAGGGGCTTTAAACATTCAACCGTAGCATCTTCAACCCAGGTAATCTCCAATTGCTGACAACTCAGCAGAGATCTGCACATGACACTATGGTAGGCAGTGGTGGAGAAAGTATTTCCTTAAACATAATCAACAATATAAAATACTTCATTGCAATTAAAAACCCTGCATTGAAAATACTGGTAAAGTATTTCTATGATCATAATCATTCAACATTCAATTAAAGTTCAAACGCTTCCAATTTCAGCTTAGTCACAGTACTTGAGTAAATGCAACCTTGATTAAATATGATATGAAGGCGGAAGAGGACTCACATGACTCATCGGAAGTCACAGCAGGGTAACCGTCACATTCAGTGTCAGCTGATGTGATCCACACCTGCAGCTCTGTCAGCTCAGAGGGGCCCGCTCGCCTGCCTTTGCCCAGCCCCTGCCTTTTAGCGCTGCCAAACATGTATTCATAGTACCTGTTGAGGGGGACAGACACGGGGAGCTGTTGTTTGTCATGCGGTGCCCGGGGGCCCCTGAACGCCGCACTGACGACGGCAGGAGCTTAAAACCACAAACAGAGGATACAAACGGAGCTTCTCACCTCCTGTAGGCGTCCTGCAGGAGGCTGCAGCTCGGCCCCGCAGATGACTCCTTGGCGTCTACTATTTTGAAGCCGGAGCTGGTTACCTTGAACGAAACCTCTGAGATCTGCACTTTCTGCGGCAGAGGCCACAGAGAGCCATATTTTGAAGGCTGGGCAGCGCGCTCAGTCTCGTCCTCCACTTCATCGATGTAGTTGTACTGCAGCGGCCGACAAGAGCCGAGGGCCAGCAGCAGGAGTGTGAACTTCAGGGCACCTTTAGGGTCCATGTTGACAGGAGCCAGGGGAGTCATGAGACCTGGTGATCAGGCAGCAGCATTATAGTCCACAGAGCCAGCGGGGCGGGGCTTTCTCATGCGGAAGTCAGATTGTGCAAAGATTTAAAGGAGAACCACCACTGCTTTGTAAAAAGTACATTTAAAAAGTGTTTAAATATTCCTTTATCTATGATCAAAAGTTCAGAAAGGATACAAGGTAACAAAGAGCAATACATATTTAGAAGTATATAGTTATTGTATGTATTATTATAATAAATATAATACTAGTGTGCAATAAAGTGTGCATGAAGTGTAAGACAAAGCTTCACTTCAATGTTTGGCATCTTGTAAATATGGATTTGCTCCTCTCCATTAACCAGTTCTATTTATATTTATATTTATGGGGTGCCAATTTGCACCTGGGTGGAAAAAGCCAGATGGCCGTTATTTGGCTATTTAGGGTCACACAGTATAAAGAACCATAAATTCCTTAAATGGTTGCAGGTATAGTGGCCGAATAGGTGAGGTGCAGGACTTGCACTCAGTAGCTTATGGTGGATATTTGCTCCATCCTACTTTCTACTGCAACTGCTGTAGCATAAGAAGGAAGTACAAGTTCTTCAAAATGCTACACACTTTTGTACAAAGCACAAATCTACTGGACCTGTTTCTGAGAGTGTAGAATACTTATGGATATTTATCTGTTGTGGGTGACCAATCCTTCCTTATCCAGATTTAAACACACGCCACAGTGTGAAGCCACAAACAGCCTGACATATTAGGGCATATTTGGCCACTTCCTAACTTCACTTATTGGAAATGTGGAGCAGGCATCGACCAGCCCAATGATTTTCTGTTCATGATGTCTGTCAGCACGTGTGCCACCATTCACAACTGATTCATTCCCACAGGTGACAAAACTAGTTATCACTACCTGATAGGTTTGTGCCACAACCTTTAATCCTAATTTACAGCACGTTTACTCATTCACTTACTCCAACATTTACTCCAACATTTAGTCCACTAGATGTCTCTCATGTCACATAAATGAAGCACTCACTGCCATACGACTTATTTTTCTTTACTTACACGCTCATTCATATAGAATCTGTCTGAAACAGTCAGTCTATGTCACTGTTAAAAAAAGTCACTGTTTAAACTTTTACCGACAAGAATATACAACACAACTACATTTTCTCTGCTGAACAAAAACAAGAAAATGAATTCATAAATACACCATAACACCATGATCTTAATCAACTGTTAAATAATAACACAAAAAAATGTACCCCTCTAATATCCCAAATTAGTCTATTTGAATTTCTCCATCCGGTACATATATTTGTTCATGCACAGCCCATATAACATGAAATATTTCGTTATTTGGTGAAATACACTGATTTTTATATTTGGTCACCTTAATTCAATGCACAAGTCAAGTTTATGGAAAAGAGAGGGTTTTAATGAGGCCAGAGGAAAAGAAAAATGGCTAATTTTGCAGATATTGTTGTTATTTTGGAGTTCTGTGAGACCCCAGACAGTGTGAAAGTAAAGTCAATATCAACCAGACACAAGGGTTAGTAATTAAACACAATATTTCATGTTGTTTTATGGCAGCTAACTGTATTCATCAGTATAACTCCTTCAGTTCCAGCTTCCAGTCTCCAGCTCTATTAATCCTGTGAACACTTTGTCCACTAGATGTCTCTCCCATCACATATATACATTTAAAGCGTTTGCCAGCTTAATGACTTTTTCTCTGCAACTAATCACAGTTCTCTAAGAAGCACTGTGCTGTATTGTCCTTGATATGAAGCTACAGTAATGGAGTCAATTCAGTCTTCATGAAAGCAGTTGATGGGAAAAGAAACCCGATGCGACTGTTTAACGGCTCTAATCCTCACAACACAAGTGCAGTGCGCATAAAAACAAACAAAGTAATAAAGTTATAGCCTCGAGGGTCCAGTAAGGAGTTTAGTCACGGCCAAAAAGTTCCGTCAACAGGGACCACAGATGTGACTCACACAAGATGTCCAGGGATAAAATGGGACTTCCTGTTCCCAACCAGCCCAACCAAAAACCACAATGCCTTTATAATCCTATGGGATTCACAATGTGTCTCTGGCATTCAGTGGTGAGCCTAACATTATGCTACTTTCTATATGGTGTTGTTTTAAATGCATCAGTCTTTTTAAAGTTGGGACTCCCCAAAGGCACAACAACACATTTCATTTTCTCTGGGCTCTGATCACAATGCTGGATCCGGTTCCACATTATAGAAGAAAAACAATAAGAAAAAGAGAGAAGTGGAGATAATGACATGTACTGACAATAGAGCTTCAGTGTATTTACAGGACTGATTTCAGAACAGGGTTCGTCGTCAGCTATTTCATAAATGTTACAGGTCGATACATTTGCCATAGAGCTATTCACATGATGGATTCTAGACATAACATCTGCACACATGGGCTATGAGATGATTATTTCATCATTTTCTTTCCTCCAGAGTCACGTCCCAGAGAGCAGAACTGGAAGAGGCATTCAGATCATTTCGTTCCACACTTCACAAATACTCCAATTACATGCAAAAGCCCTGTGTTTGATATTTGACTAAAAACAAAAGTACAGGAAATAGTAGCAATAAAATGTATGAAAAGCAAAAGTACTCTTCATGCAGAGAGGCCCATGTCAGTGCTGCTGTTTCAATAGAATGGGTCATTATTGTTGATGTGTTTTCTGCTTCAAAAATGTAAAGGCCTAAGATCTTAATCTGAAAACGAGTGGTAGAATGTAATTAAATAAATCTTCACAAGTACTGTATATACTTTAATACATTTTCCATGGAACAAGTACTTTTAACTTCGATTCCTTTGCTACAAATACGTGTATTTCTTGAGTACTTCTTGCACCACAGCTAAAAAGTAAGTAGAATTATGAAATAGATGTAGTGGAGATGAAAATATCGCATTTCCCTCTGAAATGTAGTGAAGTAGAAGTTGTTAAAACTTGAAATACTCAAGTAAAGTGCAGGATGTACTTAAGTACAGTACTTAGTCATGGAAGAAAGTGTTCTTCAGCTTTTTCTTCACTCTTCCAGTGCAGTGAAAGGGTGGTTGTGGGACCCCAGAGGACCCTTCAATGAAGATTTTGACTGAAACTTAGGAAAATCATTAAAATACTCCCATTTAAAGACTCTTAATTCAGTAGTAATGTGTTTGTGTGCGTGGGAGGGGGGAGACCAACTGTCCTCCACATCTCTCTCTCTCTCATTCTCTCTCTCTCTTTCCATTTCCTGCACGAGGAGACGGTCCTCCCCCAGTAAACACACCCATTGATCAGAAGGAGAGAGGACTGGGAGCGCAGGAGGAGGACCGTCACTGAGGATCGGAGCAGCAGCGCCGGAGGAACGCCTCCAAACATCTCAGCCTGATCCCTCTTCACAAAACCCCGTCTATTCTGATAGATATCCACATTTAAGATAAATAACTCCCGGGAATTGCAGGCGACCACAGAGCAGCTGGTTATCCGAGGAGATCGGCCTTCGTCCTGACCGACTGTCCGGCAGCATTTCGGGAATAACCAAGGAGTTGCTCCACTCCCCGAGCGCAGGGGCTCTTTCAGCATCGTGGCTCTTTCAGAAGTGGCATGTTCGAGGGACACCGCGGACACAATTGAACTCCTGCTTTCACCCAAAGAGGTAAATGTGACATTAAATCCCACCCTGTAGGCTACGGCAGCCTGTGAACAGGTTGTTTTATTGGAACAACTGATGCGTCCTTTTCTGATCACCTGATGATGGAAAACTCCGAGCAGTGCCACAGAAAGCAGGCTAATGGACTAAAGGTTGTTGCCGTTCACTGATCCTGTCTATATGATGCCATTACTAACAGGTCCCTAGCATATTGATCATACTATTTTTGTATTTTCATGAATATGTCTGAGTCCTTTGTGCTCTCCTCGGTGACTCGCTCCTGCATACTCATGCACACTCAGCGTGGATTTAAAGGAGCGACATTTATTGGGTGTTATCAATTGATAAATAGAATTTTCTAAATGGCTGAGCTCTGATTTAAACACAGTTAACCTCGCTCGGATGTGTGCAGGGTTGAGATCATACATTTGATTGTGTTGGAGCTGAAGACTGATGCAGACCCAGTAGCTGCTGGTGTGTCCTCTTGTTTTGCATCTTGCTTCATCTTTTTTTTTTTCTCTCTCTCTCTACCAAGTGGCAGATGTATAGAGCTGGCCCATATACAGTAAGCCTGGTGTTTACTTTTGAAGTCTCTCCCTCCCATCCCTCTTCCTGAGTCCATGGTTGACTGTGAACACCTGGCAATGATTTTAAACAGACTGCAGCCAGCCAGGCCTCAGATCCAGAGCAGAGGCTGCATGTGCATGCCTTTTAGCTGTGTGCTTTCTGAGTGTGGCATGTATGTGCTGTCTGGTTTTTGTGCTTGTGGATCTGTTTTCTGTGAGGGGATGAGGAGGACAACTCTCACAGACATCCAGCCAGCCGCTCTCTCTCGCACTGCTGGCATATTTTCCTCCTCTCAGGGCGCGCTGGTGTGAATGTACTGACTCTGAAAATAGCATGTGATATATATGACCATGAGCGCTGATTGTAAATACAAATAATCGCTGGTTTTACAGATGCAACTAAATATCATTAATAATGAATCCAGTGATTATCTATTTGAAAAATCAGTTAATTGTTTCATGTGTAAAATGGTACAAAATGCCCACTTTGACATAGTCGACAGTCCAAAATCTAAATATATTCAGGCAGCAATGATATGTGACAAAGAAAACATTGAATGATTAATTAAATGATAAATCGAGTATCAAAACAGTTGATTCTTTTTCTGCTGATCAACTAATCGATTGTTTCAGCTCCAGTTGGCTTCTGCCTGTTTTTACATGGTGGTTTCAGTGAGGTTTTATTCACAATGAATATACAAATAACCTGTAAATAATCATGTAACTATCACCAGTAAAAGTCAAAGCGAATATAAGCCCAGTCGGCAAGAAAACTACTGTAATTCCTTATACAAGTGACAAATGATCAGTTGTTGTGTCTTAAAATCAATCCAGAAATCACCTGTAAACCACGGTGAAGTAGCCTTAATGTGGAAATTATCACCTTTGGCAAGATTACAGACTTGAAGTGAAGATTTGGTTTAAAACAAGCTGTTTTTTTGTTACTGTCAGTGACCACCAGTTAGGTCTGGTTGATTATCTTAAATTTTTCAAAAGTATTCCTCGATGGTTCACAAGTAACGGCCTTATAATGAACAGTATTATGGCTCCAGTCAGAAAACATTTAAATTTTGGATAATAATTGCAAAAATGATTTGTCAGTTATATAGTAGCCAATTTGGCTGATTGCTTCAGCTCTAATAAGCCGGACAGTCATCAGGAATGTCACGGCAACTTGTTCATGCACACGCTGGAACCTGTTTACTGTGAACCAGATTTAAGCAATAGTCTGACTTAATTTATATGGGTTGCAGTAATATGATTTCTCCACTAATTACATGTTTACATGTGTTAAGTTAATGTCCTGGGGGATGTCAAGTATCAGATAACACTTTAACATTACATTTGCTAATAGTCTAGACTGGTATTTATGATCAAGAAGAAGTGGAATTTGTAAGAATCCATGTAAGAAAGTATCATTTTAAACCCTCAAATCACCCAAGTTGTCATTAGATTCTGTAGGTTTGACAGTAACAAAATGACAAACTGCCATCTAAATTAAAAATATGTGAACACAGGCTTTTCAGGACCTGGAGGTCTAGCTGCTAATCCAGACTTTACCCTTTATATGCAAATTATCTGGTTTACTGCTCCTCTCTTTGTTCAGCTCTCCCTTACTCACTGCGTGTATGGGTGAGCTCAGTCACTGCGTCTAAGTAAAAAAACTTATATTATACAAGCAAATGACCCTCAGTATCTGTATGGAGCAGTATGTAATTAGAGCAGTAGAAGAATAAAACAGGATTATCATCACTTTAACTTTAACTCAGACGGTAAATTATGTAAAATTCAAAATTGTAACAACAGTGAAAGGTTGCATAGAAAATAAGCTTATTGGCCAATGTAGGTATGAGGGCAGGTACTGGTACTGTTTGACCAACCGGCTGATTCAGGTAATGGAGCAGAGTCAGAGTCGGATTCAGGTTGCTTAATAAGGTATAAGGCACATGGCAAGTAGGACGAACTGGCCAAGGACAGTCAACAGATCAGCTGGTATACGCTGAGAGTGACTGACGAGGAAAGTGAGGACAGGTGACGGAGCAGAAGGTCAAGTGACTTCAGAAAGGAAGAGCGGGACAGAGAAGAAGCCTGCGTTCCAAATCACTGAAATGCTGCAGGTTCTCTTATGCACTGTTGCGTGCCGTATGTATAGTTTGGACACACTACTTTGTCATAAGAGTGCACCTTTAACTTTAACTCTCTTAATCATGCATTCGTCGCAGTCCTGTCAATTTGTTGTCATCTGTCTGCGCTCTCTCTGTGACTCAGTCGATGTGATGCATCTTACACTGTGCAGAGGACTGTGGTTCTGTGGTCCAGAATAGACAGAGAAGAATACAGGCTTGCATACTGCAATCTGTCGGACATCCTGTTGTTTTTGGCATAAATGTATTGGGACATATTAAAACATTTTCTGGCCTACTGAATAGCATGGTAGCATGGGTATAGGAATGCAGCCTGTGACAAATTCCTGACTCAAAACTCCGATTTGGACAACAGACAACAATGTTGTCGTGCCTTACCATTATCAAGTAAAAAGCTCTTTCAGTCCTTTCAGAGAGGAAATTCCAACACTTTGGAAGTTGGAACAATGGCACAGAAACAACAGATTGTTTGGTAAAAGGGCTGCAACAGTCATACTCATCATGATTTCAGGGAACTGCTGTTAGTGATTCAGAATAGTTCTTATTTTTTTTAATTGTTGCATTTTTACTGTCCTTCCTATGAGCAGAAAATTGCCGGTTTGTCTAATTTCAAATAATCTTTTGGTTTGTTCTCAATCGTTCTACGGAGTTCCTGTTGAACTAACTGAAGTGTTTATTTGCCTGTTAGCTACTGTGCCTCAGACCTGCACTACTGCACTAGGTACATTTATCAACATGCTAGTTATTATACGCAAAACCTCTCCAATTTAGTGCATAATTTATAAGGAGCACTTATTCAAATCAAGCCACTTACAACTTCCAATTAGAAAACATGAGCTGCAGTATCAGCACGGAGTGTGTGCTTGTGTGTATGTGTGTGTGTGTAGCAGACAATATGTGCAGGTTAGAGAGCAGGCTGGGATATTCTCATTATTGATGAGCCAGAGGCCAGAAAATGACGGTTGCCAGTTTTGTCAGTGCTGGAATGCAATAAATCTTGTTGAACCAAGGAGCTGCAGTTGCTTTTGTATTTCATCAAGTTGAGTGATAAATAATACTCCTCTTATTATTGTGCAATATGACTCCTCTAATGGCGCCTGTGTTTTAAAGAGAATACTTTCAAATGGAATACATTACATTAGCTGTAAACGCAAAGTAAAGCATGATGGGAGTTGATGGGAATTTCAATCATTTTGTAGGTGATGTTTCCTAAAGCAAAGTATTGGCCAAATTGAATTTCAAGCTGTTGAAAGTTATTACAGTTCATCCTCAGGGGAACATGAATGTCTCTACCAAGTTTCATGGCAATCCACCCAAAGACATTTCACGCAAAATCACAAATGATAACCTCAAGTTGACGTAAGACAAAAAGTCAGGGGATCACCAAAGCTAATAGGCTTCATCCTCTGGGCACCATGAATGTTTGTAGGCTGCCACATTTCATAACAATCCATGTAATATTTGATGAGATATTTCAGTCTGAGTCAAAGTGGAGGACTGCACCTTCCTTATCTATGCAGTTCACATAAAATTAAAATCGGTAGCTTCCTCATCTGTTTTCAGGTTTGGCTCCAGTTTTAAGGAACAATGTGCTACTATTGAAGCCAAAGGTGTGAGTTACACAAGCTCCATTGGACTTTCATTAGCACATGCAGGGTTCACACCTTGTTGTCTATTCATGAGATAGCATTCTGAAGATTGAGATGCAGATAATTCAACTTGAGGAAAACAGAACCTGTCCTCTCTGCTCTGTGGCTGGGTTACTTAGGAATCATTTACGATACCTGGGAACTTTTGACCTCTATAAGTCTTGAAGTGATAGTGACCAAAAATCTATCACCACCTGTAGTTTTGTAAAACATTCTCTCAAACAATGGCAGCTGCGGTCACTACACAGTATCTCGTCTTAAGTTTTACTCTTAAGATTAAGCAATCCTCCATTACTTCCATACATTAGACATGGAGGAGAACTTTAAATGTCAGGTCAAGAAATCTGGCAGCTATGGATTTATTATGTCAGAAGGGGACCTACGTGCAAAAGGCACTTAACATGTCTAGAAATCAGATGGAATGAAAGCGAACTCTGAGCAAGGACAGTGAAGATGGGAGCTGTGACTTTCTGGAGGGGAGTGGAGTAAATTCTATGCATTTCCCAGGGGCTTAAAAAAGTCCTGCTGTCTCTTTCTTTCTCGTTTTCTTAAAGAGCTCTGCAGAGGGACTTTTGCTTGTAAATCATGGTATCTTTAAAAGAGGGGGATTTGTACTGCCTGGAGTTGTTAGTGGAAAAGCCTCCCGATCTCTGTGAGACGACAATTGTTATCTACTTGACCTTCACAACTCCCAGACGTATGCTGTTTTGCAACTTGTAATCACTGGATCTCTTGCTAAATGTCTCTCTATTTTGTAATACGCTCCAAAAAATGCAGATCATTCATCATATTATGGATATTAGGGCTGCAAAATGTAACATTTCAGCATCACTAGTGCATATGCAATAATAAGGGCTCAGAATGAAATTCAATAAGGATAAATTAGGCCCACTTTAACACTTGATAGAAAACTGCAGCAGTCTGTTGCTACAACTTTTTATGACTAATCCCAAAGACATACAGCCTACAACAACATCATTTAGCCTGATTTACAATGATTATATACAACTTTTCCATACAAACTGTGTCACATGGGTGTTTTGCACCTAACTTAAGAATTAATGGACCAAAACATTGTTACATCTGTGACTCTTACTATTTCTTGAGCAAAACACTGTACATAACCTTTTAAAATGAACTTAAAATATGAAATTATAAAAAAAGATTTTTCTTGTCTTTTCCTGTTTTTCAGGATTCAATGAAAATGTCCGTGTGCGTCCATGAGAACCGAAAATCCCGAGCCAGCACCGGCTCTATGAACATCTACCTGTTTCACAAGTCCTCGTATGCCGACAGTGTCCTCATGCACCTCAACTCACTGCGGCAGCAACGGCTTTTCACAGATGTCCTGCTTCATGCTGGTAGCCGCTCCTTCCCCTGCCATCGTGCTGTGCTGGCTGCCTGCAGCCGCTACTTTGAGGCCATGTTCAGCGGTGGGCTGAGGGAGAGCCAGGCCAGCGAGGTCGACTTCCGTGACTCCATCCACCCGGAGGTTTTAGAGCTCCTGCTGGATTACGCATACTCATCACGTGTGGTCATCAACGAGGAGAATGCAGAGTCATTATTAGAGGCTGGGGACATGCTAGAGTTTCAGGACATCCGGGATGCCTGTGCTGAATTCCTTGAGAGAAACCTTCACCCATCTAACTGCCTTGGCATGCTGTTGCTGTCTGACGCCCACCAGTGCACCAAGCTGTCGGAGCTCTCCTGGGGCATGTGCCTCAGCAACTTTCCAGCCATTTGCAAGACTGAGGACTTCCTCCAACTGCCCAAAGATATGGTGGTGCAGCTTTTGTCCCACGAGGAGCTAGAGACAGAAGATGAGAGACTAGTTTATGAAGCTGCCCTTAACTGGATCAACTATGACCTGGAAAAGAGGCACTGCCACCTTCCAGAGCTCCTGAGAACAGTCCGTCTGGCCCTGCTGCCTGCCATCTTTCTCATGGAGAATGTTTCTACAGAAGAGCTGATCAATGCCCAGGCCAAGAGCAAGGAGCTGGTGGATGAAGCTATCCGCTGTAAGCTGAAGATCCTGCAGAATGATGGTGTCGTTAACAGTCCGTGTGCTCGACCAAGAAAAACCAGTCATGCCCTCTTTCTTCTGGGAGGGCAGACTTTCATGTGTGACAAGTTGTACCTGGTGGACCAGAAAGCCAAAGAGATCATCCCTAAAGCTGACATTCCCAGTCCCAGGAAGGAGTTCAGCGCCTGTGCAATCGGCTGCAAGGTGTACATCACTGGTGGGAGAGGCTCAGAGAATGGTGTGTCCAAAGATGTGTGGGTCTACGATACCGTCCACGAGGAATGGTCGAAGGCTGCACCCATGCTTATTGCCAGGTTTGGCCACGGCTCGGCGGAGCTGAAGCACTGCCTCTACGTAGTTGGAGGCCACACCGCAGCAACTGGCTGCCTCCCGGCCTCTCCTTCTGTATCACTCAAACAAGTGGAGCAGTTTGACCCAGTGGCTAACAAGTGGACCATGGTGGCTCCTTTGAGAGAGGGTGTAAGCAATGCGGCAGTAGTCAGCGTCAAGCTCAAGCTCTTTGCCTTTGGAGGAACCAGCGTCACCCACGACAAGCTTCCCAAAGTGCAGTGCTATGATCCACAGGAGAACCGATGGACTGTGCCCGCATCCTGCCCGCAGCCATGGCGCTACACAGCAGCTGCTGTGCTTGGAAACCAGATCTTTGTCATGGGTGGGGATACAGAGTTCTCAGCATGCTCAGCTTATAAGTTCAGCAGTGAAAGCTACCAGTGGACTAAAGTGGGTGACGTGACAGCCAAGCGGATGAGCTGCCAGGCTGTGGCGTCGGGGAACAAACTGTATGTGGTGGGTGGGTACTTTGGCACTCAGAGGTGTAAAACTCTGGACTGCTATGACCCCACACTGGATGCTTGGAACAGCATCACTACTGTGCCGTACTCGCTCATTCCCACTGCTTTCGTCAGCACCTGGAAACATCTGCCTGCTTGAGCCCCAAACCCTCTACCTACACGCTTTCCATGAGGTAAATTTGACTATTAAGTCACTCCATCTGTCTGAAAGGGAAACTCCACAAATTTTACACATTAAAGTCTGTTTTCAGGTCTTTGTAACTACTTATTATGTGAAAAACGTGTATAAAGCCTTTTGTGGCTCCAGAGGGAGGTGCGGAAAATCTGATGAATTGCCTCAAGTGGTATGATTGAGCGTTGGTTGGAGCTACAGACTACCAGTCTGAAAATAAAAAAAAATATGGGGGTGTAGAGTTAGAAAGGAGTTTACCTCAGTAGTATGATCCTCCTCTGTGCAAGAGGGTAGTGGCTTGAGGCTACATTAGCCACTACCAGCACAACACACACCAGATTCTCTAAACCAAAGATTGGGTTGCATTGTGGGTAATGTAGGTATCATGTTCTGCTGCATCAATTTAGCTTTTAAAAAGTCGTTTTTTAGTTTTTAAAAATATGTGATTATATATTTCACTCAATATTCCAACACATCGCATAAACAGCAATCCTACGAATCTGGTAAAGATACACAGAGATACACATTGAGACATTTTAAAGTTGAACAACAGGCTTTACTGTGACCACAAATTAAACAACATTCACAATCATTATGAGTAGAAGCCAATGAGAGATTCTAAAATTTAATGAAGAAACATAAGGGTGAAAGGAGAATTGCAAATCATAAAAAATGAATGTACTGCAAAATCTATATTTCCAAATCTGTCAACGTGTGCTGATACAGACTATCTGTGGTACCCAGTATCGATCAGTATCTCATGTGCACTTCTTGGGTCTCTCGGGATAGGTTAGGCAGAATTTTCTCAGAAAAAGAGAGGAAGGAGCTTTAGAGGAGAGAGAGCGGGCCAGTGGGAGGATTTATAGAAGCTTGTGTGTGTTAGTTAAGTGAGTTATGTGGCTGTGGGGATGGGCCGAAGGACAGAGAGGGTAATTGAAAGAGAATAGGATACTTTTATTGCTCCTGTGGGGGAAATCCCTCTAAGAGGGAAAAGGGGGTCTGCCAATTAGACAAGCCACACACCACAGGCAACAGCACCCTGGCGAGGCTAATCCACTCTCAGTCGCCTTCCTTTGATGAGGTTATGGTCTTTACGCTGGGTGAGAGGGAGGCAGCAGGCGACTCACGCAGTGTCGGAAACCATTCATCATCAGTTACAAGTAGAGGTGACTGAGAGAAGTGGCAACAGGGGAAGTGAGGACGGAGAGTTGTAGGGCTAGTGAGCGTCAGCACCTCCCCCCGCAGCTCAGTCAGACACGCATCATCCTTGATAGCGGTGGTCTCGCTCTGAAAATTTACTGTTGAACTAGACAGTCTCTTCTGCCTCCATCTATGTCATCTTGGCCTCATTCTAACCCTGCTCTCCTGCTCTGATGATAAGCAGGCCAGACGTATGTGGAGCATGGGTAGTCAGCTGGCAAACCTGATCTTTCTGCATGCTGCAGGCTCGCGATCACATCACAACACACAATCCCTACACCCTACACTGATGCCCCAACGCATACCCATGCAGGCAGTCCTTTTCCTTTTGCCGAATTAGTTGGAAAGGCTGCGGGCCCTCAGCTCCTGAGAAAACGAAGAAGTAGAGTGACTCCCCAGCTGTCCAGCACAGCACAGTCACCCATTTGAAAATGTCAGGAAGCAGCTCAGAGCAGCTTCACTGCTGCGATACTGCGATGTTACTCGCTCTCCACAGGATATGAAATATTTTCTTAGACTTATTATTCCCTTTCTTTTCAGTGACTCATCTCTGAAAGGGAGAGACTAGACTGAAGGTTTTAACTATCTCTAAGCCAGTGTAACACAGTGCTCAGTGAAGGATATAATCCTGCCACTAATTTGATACAGAATTTGTTTTTGGTGCGCCTGCCTGTCATGGCAACTGACAGTCTACTCACCGAACTCGGTGAAAAGACAAAATGTGGAGGAATGAGAAAGAAAGCTGACTGCTTAGGAATGAAAGAGTAGGGAAGTATGTTAGACCTCAAAGAAAGTGATTGTAGCAGTGAAAGAAAAAAAGAGGTTCCCTCACAGTTTTTCCCAGGGGAAGAATTTGAACTTTTTTGATTTTGTTTTTTCCTCAGAAAGCTCTTAGCCGGAGCAAATGGTACTGAGAAAAGTGTTTGACTGATGTCCTTTATAATGTTGATAATGCAACCCAGTTTTCAGGATGCCTCATAGTGATCTTAGATATTTAGAAGCTGTTTACATACAAAAATGAAGAGATCTGATCATGATCAGTGCTTGGACAGTTTTCTGGATTTCAAGTAGATTTACAAGAGATGAGGACTCATCAGCAACAAGACATTCTTCTCCTAGCCAAATTGCTACAGGGTAAAAAGTGCTCTTCAGGGTTTACTCAACCCACCTCCAAATGGAGCTAGCTGATGATATTACATTCACATTAGACACATAGAGGCCTGCCAAGCCTGTAACCATCTGTGCCTCACAGATAAGTATATATTAAGTAAAAGCTTTAAAAACGGGAAGGTCAAAGTGAAATTCAGAGCGTAAAACACACTCAGATGTGAAAAGTGTAGTAGGCTGCGGGGGAGATAAGAAGCTTGACGGAGGCCAGACTGTACTGAGGAAACAGAGTAGGTGGATTTACCAAATCCAAGTCTAGCAGGACATACAGAGTGGACACATCAGCATACATTTACATATGTAAAGTAATATAGTAGCTCTTAAATTCTTCATTCAGACTGTGTGAAGAGAGGTTTTAATTCATTTCTGTGGTGATTATTTAGGATTATTGTGCTTGTGTTGTATTAGATCATAGGGAGTAAATAAAATGCAGTCCATTCAGCATCGTGGCAAAATGCTAGCTTCACATGAGATGAATCAACAGCACTCCAATAGAATCACAACACTATTGCATTGCACTGTATGACATTGTAGGTGTACATTTTATTCCATCCGCTCTCCGAACATCTCCCGATCATAAGAGAGAGAAAAAAAACATTACAGGAACCAAAGTTTTGAGAAGGTTCTGATGTGATCCAGCAGCTTTATGCCTGAGCCTCATTCCCCATTTTCTGTTTTGAGGCTTCCTTTGTACTTTGAATAATTAAAAAGTCACCTTTAAACTGTTGTGCGTTGTTTGCTTTCAGGCATCTTCATACATCTTATTAGCCTGTTTAACGAGTTTTTCTTTTCTCTTTCCACAGATTTCCCTGTTTTGCATCATCTACTGGACTCCAACTGTGAAGAAGCACACGTCATCTCCCCCTAAAAGAGACAATGAGCAGTGATGTACAGACACCCGCATTCATCTTGATGTCGCAAAGATGCAGAACCAGAGAGGCGTACAGCTGGACACTTGTTTCTGAGAGGGAAGCTGAGACGTGCAGTACAGCTGCTCACGCAAACATACCAAACAAACTGCTGCTTGTTATATGAGGCACAAACTCCAACCTTGCACATATCTGTACGCAAGGTCACAGGCTCATGATTTCATGCTGCCACATGAGGACTGCAAACTGCATTTTTCCCATTTAGTCATGACAGGCTTGTGAGGACCTGCATTGATGTTTTTTTCTCTATGATAAATAAGAAAAAAAAAATACTCTTTTCATGGAGACTGCAATGTATAGCATGATGGATGTTCTATTTAGGCAGATGGAGGGAGAAGGGCAATGATTGCTGTGCTAAAGAACAGAAAGCCACTCAGTTTGTCTGAGTATAGCTGATTTATAAAATAGCACAATGAAGGAGCAATTCTCCCCCTCTTTCCTCTAATAAGCTCTTTCGTTTGACCCCTACCTTGTATCTTTATTTTCCTTCTTTCAAAGACGTGCTCCCATTAGCTCTGACACAAAAACAAACCTTTGAGTGTTCCTCTTACGAAGGCTTTGGCAGTTTGCTGTCACTGCAAGCCACGAGGTGTTGATGACCAACACCAGCTGAGGTTGAGGAGGATGGAGGGGGGCCTGTACGTGGCCGGGGGGGTTGAGGTGCCTCGGGGTCATGACCTTACATGTTTGCTGTTTTGCAGCTACGCATTAATGCCAGATGAGCACCGGTTAACTGACCCGCTGTACAAAGGAGCGGTATTCAGTGTTTGGACGCTGTACACTTTATGCTGTAAAAGACTGCTGTGCTTCTGTTATCCTGATAAAAGCTGCGGCTCGCTTGCTGAGTCATAGCCCAACCCTTTTTAGAGCATGTCCACTCATTGTGATTCAGTAAAACTGGCATGTGGAACTCTGTGGTCACAGAAATCTTGTCACCTTAACCTAAACTGAGAATTAATCAGTTTCTTTTTAAACTTGCTGCAATGTAGTCTTAATTTATATGACAATGATTACTCTGTTATGTTTATATGTTTAATCCTATTTATTTCTTCTCTGCCTGCATTCTCATGTGAATGTATGTGTGGATTATGTCATGCATGGCCAGGTGTTGTGTTTTATTTGATCTCAGTTGGGCTGCATTTTGCACAATTCAGTCTTTCCCAGGAGGAGCTTGTTTTTTCAAAAGAGACAGAGGTGCACCTCTACCAGGGTTTTCATATATGTCAGAGCGTGGATGGAGGAGGAAGAATGGCTCGGGTTACTGATGGTGTGAAGCTGTTTAGGCCACAGGGTCACTGCCTGAATAAGAAGACTGAATGGGATTGAAAGAAATACTCATTTTACTTCTGATACGTTCTCTTTAAGAACCTGGGTCAAAAAATGTCTTAAATCGTCCCATCCGGGGCCAAACTGTACCATCAAAACAAAAGATAAATGAAACCACAAAACAGATAAGGCTGTTGGAACTATGCAGTGTGTGACCCAGTAACTATGCGTCACACAGTAACCCTGACATGGCTAAGAATGCGACAGTCTTTGCAGCTGTCCTTGGGACAGCTGGAGGTCGAATGTGCTAACTTGGCTCCTCCGGGCGTTAACCCATGGTCCTCTTCACCATTAGGTTGAGAGTTGAATCCAGTAAGCTGTGCATTGATAAGGGCAGACACCGCAGTGCTTTTCACCATAGTGTCAATGATGCACATAAAAAAAAAAAACGGAAAAAAAAAAAAAAAACATTGCAAGTTCCTAAAGACCAAAAAGAGAGAATGTCTTAAACACTTGCATATAAAATACTTGGTAACTCTAATCAGTGTTTTTGTCTGTATGTCTGTCTAGGTGACCTGAACATTGACGTTTTGCAATTGAATATTAATGGTATCATTGAATTTCAATGTAAGAGCTAATGTTTTGGTGGAATATGTGTATATTTTTTCAAATGTCCTTCCTCTTGGATTCATTAAAAAAAACAAATCTGTGTGGATCAGTTGGAAAGCCGCTCTGTAAAGTCCTGCCCAGCTCCTTAAGCCACCCAAAAGTTCATCCTTTTATTGGCAATTTCAGGGCTTCTACAGAGACCTTTGTGGCTTCATAATGTTGACCTCCAACCACTGAACACAGAGCCTCTGGCCCGACCAATCAGATAAGAGCGTTTCTTTCCCATAGAACCCAAGTTTCCCCGGCAACAGTAATGAATGCCCCTTCAATTTGCACCTAATTGCTGAGTGGCATTTCCCATTTCTACTCTTGCCCTCCCCTTATCCTCTGTTATATCTGGATTTCCAGCTGGCTCAGATTGGAGCACAGTATCTTGCTTCACCTAATAATGTAAATTAGACAGAAAAAAACACTGTCAGCGTGCATCAGTTTCATTTTTTGTCATGTAAGAGTTTAATTTCTATTTTTTATGGCATTATTTTGTACATGTGATTTTTTTCACAATGTGAAATTCATGGCTATTAAACATAAGAGTTTTTTCCTCTTGACTGTAAACCATTGTGTCTTTGTCTTCAGTCTGGAGATAATTTGTAGTAGTGCAGATTTAGGAGGGAAAAGCAGCTTCAGCACCGCACAGAGTGCTTTCTCATTACTGCATGTTTCACATATTTAGGCAGCTTTGGAGTGAATACAGCAGCCAAAGTGTCCTGAGGTATTTAAGGCAGTATATCATGCGTATAGCTTTTGTTCTGTGGAGGAGGGACTGAAATCATCTTATCTATGCCTCTGGCTTCTAAGCTTCCTGCACAAGAACAGGCGAAACACAGCCAGATACTTTCCCTTTCTCTGTCAAGTCACCTTGGCAACGGCAACCTTTATCTGCAAACTGTGGGGGCTGGAGGAGAACATGAAATCTTAAAAAGCACCTCTCTCTATTCTCCTCCTCCCTCCCTGGCCTGCCTCCCCTCTCACTTCCTACGCCCCCTCTCACACTTTTCATCAGTGAGATGCATTGCAGAGCGGCTCGCCAGCGGCAGAGCCCTCCTGAGCTTGACGTTCGCTGGTTTGTAGTCTAACATCCCATTAGTGAGTGACTGCAGAGCACACTGCCACTCGCTGCATTCCCCCAGCTCTGAGGAGTCCACGTCTGTTCACTGTTTACATTCTTCGCCCCGACACGACTCCTGGACGCTGACATGAAGTTGAGAAACACCAGTTTTACTGGATCCTGGCCCTCATGCATTCACAAACAAAAACACCCATATACTAGGGGAAAGATGAAGCTTGGGAAACAAACAAATATTCTTTGACTGTCACAAAATGTGCTGACATGTTGTAATGATCTGTTCAAAATCTTATCTACATCATTTCAAGATAGCTTAGCCTCGAGATGTTTTTCTTTCTCAAACACTCTCTCAGCAAAGCATAAAGGGATGACATTCAGGTTGAAATGTGGGAGCTCTGTGTGTGGGAGGCCCCTTAGTGGCCCTGTGTGATCCAACAGTCCCCCCATTAATCAAGACAGGAAGTTGAATTTCCTGTCCGCCAGGAAGTAGGTCTTACTCCCCCCTTCCCCCCAGAACATACCACTGATGGCTCAACCTTTCAACACTGTGAATCCTTTGGGCACTGCGAGCTTATGCAGAGCTTGGCTGTACAGACTAAAGTCTAGTATTTTGTGTGGGCAGTCTGTATGTGTGGCCGAGTGTGATAAAAACAATGTACCTACATGTCACCGTCGCCTGGCAACACAGGCATTAGCAGCAACTCAGTCATGCAAGCACACACACACACACACACCAAACACACCACACACACACTCACACGCGTTCATATTCAGAGGTTTCCAATGAATTTACATCTGCGTATTAGCTGTACATGTCCTTACACTGTAAGTCAGTGTCAGCAGATGTCTGGTCACATTTACCACGTCTAAAGGAAATAACTTAACTAGAAATAACTAGAAATAACTATCTTGAGAAGCTTTAGAAAAAGGTAACATGGAGTTAAGGTGTTAATTGCTATGTATGCTATCCATACTAAGGTGAATTACAAACTACTCATTTTCAATATGTGGAGAGTATTTATGGTATTCTTGCTCATTGATTGGCATCTTAACATTTTAATCAACATCAGAACAAATTTAAGAGGATAAATCGGTTGTTCTGTTTTTGGTACTGACAAATCCAACAAAAAGACCAAACCTAACAATGTGCCAGTCCGTTTCGTAATACTTACCTACTACTGACCGAGTTACAGCCCATTTTGGGATGAAATCTCTCAATCTCTCAATACATCTTGAGAGATCTTGACTGCCCCAAAATGAGCAGATGAGCAGATGCATAGTGGCGACATACCGCAGCAGCCAATGATGTATCTAAGTTTGTATATCTTTGGTCTGCGAACAAGCAGTGATAGTGATTGTGCACTCAATGATAACAATCATGCGCTCTGTCGGATTCTTCGCATGGCTCTCTCCTCGCAGGCTACGATATTGCTTGTGCAAACAGAGATATCCTGCATGCCAGTAATTTGGCAGTGATATGCTGTCATACACTGATTCTTCCTGAAGATGTAATTTTTAAAAAACTGATTTCAAATATATAATCTAATCTTTAAAATAGGCTCAGTAATTTCATCGTAGCTTGTATAAAACATCAATCTACAGTGGATTAATACACACACACACCAGTTGTGCACTAATCAAAGTTGTTTTCCAGTAATATGAAGGTTTTTGTCCCCAAAATGTTTCTGGTTAAATGACCACTTTATTCTCAAAATGTTACAACTTTTGACAATGAGAAAAATAAAAAATCACCATACATAAGTGAAGAAATTGCAACTTCAAGCAATATGGGCTCCAGCTGCTTAACACATAGTTACATACTTGGCAATTTATGTTGATTGTATAGAGTGAAATTACACATTATATATACAAGTAAGATCCAAACGGTGTTTTTCCCTCTGAGTTTCCGAGGGTTTCATCAGCTTGGTGGAGGTGCAGGTAGGTTGATTCAAAGCTGAGAAAGTCTGGTGAGTTTCTGAGCTTTTGCCCACCCACAAAAAAATATTCATACTATGCAGGGTGGAGCTGATTTAAGCCATTCCAGACGCACGCACAGACACTGTGATCATGTCGGGGATGTTTTCAAAATGAGAGAGCCATCCACTGAGCTGTGCTCACTCTGACCTCTGAGTTACATCAGCATTCAGGCAGGCAGCTGAGGACCAATCTGCCTCAGGCAAGGGGACTGTGTCAAGGGCCAGTGTGTCGCTGTCAGATGTCCTGTAATGGAAAAGCAAAGATCTTCTTATCAAAAAGTTAACTTTTTTTTTAACTTGGGCAATATTGAACTGCTATGCTGTTCTAAGTGTGTTAAAACTAGTACATTTTAATGTGTTACCTGCTTTGAAATGCCTACTTTGAAGAAAGTTTAGCCCTGCATCTGATCCTGCTTATCTGGACCACAAGGCAGACTTGGTAGATAACAAACTGAGGAAAAAAATAGCACCTGCTGGACTTCTAAAGAGAGAGGCTCAGCTCACACAAGATTTTCAAAACCCTCTCTTATCTGAGATTCCATTTACCCTGCAGTGGAATACAGAGAGATGTCTGGCTGCAGAGATGTTTCCTGGATTTGTTAGGTGAAATGTTTTTGTTTCCAGTAGCTCAAATGTCTGTTGTAGCTCTTAATATTTTTAAATATGCTTTTTTTTCCCCAATTAATTTTGTGCATGACTTCATTAGTCCCCTGTTTATCCTCCACAGCATGCACACTTCCCCCTTTGTTATCGTTATTGGCTGAATGAAAATGGATGAGAGGTTGTTAAGTCTAAGGAGGACTGCTCAGATGCACAATGCCTCCTCTCTTCTCTCTCTTTTCATTTTTTGTCAGTGTCTTTGTCTCTGACTCGTGTCAGTACTTTAGACTCCTCCCTGGATAATCTGCTGCTGCCGACCACATCCTTAAAATATGGAGCTATCCCTGCAAAGATTCCCTGCGGTTTGGGTTGCTTTTCAGCCACAAGCTAATTTACTGCTCGAATGTCACCTGTGAGGTGATTTCCCTTCAGATGACAAGATTTAGAAAAGCAGATTAATTAATAGAACTCTGGGGAGCAACAAATGTGTGACTGACCTTGACTACTTTCCTCTTGACTGATTTGGCAACAAACTTAAAGAACTATGCTTATTTTCTTTCTTGCTTAACGTTAGATGAGAAGATTGACACCACTTTCATATCTGTATGATAAATATGAAGCTCTAACTAAATGTCAAGGCATTTTTCTTCTAGCAAAGGCTTTGTCCATTCTAACTGGCTGTAGGTTAACATTTACTGTGAAAACATGAGAGTGGTATCATTCTCTGAACAACTCTGTTTCCTAGAAATTCCATTTATATACAACCAGTCATCACCTGCAAATACGTTTTGTGGAAAACCACCTGTTACCACCACTATTAGCCTACTTTATCAACACAATGAGGGGAAAATCTTAATGTTGAACTTTTTAAAAAAGGCTCTCTGACCATATATTTCATTCACAGCACTTGGTTAAGTTTGGAAAAGATCATAAAGGGACATCGAGGCTACATTCTAATGTTGGCATGCTTACAATGCTAATGCTAACATGCTATTGTTTAGGAGGTGAAACATTTGCCATATTCACCATATTAGTTTAATAACTTAACGGTGGAGATCAGCTGGCTCAAAAACTTCATGTTGCAACGCTCCTGAAAACCTCCTCTCATTTCGTCTGACAGCTGCAGATTCATGAGGCTGTGAGTCAAAACACTTTTCACCCTTTGGATATCCTACCGCTTTATCAGGCCTTTTCATGTTGATAAGATGTGTTTGGGGGTCATTAGTACATACTTATTAACCGCTTAGGGATGCTTTTAAGGCCATTTAGCTTACCTCAGCAATCTGAGGCTTATCTCATTGCCGCAGAAACATGAAACGCTGCACGGCTTCATAAGGTACATGTAATAACAGTTTGGGGTGAGTCACTGCAGGCAGCGCGCTCATAATATTGTTTATGTTCTCTTTGAAATTGGGTTGTTGGGTCTTTTAATCAGCGTGGCTCAAAGGCATTTGCCCTGCAATTTCTGCTGTTATATGGATTTTCACTTGGGTGTGGTTTGAGGTTGAGTAAGGAACGATGGAGGTAGAGGGGGGGGCTTGGTGTTTTAGGTGGAATGATGGGGTAAACTAACTTTAAAGTAGCATACCTCGGGTGAAGTCTGTTAAATGGTAAACATTATTCTCTCTTGACGTGAATGAGAAGCCAAAACAATCAATTAACTCCAGCCTTCTAATTACGGAGGGGAATTCATGACGGAGGTGGCGGGTGTAAGCGTGCACTTCTTTCATTCCTTGTCAGCTGCCCTTTTCAAGCACACAACAGAGGGAACTAGTATGATAGGATGTCAGCGTTGACCTGTATCATTCTGACAAGATGTATGCTTTTAGAAGCCTGTTCAAAATAAACCTTGGTGGATGAAGTGTTCAGAATATGCTTTCAAGTGAAATTACAGATTCAGCAACATAAAAGAACTCCATTACAAATGTATTCTGCATTGAAAATCCCTCCCAAGAGAGGGTAGAGAGGTATTGTTAGCAAAATGTACTTAAAGTATCAAAACAAAAGCCCTGTGAGTGATTTATTATACTGAATCATTTGACTGATTTACTGATGTGTAAGAAGCACGTTACTGTTGTAGTTGGCTGAGGTGGAGCTAGTTTGAATAGTTCATTTACATTTCAGAAGTTAAGTCGGGTGGTTCCTGACCTTGGGGTCAGACCCCCTCCAAAGGGTCACAAACTCAATCTGAGGGGTCGTGAGATGATTAATCTGAAAGAAAAGAGAAAAGAAACCTATTCTGCTGCACAATTTCAAATGTATTTTGTTTTGTTCAAGTGTTTTCTCTATTCTTTCAACAGTTATTGAAATAAATCCATTAGAGGTCTCACCTTAAAGGAACTGCTAAAATCGCACAGACATCTGCAACATGAGAAGGAGCCCCAACTAGATACTATATTTCTATAAATGGTTTTCTAAGGTTACAATGTGTTTTTGATAAAAAAAATCTAGACCTGAAAAGTAACAGGCAAATGTGTAGTTGAGTAAAAAGTACAATTTCTCCGTAAACTGTAGGGTAGTGGAAGTAGAAAGAAACATAAAATTGCACAATGACTTGAGTAAATGTAGTTGGTTATCATACACCATTGAAAATAATACATGTTAACCACAAATCTTCTTAATGAGCTGGATTTCTTAATGAACTGGATGAAACTGGATCGCTTCAATCGCTCAGAGAGCCCACAAGTAATGACAATCTTTCAGGAGACAGAGATGATGCAAACTCTTTATTACCCATCATGCTCAGCAGAGTGACCCTCCCTGATCCCCTGAAACTACCTGTCAGATAAAGGTCAGCTCCGCTCCCTCTCTGACGGGCATGTCTGTACAAACAACTCCAGACTAAGACTTTAATCTGCAAACCAAAACAGCCTCGCTGAGAAAAAAAAAAAAATCAGGAAAACAATAAAAAAAAAACAGCTGAAGGAATGGAAAGCCTGTGTTTACTGAGGCATGCTCACAATCAGGCTGATAAATGAATGTGTGCTGATGTAAGGTAGCCTCGCCGCAGCTAATGAATGAGTGTGAGGGGTGTTGCAGAACTCCAATTTCTCAGGCATTTTTATAAGCACTTGAAGTCAGACTGCGGTTTGAAGTTGCTCATCAATTAGGAGAGCCTCCCTCACTAAACGCCGCTTAAAGATGGAAAAGAGGTGAGGCTGGGACAGCAGTAGGTGGCGAGGGGAGGGGGTCAGGAAGCCCACTGAGTTTGTAATTAGCAGAGTAATGCAGGACGTCTGACAGCTGGTTAGGATTTTGACTGTTTTATCCTTTGCCTGCCTTCCCCCGTGGCAGGTTGTTATCTGTGCCTTAGAGAGATTTCATTGGCTTCCACTGAGCCCCTGGTGGGGGCTCTAAAGCTATATCTCAGGCCCCGACAGCGGGGGACCCCTAAACTTTTAGTATTAATCACACAAAAGGATTCCTTGCCTGATTCAGGCATGTGGTCCCCATTGGGGTCTCAGCAAGCATGAGCGAAGATGAAAGCCAGCCTCTCTTTCCTGCTCCGAATGTGTTGTGCACACGCCAACTCTGCTGATGAGTGTCCGCTTTTGTTCTGCACGGGACCACACACACACACACACACACGCATACACACACTCACACCCATAAACACAGCAAACCACACATGCATTTGAACACACTTCCAAACACCCACAGACACACTCAGTTAGCCGCAGTCACTCAGACACCCGGTCCCCAATGGTGCTGTGAAAACTTTTCAAAACACCCAAAGCTCTGCGTCAGAAGTGATGAAAAGTAGCTGACATTTCAGAGAAGCTTTATCACGCGGATTTGCAGATGGCTTTAGTGACCACACGAAACTTCGGGTCTCCTTACAGATGTTTTCCTCGCTATTTTGCTTCATGTGGACTAAGTAAAGGAGATGGAGCTGGGGCTTATATTTGTGCTCTCATCACTGGTGAAAAAGGGATTTACATGAAAAAAGTCGTCTTTTCAGCGTAGAGCAGCAGCAACATGAAGCTGCCGAGTTGCTTTTAGGCGTGCGACACATTGCAGAAATTTAAACCATTCAAGTGATCCTGAGAGGACTGAATTTCCCATTTTCATTAGATTTCCTAATCTTACTTTTCAACACGAATACTGGGAATATCCTGAAATGCATTCATGAATTACTTTAATGAATATGGCAGAGCAGATGTGTATTCCATCAAAGCAGATCCGCATATGGGATATGTTACTGGTGAAGTGCTGTAAGCCACTCTTTGCTAGCAACCTGTATTCAGTCTGGAAGGACTACCACAGCAACACAGGAGGAGAACAAACAGAGTCACAATAAGGAAAACAAGATGAAATGTGCAACTTGATCAGATGTCAAAGTTTTGTTGAAAATGTCAATAAGTTGCACACAGTTTTAATTGCTACTATTAAGTGTTTATGTGCCTGTGCTGTGTGCTTTGTGAGCTATAGGAAGCTTTAACTAGTCAGCAGAAAAACGACACAATACTGTATCATGTATACCCTTTAAAGGTAATGTAAAAGTGGCAAAGGTATTAGTTAAACAGCAGTTTGGGAGCAGAGCAGATCCAAAAAGCCCTCTAGTGACTGATTTAGCCATAGTCCACTTTTTATTAGGGCAGTAATTATAATTGGCCTATGCCAGCTACTTCTCAATCCTCAGACCTTGTCATCTTAATCTCTACTAATCCTCCTTTGTGTTTGCAGAAATTAGTTTGTGAAGTGGGCTCAATCTAGGTCAATCCTTCGGGCACTTTGGAAGGAGTCTGACGGGGTTTGTGTATGTGTGTGAGTGTGTGCGTTTGAGTCTCCCGTGACAGATTTGATGGGAGGTTTGAAGGAGGGAGGATGGAGCAGGGGTGCAGTGGTGGGCACCGAGCAGGGCAAACACCTATTATCACCATTTTAATTGGAGATTAGTGGGAGGATTTAGCTGCAGAGTCAGCAGGGAGGTAGACAGCACTGGGTGCTGGCAACACTCTCTGTGGGCATGAATCTGTGTACCCTATATACGATTTTTATACTCAATGTAGACAAAGAAGAAGGAGAGATTATATTCGGAAGAATGTTGAGAGGACTCCTCTTTCTGTTCTTTCTTCATCTCAAAAGGTAGACAAGATCAAATGAAATGACATAGAATTTCAATTATGTTGGAGAACAAGTTTGCCCTTTGACAAAGTCACAGGCAATATTCTCACAGTGGATTCCCAAGGCGGTGACGGAAATGGGTCAGATCATGAGCAGAAAAATAAGAGTGAATGAAAAATGGCCAGCAGTGGGTGGTGAGAAGCGTTCATGACAATATCAGGAGTGGGGTTCAATACATCAAGCATTTACATGATACTTACACTGCACACAGAGCTGTCCGCCTGCCAAGTGACAGGGATTAAAGGAACAGTTACACGTTGGTTTTTGTATGTATTAAACAAAAGAGCTTTAGTGGTGCTTGTGGGTGGATGTAGTTTAGTTTGGACAGAGCTGGGCTAGCTGATTTTCCCTGTTTACAGACTTTATCCTAAGCCAACCAGCTGCTGGCAATAGGCTCATACTTTCCGTACGGACATGAGAGTGGTTTTAATTAATTCAACCAAGTCTTCCATATTAATAAGTATATCTCCCTTTACAAGAAGCTATCTAATAAATTCTGAATGTGAATTCAAGGGTTTGTGAATTATAAAACTGCACCTGCTTTAATTTGCTCATTTTATATTCCAGCCAACAAACCAACGTGGTGATAGAACTGCCTATCTGAGACTACGCACATGGGCTGAATCAGTAGCCATAGTGCATGTGCTAATTGATAAGAGCTTTTTTATTTCTGTTATCTCTTAAGTACGGCACCTTTGGGTGTTACCTTGTGACTACTGTCATATGGTTCCAAGGTGAAAAGTGGACTGTTTAATCTTGCGTGTTTAAATTGGTGGAAAGTGCACTGCCATAAACATGAAGGGATATAACCTTGGCTACAGTGTGTTTGAGTGCGATAACGTGGCCCTCAGTGCTAATGGCTAATAGGCATGAGAGCTGAGTGGGATTTAGCATGATATACTGTAGCTTAACAGGGTTAATGCGCTTGAAAGAATGTCTTTTTATCTTGCTTATTTTACTTTTCTCACGACTGTCTCTTCTCCAGAGCTCCTCCCCACGCCTCATTTCTCACTGTCCTCCCAGTGTTTCTCAACTCCCGATGTGTGATAAGTTCGAGCCTGTCGAAGAAATTGTAGGAAGGTCATGAAATAAATGCCCCTTGTGTTCAACGGGCTACTGTCAGAGGCAGTTTTTAAACACTACTCTAAATTTCTATTAGCTACAGCTGGCAGATGATTAACTTAGCCTGAGAATGGGTTAGCCTGGCTCTGTCCAGGGTAACAAAATCCTCCTACCAGCATCTCTAAATACACTAATTTATGTGTTACATCTTGTTTGTTTAAACTGTATAAAAAAAGTCTAAAAATATCAAATTGTGTTTTTAAGCCTTGATCATACCTCAATACAGTTTTGGGCATCACACAGACATTCACGTCTGCAGCCCTGTTAAACCACAACTTTACCTGCTGTTTCCAATCTCTCTGCTAAGCTACACTAAGATGTGCTATATATGACAAAGTGTTAATGTCGCTCAGAGATGTGACTACTTTGTGGTTCTCTTCTACTCAAAAGCTTTACACCCATCAGTACTTGAAAATTTATCATTTTATATGAAATAGTGAAGGTCAGAATTTTTAAAGAAAAATCTCCTTAATAGATACCAAATGCTTTTATGACAGTATGTAGTAGTTTGCTGTTTGTCTCCTTGTCCTCTCCAGTGTATAGCTCCACCCAGGTCTTCCACACCTGATTAGTCCTGAATTCCTGAATGACGTGCACCTGGATCAGGAAGGGAAGTTGTTAAAGGCTCTCAGCTCAGTTTGCAGATAGGAGGCTTCAGGTTGTGGGCTGTTGGTCCTGCTGCCTCTATGCCTGCGAGTTTATTTTGTGTCATTGTCTTTTGACTGTTGGTGGTTAATTTCAGTGTCATGGTTATTTTATGTTTTTGCCTTAACAAAGCCTATGGAGTTTTTTTTAAGGTGGTGTTTGAGTAACATTAGTAACATTACGGGTCAGTGGTGGAGATGGCTCGCCCCATAGGACTCCACATGCTAAGTGGAGGGTCTGGGGTGTCCTCGCCAGGAAATTTTGAGCATCAAACACAAAATTTCTTGCGTTCTGGTGAATTGTTATGCACTAATTTGTGCCTTTGCTGCATCAACTTATGATGAGAATATCTTTGTGTAAAGAAAACATAAAATGGCGTCAGGTAATAAGTGAAAATTTAATTGGATATAATGTAATGAGGCTTCCTCTGGTGATTAACTTTTCTCATTTAATGTTATCTCTGCTGAGCGAACACACACGTGGGCAGGATTTACTCTTCTGCTCTCTTTTGGGTTTTTTTGCTTGTGGAAGCAGCCTATTAAAATTTGCATGCTTATTCACATCAATGACAAATTCATTCATTTTAATTAATTCATAAACCTGTGGACTTTAATAGCTCATATGTATTTCAACAAGATTGTGCTCCTACTCAAACCTCTTTGCACATTTAAAACATATGCCTATGAAGTAAAAAAAAAAACACAACACATTTAGGTGAAAACGCTGATCAAACCTATAAGTGAATGAGACTTTGTTAAAATCGTCCTGGAAGACAAAAACCTTTGTGTTGACCATTCCTGCCCAGCTCCCAGAACGTGGTCAGGATCAAAGGGGAGATTTTGTTTTCCTCAAGGGCCAAAGTCGATTCTCACTTCGGGGTCTAACCTCCTCACTTGCCCAGCAGCTGTGAGACAACACACGGGAACTTAACTGTGGTCTTCAGAGGCTACGGCCTATATCCACTGCCAAACTATAGACAGTGTAGGTTACACTGTGGGTTTACTACCAGATTTAACAACTTCACTGCTAACCTTTCCCTCTGCTCCGCTTACATTCACCATCAATCTCTGCCGCTAGCTCGCTCACTCGCTACACACACATACACACACACACACACACGTAGTGTGTCATCTTGACTGGGAGGGCAGTATGAAAGTATTGGAAGTATGTGATATGACTTAGCTCAAATAAGTACAATTCTCTTCCAAAATATTGTCAAGGACTTGTCCATATGCAAACCTGTACCTTGGAGTTACATCATTTGCATATCATCTCACTGACAGTTTGTGGTTTGTTTTGTATATTACCTCGTAGCACACCTCTTTTTTTCTGTGTGGCATTTCAATTGCAAAAAAAAAATGGATTAAAGAAAATGAGCAATCATCTTTCCTTCACTATCAGTCTTTACTTTATCTGTCTTTGTCTCTCTGTTTCTGTTTCTTTCAGCATTTACATCCCAAGAGACACTGACCCTCTTTTCAACTTTCAACTCTTCTTGACTTTTGTAGGAGAGCAGCAGCAGCAGCAGCAGCAGAAGTTCTCCATCTATCAGATCACATGCTGGGAGCACACACAACCCCACTCCTCCCTCATGACTAATCAGCTGGAACAGTTTTTCTTCCCAAAACACAGCACACCACCCTCTCCCACAAACTGCAAACTCTTGACTTTAACTCACAATGTGCCCACCATCTGGAATTGTCCTACTGAAATGTACTATGTGCCATGTGAGACAACAACAAAATTTGCATCTCCTAACTTTTTAGAGCACTGATTTCTTGCACTCCTATAACATTGTCAGAGTCGTGATGGACTGTTTTTTGCTTTTTAGAGTATCAGCAGAACCAGAGATATCCTCTTGTTTTATTCCATGCATTCTTCTTCCTTGTCTAAACCTGCCGCTTACATTACCTCCAATGTAACTCAGTCACAAAGATGAGACGTAAACTTCACTCTGCTCCATTGATCAATTTTGATGATTGAATAATCACATTTATAAAGCAAAACTGCCAAACATACTTAAAAGTTGAATATGAAAGATTTGCTTTTTTTCTGGTTTCTAACATTTTATGATGAATACCTTTGGGTGTAGGACTGTCAGACAAAACTGGCAATTAAAAGACCTTTGAAAAAAATGACGCGCATTTTCCACTGTTTTCTGATAGCTCTACTACTCTACTACTGTAGGTGGGCCTTGAGTTATGATTTCTAAAGTGAATGTATACGAGTCAAACTACTATTTCAATGGACATTTCTGTCAAATTGATTAAACAAAAAATAAGTGAGAGATTAATCCATAAATTGATTAGTTGTTGAATCCCAAAATACATATTCTCATAAAACCTTTTGTAGCAGTTTTGGTCAGTCAGTGGTGATTTTCCTTGTGTAGATTATTTTTCTCTTTGTATATCTAATATTCATTTTTCTCACAAAAGATCCTCTCCTCTCCTCTCCTCTCCTCTCCTCTCCTCTCCTCTCCTCTCCTCTCCTCTCCTCTCCTCTCCATGTCCATTAGCCAGCTCTAAGTAATGCTGACCTGCTGACAGAGTCACCTCATTGGCTCTAGTCCAGTCCAAATGAGGCCACTTTGGCCCTCATTCCAGCACGGATGGCTCTGGCCTGGCATTGGTCCATTAGTGATGGAGTAGGTTCACTACCTTGGAGATCACTCAAGGTCACTGTTCAATTCTTGCATTTCTGTCCCCTGAGGCAAACCATGTACTGTGTTTTTTCCTCACTCCATATCTGACCATAAAGAGAATTGAACTTTTTTTCAGGGTCATTAAATGTCCTGAAGCCAAAGCCTGAAGGCTGACATTCTTGTGGGTTTTATCTTCAGGTTGTGACGCTAGTCTGATACGATATGGCTGTGTGCTGTGAGCATCTGTTATCCCAGAATGCCCCTGGGACTCTCAATCACTCTCTGTGAAATGACACTGGAATGTTAATTGACCTAGAAACCACTAGGTGTTTTTCTGTTTCGCTCCAGGGACCTAGAGACATACAGTATACAGACATAAATACAAAATATACACTACAAATGACCTCTTAAAAACAATACAATGATTAATGATACAAACAACTTCACCCCAAAATGTGACAATTTAACACTTAGGAGAGAAAAATAATGTAAACCCCTTATGAAAATAATGGTAATTTAAAATATTTTTGTCACAAATACACATAGTGCTAGTGTAGCCTAAACTTGGTTGATCAGGATTAGCCCAATTATTCCTACTGAACATGAAAAACTTTAAGAATAGGTCACAAAATGTTCTTTCATTATTAAAAAGGGCTCAGTAATTTCCCAAAGCAGCAGTTTTTGGCAAATTTTACTTAGACAGGAGTAAATGGTTCATCATAATGAAGTAATATGTCACCCAGTGCAACAGTGTGGCACATTTATGTGTTTTCAATAGTTTTTGTATGACAACAACTTTGTCAGCAGCAGTATACAAGACACATAGCAATTAGACAACTAAACCAGCAGATAGACTTAAAACCAACTGACAGTGCTGCAAATCATTCATGCACAAATTGTAGATGGATAGCTTTAAGAAACAGTAACTGTTCATTTAAAGTATTAGACCAATGTTTTTCTTCTTTTTGTTCATCTATTTTTGAGTGTGTCAGGGAGGTGTTGATTTAATTCTGTGGTATTTTTTGTTGCTGCGGTTTGCTCATGTATTGATTGATTATAGTAGAGGGCGTCACTGTTATTGTTCAAGCTCTCGGATTGTATTTAGAGGCTTCGCAAGTAGTGCCTCCACCAGACCATCACCATTTTTTCGAACACAACCGCTGGTCTGTTTGGTGAAACATTTGAAAAGGCATCACATTTCTTTTATTTGTCTGAACACGGGGTATCACAGGAATGTTGGCACATGAAACTTGAGTGTTTAATGACCCAAATACCAATAGGTGTTCATCCGTTTAGCAGTGCTTATACATATGCACACGCACACCTGCCACTGTGCTCACAGGCTACTGCCCTGTCCAAAGACGAAAATTCCTGCAGTCACATCTCATGCAAATCAGCTCATGTAGCTGCTGCTGAGAGGGTCACACCACACCACAGGTTACAGTTTAACCCTGCTTGTTACAGCCGACAGGTAGTGGCGGAACTGTTAACCAGTCTATGCCCCTCCCACCAGCCCCGTGCTACATTTCCATGCTAAAATCCTAACAAGGCTATTGTGATTCAGGAGAAGGCGTTTAATTTGCCCCGGAGCTAACATTTTTTCCAGCATGTGTACACTGTAATGAGATTTCCACTGCATTTCCCCAAGCTGTGAAACCATTTTCACCACATTTGAACAGAGAGAAACTGCTGCAGTTTCCCAGAAATAAAACTTTATGGTGAATAACAATAAGTACCGTTGGTTGTCTGTTGGTTTTGCATCATTCAGTTGTGCCAGGGTCTCAAGTCTTTGAGAAAAAGACTCACTAACATAATGCCTTGTTTGCTCATTACTGGTAGTCCTCTGCTGTGGAGAAATAATGGGATAAAATGACTCACTGCAGCACTCTGGGCAGAGCAGCTTATTGTCATTTGTTGTTTATTGGCCTTGTTTGGTCTAAAAAGTATCACTAATTCCTGCTCACAGTTAAACAGGGATGTAAAATAAATAGTACAACTCAATCATCAGTCATGAAAGACATATTGGATGGATTGCAATGCCTCGATGGCAGAGGAGCAATAAGAGCAACAACTATTAAATGGCATTATTTTGAAAGGTTTGAAAATATACCTAAATATAACACTATAATGCAGCATTTGTCCGTTTATCTGATGGCAAAAGGAGGAGGAAGCATGAGTTCATACAGTTATATGGTTGGTGTAGCACATAACACGTTTAATAGACATTGTGACTACTTTAAAGATTGGATAATACTATGCACATCACATAGTAATGAGCCAGTTCTGTGAGTGGCTTTAAGTGGGATTATGGCTGCATGCAGTTCTATCATTGGAAAAACATTACTCCCAGTCTCTTGTATACATGCCCAAATGTATAAGACCATAAAGCACTGAGTCAGAAAGAAAAGGATTGCATGTGGGTGGCTAGAGAGAGGGGGAGAGACTGTAAGAGCTGATGTATTGTCAGCAAAACAGACTCCCAGAGCTGAATTAGTCACACCAATACATCAGTTTAAAAACACGAAGAGTAACATTTGAAGTAGCCCCTCCAAAACCTGACATTACAGTCCTACATCACCCTCCCCCAGCCCCTATCTAGGGCCCCATCTGTCATAATCACTCGCATATGTTTTTGGAAAGGTCCTGCGGGGCCGTCCTCTGAAGACACCCAAACATACCCCACCTCCCCCTGAATAATCTCTCACAGAACAGACACACTGTTTGATGCTGAACACACACTCTGCCATGACACCTTTGATTGGCCTAGACTGAGGAAACACAATCCACCCCCCCCCCATCCCCAACCATATGCCTCATTCATGAAAATTAACATGTGTGTTGATTTCTCTTGGTGCTTGGTGTGTGCTGTTGCCAAAGGTGATGGAATATCATTTTAAAATTTTTCACATGATGCACTAATGATTGCAGAAGTGACAAAACTGCTGACTTCATGCTTTGTTGAGACAACCAACTTTAGAAATGAGAGCCTCTGGCACCTGCTGCATCATAATTGGAAAAGGTTGAGTGTTTTGTTCACTGAGCTCAAACCTCAGAGTTCTCTCACCTCTCTCTCACTAACATACCCCTCCTCCTTCCCTTTTGGCTTTGTTACTGCTGGTGTCACCCGCTGGGTCAGACTGTCATTTACTTGTTAGCTCCCTGCCGGGTGCCCATTTGGGGGACTGGAGGGATCAACACAAGGGGATGGTATGCTGCAGTTGCTTTTGCAATCTACAAAAGCCTGGAAGGAGGTAGATGAGCATCATTTAAGGTGTGAAGTGTACATTCTTGTGTTTTTAGACTGCCTGTGTCTTCTTTCTCTTTTGGTCTCTGTGGGTGTAACGGGGTGAAATGTGGTCAAGGCTTGTTATGCAGATACACCAGTAAAGACCATTGTTCTTCATTATCTCTGTTAAATCATCCTCTCGCATATGAACAAGAAGATTTGTGTGAAATCCTACCAGGCTGGTTTTTATACAATCTCCACAGCAATGCAGGGCTTTTTTTATTTTAAAGAAGTCAGATGAGGTAAACGAGAGCATTTAGGTGACCAGACATGTTTTAAAAAGCCAATATTGTTTAGCCTGATTTATTAAACTGCTTTGTTTGGCGGTTAAAGTAGGAATAAGTGCAGCTAAAATGCTGGTCCATCCAATCCAACTGGTAAACCAAAAGGTTTAATTGTAAACTGTGGATGCTTACAATGAATAGGTTTGATTATGATTTTTTCATCCACTTCAGATTTCTGGCTGAAGTGGCAAGGCTGTTACGGTCAGTTGCATACCATGCTCCAAAACCATTGACAAAAAAGTCCTAAGACTTCCTCTGACTGTGTTTTTGGGCCCATAGAGCATGAGCAGTGTAGCGTCTGGCTCCTCACACACATGAATGACATAAACACAATTTACTGGTATGGCTCCTGAGACTTTAATTATTGGCCATGTTGGAGTGGTTATGTTCTTCATTTTGGAGCCATTTCTTTGTAATGCATGTGTATGGGGAAGACCAGAAGGAGTTGTGACTTGCAATACTGATGGTGGCCACTAAGGTAAAATCGCCTTATAGCCCAGTGCTGTCAGTTGAAAATTTCAGCTGGTTTCTGGTTCAACCTTGACGTACCATACTTTCTTTGTGGTGCGTTTATTTTTGGCTTTGGTTTTTGGTGAGAAGCTGCAGTTAGTATTCTAACCATTGTACTGTACTTAATGCTGAATTCAAGTGGAAGTGAATGCAGCATGAGACTGCAACTCCGATTACCCTACCTGGCCATCCACCTCCCAGGGCGTGCATCAGTGGTTTTAAACGTATAGTTGCTGAAGAGTTTCAATAATTCACTGCACTGTATGTGTCAGAGTTCTGTTCTGTGCAAGGATGAGTTGTGGGCGTTAATATTTGATGTCCTCCTTTCTATTTGTGAGCTGTGACGAAGCTGATGGATGACCCCCGATGTTTGTGTTTGTCAGTGTTATTGATCAAACTAATGTGGGAGAGCAAAAGACAGAGACACAGATTCATTCTAAGGTCAATTCTTGGGTCAGTTTTTCCGTTTTTCTTGCATTTACTTCAGTCGTCTGCAAAAGTAATCAATTCTTAATGCTCCCATTCTACAGATAAATCATGAATAATTTATTGTAAACCTTGCCTTTCACCTGTAAGGGTTTATCTGTCACTCAGGCCAAGCTACCAGCTTGTAAATGGAAACAGTGAGAACAAAACAACAAATAATACATAAGCTTAAACTTTAATGTTCTCGTGGTGAGACTGAGAACATAAACAAAGTGAGGGAACCCTACAACAAATATACAACCTGTTGCTTCCAGAATTCTGTTAATGCTGTGTTGCAACTGTATTACAATGATTTACTGTTGGTCCAACATTATGATCAGGGCAAAAACTGTGCTGAACAGGGATTGTTTTTCGCTTGAGCTTTGTATAAGGTGTTAGTCTTGTGATCCACAACTGCAGGCCTGTAAAGTCAGCGGTATCAGATGATACACGGGTCGTATTTCAACCTGACTGGCATGAACTCCTGATATACTCTGGTGTGACTCAGAGCGGCTCTTGTCTGTTAACCCAGTTTAGGTTTCCTCACAGAATTAGTTCAAAACGAGGGAAATCCTTTCTAGGACCTCTGGAGGGAAATCATTTCTGGCCACTGAGAATAGCAGACTTGTACAAGATCTGTGTGCACAGGAAAAATAAATCTTTTCATGAATTGTGGTGTAGCTTTCCTGGAATCAGATTTTGATGGCACTGTTAAAAAAATTCCCAGTATGAACCTGTCTACAATCACAGCATTTTGTCACATCACCTCCTCACAGAAATGTTTAACACATTAGCTTGTGATCCACTGGTGTTGTAACACTGTTGAGTCTTAACACATTTTTTTCCCCACATTTTTTACTCTGCATATTGCATTTGGTACATTTTATAGTGTATATTGCATTTTGTATTCATTTACCTTGCTAATTCTTATTGTTGATCTGGTACTTACAACATTTTTTTGCTTGTTTGTCTGTATTCATGGTGGTGGTCACTTTAACTTTCTATGCTGCTACTGTAACACCAGAATTTCCCCCTGGGGATCAATAAAGTATTTCTATCTATCTATCTAGGTGACTGTCTTTTCAAATAAATGTTAATTCATGATTTTTAAAATTTTTTTCTGAATGTTTACATTTCCCATTTTGAGCTTAAAGATGCAGAGCACTTGTGATTCCCAAAGAGATGAAAGAGTGTTGAACATAACTAAAAGTTTGACAGGAAGTGAAGCTGCATCAAACTAACCAGGGCAGGTCAGGAATGAGGTCACATACTTCTCCAAATGAGACTGCCACGAGCCAAAGTTGTAAGGAAGAGGACACAAGATGTATTTGTGTGAGACAGAGGGGGGATACAAAAAACAGCCTGTTCTCAAAACCTGAAAGTAGGTTGCAGCCTGTGCCTAATAATAATGTGAGAATTAGACAAAGTCTGCTGGTTTCCTGCTCTTAGCTGGCTGTGATGTTTCCTGCAGAAGAGAAAATGCTGGCTGGAGCCCAAACCCTCCATCCTGCCCATCCACTGCCCAAATGTCTGCCTGCCAAACAAATACGTGACTAGAAAAACCTGATCAGGCAGATCCCTGTGTTTCTGACTTGGATCATGGCTGTGTATGTGTCTGTGAAGGAATGTATTATATTTTGAGTGCACCTCACAAACTTAACTTCCCCAGCCAAATCAACAGGTGTGACGTTACCCACAGTCCAGGAACGATAACCGTGAGCTTTGAAACCGTGAAATTCATCCTGAAATAAAGGATACGAACCACGTCTCCCTTCCTTTTCGACTGAAGCCATTCTTTTTTTTTTTTTATCATTTTCCACTGGCACAAGTTGTGGATAAATTGCAAATTTTATGTCCGGTGATTGCCAGAGGCTGTATGTCAGATTTTCTTTGCGATGAGGGACTATAACCAACATGCTGTTTGCATGTGCTCACTTCCATATAAATTTTTTAGATCTCTTCAGCAAAACGTGGTGTGTAAAATATTAGGGAAACCAACAGGACTTTGGCCAAAACTGTGGAAAATAATTCTCATAAAAAGTCCAAATCCAAAATCCCCAACTGTCGGACTTACTGTGCCTGTTGGAAGTCTTTTGCTGTCAAAATACTTCAAAACTGCTGGTTGAAATGTACTGCAGCCTTTGCAAATGCTACCCATAATTGCCAATGTGACAGTAGCGGTAACTTTTCCAAACACTAGATTATAATGCCACAATCACTGTCACTGTAGCTGCAATCATGTCAACAAAAGCTCTCCCAGAATTGAAAGTGAAGAGATTATTAAGCATCTCTACATCTCCAGCTACATTTTACTTTTTACTGGGTTTCAAATTAAGCTTTGCCTCCTTCCCAGAATTGATAACATAGTATTATGGAGATAGTTAAAATATCTCATTTGATTGTTAGGACAAATTGGTATCTGACAAACTGGTGAATTATTTTTGTCAATATTATTCTACTTTTTCCATTTTTTCGTAAGCCTTTGACTCAGCAGGTGAGGGAAATCTGCAGCACATCAAACAGCAGGAGCCTCTGTCTGTGGTGAAAACATCAGTTGGCTCAGACTATTTGTAGGAAAGTAAAATTGCAGGTTTATCATTCTTTTACAAAGCTCTGCAGGAACTTGGAGCTTCCTTTACTTGTGTTTACTTTGTGTTGTTGTGTTCTCCTCAGGATTAATAGGAACATTTGTGCGCTCATACACAGGTACCCTGCATGTGTGTGTGTGTGTGCGTGTCTGTCCGTGTCAGTGTGCATTATTACTTGCACTTGTAGATTTGAGGCCTTGTGGGAAAAACTGTTGTTATGTCTATCAAACTAAAAGAAAATGCAACTTAAATGTAACATTTTTATTGTCAGGGGGGAAAAAAAACAGCACTCACAAGATTTAAAGTTCCATGTTTTGCCTTGCATTCTTGTTCCTGACAAAATGGCAAGTTTAACACATGAAAACATTACACACACACACAAACACATTACATTAAAAGAAAATTACAAAACTAAACAAAAGTATGGCTTTTCACATTCAACGTGTCCATGTTTGTCTAAGTGGGTCAGTGTTTGTTTACAAGAGAAAGGAAGAGAGATCTGTGGCATCTTGGCACGCTATTAACTTTTAACTTGTGTTTATTCTCATAAACACAGAGATAACACAGTCTAATTAAGCATTGCTAATTCATCATTTAAGCTACATCTCTTCCAACATAAACAGTTGGATTCATTCTCCACTTGGCAGTTTATGCTGCTTAAAACCACTGTTGTTGCTGTGGTCCTCTATTCTGGATGTCGGGGACGCACGTAACTACATGACCAACAAAGAAATGCCCTAGCTGCAAGGCCCACACGTTTTGTAAGTGATGCATCTTTATATAATAGAAATATGACAATAAACAATGAGGGCAAAGTTTGCACAGCAGTGCAAGATGAGCAATGCTGTATCATAGAAACCATGCTACTATATACCACTACTTTGCAACAGCAACTATTTGAGAGAAACACAATGCTACCTGAATCATATCTTTATCAACATGATGATGAAATATTTTTAATGAATGTATCTGCCAGGTCACAAAATGTTCTTATTGAATGTATCTACATGCACTGGCACATGTATTTCATTTGTTTTCCCCTCAGTTATGACTGTTACGATATCAGATTTTCACAACATGATTATCGTGGCCAAAGTAATTCACGATATTATCCTAATATCTAAAGATAATGATTATAGTTCTATCAGTCAAATTTATCTTTAACTTTTTTTTTTATTATTGTGCCCTTTGACTCTTTTGGCAAATGAATTACACTCAAAATTCAAGTATAGGGAGGAGGAGGGAGTCTACAACCATAACTGTCCAAAGGCGTACAAAAAGAGCAGTTACATTTAATGGGTTGTGAAAAGGCAGCCACTCTTATATATTGTGATTTACTGTCCACTGACCATGTCCTGACACACTTTCTTCCTCTTTCCATTTTTCACATTCTCTCTTTTATAAAGGAAGTCATGTATGTTTTGTTTGTCAGACTTCAAGCTGCAGTGAAAACATGCATTATCAACTTGATATCAATATTTCATTAAAAAAATAATTGTTTTGTCAATAGCATGATGATTTTATGGTTATGTTTAGGCTTTTGTTGCCTCAACCTAAGCATATGTTGAAATCAAGATGCTTGTCACCTCCATTATCAAAGTCTGATGCTTTTTATGTCAATTATCCACTAAGACCACCTCCTTATGAGCTGCATGTGTTACAGAATGTTGCACTTTGTTAACTAGAAAAACGAATAGTAACTATATATTGAGATAAAAATCTGTATAAATAATTTCATTATTAATTAAAAAGCAAATCTTTTGTGTCTGTGACTCATTTCTCATGAAAGATCAAATCTGTGAATATGCAAAACTTAGTTTCACTGCCTGGTTTTAATTCTGGCTCTGATATTTTCCAAATACATTTTCAGATATTATTTCAGTAACATGAGACTGCTGACACTGTATCAAGACAAATCTGAATCCAGCCAGGCACTGGGGATGAAGTCAAGGTACATGAAACTATCAGCAATCATGGGACTTACTTTGGCTGATTTCAATGTTTGCACGATGCCAGACGGCCCTCAAACCCAGACTGAATTTGCTCTTGGAGACAAGGAGTCCAGATGTTTCTCACGGTTTGATCAACCTGCGAGATTCATTTGGCTTTCAGGGTTATGTGGATGAGCCCTTTGCTGCGACTGGCCCTCTAGTGACTATAACAGTTTGACATAATGAGAGCAGCTCTCTCCCCTACAGTAGACCAGTGACTCTAACTTCATTATATTTCCGCTGCTGCAGCAAGCTCATCAAGTTTGAAAAAGCCAGTCATGAAACACTGCATGTTTATAGAGACTTTTTAAATGCTTTTCTTTATTTCATTGCATGTACAGGAAGAACCAGAGACTGGATGTGCTACCGTCTCAGCTTCTTTCTTGGAGGACAGGGCAGCCAGGTGATTTAGTGTGCCTCTGCAGTGCTTGGGGCTTTATTAAAGGGGCCGAGGCCTCCTGGTGACACTTCATATATCAACCACATCCCCTGACAGAAAATCACCTAGGTCTAAGCTTAGACTCCTCTCTAGACAAAGCTTAAAGGATGATCAACATTTTATTACTCTGTGCAACGCTCTCCAGAGTACGGGCCGAAGCTGAAAAGGGTAACATCAAGTGCAGATGTATATCACCAGTTGCAGTTGCTTTAACCTTGCCCAAACAGTAAGTTAACAAGTAATTAATACAGCACTGCAAATTGTAACATTTAGTATGAGATACTCATGATATGAAATATGAGCTGCCCATTTTCAGTAAATCACTACGGGTCTCTATGGTACAGGTTTCATGAAGACAATGTCAGTCAGAACCAGTTTATTTGTTACGGAGGGGATATCTCAGCTCATATAGGAGGTGTTATGTCTCAGTGTTCACACATCCCAAGATCAAGAAAGGAGAGAAGGTAGAGGAAGAACATGTGATTCTCAAAGCGCACAAGAATATGTTACCTCCTCTGTCGCTGCACACATGAATGAAAGACTTAATTTACTGAAAGAAGATATCTAGAAAGAGAACAGTGAGGTAGCAAGATGACAATGGAAAGATAATGAATGTTCATTTCATCCTCAAACAGAAAAGAAAATCCCTATGGAAATCTGCATTGGACAAATGACTTTGAAGTAATGAAACAATTCTACGTTATGAATCTAAATTAAATAGAAGAAAATTAAATAGCAGAAAGCAGCAGACACCTAAATTGTGTTATAAGACCGCTCCCTAATTAACTCCCAGAACAGTGATTGTCCAATCATAGTTTGGCAACACAAACTACATATAATATAACTGAAAATATAAACCTGTTACATTCTTCCAGTATTTCTTAATTCCTTTCCAGTTAGGACAGAAACATGAGGTACCTTAGCTTACTTCATTGACAGCACAAAATCTAATTAAACTGGATCTTACTCAGTTTCTTTTTCTCACCTGAAAAGTTCTCTACATGACATTCAGAACATAATGGTTCACTGAGGGTTTAGGTGTCTAAGATGCTGAAATATCATATAAAGAACCTATAATGTCAAAATGCTAATTTACAAAGTTGTCTACAAAAGACAAAGATAAAGTTTTATCTGCCTAGTAACACCTGCACATTCACTCGCTGTATGACTTGGGATTATTATTAGTTATTTCTCATGCAGATGATACTCTTTACCTCTCAATGTGAATGAAGAGGAGTTAATGAACCTAAAAATAGTAGCCTATACTATATATTTACATTATATACTGGGAAAAAGGGAAGTGACGCAATTCATGTCTGTGGACCGTCGTTCTTCCTATTGGCTCACAGAAGCAGGATCCCCAGACGAGAGGTCCACATTTAAACTCTCTAGGCTTCCTGGAAGGGCTAATAAAAGACTATGTTGGCGCACTTTCACCACACTGTCCCTGCTCCCTCTGTTAAAGCCCCGAGAGAGTGCCACAGAGAAATGCATGAATGAATTACATGAGCTGAATCAAAGTAGAAACACGGAGAGGGAGATCACAAGGTGAGAGACGAGGGATGGTGTGAAAAGAGGGGGCTGGTGCGTGCTGACAGAGAGAGCTGCGATGGAAATCTGAGGTTAGAGGGAGAGAGAGTGAACCTATGTAATCCCTCAGCTCGGGGGGTTCGGAGTTGAATTCTCCTTTGGCCATGCAGTGGCATCCAAGAAGGATCATGCCATAAAAATGATACAGAGTGGGGACTTTGGCCATTGCCAGGGGAATATACATTATCCCTACCCCTGCTTTCATTACGCCTGAGACTGCACACAGCACAGACTCCTCTTCTCATCTACTTTCCCTTTATTGCCTCCATTTCTCACACAGAGAATTCATTAGAAATTGACCGCGTGACAAGTGTGCCGAGCTTAAACCACTTAATGGAAGCAGAAGATAATAGAAATGGCTCTTTGTGTGCATGTAGGTGTGTGAAAGACAGTTGGGAGTACACATATACAGTGTTGACACTCGTATGGAACACCGATTATGTTAGTTTGCCTGACTTTTTCCATTAACATATGTCCCTCGCTTGTTTAAAGTTGACATTCTCAACAAACAATCAGAAAGGTGTTGAGACGCACCTGGCTGTAATGGAAATATGAACTGATAACAACTTTTTCTTCCACACTCACAAACATGAGCGCCTTATCACGAGGCTGCCAGGCAACTGTGTGTGTTTACCTGTCACACTAAATGCATGACAACATGTTTGCCGCTGTGGAAACACTGATCTTTGGTTGCAGATTGCAAGCTGTGTTTACTTTATACTTCCAGATCTGAAGGGAAAGATTGCTGTTCTCATGCACTGATTGGCAGTGAAGGGCCAGTGGCATGTAAACATGATTAAAACAGGAAACAAGGCAATGAGAAAGATGTCATGACTGAATGCTTTTTTGGAGGCAAAGGCATCCTTTTCCTTTTTCTTCTCAGCAGGCGGATGACAATGAATTTGCAGATGTTTTACCTTTTTTGATTTAAACCTCAACTTGAACAATGTTATGGTGCTATGAGATAAAGTGTGAGCCAGTTCCTGTTCTCAACTGAACAGATACAATTCCCAGATTAAGGTGACAATGAGGCATTTACATGATTCAAAGTACAGCAGTCTGATTTCCACAGTAACCTGAATTTTAATGACTTATTTGCTGGCATAGATGCGTGGTAGCTTACTGGGAACACCTCATTCTCATTATCACCAAATGCAAGTTGTAAGAATAATCACTCTTCGGGTTTCACCATTATTTTGTTTAGTGGTTGAGAATGTAAAATTGATTCATTAATGTTAGCAAGTCGGCAGATTTGATGTCAACTCACAAGTGTTTATGGTGAATGCACCTAAACAGGAATTCAACAACTTATTTACTTTACATGAAATAAAGAAAATGCTTGAGCTGTAATTTACCCATGTTATTTGGGTTATGCTCGAAACATTTAAAAAAGTAAGTAGATCAGGTTAAGACCTCTACATGTCACGTTATTGGTGTGTATGTAGATGCCCTGAATACACTTTCTGCAAACTTTCTAAAAGTGTGTGTTGGCTTTGGGCTGGGACTGAGACGGAGAGATGCACTGTGAGAACAATGAACCATCTGGAAAATGAGATCACAGGGTGGAGCTGGCGATAGGGATTGCAGATGGATATAACCCAGACTGACATGGTTATGACAATTTCCGGCTCTGGTAAGTCATAATTCACACACCGTTCCAAGCACTCATGCAATGAAACGTACACACACATACATGAACGTGGTTAGCCGATCCTACTTGAATTAAGCGGGGCCTCTTTCAGAGATACTTATCTCTGAAAACTCCACACGATAGTTAAACACAACCTCCTCTCCTTGTGGTGCTCTATCTTGTTAGAGTAACCGAGAGAGGAGGGGAGACTGTTGTGTTTTCATAGGCAGACTGCCCAGGCTGACCTCTGTTGGCATGCAGCCAGGGTGGAGACACTTGACTTAGTCCAACATGATGAAGTGGTGCGGCTACCCCGTCATTCCGGACTCCAACACAGGGTGGTTCAACAGAGACAGCGGAACTAAAACAATCTTGAACAATGATGTCTGCCTCAAAGGATCACCAAGGTCGCTGACTCTTATTGGACAGGACGGGGGTAGGAGGGCTTGTCCCACTCAGCAACCGCCAGAGAAAACAGAAGAAGATTGAAAAAGTAGATTGAGTCACTCATAGCACTGTGCTCCACATTCATACAGTTACAACTACATACATGAGCTGCTATAGAGTTTCTATCCAGAAATAAAAAATCTACTCTACTAGGGTTATAAAGGTTAATTAGTAACTTTGAACCAGATTTTGTCAGGCATTTGTAGACAGTTGCATTAGTGTTTAATGACAGCACATGAGGAGAATAGACACAGAGGGCTAAAATGGCAGCAACACATTAGTTAGATAGAATAACAGAAAGGGGTGTAACTGCACCCTTAAAGAGGCTTAACTAAACCAGTTCTGAAAATGAGCTTAAAAACATACAAACTAAGTAGTAGTCAAAAAGAGCAAAAAGCTATCATTTCTGCAGTAATAGATGCTATAATTAATATTTAATATTGAAGTGATTTTCCAGCTGGAAAGAGATTCAAACAGTCTACAGAAGGAGTTTCTCCTGATAAGGATATCTCCAGATATCTGCCAACCAAACATATCTTTCACTTAAATAGATTAAATACAGTATTACTGACTACTGAGCATTTATCAGTCATTGGTACAGAAGCCATTATCAACAGCATACACATGGCCAAGGGGCTGCATTGGTAGACACATAAAATATGACCAAGGAATAGTTTGAAGATGGAGTTTGTTTTTTTTAGCCAGGGCCCTCTGTGTCACCCACCCCTGCAGAGTCAAATGAGTAAGGGGGCTGAGTTTTTTTTCCCTTAGGGTGTGTTTTCCAGCTTTTCTGTACTCAGAATGACGTTTTGTTTTACTAATCATTAGGCAAAGACGGAGATGATGCTTGTCAGATCCCTTGGCGTCACGTAGCTCATTTCCTTTCTGGCCACGTTTTCAGCCCTGTGGACAATGATTGCCTCTGTCTCCTATGGATTCTGTGGCCGCTTGTCCACACGAAGGTTTGTCTTAGTAAAAATCTGTGATAGATGGATCTGCTTTCATCATAGTCATTATTATAAGAGGTTATATTTAGTTTTAGGTCCTCGACCCTTCCCTGACAATACGTTCAGTGTGTATTGGGAGTTAAACACTGTGATGAAGAAAGCTGTGGGAAAAAAAACATCAACAAACAACGTCATATGTGTTTGTGATATATCATCAAGCATATGAAGGCATGTGTTTTGTGATCACACCAGTCCTCCATCCCCCAACAAACAGCCACTGCCACCACCAGTACATACAAACACATAGTCAACACTCAAGCCCAGCCATGATGTGATTTATGAGGCCAGCGCTGGACGCTGCTCTGCAGGGTAATGCATTAAGCTCTTATCTGCCTCTCCTGTATAAGGCAGGCCTCATATCATTTAGGAGAGGAGAGCAGCCCTATAAACCATTGCCACTAGAGATTCATACAGTCACAGAGCTGCACAGAGAGGAGGAACACAACAAAAAAGCTTTCTTATTAATAGGAAGTCAGTTTCGCTGAGAGCAGTAGGTGGGAACGGTGTTTGAAAAGTGTGTGAAACGTGAAATGTAGGGTGAGGTCAGAGAAAAGAGGCTTAGCTGTAAAAATAAAAGTAATAGTTTCAGGAGGAGATAAGATATGAAAGGTTATTGAAAATTTAAAAGAAAAAAAAAGCCTTATCTCTGCTGGGGAATCGTTGAGGATGCTTTGTGTCTTCAAAGACAGCCGCAAAACACAACCTGTTATGTCTGATTCAATCTAATAAATTCTAACATAATCCTCTGACTTTGGTCCTCCCAGAGAGGTGTGTTGGCTGAATACTAATAAAGCACAGAGGCGGCTGAAAGGAGACACAATAATGTTCTCTGTAACATCTCACTACCTGTAACATTTAACTATATAACATCTTAATATCAAAAAGCTGAGCAGCAGCTACAGTGGCCCTGATGGGTAGGTGTTGTGAGCTATACATAGAGATAGAAAAAGTGTACAGAGAAAGATGCTGTGGCTTTTACTCTTTCATGTCTGCAGCGGCTGTGTCCAGTCTACATACTAACAAAACCCAACCAAAGCGAAGGTTTACTGCCGGTTCATTCAGAGGACAAGATAGAAGGAACTAACAACTGGTCTAAAGTAAAAAACAGGCTCGCTTTTTTTCTAATATGATATAATATAAGGTGGATATACAACACAGTATGTTATTATTTTTTGTCACTTTTGACTTTATTGGATATGCAGCCATGTGGAATGCACTGTAACCAACCAGCTACCAAAATGCTCCATCTAATCAGTATTTTCACTATAACAACATATCAAATGACAAGGAGCGAGGCTTTTTGGAACTTTAAAGTGAGGTTCAGGTCATTAGTTGTCCAGTCTGCGACTTTAATGTTTTGGTTCACTCTCTCTGCGTTGCTTTTCGCGTCAGCAGGCAGCTGTTTTCCGTAAGCAAGTTCTGTTAAACCCACGGTACACTTCCTGCCCAGCAATACCTTTGTACAGCATCTACACAGGGAGGAACAATGGAACCAAGGAAGTAAACTTAGTAAGTAAAGGAGGAACAAAAAAAAATCACTTTTCCACATTGCTGTTTGCATTCCTACTGAATTAGATTAGATAAATGTTTTTTTTAAAATGCACTACATGCTGATGTGGAAAAGGAGCCTGGAGACTCTAGAATGCCTGTCTCCAAAGTAGATAATCTGTTGAGTGTTTTATTCACTTTAATAATTTGGGGTTAAGGGTTATCATTCTGGGTTAAGGTTAGAAAAACACTGGAGTCCTAATTAAAAGACACCAACACTGACAGCTGGCAGGAGGTGGGATACAAACAGCTGTCTCTGGTGTCAAAGTCACACTCACCGTTTGGTCACTTTACGGGCTTGAACAAATGCTAATGCTGTCTTTTTCCTACTGAGGACAAAAATAGGGTCTTCATATCATAATGAAAAGAAATGCTGTAGATACAGTGTTGTTATTTATCGGTTTTTACTTTCCCCTTCCGAGCTCATTTCTCCTCTCTTCTTCTCTCCATCTTTGCATTCAAGTGGACATGTAAGTGAAAGGATCAGCGATAAATGGAGGCTTCCCACATTCATCTTTGTCAAGTTTAGTCCCTCCGTCTCCTCCCCCTCCTCTCAACACTCCCTCTTCCTTTTTTTGGTCACCAAAAGTATACAGAGCAACACACTTGGTTAGTTTAAACACATTCCACTCCTGTAAACCTGTAATTAGACTCTGAATTCCTCCTATCTGTCCTCCAGGTACAGTACAGATGCTGGTTAGCTTCCTCAGGGCTCCTGCAGGCTTGGAGTGCAGAATCGTCCTGTCCTAATTGTGTTGGTTGGAAATGGAGCAGATGCCTCAGCATGGTTGACCGTACCTCTCTTCTCTATGTGGGTAAACACAGACAGTTCAAATACAAAAAATAGCAGGAGTAAAGCCAGGCTGAGACATTACAGTCTCATAGCTAGAGTGGGTAAGATGGTACAGAAACATGGTGGTGGTGAAACATTATACAAAAACTATATATTTTCTCGAGGACTAACCTCTCCTCCCTTTCTTGAAACAAAGAAAGTGGTTAGCATCTCCTTTCCAAGATTTTAAGACTGAATATAAGGCAAAAATGACTCCCTAAAGCTGCATAAGGTAATTATGTACTGTGCTTGGACTGCGACCACAGGTGACAGGACATCACATCACAGGTAAATAAACAGCTCAGGAACAGTAAGTGATGAAGTTACTGATTGCAGAGCATTTCCACATCATAGTCTTAATTTTTTATGGAATGCATCCTGCACTTCATCAAGCACTGCTTTGCAATAGGTAATCCATCACGGGTGACATTTTGTTGTCCTATTTTTTAATGCAGTTGCAAGCGGGGACCATTTAAAAACCTCTCCTTGTTGGTGAGTTCAAGGACATTCTGACACCTGAGATTTGCAAAGCAGGCTGCAGAAGAGCAGTCCATTCCTTAGCTATGTTTTCAAAACCCCAAAAGACAAACCATGACTTGGAAAAATCCACATTTTTTTGTTATCTTATTTTGGATTTGTGGTTGGTTTAGTCATATCTGTAACAGCACTTTGTATGTTTCTCCTTCTCTATGTGTGTTCCTCTGTGTCAAGGTTCAAATCAGTGGGTAAGGTGGGGCTCTGAGCTTACAGGACTATCTCTCCTTTAAATTTTAGAAGAGAAAATCATAAGAAATAAGAAAATTCAAATTTCAGTTGGAAACTTTCATAGCTTAAACATGTAAAAATCCCAGTATGGTCCTTTAAACAGCATTTTGCCATCTACTATGTGCAGAGAAGAGCTTCTGCTGAAGTCAGTACCAAACATTAGTATTTGTACTGAAACCTCAAAAAGATCTTTGGGAACCTACATCATGATTTAAGCTGATGAGACACACATTATTCTGAATTAAACACACTTCCTACACTGCAGCTTAAAGGCTGATATTCCTGCAGCGTGCCCCTTTTCTTGGTAGCTCAGATGCTTGGAATTGCGTGCAGGGATTTAGCTTCAGCCTTTAATGTCTGTGCACCCATTGTGGTGACTCATGCTCACATGACTGAGCTATGCTTGGAATTTAGGTTTCATTTGTGTTTTTGTTTAGGGACTTTTCTTCCCAGGCCCACCTGATTCACAGCTTGAGTGATTAAAGAAAAGCATATCACCATTCAGCAGAGGCCAATCATCAAAGAACCACCGCAGGCATTTTTCCATCACATCTACCAAAAATAACATCAGCGGTGGACTCGGCACTCAGATCTTTCACTTACAAAGTAAACGTGGCAATACCTCAAAGTAGAACTACATTGTTACCAGTAAAGTCCTGCATTCAATTGTGCAAAAAACAGAAAAGTATTGGCATCAATACTTAAAATAGAAAAAAATAAACATACTCATCATGTAGAATGGGCCTTTTCAGAATAATGCACATTATGTTACTGGATTATAATTATTGGTGCATTCATTTGTACATTCATTTAATGTTGCAGCTGTTAAGGGTGAAGCTAATTTTAATTACTTTATATACTGCTGGGTAACTTGTGACTTTCTCCCAGCATCAATACAGTCTTAACCTATAAAAATAGATTAAATTTATTTGCTGGTTGTATTTTATATCTTAAATCTGAATCTCTAGACATTAGCTGCTAGACTAGAGTAACTAGTTACCAAAGATATCAAATATATGTAGTGATGTTAATAGTACAATAAAAAAAACTTGTAGTGGAATAGAAGTACAAGCTAACTCACTCAAGTGAGGTACCTCAGAATTGTACTTGAGTAAATGTACTTACTTTTCACCACTTGGTGTTGATGTAGGAACTATTATGAAATAGTTAGTTCACCTAAGAGGTATCTATCGATGTAGATTTCTTATTCTAATGAAAAAATTCCAGTAAAAACAGTTGAAAGCCGGGTCACTGAGGTACTGTACATGAGCAAAATCACACTTTTAATTAATAATTTCAATCGTGTGAACAATGCTGCATGTTTATATGTGTGTTCACACAAGGAAATAAGTAATAAAAGAAGTGTGTGAGCCTTCCACAATGTCCTAAGAACCATGTGAGGTGATACTTCTGCAATACTAGAACTTATGAAATAAACATGAAGGACTCCCATAGGACACGTAAGGCAACAGCAGCTGTTTGTGCGGGCACACACACACACACACACACACACACACACACACACACACACACATACACACATAAATACTCATCCGCGCGCAAACTTAAACACGGATGTACAAAACAGACGCACATTTGAAACACCAACTCCAATAGTGACTTCAGTCGATTTTAGTGACTGTTTCAGCTCCTTTTCAGCATGATTAAACAAGTGTTCAGTTACTGATAGGAGAAGTGTGACAACTTACAGAACAACAGTGTCTCTCAAAATAATGAAAATATATGCCAGAATAATCAAATTCCTGTATATTTTGCTATGTTGCGATTTTAATGATGTTGCTTGTAATGGGCCCCACAGGGAAACAGGAGAGTCACTGCAATCAATTTACTATTGTCACTCACTGGAAAACAGTGTCAGACACACAGAAAATTAAACATGAACAAAACAAAAGGCTTTTTTGTTGATATAGATCTTCCTGACAACTATAAATAAGGTCTAATTGTCCAATTAGCACTTCAGTATATGAAATCATCTGTGTACAAATTGCAAATTTGCACCAATAAATAACTTCTGAATGATTTAATATGGCAACTGAACATTCCTAAAACTAAAAAGTCTTTCAACATTGACAACATAAAGTCTCCAAAACCTTCCATGAACATTTTCTGATTCAGCACCGGTTGATAAACCAAATAAGAACACTGAAAATGATAAATATGAGCTTTTTGTCTGACTTGCTAGAGTTATGGTTCAAATTTGGTTACATTTAAAACACTAAAACTGCACCACAGTGCCCATTCTTAAGTGTTCAACTTAAAAACCAGTGCTGAACTTTCTTCTTGAAAGTTAAAAATATCTATATTCTTCTTTCAGACATGCATTAACTGCATTGTGAAATGCAATTTGCTCGTGTTTGAAAACGTTGAAGATGTAGGAGAGATGTGACATAAAATATATGCTGCTATTTGGAATGTAAGACACATTTGCTTGTCCATGTTTTCCTTTTAAATTGAAGTCCTTATTCATTAAGTGTTTTCATTATTTTGTCTATCCCCTTTTGGATCTTTAATGAAGTCTGGCTTTCTTCTCCACTGGTCACATCTCACATTAATCAACTTTCTTCCTAGCTTATAATACAGCCATTGTACATGACAGGCTCCAGAATTTAATCTACAGCGGAGCGGTAAATGAGACGCCCTTCACAGCCGATGTGACAGGACCATCTATGTGTTGCGCTCCCTCCCTTGAACCACTGAGCCTTGAGCGGGGTCGCTCAGCTGGAATGAGTTTGCCAGGACAAGGTCAGAAGTTCAAACAAGCGCATCTCATCAAACGCTCACGTGCTGAAGTGTTCGAAGTGAAAGGCTGCGCTGAAGATGGTGTCTGTGTTTAATGGAGGGCACTGCCTCCGTCAGCCTCCACTTTCTCTCTCAGTAGGAGCACAAACTGCCTCAGGAGGAACACAACTAATGCAGGTGACACCTGCCTGGTTGTGGATGAAGAATAAATCGGCAAGTACAAGGTGTGACCCTGCATGCTACAGGCTACTCTTACTGTAAACTTGCTCTGAATGATACTGTCAATCTCTGGGTTTACTTGGTGGGCGTGGGCATCAAACTACTCTGTAGGTGGATTAGGCTCTGTTTGAACATCACTTGCCCCCGGGAGAACTGCACTGAAGTGGATTTGGTTAATGGGAATCTGTCCATCACCATATCTCAACTTGCTGTACATTCAATTACCGCGCTGCCTGCCTGACTGCCTGTAATTATTTACTGATCTGGCCGACAGAGCTTTCAAGTTCAAATAGCTGTGTGTGAGGCAGGATGGGGGGCGTAAGTATAAGGGTGGTGGAGGTGGATGGTGAGGCATCCCTAGAGTTTATTACAAGAGAGGACGGTCATGTGTCATTGGAGTTCATTGTGCTGCAGTGCCGGCGTCCCCGATGACTTCAGCTCCTACGAGCAAGATGAACCGCGGTGATTAAGCGGTGCGATGTGCTCTCAAATTGATTTCCACAAAGAGAGTCATCAGCTTTGTAGGACGGGGAAGCACGCCAATGATTTAATTCCTCTTTGATGATTTTAAGAGTGCCACTCATAAACATCTGTCAAAGAAACCCTCAAGAAATCCAAAGTCATGTTGTTTGCAAGACTTTGGCAAAAGAAATGGGATTTGGAGGTAGTTGGGCCTAAATGAATACAGACACATTTGCCCACACAGTCACCACCCTCTGGTCAGGCTGTCAGCATCAATCAGTGTGTGTAATATTTTAATAGGCTGGTGTAATGTATAGCCACTAATCTAGAGACCGCTGACATCCCGCTGGCAGGCGGCCAGGTGGGTTTCCCTCTCAAAGTCTGCCCTTTTCTTTCGTCTCTCTCACAGTGCGTCTCTTCTCTTTCTCTTCTATTCTGTCTCCCCCCCCCCCATCTCTTGATTCCTCCCCCTTCGGTCTCCCGTTACAGCCTTATCGCAACTATTAATCTCACACAAGTACTTCACTCAGCAGGTCTTATTGTGAGAGCCACCTGCCCAGAAGTGTGGGGTAATGTATACGAAGATCGCTCCTTGTGCATCAGCAGCCACCAAAGCCCCATTTTCTTTCTTTTCTTCTCTTTTCCATTTTTCAATTGTCTTTGCTCTGCTCTTGTTTTCATCTTCTCTGATTTTTACATTTCTGTAAAACCTGTCAGGATCATTTTCAACAAGTGTCCCTGAAACCTGAGACACTGGAACTGTTTACTGGCAGTAGATTACGATGGCATCATTGTGTTTCCATTAGAAGTGCCATGATGGTATAGAGTTTGGACAGCTGACGTAACTCTACAATGTTTCTTGTCATAACAACCCATGCCCCGGACAGCTGGGCGGACGGTGAAACAGGATACCTGCAGTCATTAAACAAATATCCTTGACTGTTTTCTTTATTTCTCACAAATCTAATTTCTAAAACCATTTTTCTATTTAAACTCTGCATATTAGGCAGAAATTCATGCATTATTCCTCCATGCACGTAGCACCTCTCTCTAAATATGCCCCGGCAGTAACTATTAAACAGGTACAATGACAATTTTGCTGTACATATGTGTCCTTCATCGGATTTCAAAGCACTTGGAATAGTGCACATGACCACAGCTGAGTGAAAACTCAAATTCAAAACTCAATTCAAACTTTTCAGGAGTGAAAGCTGTAAAGCGGTCTTGTTTTAATGCATGACCACAGAGCATGTTTTTCAGTTTATCCACTGGGATTTCAAAGGGTTTCATAAGACCAAATGTGGTAGAGGTTTCTCAAGCCACAGAGGAGCATGTCACTCTTTGATTCAAGTGAAAACATGAAAATCACCAAAATTGGAGTCACATTTTGGCAGGCACTCTTCATGTCTCCATCTGCAAATTGAATACTTTTGCAGAAGAGAATAGCTTTTATTAATTCTTGATGACACCAGCAAACTATCCACACACGGTCTTCTTCAGTCTCACTGATGTATACTGTATGTTAAGTATATTTGCATGCAGAAACACTCCATTAAATATGCTGGTGTGTGGATGAATCCAAAACTTAGGAAGACAAAAGTGCAGGCCAGAAGAGCTTGTGCGTGCACAGCAGTCTCCAGGGAGAGGGTAAAGCTTTTTAGGCAGGTAGCGCTGACACACTGACACAAAAAAAGCTCCTTGCCCACTCTTTGTTGCACTTTAGGGAGATGATTTGGAGGCTGAAGATGCTTTAAAGCTGCATCAGCTCACTGTTGATAGTTAGTAGGTGTTGTGTCAGATCACTCACCGTCGGAGGCAGCATGTTTCACCGCCATGCTTCTATTGCCTGGATAACACTGTTGGAATAACCTGTTCCCACTAATTTCATATAAATTACCTCACTCTTCACAAAGAACAGGTCTATGCCCCCTCTTGTTTGGTGACTTTGTGTTATCAGTCCAGTATGTTGTTCAAGAAAACACCTACATACTTGAAAGACTACACTATCTCCATTTCTTCTCTCTCATAGAAACAGGAGTGAGTGACTTCCTCTGATACTTCATCTCTGTAACTGTAAATACACAGCATCCTTTATAGTGTAACATCACCAACATGTATTTTCAGCTAGCAGTTATACATGAATATCCCTTCCGGATATACCACTCTATTTCCATGCTATTACTCGACAGCTAATTAAGCACCACGGCGGTCTTCCAGTAATTCTTCTTGCAGTAATTATTTCTGCTGTTGGGTCAACGTCAAATACCATAATACTGAAAACAGAAGACAACTAGTCATAACTGCACTGGTACAATCAGAACAAAGTATGCACAACTGCTAATTAAACAGACTTTGCAATGTTGTGATTCCATGTGGGTATGTGTTTCTGCTTTGGAGGTGCTGGGTCGTTGCTGAAATCAGGATTTAAATTAGAGTGTTTACATCTACTAAGCTGTGGAAAAAACTGAAGTGCTACTTGGTAACATGTCCTTCTACAGTGCTAAGCCGACCTTTTTGCAAAGGTTAAGTCTTTGGGGGATGTTAACTAGAATCATTCATTTTTCAGTGGGTTTTTCAATGTTTTCACTTTTCCTGTTTTGATCACGCCCCCATCTCTGACAGTTGCTCTTTGAATGCCACCCACTGATGGCCTCCAGGGCAGAATGCCCTGAAAAACAAGATTTTATGCATTATTGGAAAGTTTACAGTGGATTGACTGCACTGAAATTCAGCACCTTTTAACCTAGAAGAAAAAAAGAGAACAGAGAACTGCTTCTTTAACTTAAATTTGTAATTTTACTGACCAAACAAAAAATGCAATTTACCACCGTCGCTGTGTGTAAACACCTGTGTGTGATGCACCTCCACACATATCTTTGTGCTCGCACACTCATCCACATGCTGTGCGCGTTTCTGTTTGTGTATCTTGAATCCAATGACAGAGACGTTCAAATCTGATCCTAGGACTGCTTATGTCTGAGCGCACTCCATGACCCCATCCCCAGCTAGGCACCCTGTCGGTGGGACAAAGAGCGTGTTGTTATATGAGGGGCTTTAGATGTGTAATTACCCCAATCTACCCTGCAGGAAGCTCTATAAACACACAACTACATACCTCCCTGCACCTGAGATTTACACTGACCGGGAGAGCAGAGAAATTCTTCACACCAGCACATAAACACAAGTGACAGCACACACTAAGCAAGCAACCCTTTTCTCCTTCAGCTGCAGTACCATAAAGTGAGTGAAATCAGATCTTAGAAGGAAAAAACAAAGAATTTTTTTTACAGTTACATGCACATTATGTGCTTCATTAACGCTTAGCTTTTGGTATGTGAGAAGATCTACCCTTAGTAATTAAAGTAATTTTCATTTTTTTCCACCACCACTTCCATTGAGGAATCTGAGCTACTTGGTTAATTGTGATGCCGGCTGGCTGCCAGATCCTGATATTTGCCTTGTAATTTGCATATTGAGCATTGCGTGAAAATGGTCGACCTTTTCCTTCTGACCCTCAGGGTGATCGTTTACATTCCAAATTCACGTGTGAAAGGAAAGGCCATGCAGGGTAAGAGAGAGGAAACGAGTGCAAGAAGAGAAATGAGAGTGGGGGATGTGCAGTGAAACTGCAACCACAATAAATCACTGTCGTACACTGTCATACACACAATTATGATAAGCTGTGCAGTTGTTCACACTGATGCAAGATTTACACGTGAAGTTTTTGTGCACCATTGAAAGGAATAAGCCAGTATTGTCATATGTAAGTGTGAAAGATTGTGAAAGCAGGTTCACACAAAAACACTTCCTCTAAATGAGAGATCTGAAAAAGCTGGATCAACCAGTTGGTTCTGAAACTAAACAAATCATCAAACTCTCACACACAAAGAAAGAGAAGAAACAATAACCGCAGTCTCTGACACATGATGTGTGCACACACAACCACACACAAACACACACACGTTAATGAGGTAGGTATCTTAATTTCAAAGCATTTAAAGTAGCTGGAATTGAGGAAACATGCTTTCACGTGCATGAAAGACACATGACCTCTGGCAAGGATTTGCATTTAAGAGTTATCAAGGTTTAAAGGCACAGTCTGACATAAGAGCATTTCCAAGGTTCTGAGCGCTCATTCTTCTCTAATCATTTCTTTCACACTCTGCTGTATGTGTGGGCAATGTCAATTTAGTTGGATGTGTTTTTTTGTTTTTTTTACACTGGTTAAAAGAAATCTTAGGGAAGGATGATTACAGGGTTTGAATACATATTGTTCAAGGGGACAATGGTGCTACAAAATTGTGAATTCAACTATGCAAAAACTACATGTGTGTTAAATGCCCTGATTATTCAGGGGCTTATGCTTAACTGCAGGAAGATCTAAATATTTTTTGGTCTACAGCCAGGCGAACACAGTCACAATAACAGTGCCAACATGCTGATGTTGAGCATGTTCACCATCTTAGTTTATGTGTATGAAATTTATCTCGATCGAACATGAATTTAGTTTGGCCCAAAGTGGTGGACTGACCGACCAACATTGCCATAGAGTCACAAGGCCAGTATGCATAAAAATCGCAGCAAATTCCGTGCAGCACTGCCAAGTGGCAGATCCCTCTCCAATACACTCCATAATGTACCACAATGACTCTATGACACGACTCTAAACGCACCTGAAATAAGTTGTTTCTGTACAATAATGTCTTGTTAAGGGTGTGGTCGTAAATGTCCCCTGAAATGTAACCACACCCAACAATGATGTCACATGGTCCTGGAGCACACGTGTACATCACTTCACATCTGTTTTATCTAGAGTTTATTGTGTTTGTGCAAACAACATTTTCTCATTAATAGTTCCCAGACATGCTCCATATGTGATCTAAATGAGTTTTATAGACTTACTTCATGATGCCAGGTTGCCACAATGGCACCAAAAGGAATGATTAGATTTATTCGAATACAATACATATATTTAGTTATATATAAATATAATATTTCATGAGAATTTTCTATCCACTAAAAGTTGTGCAAACTTCTGTAGCTGCAATTTAAAATGACATTCATCTGATGCAACATATGCAGGTTTCAGGCAAGAATAATCACTGGGAGGAGTCGATGCAGAAATTGGATGTATAAGCTTTTAATATCAGCCTAACTACAAAGTAAACCTGGGAGTAGGTTTGGTCTGCATTGCAGCAGCCTCTTTGTTCACCGGTGAAATCAAACCAAATGCGATGGTGTTAATTTCTCTGTGAGCATTTCTTTGGCACGAGATCTTATAATGAAACATGTAACGTTCACAAATGAAATGAAGAGATGAAAGACATACTCATGCATAAATAGAAGTACATTTGGTATTGCATGTTTAATTGGATCAGCGTTTGCGTTGTCCCATGGCGGCACCGGGCATATTGTGCCAAGAGACATATGTCCCTTGAATTTGCAGTTTGCCATTAAGAAAATTATATATGAAGGTGTGTATTCATCAGTGACTACACTATAGATTAATTGATCATTTGCCATAATTGAAAAAACAACTCGTGTGTGACGGTATTAATTTGTTTCCATTATGCCTGATTGATATCTCCATTTTCTTTCATCCTGCTTCTTTCTCTGTTCCATATTTATGCAGAAGGATGAATCATTGCATTTCCCCACGCTGCTGCGCTGATGCATCTTTATTCCACTCAGTGCCTTTATAGCGCTGCCCTCTGACCTCTCTGAGATCAGTAATGTTGCAAGAAGAGTGTGACTGATCCACCAGCAACCTTCTCCTGTGAAGGAGAGCTGACAGGATCAGCCCATCCTTCATGCCTTGATGTGGGAGCCTAACTTAGTTGCATTAGCATTCTTCAGCATTCCTCGGCTGGACCTGACATGGTGTCATGCTTCTGAGTGCAAGTTCAACCATGTCCAAGGTGCTTATTTTCACTCAGAAGATAATTTTCCTTCATAACAAAAATACACACAGGCTGCATTCCTAAATATGAGGTTAGAATATCACACCCACCCAATACCACAAGTGCTCGCTCTGTATCTATACAGTATGTGCACTTATTTCATGTCTGTGTGATAGCAGCCGTAAACTTTTTCTTTGCATATTTTCTTAGGAAATCAAGTGTTACAAATCAATGGTTACAGTTTGACAGTTTGTTGTTTGAGAGGAATATTTTAGTATATAAGGTGATGAATTATGATTCATGTTTGTAGGAATGTGGCAGGATGTTTACTACACAGCAAAGTTCTCACTCTGCAGAGGTGAAGTTTATAACCTGCCTGCATTCTTGCAGAAAGTAGAGACGATGGGAAACATAAACAAAGGAGAGGTGCAAATGTGCGACAGATAAACAGACAGGTCCTCTGGGAGAAGGAGAGCGAGCGGGCAGACGGGGGGCGGTGGAGGGAAATACACAGAGCTTGTGATGTGAGCTCGAGGTAGTTACATGAGTGCTGACATTCAGGGGAGGTGGATGCAGCACAAGGGTCCACTGTTAGAGGGCAGGGCGAGGGAGAGGAGCAGCTGTCTGTCCGGGCAGGCAGCAATACGCCTGCCCCCCAGCTGTCAGAGCCTGGAGAAATGGCCAATTCACATACAGGACATTGGGTCAGTGTTCAAGGACTGACGAGACATCGAAACTCTCACCACATATACAGGAAGGTGTGTGTTCTTGACAGCATGCGGCACACACAGAAGAACATTTAGGAGAAAATGTATAAACATGCATAGGAAACACATACAAGCATGATTATTACATTTTAACAGCTCATATTATTTCTTCTACTTATTTTTTATTGGAGAATTGCCTAATAATCTGTATAGTGAGCAGGTACATAAATGATTTATACGGCATTGAAAAAGAAACATCACGGTTGGAAGAATATTTAAACAGAAAGCCTCTGATATAATCATCCATCCATGTAACTCACAGCTGCTGAAATAATGAAACTGATACCTGAGTAGATTTTATAATTTTAGTTTTTAGGAAAAAAAAAAGGTCCTGCACACTGTCAGCACTGCGTTTATTAGAAACACAACTAATGAATCATGAACCTTCATCAGGCCTTGATTCCACTACATGAAACAGCACATATTTATAATGAAGCCAAAGCTTTTGATCAAAAAGGGAGAACCAAATCTCCAAACATTTCACCACACTTGAGACATCAATGATTTATAAAAACATCTTCAAAATGAGACAAATCATAATACACATGAAAGTAGAAAAGAAAAAAGAAATAGAAAAAAAACGTACATATTAATGATTAGATAGTGGAAGCAGCTCAGACTGTCCGAGTCTAATTGGGAATACTATGAAAAAACTAACTATGAAAGAAGCATCAAGTAAATTGTCATAATCTGGTTCTGTTGTTCCTTTCTTCATGTTCAGTTTAAGGATTAATGACTGTAAGGAAAGGTTGAGTTTCAGTTTGTACTTCCCTGGTCTTGTGGGTTTGTCCAGACACTGTTTCCTGTTTTATTTTGTAGGAGTCTTGTCTTGCTCTGCCTGACTTCCTGTCTTTGTATGCTTTCCTGCCCTTGTGCTTGTCTGCTCCTTGTCTGCGCCACCTGTCTTGTGTCACCTTCGTTAGCTCTGCTTTGTTCCCAGTGTTTCCCCAACCTATCAGCTCCTTTGCTCGTCACATGTTGACACCTGTTCCCCATTCCCTCGTCAGTTCGGTTTGTATTTTAGTCCCCAGAATTCTCTGCTCTGTTTAGCTCATTCAGTCTGTCAGTTCCTGTTTAGTTGTGCCTGTCATTGTGAATAAATTTAATGAGCCATTCCTGCTGGCCCCCTGTCATGCGTTTAGGTCCATGTCCTGTGACTTACCATGACATAAATAGTCTAATATTAAAAAATCAAGCCAATATTTCAAGTGAAAACTTGGTAAATAGTATAACATTAAAAAATGTATTTACAACTGTTGTAGACAACTTACAATATTTGTTCATTTTACGAAGTTACTTATTTTTTAGCATGAATACTTTGACTTCAGGCTATGAAAGACATTTAACTTTTGTACATGACATCTACACAGTGAGCTCATACACACTTCTCTCTCAGTTTTAACTGCCATCTTGGTCCTGATTAGATGTGGGATGATGTTTACATTGAACACAAAGGAAACTGCATATTCATGTCCCTGGATACTTGATTTTGTCTACTTGTCTGCCGTCCGCCGGAATTCTTTTGTGAAGGAATATATTGATCCTTATATTTCCACAGTAAATGTGAATTAACTCGACTGGCTTAACTGTAAATTCTGGATCAAATATGGACGACTGACTCTACTAGACAAAGCCTTATTTTTTAATTCTACCAGAAACCTCTCAAGCCTAATTTCTTGGTCCTTGACAGTTGTCAAGGCTCACATCCAGATACTTGTTAGTCTTGACAGGAGGCATTGTGATGATGTGAATGGTGACAGGGAGCAGAGGACGTGCTTGTCTACAAAGGAACTGCTGCTCAGTCTTGTCGAGATTGAGCTTGAGGTGGAGGGCAGAAATCCAGCTGGGCATGTCGACCAGAGAAGCATGACATGCGCACATCAAGCGGTATTTTAAAAAAGGACTAGATGGGTAAAGTTGAGTATCATCAGCAACGCGCTCACGCTGAATGTTTGATGGTGCAAAGCAGAGCAGGAGGAACCCCATGGAGAGATTGCAGTGATGAATGGAGAATTCTTTTCCACATCCCTGATAAGAGCGGGCAGTTTGGAAGAGACGGACAGAGAGACTGAGTGGTGTGGATCGAAAATGCCACACATAATTAAATGAATTACATTTGTAATAGTTTGCCCATCCTTCATGCCTTGATGTGGGAGCCTAACTTAGTTGCATTAGCATTCTTCAGCATTCCTCGGCTGGACCTGACATGGTGTCATGCTTCTGAGTGCAAGTTCAACCATGTCCAAGGTGCTTATTTTCACTCAGAAGATAATTTTCCTTCATAACAAAAATACACACAGGCTGCATTCCTAAATATGAGGTTAGAATATCACACCCACCCAATGGAACCCCATGGAGAGATAGATAGTTTGTCTTTACCTCTGAAAACAACCCTAACCCTAACCCTAACCCTCATGCTATAGTGGGCATGTACTCAGATCCCTGGGCACAAAGGGGGTTCTCAGGGATTTTTTTAAGCGGGTAAAAACATCTGCAAAAGGACTGTTTATAAGGAAACAGGCTTGCGTGTAAATAAAAAAGGAAAAGATCTGTTTAATATTTGTACATGAAAACTAAAAATAATATGGGTTTATATGGGAAAAGGCTTGCATGCACTTAGGCTTGCTAAAAGAAAATTAAGTAATGTGAAGTGAAAGCTGCAATTTTAACAAGGAAAACTTCTTCCAGCTGCTCTGCAACTTTTAAAAGAAAAAGGAGCTAGAAATGCAGTCGCGACAGAATTGCACAGTGTTGTAAGTAACGGAGTGAACGTGCGCCGCTCTCCTTCTGATTTGGACAAACATCTCTGTAATGAACTAGATCTTTACAGAGCAGGTCTCTATCAGAGCTATAATGCTGGACAGTCAACTTTTCTGATGCGTCACATCAAAACTGTATCTGAAGCTGTCTTCCAGCAACTGCAAGGGAACATTTTTTTTCTAAAATGTCAAGGATTTAGACACAGAGACGTCTGAACATGCAGCGCAATATGAACTTGTCAGAGAGTTGTATTCTAATGACTTGATTGAGGGTCTGTGTGTGTGTGGTTGTAGCTGTGGCTCTGCATTTGATTCTCATTAAAGTTTTCTTTACAGTTAGCAAAAGGATGGTGTTTTATTTACATTCTGGTGCGGTTTCTACACGTCCTTCATGCCACCCCTAATCAGCTGGCACCTTATCCGGCAGATTAACTGAGCTATTTTCTATGCCTCTGCTCCAAAGCTGGCTAACAGAAGCCATCAAATGTTTAAATAGGAAAGAAGATATGCAGGAAAAGTTCCCTTCGTTTCGCACAATAATCCCAAACATTCATAATACTCCACAACACAAAATGCAGCATAAAGTATTAGCTCCCTCCTTTTGCTTGTCAGGTTAAAACTAAATTGCTGCTGTAACATGTGAATTTCCCCCTCTGGGGAATCAATAAAGAAAGTCTTAGTCTTAATGACTGAAAAGACTCAATAGTACGTTTCCCCACATGCAGTTACATCCTGGCCCTTTTGTTAATTACTGCCTGTCAGATGATGGACTTGTTTCCACTTGATCTATTTACCACATTTGTCTTGTTTTATTTCAATTAACGTGACATGTTAATTCTATCTTTATCTATTGGTTTCGAAAGGATGACTGGGCCATTCTTTACACAGTAATATCAATGACGTTTTCAGGCCACCCACAGAATTGCAGATATGAAGATTAATGGCAAAATGATGATTGTGTAATGATTTTTTTCTGCTATCATTATTAGCTGTTCAGACGTTGGTGATCACTTGGATGGAAAACCGGGGGCAACCATGAGCGGAATAATGTGATATCTGTTGCAAAATTAAATAAGATTGTAAACATTGATTTGCTGAAAAGATATACCTCAGGCATTTTGAGGCTGCTTTTTAAGAATCAGTTTGCTTAGTTGGATTTTACTGCAGGGCCATTCACAAGAATGGTCAACTATAGGTAACCCCTTGAATCAGTGACAGACAAGATTAATGCTGATCAAAACTGATGAGAAAACGGGGTCTAGGATGAGAAATATGTGAACTTGGTTTGGCAAAGTCCAACTTCAGGTGGCAAATCATAGTTAATAGTATTTGCAGAAGAGGAAGGCACTGTCGGTGAAACATACAGCATGAACGAAACAGAGAGGTCGGCCGGCAGGAACAGAAAGATGAATGACTGTGGTTTGGGAGGAAAGAGTGGAAATCTCCTTAACATTGCTAATACCAGGCAAGCTGGAAAGAGTTGTGAAGTGGAGTACTATATATCATCTGTGCCTTCGAAGAAAAGTTCAGAGACACACACAGACAGTAGGACACAATGCTTTGGCAAGAGTTAACTAAAGACTTTCTATCAAAGTAGGAGGCTCTTCTGGTCTACTGTACATTAGACCCTTAATTCGCACACTTAAGGTACACCACTTGCTTTTTTTCCCACCTGATACCATGTTTGAATTGTAATTCAAGGCGAAGACACGATAACTCAGTTGCAAACCTGATGGCTGCTTATGTTCCATTCCGTTTCTCTGTCTGGGTAATCACTGCTGTCACCGCTTTCTGTCTCTCTTTGAAACAGTTAAATACAAAAACCTAATGCCTCAATGAATTTTAATCTCTCTAAGCCTAATATATTTGATCTTCAAGTTAATAATAATAATAATTACTTTTTAGGCCCCATGTGGAAACACAGACAACTTCGTCAATTGCTTTGACATAAGATATAACTGTCTCCTTATGTTAGAAATCTTTTAAGAGCTATAGCAAT